>NC_092747.1:63741595-64366595 GCF_047496795.1 Chiloscyllium punctatum
CAGCACAAGTGCACAGATCACTTCAGTTTGTTGTGTTTTGTATGACCCTGTGATGATGTGTTGTCATGGTTCTCATTGTGATGACAGCGGCCGTCAGTTGTAATGGGGCCCTGAGCTGCCAGTGGGTGTCGTGTGCTGGGATTTTCAAAACCAAGCAACCTGTGAGGAGTCACAGAGATAATGACACGGAGTGTTGGCTCATGTCACAGAATCATAGAGCCAATCAGAACGGAATCAGTTCCTTCTGTGCATCCAGGCCATGCAAAAAAATCCCAAACTTACCCAGGCCAAGCTGCCTGTCCCTGGTCTATATCCCTCCAAATATTTCAAATCCCCGTACTTCTCAAAATATCACTTTTGCATGTTGTAATTATACCAGCCTCCAACAATTTCGTTGGCAGCTCATTGGGTGCACGCACCACCCTGTGCGTGAAAACATTGCCCCTCACTTCCCTTTTGAATATTTCCTCGCTTGCCTTAAACCTACGTCTTTAGGTTTTGAACTCCCATACCCTGGGGAAAAGACCTTGCCTACTGACCCTATTCATGCCCCTCATGATTTTACAAACTTCCATAATTTCACTCCTTGGCCTCCAACACCTTGGGGAAAATAGCCGCAGTCCTTTCAGCCTCTCCCGAAAGTTCAAACTCTCTAACCCTTTCACAACATCCTTCATGTATCAGGGAGACCAGAATTCAATGTAGTGATCCAAAAGTGGCCTCACCAATGTCCTGTACAGCTGCGACATGATCAAAGCAGTGGATCCAGCATCAATCCTTTACGCACACTGTTGGTGACAGGCCTCCTGTCTGACAAGCAACCTTCCACACTTTTAAAGTAAAGGGATAAACAATGAAATAAAACCAAGGCCGCGACACTGCCCCGATCGGACCCACCCGGGACAGGGACAGATCCGGGTAAAACACAGAGCAAAGCCCACTCTGGTCTAACAGGCCAGAAAATATAAACTGCCTTGACTTTGTTCAACATAAATAATGATCTGGTCACTCTGAGGAGATACAAAAATAAATAAACAGATTAAAAGTGGCCCTCCCATGATTCTAACTGCAATTCCCTCTTTTGGGCAGGGACAATGAGGGACCAAAGTAAAAAATAAACTCAAACAAAATCAAAGAAAACAAATGAATAAACTGTTGTGAAGGTGGATAGACTCAGTGTAGACTGTGAGGCAGGAAGATAGAATGTGGTGTTTATAAAACTGTAAGGTTGTAAAATGGAGAAAGCATGGCGAGGTCCCTTGAAAAGATTGTTTTTATGCTTAGAGTTAAAATGGATGTCTGTGAGCAGATTGAACATTTGTCAGAACACAGAGATACTGAGTTGAAGCATTTTGTATCGAAACGGCAGTACAGGTGGAAGATTCTTTATCCGAACATCCAAAAAAAACAAAAGCTCCAAAATCCGAAGTTTTTTATGTAAAGTTTTTTTCTCTTTAACAAGGTTGTTTGGAGAGCAAACACTTAACCCAATTCGACACCCACTCAATGTGTGTCATTCAGATGCGACATGGGATGGTATGGCCAAGCACTGACAGGCCGAGGGTTTCTCTATGAACACCCAAGTCGACACCCACTTGATGAGTGTCTCTCACATGTGACATTTGGGGGGGGGTCATGGGCAAACATGTTCTTAGTTAGAAGTCTGCTTCTCCAGTAAGAGTTTAATGGTGAAATTTTTAAAAATGTCCCTATTGTGAAAATCAAAAAACTTTGAATTCTGAAAAACAGCTGGTCCTGAGCATTTCGGATAAAGGATCATCTATTTGTACCGTGAGTAAAACCTGTTGCCTGGGCCTGCTTATACAGCAAAGTTTGCATGTCGCAAATCAGTTTGAATGGAGCTTTTAGGTACCAAAAATCAGTTAAATTTAAATCAGATGGTTTTGACAACACAGGCCCAATCTTATTGTAACAAATATTGATATTGTCATCAAGGATATAAAAGAGTGGGCAGTTGGACAAAGACAAAGACCCCAGAGCTCTCTGCCATCAGCCAGAGCTAACAGCCCTCAGCTCGAGAGAGAGAGAGACTGGCTCTCACAGTCATCGGTAATTCCTGACAGAGGAACGACAAAGACGGCATTTCTGACAGAAGGATTGGAGGAAAAGCCGTTCCTGACACAAAATTGACAGAGGAGGCACTGAACATTCCACAAGACATGGAACCTGGCTGTAATTTCTAGAGACCAAATTCTATTTCGTCTATTGTATGAGTGGGACATTGGACAACATTCCATGAGAATCTTGTTTTATTTGGTAATAGTTCATGGTAAGAAGAGATTTATTTAGTTTGCTAATAGTTTCGTTTATTTATTTAACTCTAAGAGAACACATTAACTGTTACTTGTTGATATTAAAGTGAATATCGGGGATTTGTTTTATTTCACCACAAGAAGTTCTGAAAGGCAGGTTACACCACTTTTCACACCCTTTTTTACAGATTAGAAGGTGAGGTGCTCCTTTTGGGTATTTTGCTTTGAGTTCTCCAGAGTGCTTCACCTCCCCTTAATAACAGTTCGACAGCTCGGGGGCAGCATTTGGACATACCTGCAGGGATCTGGACAGATTTGAACAGACGTCGGGTATGAAAGGTCCCAGCAGATTCAAACAAACTTCGTGACTAGCGTCCTAAGTCTTAAAATAAAACATTAGTGACAATTGGAAAATCTGTTTAATTTCAGTTGCCTGTTGTGGGGTAAATGGAAAGTGGGGAAATGGGTCTTAACATTACTGAAGAGGTTCTGCGGGCAAAGATGCTTTCCAAATTTGCCAAGAAAGTTTAGAAAGACAGAAAATGGTGACAGTTTCGAATGAGCAAACAGGCCAAAAGTGGGTTTACCGAAGGATAGTTAAAAAAACTGAAAATTGTAAGGGAGTTAACCAAGCATTTAGCTGTGCCTAAAGTTGTAGGTATATAACTTTAAGTACAATGGAGTTAGAAAAAAAGAATTACAAATGCGAGAATTGGAGTCAGAAAGTGTAAAAGAGAGAGAGAGAGAGCAGAAAGGGGTCTTAAACAGATTGAATTACGGTTACATGCAGAGGAACGTGAAACGGAAAGATAAAAGAAGATTCCCAGCAGAGGAAAAAGAGAAAGAGAGAGAAGAAAGGGATAAAGAGAGAGAATTTGATCTACAGAAGTTGGCAGTTAGACAGGAAAGTTGACATAACGGGATGCATGTGAAGTTAGAAGATAGGCTTAGTGAGGAGGATAGTGATAATGAATAAACCCAGGTAGCCAAAGGCTTGGTAGGGATATCTTCAAACATGTCAATACTTGATCAAAATTCGATGAAAAGGATGTGGAAGCCTTTTTTGTTTCCTTTTGAGAAATTGGCTCAACAGATGGACTGACCAGAAACTGCGTGGGTAAGATTAATTCAGAACATATTAAGGAGGCAGGGCTCGCGAGGTGTTTCCAGCGCTGTCAGAGATGGTGTCAGGAGAATAGGAAGAAGTGAAAAAGGCTATTTAGAGTGAACAGATTATTACAAGTGCGAAAGAAAAACCCCAAGAGGGTGGAAATGAGGTACAAAACCTGAGGTGTTTATGCAGCAAAACGCTGGGATATACAAGGTCACAGTGCTGGTGGGTTAAGAAAGGCACTTGGAAAATGAATGGGGGAAAAAAAAAGAGGTTAAACCAGTGGGATTAGTTAAGGCAGGAAAGGAAATCCCAAGAGAAGTCGATGAACTGAAGGAGAGTAAGATAGTACTCGATCTTTTCAAAGACTTCACCTGCGGCAGTCAGATTTACTCAGGTAGATCAGGGGAATAGGGAAAAAAATTGAGAGTTAAGGGAGCTCGTGTGTTTCTAATAGTGAGAGACCTTAAAGATAACATTGAGGGCTGATTGTCAGGATGACCCAAATGATTGGGATAAAGATATCCCATTTTTTATTGTTTACTACCAGACATGGTAGAAATGAATCGACTCAGTTTGCTCCTTTTGAATTGATGTTCAGACACAAAGTGTGAGGTCCTTTCAAGGGAATTATGGAAAAGTTGACAGATCTGAAGTCAGAGATCTCACAATTGGATTATGTATCAGAGGCGAGAGACAGATTAAACAGAGTAGTTGAATTAGCTAGACAATATTTGAGGATGACACAGCACCTGGAAGAAGATAAGAAATCTACAGTACATACGTTTGACCCTGGGGGAAAAGGTTGGGGTCATTAACAATGATGGGAGATGCCTGTAAAGCGATGTTCAATGGTCACTCTCAGATTGAGGTGAAGTTGAGTCAGGTGGATTATCTGGTAATGATCCCAGAGAGAGAAAAAAATATTGGGTACGACATGTGAAGAAACTGAAACATTACTACGACAAGGAGAGTGAACTTGCAAAACAGGTATTAGTTACTGTCATTCAGAGTAGGAATCAATCCAGAGGATTTGGATTTTGAATGTGCCCCAGAGCAAAATGAATAATGAGAAATTCCTCAAGGAATGGGATAAGGAAGTGAGCAATCTGACTCCCGAACGGTGAACTGAATTGAAAGATTCGTTACAGAGTTGTGAGCACCTGTGTAGAAATAGAATGGGGACTTCTAATACTTTAGTATATGAGGTTGACGAAAGGAATGCTGCTCTGGTAAAACAGTACCCATTCCAGTGTAATCCTTTCAAAGCTCCGCAGGTTCAGAATGAAGTGCAAGTAATGCTCCAGGAAGAATTCTTGGAGACAAGTCAAAGCGAGTGAAGTTTGCCAATCGTGTTGGTTCTGAAGTCTGGGGGTACTCAATGATTCTGCAAAGATTATCAGAAGGACAATGCTATAACTAAATCTGATTTGGAGATGCCGGTGTACAAATCACACAACACCACGTTATAGTCTAACAGGTTTAATTGGAAGCACTAGCTTTCGGAGCGCCGCTCTTCCATCAGGACCACCATGTCAAATGTTTAGAAACCCTTCAAAATTACCATAGGACCAAGCAATATAGGTGTTGGAGCTGTGTTGTTACAGGACAATGATTGTGGAATTGAAACGCTAAATCAGTAAATTTTTAAACAAAAATCAATATCCACCAGAGAAAATATTCCACCGTTGGAAAAGAGTTATTGAGTCTGGTCATGGCCTCACAACATTTTAATGTTCACATTGAAAACAATGTATCAGAGATGATTGTGTATACCAATTACAATCCTTTGACATTCCTGGGAAGATTTGATGACAAGAGCATCAGACTATTTCATTGGAGTCTCATGTTACAAGTGTTTAAGTTTCAGAATGTATACGTTGTGTGTTGTGAAAATATTATTGCGATGCTTTATCCAGAGTTAAAAAGAAAAATGTTTGTATGAGACAGAAACAGTAGGGTTCTATATATATATAGGAATTAGTATAAAATGTAACTCTAGATTAATGAGCTACGGATCTGGTAATGTGATGGAGTTAAGTTTACAAAAAAGATAGAAGCCATTTTTTCACAATGATGGCCTACATTTCCTTAATGGTGAAGGTGTTGTAAAGGTGGTTACAATGACTGTAGATTGGGGTGGGGGTGTCAAGAGGTTAGAATTTGCTGTTTGTAAAATTGTAAAATGGGGAAAGCATTACGTGATGTTTTTAAAAGTTGATGCTTTTTCTGTGGTTAGAGATTTAAATGCAGTATGTAGAAAGCATGAAATGAAACATTTGTATCAAAAGGCCGTACAGTAAGGTGGTCAAGCAGCAAATTTTACCTGGACAACAGTCTTTTGAATTTCATCAATCAATTTGAACCAGGCATTTAGATACCAGCAATCCATTAAGTTTAAATCTGGCGGTTTTGACAACATAGGACTACTGTAAGAAATATTAATATTTCAACAAGGTTATAAAAGGGGGCAGTTGGACAAAGAATTCAGAGTTAACTGCCATCCACTAGAACTAACAGCCCTCAGCTCTAGAGAGAGAAATTGGTGCTCTCAGTCATCTATGTATGAGAGAAAGCACCATCTAAATTCCTGACAGAAGGACGACTCTGAAGACGTTCCCGACAGATCAACAGACGAGGCGCTGACCATTCCGGAAGATACGTAACCTGGCTGGAATTTTGAGAGACTAAATTCAAGTTTTGTTATACGAGTGAAACTTATATTTATTGGAACAGCACATTATTATAATTCATGTTTTATTCAGGAATAGCGAGTAGATAAAAGGGAATTATTTGATCTGTAAATAGTTTTGTTAATTTGTTCACTGCTCGAGTTGTACAAATAAATTATTACTTGCTAATTTTAAAGTGAGTGTCAGAGATTTCGTTTATATAACCACTAGAAGTTGCTGAAAGGCAGATGACACCACTTTTCACACCCTTTTTAAGATTAAAGGGTGAGGTGCTCCTCTGAGTTTTTGGTTTCAGTTCTCAATGGGGAGTCAACCTCCGCTGTGTAAGATCAGCCGGAACCAGAGCAGCCGCACCTGACATCACCACCCATCCCCTAACGATACCCTCTCAGACCCTCCTGCTGGGTAGAGATATCTCATTTATGGATGCCATTGGGATGGATGGAGACTCTCTGTTGGGAAGGTCATCCACGAGGAAGATGAAGCACATTCACGTGACATACTGATATTCTTTCCAATCTGGCATCTTCAGCAGATAATTCACCTGACTTCATTTCTTTTCAATCTGATAAGAACTACTAAACTTCCTTTGAAGGGATTTCCTATCACTGGTAACAGCTTTACTTTATCCTCACGGGCAAATGTACAAATTTGAAATTTCTTACCTCTTTCTTTCTTCATTAGGTGCTGTGCCACCTTGCAACATTATCTAGCAAATACACCTGCTCTGTTTAAGCTGTCTCTCACCTCGGATACATAATCCAACTGAGAAATCTCTGGCTTCAGACCTATCAATTTTTCCTTAATTAATTTTAAAGGTCCTCATACCTTGTGTCTGAACATCAATTCAAATGGAACAAACTGAGTCAATTCATTTGTAGCATTTCTCATAGTGAACAACATAAATGGGATAACTTTATCCCAATCACTTGAGTAATCCTGACAATAAGCCCTCAACATGGTCTTTAGGTGCTGATGCCCCATTTCCAATCCTCACCGAGATTCAGGATGGTACACACTTGATGTAACGTGTTGAATGCAGAAACTATCTATGACATCCTTACATAATTTGATAGTAAAATTGGCCTTTCTGAATCTTGGAGTAATTCACAATGACTAAAGAAAGCAAGCATCTCCTCCATAACCTTTTTTGCCTCGACATTCCGTAATGGAATTGCCTCCAGCAACCTAGTAGACAATCCATTCTGGTTAGCAAATACTGGTTCCCACTTCTGGTTTTAATGAGGGGGTCATCATAATCATTTATAATCCATGTAAAATATTCTTGAAAAGCGAGAATTGACAACAAAGGTACTGGTTTTATTCCTGCCAATGTTTTTTCTACCATCTGACATGTCTGAAAGGTACAGCAAAATTCAACCACACCTTTCAGAGGCAATGCAAATATTTTTATCCCTCACTATAAGAGACACACTAGTTCTCATATCTCTTAATATGTATTTGTTTTGACTTATTCCCCCTGTTCTACCTGAGTAAAACTTACTCACACAGGTGAAGTCTTTGGAAAGATCAAGCCGGTGACTAGGCTGTGCCCTCTCCTTCACCTCCTCGACGTCTCAAGATTTCCTTCATTGCCTGAACTAATCCGACTGGTTTAAATCCCACTATTTTATCACCATCTTCTTCCCAGTACCTTTCTGAAACCACTGGCACTGTGACTTTATGTGTCTCACATTATTGCTGTGAAAGCACTTGAGACCACTTTTCCATCCTATTGGGTTTCTACTTTCCCTGCCCAAAAGGAATTGGGAATATGGGATAGCGTTTTCACAGGGGACAGTGTGGGAGGAGGTGTAGTCTAGGTAGCTGCGGGAGTCGGTCGGTTTATAGTAAATGTCCGTATATAGGAAGGGGAGGGAGGAGTATGAGACGGTCCAGGTGAATTTGAGGTTGGGTGGAAAGTGTTGGTAAAGTGGATGAACTGTTCAACCCCCTCGTGGGAGCACGAGGCAGCGCCGATACAGTCATCGATGTAGCGAAGGAAAAGGTGGGGGGTGGGGCCAGTGTAGCTGCAGAAGATAGACTGTTCCACATATCCTTTGAGGAGGCAGGCATACCTGGGGCCCATGCGGGTGCCCATGGCTACTCCTTTGGTTTGGAGGAAGTGGGAGGATTGGAAAGAGAAGTTGTTCAGGGTGAGGACCAGTTCAGTCAGTCGAAGGAGGGTGTCGGTGGAAGGGTACTGGTTGGTACGGCAAAGAAAGGAAGAAGCGAAGTGCTTCAAGTCCTTCGTGATGGGGGATGGAGGTGTACAGGGACTAGATGTCCATTGTGAAGATAAGGCGTTGGGGACCGGGGAAGCGAAAATCACGGAGGAGGTGGAGGACGTGGGTGGCATCCCGAAAGTAGGTGGGGAGTTCTTGTACTCAGGGGGACAGGACCGTGTCGAGGTATGCAGAGATGAGTTCGGTGGGGCAAGAGCAGGCTGAGACAATGGGTCGGCCGGGGCAGTCAGGTTTGTGGATTTTGGGCAGGAGGTAGAAACGGGCGGTGCAGGGTTGTGGGACTATGAGGTTGGAGGCGGTGGATGGGAGATCCCCTGAGGTGATGAGGTTCTGGATTGTCTGGGAGATGATGGTTTGGTGGTGGGATGTGGGGTCATGGTCAAGGGGGCAGTAGGAGGAGGTGTCTACGAGCTGGCGTTCTCCCAGTTCCAACCTTCCAGAACAGCACTGTCCAACTTCCTTCACACCCATCCGCTCCACCCTGCCTCCAACCTATTACGTTTACCCCCACCTCCATCCATCTATCACACTCAGCTACCTCCCCCCCAGCCCCATACCCCTCCCCCTCCCATCACCGAGGCTCCGAGCCTCATTCCTGAAGAAGGGCTTTCGCCCGAAACACCGATTTTCCAGCTCCTCGGAAGCTGCCTGTCCTGCTGCTTTTCCAGCTCCACACTCTCAACTCTAATCTCCATTATATGCAGTCCTCACTTTTGCCAATATTGCAAATGGCTGTAATCTTGGCCTTGCGTGCTCTGGTAATTGAAATATTCAGTGTGTGTCAGCTCAGAAGATGGCAAAATAAAATTATATGCAAATTGAAAGATGAGGCTCAAATGAACCTGAAGGGCTGATTGTTATTACAAAAGAGATTTCATGAATTAAGTAGTCCAATCTTTTTGGTATTTTAACTAATTACATTCATAAATAATGTGGAATTAATGCACAGACTGTTGATTATGATCTCCAGAACGGTTCACAGAATGAAAGGAAAATGGTGATCCTAAGACCGATATCTTTGGATCGAGAGGGTGGAGATGTTGGCCAGGGGTTGCTCACACATAAATCCAGCAAGCTGGTGAACGGAAGTTACCCGAGCACCAAGCACTGGCTCTGAGGGTGACAAAGTGCAAGTCCTTATTTTGAGGAAGAATAATGGGGTAGTCTGAAAGGTGCCCACAGTGGAAAGACAACAGCTCTCAGATGAGCAATGAACCTAGAAGAACAAGACACCACAGTTCGGGATGATTAGGCCAAAGGATAAAAATGCAGGATTCAATGTGCCATCAGCAAAAACCTTGGAGAGCAGACTTGACGATTTTGTGGGTCCCACATTTTTAAATGTGAAGAGGACTTTAAGACCTGGAAGAAATTGTCTGACTAGCATGAGGTTCTGTTTATATCATAGATTCATGCAGCATGGTCCAACCAGTCTATGCCGAACAGAATCCCAAACTAAACTAATCCCTCCTGCCTGCTATGCTTGGGTATTTACTGTTATTTTTGTTCACTGTTCAGGAAACATCAAGGTCTGTGAGTGTGCACTTGAATTTTCACCTTGTATGGATTGTATGCCTGCTGTTCACTTTTTCCTAACCAAATGGTTTAAATTGTATGTTTGTTTTAACGAAACTAACAAAGGCATTAATTAGAGTCATAGAGATGGACAGCATGGAAACAGACCCTTCGGTTCAACTCGTCCATGCTGACCAGATATCCTAACCTAGTCTCAATCCATTTCCCAGCACTTGGCCCATATCCCTCTAAACCCTTCCTATTCATATACCCAACAGATGCCTATAAAAAGTTGTAATTGTACCCGCCTCCATTACTACTTCTGGCAGCTCATACCATGCACCCACAAACCTCTGTGTGAAAACGTTGCTCCTCAGATCCCTTTGAAATTTTTCCCCTCTCACCCGAAAGCTGTCCCTCTAGTTTTGGACTCTCGCACCCCAGGGAAAAGACCTTGTCTTTTTATCCATGCCTTTCATGATTTTATACACCTTTATAAGGTCAATCCTCAGCCTCTGATGCTCCAGGGAAAACAACCCCAGTCTATTCAGTCTCTCCCTGTAGCTCAAATCGGATTGATTATACACTAGTGCTGAGCCAATGACTGTTGTCGAGGGCAGTAACCGGACAACACTTCTTCAATGCTTTGAGCATTCCCACCTTTCAGGCAGTGAGTTCCAGATACTCCCCATCCTTAGGATGATATATATTTCCTCAAATCCCGATGAAAAACCCTCCTGATAAAACTCTCCTGTCCACGTTTTAAGAATTCTGCCACCTCTGTGCCTTTTACATTTGTGTCCCAGATAATGTTGGGGGAATTGAAATCTCCCACTCTTATGACCCTATGTGTTTTACACTTCTGTGAGATTGCTTACATATCAGTGTTCCCATCTCTCTCTGACTATTTGGGGTACATTAGACACCACCCACAATGCGATTGCCCCATTTTTATGATTAATACATGCCCAGATGGCCTGATCTGAAGTGCCTTCTAAGCTATGATCACTGCCTATTGCAGTAAGTGATGCCTTGATCAATATTGCAACACTCCCTCTGTTACACCCTGCCTTCTGGCCTGAAGCGTCTATACCATTGAATAGGCTCTCCATGATGCTGGTCTGTTTTATTGCCACTTCCACCTCTGTGCTCACTTCTACAACCAGGAATTCCCATGTCCCGCCTATCCCCTCACCCACCTCCAGTGTTCATCTTCTACTTGGACCCCTTCCACTTGCCTCTTACCTGCCCTCAATATCTTCACTGCCAACTGTCAGTGTAACGTTGGCTGTTGCAATTTCTCTGCTCCTCTCACCCATTCTCCCTGTCCCCTTCTGAAATGACACCACTTCGCGCTCTCAGGTTCAATTTGAAATTTGTCATCATACCAGCAGGCAGGGGTGGTGCCCTTGTAGCCTCGCAAATTGATCTTTACCTTGAAGGGGCTAAATGCCAACTCTCCAACACCTCTTCCAACCTCTTCCTGAATCATGCCCCCATATCCCAACATCAAGGCATCGTTTCCAGCAATTTCACTGTGATTGCCCGTCATGTTTGAGATTCCCACCACTATTATTCTCACGCTTTTTCTAATCAACACCTTGTGCACTTGAACTCTGGCTGCACTCCCCAGAGGAACTCTCACTGTTTTCCAACACAGAGAATTGCTTCCTAAGTGAGGTGCACCATGGTGCTTTCCTGAATCTCTGATTACCACTGACGGGTGATCAGTGTCAGTCAGAAACACTTCCTTATAGACCAGTGAGCCTGACGTTGGTGGTGGGCAAGTTGATGGAAGGAATCCTGAGGGACAGGATGTACATGTATTTGGAAAAGCAAGGACTGATTAGGGATATTCAACATGGCTTTGTGCATGGGAAATCATGTCTCACAAACTTGATTGAGTTTTTTGAAGAAATAACAAAGATGATTGATGAGGGCAGAGCGGTAGATGTGAAACATATGAGCTTCAGTAAGGCTCCACATGGGATACTGGTGAGCAAGGTTAGATCTCATGGAATACAGGGAGAACCAGCAATTTGGATACAGAACTGGCTGAAAGGTCGAAGACAGAGGATGGTGGTGGAGGGATGCTTTTCAGACTGGAGGCCTGTGACCAGTGGAGTGCCACAAAGATTGGTGCTAGGTCCACTACCTTTCATCATTTATATAAATAATTTGATGTGAGCATAAGAGGTGTAGTTAGTAAATTTGCAGATGACACCAAATTTATTAGTGAAGCGGATAGCGAACAAGGTGACCTCAAATTTCAACGGGATCTTGATCAAATGGGAGAATGGGCTGAGAAGTGTGAGATGGAGTTTAATTTAGATAAATGTGAGGTGCTACATTTTGGGAAAGCAAATCTTACTCGGACTTACACATTAATGAGAAGGTCCAAGGGAGTGCTGCTGAACAAAGAGATCTTGGAGTGCAGGTTCATAGCTCCTTCAAAGTGGAGTCGCAGGTAGATAGGATAGTGAAGGTGGTATTTGGTATGCTTTCCTTTATTTGTCAGAGTATTGAGTACAGGAGTTGGGAGGTCGTGTTGTGGCTGAACAGAACATTGGTTAGGCCACTGTTGGAAATATTGCATGCAATTCTGGTCTCCTTCACATCGTAAAGATTTTGTGAAACTTGAAAGGGTTCAGAAACGTTTTACAAGGATGTTGCCAGGGTTAGAGAATTTGATCTATAGAGAGAGTATGATTAGGCTGGGGCAGTTTTCCCTGGAGTGACAGAGGCTGAGGGGTTACATTATAGAGGTTTATAAAATCATGAGAGGCATGGATAGTATAAATAGAGAAAGTCTTTTCCCTGGGGTCGGGGAGTCCAGAACTAGAGGGCAAAGGTTTTGGGTGAGAAGGCAAAGATATAAAAGAGACCTAAGGGGCAACATTTTCATGCGGAGGTTGGTACGTTATGGAATGAGCTGCCAGAAGAAGTGATGGAGGCTGGTACTATTGCAACAATTAAAAGGCAGCTGGATGGGTATATGCATTGGAAGAGTTTGGAGGGATATGGGCCGGGTGCTGCCAGGTGGGACTCAATTGGGTTGGGATATTTGGTCGACATGGATGAGTTGAACCGAGTGGTCTGTTTCCATGCTGTACATCTCTATGACTCTATGATGTGTGCAATAAACCATTCTTGAGGTTCTCAGAGGATTAAGCGTTAATTCTGTGTTTTGGTTTGTAGGCATCTGCATTTGTCAGTTGTTATATGTTCTCCTTTCTAATTTATATGATGTGTTTCAAGATCTGGTAATACTTTGAGTTTAGTTTGTATTTTGGGAACTTGTGGTGATTTGAAACTGTAGTGTGTGCCTGTGTCAGTGTGCAAAATGTATAGTTAATGTATTGTCCTTTTAAGGAACTTTGGATGGTTGTGTAAAGGAAAAACTGTGACAAAATATTCATTTCGAATTTCACTCTCATAGCTTGATTAAAAATTACCTCTTGGAATTGACAACAGCTGATTAAAATTAATTGAAGAAATAAAATTAAGATGTAACTAATCTGCTCAATCTTCAAATTAGAGTATTGTGTTTGGATTGTGGAAAGAGTCTCGGTAAATTATAATTTTAGAAACTTTATGTTTTAGAAAGCAACCTTCACCATTTACTTTGTCTCCTGCCATTAAGCCAATTATATATCTAATCGGCAAGCTCACCCTGAATCCCAGTAGTTTACCATGTGAAAGCTTGTGAAAGACTTTACTCAAATCCAAATAAATAATGTCGACTAATCTGTAATCAACCACCTTCCTCAACAAAAACTCATTCATGTTGTGAGACTTGATTTTCCTCACACATAACCCTGCTGACTATCCTTACTCAATGTATGCCTCTCTCAATGTCCACGAACCCTATCTTTGATAATCACCTCCAACAATTTACCAAAACCAAAGTCAGCCTCACAGGTCTATAGTTCCCTGCTTTCTCCCTACAATCTTTCTTGAACAAAGGTACAATGCAGCCACCCTCCAGTCAACAGGCATCTCACCCATTGTTATAGATGATGCAAATATTTCTGCAAGAGGACTCATTAGTTCCTCCCTTACTTTCCACAATCTTCTGGAATACATTTGAAGGTCCCACCTTTATTTTCTCGAAGACCTCCCAAATTTCTTCGTCTTTAATGTGAACTGTTTTTAAAACATTTAAGTTCATTTCCCTATATTCTCTAGAAACTGTTTCTTTCTCCACAGTAAAAACTGACGTAAAATATTCATTTAGTTTCTTTCCCATCTCCCGCAGTTCAACACAAATGAACTCCTTTAAGAGGCCATACCCTCTCTCTAGTTGCCATCTAGCTCTGAATGCATTGGTAGAATCACTTTGGATTATCCTTAACCTTATCTTCCAATGCTAACTCAAACCCCCTCTTTGCCTTCCTAATTTCTCTCTTAAGAATGCTCCTACAATCTTTATATTGATTAAGAGATTCAACTGAACCAAGTTGTCTGCGTTTAAAATAAGGTTCTCTCTTATTTTTGACAAGAACCTCAATATCTTTATTCAGCCATAGTACCATACTCTTAGCACCCTTACCCTTCACTCAAACAGGAATAAAATGACTCTGAACTTGCCATCACACTCTTGAATGCCTCCCACCCGCCAGATGTCCTTTTACCTGCAAACAGTCCACTCCAATCAGCTTTTGAAAGTGCTTTTTCACAAACCATTAAAATTTGCCTTTTTCCAGTTAAAAATTTTGATATTTTTATGGAAGGCTTCTCCTTGTTCATAACCATTTCATAACTGAACTTTGATTACTTGACTCAAAGTGTTCCCCTGGCTTTACTTCAGTAACCTGTCCTGCCTTATTACCCAAAGGAAGGTCTCGTTTTGCTCCTTCTCGAGTAGGAACATCCACATCTTGAGAAAGAAAATTTTCTTAAACATATTTGACAAATTTTCACCATCCAAACTTTTAATGCAATGATAACTCCAGTCAATGTTTGGAAAATTAAAATCCCCCATCATGAACAGCCTTATTGTCCTTGTGCGTATTGGAGATCTCCCGATATACTTGTTTCTCAATTTCTCTCTTACTGTTGGGGAGCCTATTGTACAATCCCATCAAAGTGACCTTTCCTTTCTTATTTGTTATTCGTTCCCATTTATTTTCACTGGACGATGTAAAGAGAAAAAACCAAGTGCTGCGATACTGTCCTGATCAGACATTCCCAGGACAGGGACAGCACAGGGTGAAACATTGCAGAGTGGGTTTTGATCAATTTCAAAACTGAAAATAAAGTTGCCCTGACTCTGTTAAACAAAACCAAAAGTGCTATTCCTATGGGGAGAGAAAACAAAAGATGAACAAGCCAAAAAAAAGGCTCTACCTTGATGGTCCTCATCGACCTCTTTTGGAGCATGGACAACAAGGGGCCAAAGTAAAAATAAACTCCAGCAAATTCAAAGAAAACAAATAATTAAACAAACAATTAAACAACCAAGTAAATAAATCCTCACTGCCCCATCCCTAATGAACTCTCCCAGGACAGGGAAAACGGTGGTTTAAAATCCAAGGTATATAAAACAGCCCTCTTCCTGGGGCACCAGACTGAAAATAAATACAAACTGAATGGGCCAAATGTAAACTGCTACTACAGAGACAATTCCCTAAATGAGAATATCATTATCCACACTGATAATACACTTCAGCCCCCACGGCGCCCAGCAGTCTCAAAGGCCTCGACTGTACTGGTGAGCACTGTGTGTGCTCCCTCTCCAGGGACACGTGACCATGGATGGAACTGTGAAAGAGGGGCACACAATCTGGAACAATGAGCTCCCCTTCGGCCTGCTGCCTGTTGATGGTGATCTTTTCCAGGCCCAGGAGCAAAGCCATGAGAAAATTCAGACTTGTCTACCCCTCCCCCACCGGGTGCTCATGGATCAGGAGTGTGGGGCTGAAGTGCAACCAACAACAGCACCTTCAAAGAGCGAAAAAGGTGCTGCAAACAGATGCACCATCTCCTCCAGGCCACAGAACATGCACGTGGTCTGGCGCCTGGTAAAATTACTCATTCACTCAGATTGCTGCATGTAGCGTTCTCCACCCCAGATCCCCGATGTAAGAGGAGAGGACACCTTCGTAGACGGCCCTCCATTGGAGAACTCAGCCACCGTAGAGTGAAACATTACACCAAGGCACGTCCAGGTGGTGGGTGAAAGCACAGCAGTGGAGAGTGTATATACAAATAACACCACCGTGCAGTTCAAAAGGGCACCGGGAGGATATCTCTGAGGTGACTCAGACTGTGGAGCACCCATGTCACAGGGGAGAGTCAGCTGTGTACGGTACATTGTGAAATTCTGGAGAGATGGTGATCAGTTTGTCTGGAAGGTCACTGCACACCTGAGCTGCCTCGAGTGTACGTGAGGTGTGGGGGCTGAATGCCTTGTCCATCAGACTCTGGATGGCTCGGGGCACGAACCAGAGGGGGACCGACACCCTTGCAGTCAACCTTGTGGGTGTTATCCAGTCCACTCCTCTGCCATCCAGTGGGTCCCTGACTCTGGTCATCCCTCTAACCCGAGCTCTGTCCTCCCCCAGCCAGCACAATCCGTGTTCAGAAACCTGTTCCTGAGCAGGGCTCCCTGATGAGAGCCAGCTCTCCCACAGAGGGAATAGCTCCGACTCGAGCTGAATGTGTCCCAGACTGTGATCAGGTTCAGATAGAAACCAGACAATCCCTGAAAGATGACCTGAGACTGGGACCAATCCACGAACATGAATTGCGTGTTGGAACGGAGGTCGTGCACGTGTTGGAAGAAATACACCATGAGACTCAATGTAAAGGTGTCACTACAGGGTCTGAAGGTGGGGAGTCTTTACCTGGGTGCAATATCACACCAGCGGCTGACCACCCTCCTCAAGCGGGAGACTCAGAACCACAGCAGTGACTCAGCGCTGTCTCTTGTCCCAGAAAGACCCAACGAGTTTTTACTGGACGGTGGTGAGGAAGCCAGAGGGATCAAACTGACCAGCCAGTACCACAACATGGCTGCCACCAATTGGTTTGTGACTCGCAATCACATTGAATAGGACAACACATAAACTAATGCTTTCCAGATCAGAGACGAGGGATTCATCATCAGTCAGTGGCACAAAGATCTTCTGGCAGACCCTGTGTCTTTTTAACAGTGAGCAGAAGGAGGGGCCACCACGGTTGAGATCCCGAAGAATCCACACCCGTAATCTCATCCCGGTACTCAATGAGATCCAAAGCCTCCCTGCTTCCTTCTCCATCCAGTCCAGAAGTGATGTCGCGAGTCCCAGAACTACTTGTCATCCTGCAGCAGCTTGTTAAAATGCAAGCACACGGTCCTCCCTCCGGTGCTAAATGGACCGTGCTCTGCTCAGACCAGGCTGTGATCAGAAAACTGCACTTGCTGCATGGAGGACTTCAGAACACAGGAGGCATATGCCCTGGAAATGGAGATGCAGTCAATGCTGGACACTCCAAGCTCTGATTATGACCAACTTTGCCTTCCTTAGTCTCTCAAAGAGCTCTGCCAAATGCTCCATGTGATCTTTCCATGAATGGCTAAAGATCGTCAAGTCATCCATGTAGGTGACACAATTAGACCAGAAGACCTAGGATCAGGAATTAGGCCATTCAGCCCATTGAGACTGCTCCACCATTCATTCATGTCTGATACGATTCTCAACCCCATTCTCCCACTTTCTCCCATAACCTTTACTCTCCTTGATACTCAAGAACCTATCTATCTCACTCTTAAATTTATTCAATGACGTTGCCTCCATAGCCTTTTATAACAATGAATGCCATAGATTCACCATTCTCTGGCTGAAGAAGTTTCTCTTTATCTTCGTTCTAAAAGGTCTTCCCTTTAGCCTCGGTGTATGCCCTCAACATCTAGTGTCTGTTATGAATGGAAATATTTTCCTGACATCTACTCAGTCTAGGCCATTCAGTATTCTGCATGTTTCAATTAGATATCACCCTCATCTTTCTGAACTCCATTGAGTTTAAACCCAGAGTCCTCAAACATTCCTCAGATGATAATCTTTTCATTCCTAGAACTATTCTCATAAATGTCCTCTGAACATGCTCCAGGGCCAGTATCCTTCCTGAGAAATGGGACCTAAAACTGTACACAATACTCAAATGTGGTCTGACCAGAGCGTAATAGAGCATCAGAAGTACATCCTTGTTTTTATATTCAAGCCCTCTCAAAATAAGTGTTGTCATTGCATTTGCCTTCCTAACTACTGACTCAACCTACAAGTTTACCTTGAGAAAATCTAAGACAAAAACTCCCAATTATCTTTGCACTTCAGACTTCTGAATTCTCTCCCTATTTAGAAAATAGTCCATGCCTCTATTCTTCCTACCAATGTATATCACCACACACTCTCCCACATTGTACCTCATCTGCCACTTCTTTGCTCACTCTCCGAATCTGTCCAAATCTTTCTATAGCCTCTCCATCTCCTCAATGTTACCTGTCCCTCTACCTCACATCAAAATCCAAATCATCTGGATTTGATTCATCACCAAGTGGCATGAGCTAATACCTGTTTTTCTAGCTCTCTTACCCTGTCATAGTATTGTTTCAGTATGTTCACATGATATACCCAATAATTTTGTTTCCTAGCTGGCATCTTTACCAGATAACTCCCCTGACTTAACTACTTCTCAATCTGGTACGCATCACTAGACCTTGCTTTGAAGGGATCTCCCGCCATTGGTAACAACACCGATCATCCTCACAGGCAACTTCATCCTCACAGGCAAACAAACAACTATTAGATTTCTTAGCTGCTTCTTTGTTCAATAAGTGACGTACCAGATTCAAATATTGTCCAGCTAATTCACCTACTCTGTTTAATCTGTCTCTGACCTCAGATACATCATCTAACTGTAAGATCTCTGACATTTCCTTAATTATCAGCTTTTCCTAAATTTTAAAGGTTGTCTTACTTTGTCCGAACATCAATCCAAATGGAGTGAACACAGTCGATTCATTTGGAGTATCTCTAACAGCAAGTAATATAAAGAGGATACATTTAACCCAATCGTTTGGTTAATCCTGGCAATAAACCCTCAACGTGGTCTTTAGGTGCTGATGCTATTTTTTCAATGATCCCCAAGATTCAGGATGGTCTGCATTTGATGCATAAACTATCCATGTTCTTCTTCAATAATTTGGCAGTAACATTTGACCCTTGGTCTGACTGAATCTCTGAGTCATCTATAATGAGTAAGGAAAGCAAGGAACTCTTCTACAACGTTTTTACCTTGAAATTCCAGAATGGAATTGTTTCCAGAAACCTAGTGGACACATCCATTATGGTTAGGAAATTCTGGCTCCCATATCTGGTTTTGAGGAGGGGTGGGTCTACACTATTATAATTCATGCAAAACGTTCTTCACATGAGAAGTGGCACCAAAGGTGCTGGTTTAATCACTGCCTGTGGTTTTCTTGCCATCTGACACATATGAAAGGTACGGCAAAATTCAACCACATCTTTATGTAATCTAGACCAACATGTTTCGACATCTTAGCCTGGGTCTTCCTCACTTCTAGATGACCTACCCCAGGCAGCTTGTGTACTTCCTGTCTGTATTCTACCAACAACTTATCTGGTGAACTTCACATGCCTCATCTGTGCTAATCTGCCAAGGGCACCATTTCCACCTTAAGATTTTATCCTTAAGATAATAGCTTTCTGGAATACACTGATTCTATTTCCGAGTCGGCTTTATGATGACAACCTTTATTGTCTCATCGTTTTGTTCTAACTCCTTTGATCTTTCAGAACTAAACACCTCTGTCTGATCCTCTACCTGCTTAGGTTTTTCCTTTACTACCTTATCAGAGTGTCAGCTGACTCGACCTCATATCCTTCATCTTTTCTTTTAACTCCTCAGTTCCCTGGTTTCCTTTTGTTTCCTCCATTCCACTACAATGGGCCTCATTCCCAGCTGTGATCCGGCTATATCATTTCCAAGAATTAACTGGATTCCTGGAATAGCAAATTTTCCGGTCTCTCCCACTATCACATCCCCAAATTTGATTGGACTTTCTAACCTTACCTTACTCAGGGGAATACCACTCCTCATCTTTCCATTTATTCCACAGATTACCACACACTCAGACAATATTTCAGAAGGATTGCAAATATTTTCATCTCTCACTATTAGAGACAGACTATTTCCATACCTCTCAATATTTTGTTTATTATCTATTCCCCCTAATCTACCTGAGTAAATCTTGCCCACACAGGTGACGTCTTTGAAAAGATCAAGCGCTATCTTATTATCCAGCCTGTGACTAGGCTGTGCACTCTCCTTCACCTCCTTAACTTCCCTTGAGATTTCCTTCACTGCCCTAGCTAATCTGACTAGTTTAAATACCACTCTTTTCCCACATTCTTCTTCCCAGTGCCTTTCTTAAACCACTGGCATTGTGAACTTGTGTGTCTCATCTTGTTGCAGGAAAGAAAACCCTGAGGTCTTTCACCTCTTTTCCACCCTCTTGGATTTCTTTATTCATCGTGGTAAACTGTTCCCAGTTGTTTATTGTAGGATCTCCCTCTTTCCCAATTTCTATTCCTCACGGAACAAAATTGCTGTCAGAAGCTGGATTTCGATTTATGTATAATTGCATATTCATCTACCATCTCTTCAGCCCTTCTTGCTGTTTTAACTTACTGTTCCTCAACATGAGTTGTCATCAATGCTGGAAGTGAGTTTTTAAACTTCTCCAGCAGAATACATCTCTTTGAGCCTCACATCTTTTCTATTTTTACTTTTCTCAACTATCTATTGAAATTGCTCGGTTTAATTCTTTCAAACTCACTGCAAGTCTGATATGGTATATTTCTTACATTTCTGAACCATTGTCTGTCCCCTTCTGGTAACAATTGTTAGGCACTCGACATAGACTTTTTTACTTCTTCATATATCCTGACACCTACTCTGACAGCACTATACACAATTCACTAACTTTGTTTGGATCAACAAAGCCCACATGGTTACTGGCCACTTTAATTGTTTAGCCATTTTCTCAATTGAGATGAAAAAGGCTTCTATATCCTTCTCATCATATGTAGGTAATGCTGAGATATATTTAAATAGGTCCGCACTCGGCATTTGGCAACAGTGATTTAGCTGATCACCGTCCTCCTCACGAAACCTACCTTCATCTCTATCCTTTTGAACCAACTTTCCTGTCTAATTGTTAACTTTTGTAGTTTTCTCTCTCTCTCTTTTTCCTTCCTTCTGCAAGGCCCTTCCCCGCCTGCTCTGTTTCCTCAACTTTAACTGTAAGTCAATGTTTCAGTTCCCTTTCTAACTCGAATTGTCTTACTTGCTGTTTAATTTTCTCTCGCTTCACTGTACTTGACTGTAGGGCTTTTGCCCGAAACATCGATTTTCCTGCTCCTTGGTGCTGCCTGACCTGCTGTGCTTTTCCAGCACCACTCTGATCTAAACTCAGTTTGTCTGGAATACTTAAATGCATGGCTAACTCCGTTACAATTTCGGCTTTTTAATTGTTCCTCATTCAACCCAATTTCAGCTTGTTTGCTCATTCTACAAGCGTCACCTTTTTCTGATTTTTCTCAACTTTCTTGGAAAATTTGAGAAGCATCTTTGCCCCTGAACCCCTTTCGCAATGCTCTGAGCCATTTCCCCATTTTCAATTTAACCAACAACAAGCAACCAAAATTAAACAGATTTTCCAGTTCTGACTTGCATTTTGTTTTAAGATCTAGGACCTTAGTCCAGGGGTCTGTTTAAATCTGCTTGGACCTTTTGTATCCTAAATCTGGAAGAAAATCTGTCCAGATCCTGGACTAGCGTCACCAGTCTGTTGTAAAGCAGAAGTTGACCCCTCTCTGAGACCTAAAACCAAAACACTAAGAGGTGCACCACATACTTTAATTTGTAAGAAAAACAAGTGTGAAAACTGATGTAACCTGCCTTTCAACAACTTCCAGTGTTTAAATAAAATATGTCCCTGACACTCACATTATCGAGAGCGAGCGAGAGAGAGGTGAGAGCTCTTCTCTCAGTCAGACGGCTGTAATCTCGGAAGTCTTTATCTGACTGCCCCTTCTTTTATGCCCTTGATAAATATATTGATATCCTTTACAATAGAAGTGGTCCCATGTTGTCAAAACCATCAGATTTACATTTAATTGGTCTTTAGTATCAAAGTACCTGTTTCAAATCAATTCGCTAAATTCAAAAGACTTATCTTGGTCATAACTGATGCTTGCTTTGCTAATGATATGACTTTCAATGCAAATGCTTCTGCTTGGGCTCTCTACGTACTGCTTTAAATCTCTAGGCACAAAAAAGCATCATCTTTTAAAGGGACCACAGAATGCTTTCCCCATTTTACAAACATCAAATTCTGACTTCCTGCCTCCCAATCTAAACTTTGCATCTACACCGGTCTCTGAGGCAAGGCAGTTCCTCCGGATGTGCCTCACCTCCTTGCAGGAATGACATAACACAGGCTCCACCAACTAGAACACCCAGTAAGCAGCACTCAAAGGAAAGTGCCCTCCGGGACAACCACCCGGGTCAGGCAGACAAACCCTTATAACCAGCAAGAATAACCACGTATCAAGCGGGCCTCCTTGAGACTGTGCGAGATAAGTGGCTCTCCAGCCCCATCTATGGCACTTTTTATTTCCCTTCCCAGGAACAAAGACACGGAGGAGTCTGTCCAAAACTTTTTCATTCAACTTTGCATAGTCGGGTGCTGTTCCCAAAGGTACACACACACAAGCATAGTAATCTCCACGCATTATATACACGTATATGTGGGCTGGGTCTACTGCTGCTGCCTTGACCAACGAGTGCTCGGATTCCCCACTGTTTTCCTTATTTGGGTTCTGGTGCCTGCGATTATTTTGTTATTCACTTGGCCAATCAGTGTTTGAGCTTCCCGTTCTTCCCTTATATGGATGATGTTGTACAACTGTGGTTAAGGGCGGCCTCTCAACTATCGAGGAAAGCTGTTACAACTGTTTCATTCATATAAACGTGGGGGAGGTCCGGCAACAGTTTCGAGTGTCTGCTTGTGTTTACTATGAGGTAGAAAAGACTAAAAGGCAGCTAACCGTCTACCCCCTACATGCTTGTGTTCACTATGAGGTAGAAAAGACTAAAAGGCAGCTAACCGTTTAAAAATTACACTACCTCCTACAAGACTGAGCAGTCGTGACATGACATTCAACTTTACCCACCCGGGCTGGAGGAGGTGGTGGAGAAGGAGCTCAGACAGAACAAAGAGGGAGACATTAGATAAAATGTCCTTGAGTTCCACTTACCCACGTTCTCACCGTATCCCTTAATTCCTTTGCTGTTGAAACAAAAATCTCTCTTTGCCTTAAACTGTACTGAAGTAGTGACAATTACTTCACTGGACAAGGAATTCCACAGATTAACAACCCTCGAGGTGAAGAAGTTCCTTCTCAATTCAGTCCTAAATCTGCTCCCTCTAATCTTGAGTCTATGCCCTTCGGTCTTGGTTTCAACTGCCTTGGAAACATCCTCTCTTCATCTGTCTTAACTATCCCCTTCATAATTTTATATGTTTCTAGTAGATCACCTCCCCCACTTTCTTCCCAATACCAGTGAATATAATCCCAGACTACTCAGTATCTCCTCATAAGCCAACCCCCTCAACTTCAGAATCAACCTCGTGAACCTCTCCTCTGCACCCCGTCCAGTGCCAGTACATCCCTTCTCAAATAAGCAGAACAAAACTGCACACAATATTCCAGGTGTGGCCTCACCAGCACCTTGTACAGCTGCAACATAACCTCCCTGCTTTTCAACTCAATCTCTTTAGCAATGAAAGCCACAATTCCATTTGCTTTCCAAATTACCTGTTGTACCGACAGACCAAACTTCTGTGATTCATGCACAAGGACACTCAGGTCCCTCTGCATAGCAGCAAACTGCAACCTTTAACCCTTCAAGTAATAATCCTTTTTACTGTACTCCTACCAAAATGGATGACTTCACATTTACTAATATTGTATTCCATCGGCCAGACCTTTGCCCACTTCAAGTAATTATGTTCCTCTGCAAAGTTTCACAGTTCTCTGCACGCATTGCTTTGCCACTCATATCAGTGTTAACTGTAAACATTGACACAGTACACATTATCCCCAACTCCAAATGATCTCCATAAATTGTGAAGAATTGCAGTCACAACACTGATCACTGAAGCATACCACTAGTTTCTGATTGCCAGTCAGAATAGCACTCATTTATCCCCATTCATTGCTTCCTATTAGTCAACCAATCCTCTGTCCATGCTAATTCTTTACCTCTAACACAATGCATCTTTATCTGATGCAGCAGCCTCTTGAGTAGCACCTTGTTGAAGGCCTTTCAGAAATCTAGGGAGACCACATCGACTGGGCCTCCATTGTCCGCCTTGCTCATAATGTATTCATAGCATTCGAGAAGATTGGTTAAGCGTGACCTGTCCTTCATAAATCTATGCTGTGTCTGCCCAACAGGACAATTTCTATTTAGATGCCTTGCTATTTCTTTCTTGATAACAGACTCAAGCATGTTCCTTCTTACAGAGGGAGAGCTAACCCCTCTATAATTCCCCATCTTTTGTCCACCTCCCTTTTCAAACAGTTGTGTCACATTTGCTGTTTTCCAATCTGCTGGAACTGCTCCAGAGTCCAGCAAATTTTGGAAAATTAACACAAGGGCACTTGCTATTTCTTATAGTACACTGAGATGCAATCCTTCAGGGCCAGGAGACTTAGCTCCATCAGCTGGCCCAATACCTCTTCTGTAATAATGTTTCCAGGACCTCACCGACCTTTGTCTCTTTGTCAATTACTAGTATATTATTAATGTCCCCCACTGTGAAGACCGATACAAAATACCTGCCCAAAGCCTCAGCCAGTTCATCATATCCCATGACTAAAGGCCCCTTCACATTCTCTGAATGACCACTCTATGTTTTACATATTTGGAGAAACTTTTGCGATCTGTCTTTATATTCTGTGCTCGTTTTTTTTCTCACATTCTATCTTTCTTTTCTTCCAATCTCTTTTTGTGTCTTTCTTGTTAGCCTTTAAAGTTTTCCCAATCTTCTGGTTTTCTGCTGTTCTTGGTCACATCGTATGCCTTCTCTTCAATTTGATAGCCTCCCTTATTTCCTGAGACACCCATGGCAGATTACCCCTTTTCTTACAGTGCCTCCTTTTCACTGAAATATATTTCTGCTGAGCACTCTGAAAAATTGTTTGAAATTCCTGCCCTGCTCATCAACTGTTCCACCATAAAATCTTTGTTTCCAGTCTACTTTAGCCAAGTCCTCCCTCACTCTATTGCAGTTCCATTTTTTCAAGCACAGGTCCCTGGTATTTGATTTTATCTTTACAATCTCCAGCTGCATTTTCGAAATTCAACCATGCTATGTTTGCTCCTTCCAAGAGAATCCCAAAATATGAGGTCATTAATTATTCCTGCCCCATGACACAGGACCAAATCTAAGATAGCTTGCTCCCTTGTCGGTTCCTTTACATATTGTTCCAGAAAACAGTCATGGATACACACAACAAAGTCCTCCTCAAGGCTACCCTGACCGAGCTGGTTTGGCTGCTCGACATGTGGATTAAATTTCCCCATCGTAACAGCTGTATTATTTTTACAGGCATTAGTTATTGCTTTATTTATTGCCGGCCCAATGTGATATTATTTGGTGGCGTATAGACTACGCCTATCATTGATTTTTTTTTCTTAGAATTTCTCATTTCCAACTGAATGGATTCAATCTTATTCTCCGTAGAACCTCCATCATCACCACCCTGATGTTGTCCTTGAATATCAGGGCTACAGCATCTCCCTTACCTTCCTGTCTGTTCTTCCAAATGGTCTGATACCCCTGGATATTTAACTCCCAGTTGTGACCATCCTGTAACCATGTCTCCATAATGGCTACCAAATCATTTGCATTCACGATGATTTGTGCCATGAACCCATCAGCCTTGTTACAAATGCTATGAGCTTTCAGGTAAAGTGCCCTTATGTGAGCTTTCCACCCCTCATGATTCCCAAATCACCAATAATATCTCCTGAGTTATCCTTTCTTTTTACTTCTTTCACAGTCTGTCTTGAACTTAAACCCTCCTGCACACAAGCTAACCTGCTGCTTACCATTTTACTTATCAGCATATTGTTGTTTTCCCTTTCCCTTCCCCCAACGCACTGGTTTAAAGTCCCAGTGACCACCTTATTGATCCTTTTCACGAGAACACTTGTTCCAGGTCGGTTCAGGTAGACACCGTCACATTGGTACACATCCCCCCAGGTCCAAAACTGATGCCAATGTCCCATGAAATGAAACCTCTCTTTCCCCCACCACACCCTCAGCCACGTTTACTTCTCTAATGTTCTTACCTCTAAGCCAATTTGTATGTTACTTTGGCAGTAATCCAAAGGTTATCAGCCTTGAGGATTAGTTCCTTAATTTTGTTCCTAGTGCTTGATAATCCCCAAAAATGTGCTCCTTCCTTGCCTTGCCTACGTTGTTTGTCCCAGTGCGGATCACAACAACTGGATCCTCCCCTTCCCGCTCCAATATCCTTTCAAGCAGATCGGAGATGTCTTGCACTCTGGCATCAGGCAGACAACACACCATGTGGGAATTCTGATCCGGCTTGCAAAGGATACTATCGATCCCCCTAATTATAGAATCCCCTATAACTACCACTTGTCTTTTTGCTCCCCTCTCTTGAATGGTCTTCTGCACCATGGTGCCGTTGTCAGCTGGCTCATCCTGCAAGCAGTTCTTTTCCTCATCCAGACAAGGAACAAGTATCCCATACTTGTTGGATAAGGTCAAGAGCTGAGGCTACTCCATTCCTGAACTCAGGATCCCCCACCTGCCTCACTTGCAGTCACACCATGTTGTCCCTGATCACGAGCTGAATTTGAATGATTTAATCTACCAGGTGTGACTGCCTCCTGAAACAAAGCGTCCAGGTAACTCTCCCCCTCCTGGATATGTCACAGTGTTTGAAGTTCAGAATCCAAATCATCAACTCTGAGCCGGAGATCCTCCAGCAACCAACACTTGCTGCAGATGTGGTCACTGCCATTCACAAGGGGATCAGCCAGCTCCCACATCATACAGCTGCAGCACTTCACCTGCCCAGCCATCTCTACTTAGTTAATTACTTTATTAATTTAGACTTAATTAACATCTAATGCTTCTTTGCTCTCCTCACATATCGCCGCTGTCCGAATATATCAGTTCACTCACCTTCCTGGAACACAATTTGACCGCTCACGCTGAAAATGGAGGCTGCTTACTCTCAAGTTAAGTCCTTTTCGAGGGAAATTTACCTTCCCACCAGTTCCCAGCTCCTCACTCTCACTGCTCCCGAAAATGGAGGATGCCACACCCCCACATTGGAACAACTGACTCTTACTCAACTTGTTGTTTTATAACACCCCACAGTTACCATAGATACACCTTCGCCCCCCCCAAAACCAGGACCACTACCTCCCCTTGCACAAAGCACAGAAAAAAACTGAGAGTCTTAAAATCTGATTCTAATAATGTGGAAATAGGCCATTCGGCCCAACAATTCTAGACTGACTCTCCAGATAGCAGCCCAAACTCAACCACCTTCCTTATCCCTGTAAGCCTGCATTCCCTACGACTGATCCACTTAACCGACGTATCCCTGGACACTGGGCAGTTTAGGTAAAAACAATGACTGCAGATGCTGGAAAGCAAATACTGGATTAGTGGTGCAGGAAAAGCACAGCAGTTCAGGCAGCATCCAACAAGCAGCAAAATCGACATTTCGGGCAAAAGCCCTTCATCAATCCACCAAACCTGAACATCTTTAGACTATCGGAGGCAGACATACAGACCTGGGGAGAACATGCAAACTCCACACAGGAAATTGCTGGAGGCTGGAATTGTACCAGAGTCACTGGTGTTGTGAGGCAAGAGTACTAACCACTGAGCCATGGTGTTCAGCCCTACCAGTCAACACAGTGCCTTAGACTACAAGTCCCAAGTCACAGGCCTTAAACAAGAGTTGTCCAAATCTCAAAGGCAAGTCACTAGCAGATGATACAGGTCACAGTCTAGAAATAGTAACATTGGGAGTTCCCAGGCTCAAGACTCTAGCGTACAGTGACTAACGAAGAAGAGTTCAGGACCTAAGTTGTTATCGTCCAGACCAGCAGGCAAACCTGACAGTGACCCCCCATGACTGAGATTCCCACCACTATTGTTCTTCCACACTTTCTGATCCCCACCTTGTGTAGCTGAGCTCTGGCTGCACTCCCCAGGGCCGTCACTCTCACTGTTTTCCAACACAGGAAATGGTTTTCTGAGTGAGATGCACTGTGGGCCTTTCCTGAATCTCTGACTACCACTGACTGGTGATCAGTGTCAGTCAGAAACACTTCAGCTGCCAGGTGACCACACCCAAGCTCTAAAGCCCCATTCTGAAGTTGATCAAACCAGTCCTACATCCTGCAGACGTGGTCAGGGAAGGTGAGTGCAGACCCCAAGCCTTGCCCTCTCTCCATCTGCTGCCCTGTGGAGAGATGACCCCAATGGTCCAGCAGTCACTACTCCCAGAATGGGAGTGCATTTATGTGACACGTGCTGGTACAACAACACTGCTGCAGTTTATTTAAAGTGAAACAGAATCTTTATTTACAAGAACATTAATTATTTACACTATGTACAAATATAACAGAGAGACAGGTCTATTGATTTTATGAACTGCACACTCTGGATGAGTGTACAAAGTTGTATACTTTTGGATCAGTTTCTAAGAAAAGGTAAGTATCTGGAGGAGATCAATTCTTCCTATAAATGTCCACGATCTGGAGAAGATCAATGCTGAGACAATGTTGAGGTTCCAGTGAGAGCATTTGCTGAGGACCTTACAGAGATCAGATGCTGTTAAAGATGTGAAGACAATAAGATGAAGCAGAGACGATCCGTTGGTGTGACAGAAACATTGATGTTGAGAAGGTCTGTTTGTTTATTGACGGTGAGGATCTGGTTCTGGAGCACAATAGTTGGTATGAGAAGACAAGAGTCTGGGCCATATTCCGAACCTGATGTGCTGAGGTCTCATTTGGGGACTATGCAGCAGCAACTGCAAATTAATCCTTTACACCAGGAGGTCCATTGGGTGATCCGGAAGCGATGGGTCTGCTTGGTGAGGAATGCTGCTAAGGCCGCTGCTTGATCGCGGTGATGGTCCTGGTTGGAACTGAAGGATACACAGTCCGAAATGTAGGAACTCACCATGTCGGGGTAATCGTCAACGAGTTGACGTGAAATACGTTTCAGGAAGTTTTGGTAACTCCAGCCTGGGGCCTCGAGATACCTCTCAACTAAGGAGCAAGCCTTTGTGGAACCAGTGGAGGAGAAAATCATCTGCAGTGCTGCACAACAACACTGGATGGTTTTCTCACTTTTAGTATCCAGCTGCAACAGCAAGGGCACGATGTTGGCGTGGAGCTGTCGCTGGAAATCACTGGACTCTCCAAACGTGGCCAATTTTTCCAACGTTTGGATAGCTTCCACAGAGACTTGCTCACTTCCTGCCCCAAACAGTGGCTGTATCCTGGAGAGGATTGCATTTAAAAAGGGCCTGATTGTTTCTGCTGGTGCCTCAAGGATGTTTTTCTGAAGGCAAGACAACACCGCAAGAGTGAATACATCGCTGTTCTCTGGATTGCCCAACAGGCTCACCAAGACATCGGTCACACTCCAACACCATCGCCTCGATTCAAAATCGATGTTTTTTAAAACTCTGATGCAGAGCAACTGGCTAACGGGTGAGGAGTCGTACCAGCAGAGGTATCGTATTAAGCTGTTAATGACCATGTCTGTGAGACCCAGTTCGGAAAGGCACGGAGCTTTCAGGAGTTCCTCAAAGAAGAGTATTATCGGAACTGCCTGACAGTCCTGGATCCGAAGGATTTGGGAAACCAGACGATGTACGGTCTTAAACAAATCATCACCTGCAGATGCTGTCATTGCCTGGGCCAGCAGAACAACCCCCTGATCAAATCCAACCCCTCGTAGCTGTTGCCATCCTCCGACCATCACCATCTGGTCTGAGATGTCACTTTGACCAATCAGGTCAAACAGGGCCTTGAGTGACCTCACACACCTTTCATTCAGTGACCTACTTGTATCAGCATCAAACCCAGCGGTGAAACCTCTCTGCTGTGACTGAATATCTGTATCACTGGGCAGAGAGAAACTCATTCCGCTGGTGAGTGATACAAGTAAGCCACTGAAAATGTGTGGGAACAATGTCCTCACCACGTCTGCCATCCTGGGCTGAGTCAGTATCTCATATAAGCCATGGATGGCAGTCAGCGAGACGTTGGCCGAGTACATGTTCCCACGGACGGGGCAGCTTTTACCCTCCAGTGAGTACACGAGATGTTTGATCGTACTCACCGGACAGGCTCGATCCTCAGCTGCTGCTCTCCACACATCCCGGATGAACTTGTGCACTGGGGGGCGACAGAGCAGGAGCTGGGACATAGCTGCTGCTGAGTGCTGTGAGGTCAGAGCAGTCATCCCTCGTAGGACACGCCCTTTCACCTCCTGGTGAGGGATGATCTCCAAATGAAGCCCCAGCACATGCAGGATCTCTGAGACCCGGTCCTGAAGTTGTTTTCTCTCTTGCAGGAAGAGGTTTTCCAATAGTAAGGACGCGACCCGGGCACAGCTGGGATTATGGTCCGACAGACTGCCACAGACCATGAGAAGCAGGTCGTCTAGCTGACAGCGCGGCAGGCTTTTGCAAATCAGCTCCATCACCTGATGACACTTCTCAAACTGAGATCCTTCATCAGGGTCCGTCAGGTCTTCCGGAAGTGTCTTCAGAAACACCAGACTCTCTTGATATTGTTGTAGGCTGGCTCCATCAGCCACTAAGTACATGGACATGATGGTACTGACCGCGCTGAGGGCCATCTGTTGCACAGCTTGGGAACCGTCAGCACAACGTGGAAGCAGTCCTCCAAGCAGCGTGCCCACAACATTCGCCAGCACTTCCCTGCTGTCATCAAACCTCCGTGAAAACACCACGAGCATCTCCGAGATGATGTGGACTGCTGTCTCCCGCTTATTGTCTTCCATCGAAAAGATCCCCTCCTCAATCTTCTGGATGATTTCGTCCTTGTCTTCACTCTCAGCAATGATCTTCTCCATTGCCACACAAAAGACACCAATAACAGGCTTCATCTTTGAGTCAGCTTGTGAAAACCCTCCGATTCTGTTCTTGAACTCTGTCTTCAATCTTTCTCTCGAGTAGGGATGTTACCAATTCAGTTGACCAGAGCAGTTTGCTTGATCTCCTCTCTCGGCGTCTCTGCAGCACAAGTGCACAGATCACTTCAGTTTGTTGTGTTTTGTATGACCCTGTGATGATGTGTTGTCATGGTTCTCATTGTGATGACAGCGGCCGTCAGTTGTAACGGGGTCCTGAGCTCCCAGTGGTTGTCCTGTGTTGGGATTTTCAAAAACAAGCATCCTGTGAGGAGTCACAGAGATAATGACACAGAGTGTTGGCTCATGTCACAGAATCATAGAGCCAATCAGCATGGAATCATTTCCTTCAGTGCATCCAGGTCATGGCGACAATAATCCCAAGCAAACCCAGGCCAAGCTGCCTGTCCCTGGTCTATATCCCTCCAAATATTTCATATTCCAGTACTTCTCAAAATATCACTTTTGCATACACAAGAACTGAAAATGCATCAAAATAATATCATACTATTGAAATAACATAACACGGAAATCTAGAAGTAAATCACGAAATAAGCGTCAACTCAGGAGAAATTGCAAGATCCGTGTTACCCTCAGTCTACCATTATTCCAAATTTATTTTGTTTTCAACATCCCTCAACATAGGTGTCATTCCTGTTGAAAGCCATCGTTGGTACATTCTGTTATCTGGGAGAACCCTTTCTCTCCCAAATTCCCTTCACTGAGGAACTCTTCTTGTTCCATCACCTGAGGAATCTTTAATCAGAGCAACGTCCATTGTAGCACATGGCAGCTCTGTGGAAGCTGGTCATTTTTTTTTTCACAATATCTTGGATTTGAGTTCGATCATTTTTTCTTGACCATATCCTGAATCTGTGCAGTTCGTTTGGAAACTGTTGAGTCAGATGAAGCTCATCTTCATTTTGCGCAAGGAAACCTTCGTTCTCAAACTGTTGAATTTCTTGTGCTGAAGTATGTAATTGATTGAATTTGACTTATCGAGTGAGTTGGACATTTTCATTGGCCCTGTGTGGGTGATATCCTGGTGAATTAGATATTTCACATCCTCAATCATGTTACTCCAGGCTTACTGCTTATTTAGTCTTACCTCTGTCAATGGGAATAACATTTCTTCTTTGGAAGATGAAGGATTAACATCTTCCTCTTGAACTTGGGTCAACTCATCACCTGTCATTCAAATCAAACTGTTGCAATGATTTGTTCACCATATTGCTTTACTATCTGAATCACTTCAGTTCTAGATTCTTTGATGGGTTCATGTGTGTTGCCCTGGATATTTATTCTTTTCTCAACTGCATTTTAGATTCACAGAGACACAGAGCTGTCGAGCATGGCAGAAGACCCTTCGGTACAACTCATCCATACCGACCAGCTAACTCAAATTAATCCGCTCCCATTTGCCTGCATTTGGCACATATCCCCCTAAACACTTCCTAGTCACAGTCCTATCCAGAATCCTTTAACATGTTGTAATTATACCAGCCTCCAACAATTTCGTTGGCAGCTCGTTGGGTGCACGCACCACCCTGTGCGTGAAAACATTGCCCCTCACTTCCCTTTTGAATATTTCCTCGCTTGCCTTAAACCTACGTCTTTAGGTTTTGAACTCCCATACCCTGGGGAAAAGACCCTGCCTACTGACCCTATTCATGCCCCTCATGATTTTATAAACTTCCATAAGTTCACTCCTTGGCCTCCAACACCTTGGGGAAAATAGCTCCAGTCCATTCAGACTCTCCCGAAAGTTCAAACTCTCTAACCCTTTCACAACATCCTTCATGTATCAGGGAGACCAGAATTCAATGTAGTGATCCAAAAGTGGCCTCACCAATGTCCTGTACAGCCGCGACATGATCAAAGCAGTGGATCCAGCATCAATCCTTTACGCACACTGTTGGTGACAGGCCTCCTGTCTGACAAGCAACCTTCCACACTTTTAAAGTAAAGGGATAAACAATGAAATAAAACCAAGGCCGCGACACTGCCCCGATCGGACCCATCTGGGACAGGGACAGATCCGGGTAAAACACAGAGCAAAGCCCACTATGGTCTAACAGGCCAGAAAATATAAACTGCCTTGACTTTGTTCAACATAAATAATGATCTGGTCACTCTGAGGAGATACAAAAATAAATAAACAGATAAAAAGTGGCTCTCCCATGATTCTGTCTGCAAGTCCCTCTTTTGGGCAGGGACAATGAGGGACCAAAGTAAAAAATAAACTCAAACAAAATCAAAGAAAACAAATGAATAAACTGTTGTGAAGGTGGATAGACTCAGTGTAGATTGTGAGGCAGGAAGATAGAATGTGGTGTTTATAAAATTGTAAAGTTGTAAAATGGAGAAAGCATGGCGCGGTCCCTTTAAAAGATTGTTTTTATGCTTATAGTTAAAATGGATGTCTGTGAGCAGCTTGAACATTTGCCAATACACAGAGATCATGAACTGAAGCATTTTGTATCGAAACAGCAGTACAGGTGGAAGATTCTTTATCCGAACATCCAAAAAAAGAAAAGCTCCAAAATCCGAAGTTTTTTATGTAAAGTTTCTTTCTCATTAACAAGGTTGTTTGGAGAGCAAACACTTAACCCAAGTCGACACCCACTCAATGTGTGTCATTCAGATGCGACATGGGATGGTATGGCCAAGCACTGACAGGCTGAGGGTTTCTCTCTGAACGCCCAAGTCGACACCCACTTGATGAGTGTCTCTCACATGTGACATTAGGGGGGGGGTCATGGGCAAACATGTTCTTAGTTAGAAGTCTGCTTCTCCGGTAAGAGTTTAATGGTGAAATTTTTTTAAATGTCCCTATTGTGAAAATCAAAAAATTTTGAATTCTGAAAAACAGCTGGTCCTGAGCATTTCGGATAAAGGATCATCTATTTGTACCGTGAGTAAAACCTGTTGCCTGGGCCTGCTAATACAGCAAGGTTGGCATGTCGCAAATCAGTTTAAATGGAGCTTTTAGGTACCAAAAACCAGTTAAATTTAAATCGGATGGTTTTGACAACACAGGCCCAATCTTATTGTAACAAATATTGATATTGTCATCAAGGATATAAAAGAGGGGGCAGTTGGACAAAGACAAAGACCCCAGAGCTACCTGCCATCAGCCAGAGCTAACAGCCCTCAGCTGGAGAGAGAGAGAGAGACTGGCTCTCACAGTCATCGGTAATTCCTGACAGAGGAACGATAAAGAAGGCATTTCTGACAGAAGGATTGGAGGAAAAGCCGTTCCTGACACAAAATTGACAGAGGAGGCACTGAACATTCCACAAGACATGGAACCTGGCTGTAATTTCTAGAGACCAAATTCTATTTCTTCTATTGTATGAGTGGGACATTGGACAACATTCCATTAAAATCTTGTTTTATTTGGTAATAGTTCATAGTTAGAAGGGATTTAATTAGTTTGCTAATAGTTTTGTTTATTTATCTAACTCTAAGAGAACACATTAACTGTTACTTGTTGATATCAAAGTGAATATCGGGGATTTGTTTTATTTAACCACAAGAAGTTCTGAAAGGCAGGTTACACCACTTTTCACACCCTTTTTACAGATTAGAAGGTGAGGTGCTCCTTTTGGGTATTTTGCTTTGAGTTCTCCAGAGTGCTTCACCTCCCCTTAATAACAGTTCGGCAGCTCGGGGGCAGCATTTGGACATACCTGCAGGGATCTGGACAGATTTGAACAGACGTAGGGTATGAAAGGTCCCAGCAGATACAAACAAACTTCGTGACTTGCGTCCTAAGTCTTGAAATAAAACATTAGTGACAATTGGAAAATCTGTTTAATTTCAGTTGCCTGTTGTGGGGTAAATGGAAAGTGGGTCAATGGGTCTTAACATTGCTGAAGAGGTTCTGCGGGCAAAGATGCTTTCCAAATTTGCCAAGAAAGTTTAGAAAGTCAGAAAATGGTGACAGTTTAGAATGAGCAAACAGGCCAAAAGTGGGTTTAACGAAGGATAGTTAAAAAAAAACTGAAAATTGTAAGGGAGTTAACCATGCATTTAGCTATGCCTAAAGTTGTAGGTTTATAACTTTAAGTGCAATGGAGTTAGAAAAAAAAGAATTACAAATGCGAGAATTGGAGTCAGAAAGTGAAAAAGAGAGAGCGAGCAGAAAGGTTTCTGAAACAGATTGAATTACAGTTACATGCAGAGGAACGGGAAACGGAAAGAGGAAAGAAGATTCCCAGCAGAGGAAAAAGAGAGAGAGAGAGAAGAAAAGGATAAAGAGGGAGAATTTGATCTACAGAAGTTGGCAATTAGGCAGGAAAGTTGACATAACGGGATGCATATGAAGGTAGAAGATAGGCTTAGTGAGGAGGATAGTGATAATGAATAAACCCAGGTAGCCAATGGCTTGGTAGGGATATCTTCAAACATGTCAATACTTGATCAAAATTCGATGAAAAGGATGTGGAAGCCTTTTTTGTTTCCTTTTGAGAAATTGGCTCAACAGATGGACTGACCAGAAACTGCGTGGGTAAGTTTAATTCAGAACATATTAAGGAGGCAGGGCTCGCGAGGTGTTTGCAGCGCTGTCAGAGGTGGTGTCAGGAGAATAGGAAGAAGTGAAAAAGGCTATTTAGAGTGAACAGATTATTACAAGTGCGAAAAAAAAACCCCAAGAGGGTGGAAATGAGGTACAAAACCTGAGGTGTTTTTACAGCAAAACGCTGGGATATACAAGGTCACAGTGTTGGTGGTTTAAGAAAGGCACTTGGAAAATGAATGGGGGAAAAAAAAGAGGTTAAACCAGTGGGATGAGTTAAGGCACTAAAGGAAATCCCAAGAGAAGTCGAGGAGCTGAAGGAGAGTAAGATCGTGCTCGATCTTTTCAAAGACTTCACCTGCGGCAGTAAGATTTACTCAGGTAGATCAGGGGAATAGGGAAAAAAAATTGAGAGTTAAGGGAGCTCGTGTATTTCTAATAGTGAGAGACCTTAAAGACCACATTGAGGGCTGATTGTCAGGATGAGCCAAATGATTGTGATAAAGATATCCCATTTTTTATTGTTTACTAACAGACATGGTAGAAATGAATCGACTCAGTTTGCTCCTTTGTTAAACGAGTAAAACTTCTATTTATTGGAACAGCACACTATTATAATCTTGTTTTATTCCAGAATAGCTAGAAGATAAAAGGGAATTATTTGATCTGTTAATAGTTTTGTTAATTTGTTCACTGTTCGAGTTGTATAAATAAATTATTACTTGCTAATTTTAAAGTGAGTGTCAGAGATTTTGTTTATATAACCACTAGAAGTTGCTGAAAGGCAGATGACACCACTTTTCACACCCTTTTTAAGGTTAAAGGGTGAGGTGCTCCTCTGAGTTTTTGGTTTCAGTTCTCAATGGGGAGTCAACCTCTGCTGTGTAAGATCAGCCGGAACCAGAGCAGCCGCAGCTGACATCACCACCCATCCCCTAACGATACCCTCTCAGACCCTCCTGCTGGGTAGAGATATCTCATTTATGGATGTCATTGGGATGGATGGAGACTCTCTGTTGGGGAGGTCATCCACGAGGAAAATGAAGCACATTCACGTGACATACTGATATTTTTTCCTCTCTGGCATCTTGAGCAGATAATTCACCTGACCTCATTTCTTTTCAATCTGATAAGAACTACTAAACTTCCTTTGAAGAGATTTCCTATCACTGGTAACAGCTTTACTTTATCCTCACGGGCAAATGTACAAATTTAAAATTTCTTACCTCTTTCTTTCTTCATTAGGTGCTGTGCCACCTTGCAACATTATCTAGCAAATACACCTGCTCTGTTTAAGCTGTCTCTCACCTCGGATACATAATCCAACTGAGAAATCTCTGGCATCAGACCTATCAATTTGTCCTTAATTAATTTTAAAGGTCCTCATACCTTGTGTCTGAACATCAATTCAAATGGAACAAACTGAGTCAATTCATTTGTAGCATCTCTCATAGTAAACATCATAAATGGGATAACTTTATCCCAATCACTTGAGTAATCCTGACAATTAGCCCTCAACATGGTCTTTAGGTGCGATGCCCCATTTCCAATCCTCCCTGAGATTCAGGATGGTACACACTTGATGGAATGTGTTGAATGCAGAAACTATCTATGACATCCTTACATAATTTGATAGTAAAATTGGCCTTTCTGAATCTCGGAGTAATTCACAATGACTAAAGAAAGCAAGCATCTCCTTCATAACCTTTTTTGCCTCGACATTCCGTAATGGAATTGCCTCCAGCAACCTAGTAGACAATCCATTCTGGTTAGCAAATACTGGTTCCCACTTCTGGTTTTAATGAGGGGATCATCATAATCATTTAGAATCAATGTAAAATATTCTTGAAAAGCGAGAATTGACAACAAAGGTACTGGTTTTATTCTTGCCAATGTTTTTTTCTACCATCTGACATGTCTGAAAGGTACAGCAAAATTCAACCACACCTTTCAGAGGCAATGCAAATATTTTCATCTCTCATTATTAGAGACACACGAGTTCTCATATCTCTTAATATGTATTTTTTTTTTACTTATTCCCCCTGTTCTACCTGAGTAAAACTTACTCACACAGGTGAAGTCTTTGGAAAGATCAAGCCGGTGACTAGGCTGTGCCCTCTCCTTCACCTCCTCGACGTCACAAGATTTCCTTCATTGCCTTAACTAATCCGATTGGTTTAAATCTCATTCTTTTGTTACCATCTTCTTCCCAGTACCTTTCTGAAACCACTGGCACTGTGACTTTATGTGTCTCACATTATTGCTGTGAAAGCACTTGAGACCTCTTTTCCATCCTATTGTGTTTCTACTTTCCCTGCCCAAAAGGAATTGGGAATATGGGATAGCGTTTTCACAGGGGACAGTGTGGGAGGAGGTGTAGTCTAGGTAGCTGTGGGAGTCGGTCGGTTTATAGTAAATGTCCGTGTATAGGAAGGGGAGGGCGGAGTATGAGATGGTCCAGGTGAATTTGAGGTTGGGTGGAAAGTGTTGGTAAAGTGGATGAACTGTTCAACCCCCTCGTGGGAGCACGAGGCAGTGCCGATACAGTCATCGATGTGGCGAAGGAAAAGGTGGGGGTTGGGCCAGTGTAGCTGCGGAAGATAGACTGTTCCACATATCCTTTGAAGAGGCAGGCATACCTGGGGCTCATGCGGGTGCCCATGGCTACTCCTTTGGTTTGGAGGAAGTGGGAGGATTGGAAAGAGAAGTTGTTCAGGGTGAGGACCAGTTCAGTCAGTCGAAGGAGGGTGTCGGTGGAAGGGTACTGGTTGGTACGGCAGGAAAGGAAGAAGCGAAGGGCTTCAAGTCCTTCGTGATGGGGGATGGAGGTGTACAGGGACTAGATGTCCATGGTGAAGATAAGGCGTTGGGGACCGGGGAAGCGAAAATCACGGAGGAGGTGGAGGACGTGGGTGGCATCCGAACGTCGGTGGTGAGTTCTTGGACTCAGGGGGACAGGACCGTGTTGAGGTATGCAGAGATGAGTTCGGTGGGGCAAGAGCAGGCTGAGACAATGGGTCGGCCGGGGCAGTCAGGTTTGTGGATTTTGGGCAGGAGGTAGAAACGGGCGGTGCGGGGTTGTGGGACTATGAGGTTGGAGGCGGTGGATAGGAGATCCCCTGAGGTGATGAGGTTCTGGATTGTCTGGGAGATGATGCTTTGGTGGTGGGATGTGGGGTCATGGTCATGGGGGCAGTAGGAGGAGGTGTCTACGAGCTGGCGTTCTCCCAGTTCCAACCTTCCAGAACAGCACTGTCCAACTTCCTTCACACCCATCCGCTCCACCCTCCCCTCCAACCTATTACGTTTACCCCCACCTCCATCCATCTATCACACTCAGCTCCCTCCTCCCCAGCTCCATACCCCTCCCCCTCCCACCACCGAGGCTCCGAGCCTCATTCCTGATGAAGGGCTTTCGCCCGAAACATCGATTTTCCAGCTCCTCGGAAGCTGCCTGTCCTGCTGCTTTTCCAGCTCCACACTCTCAACTCTAATCTCCATTATATGCAGTCCTCACTTTTGCCAATATTGCAAATGGCTGTAATCTTGGCCTTGCGTGCTCTGGTAATTGAAATATTCAGTGTGTGTCAGCTCAGAAGATGGCAAAATAAAATTATATGAAAATTGAAAGATGAGGCTCAAATGAACATGAAGGGCTGAATGTTATTACAAAAGAAATTTCATAATTTAAGTAGTTCAATGTTTTTGATATTTTAACTAATTACATTCATAAATAATGTGGAATTAATGCACAGACTGTTGATTATGATCTCAAGAACAGTTCACAGAATGAAAGGAAAATGGTAATCCTAAGACAGATATCTTTGGATCGAGAGGGTGGAGATGTTGGCCAGGGGTTGCTCACACATAAATCCAGCAAGCTGGTGAACGGAAGTTACCCGAGCATCAACCACTGGCTCTTAGGGTAACAAAGTGCAAGTCCTTATTTTGAGGAAGAATAATGGGGTAGTCTGAAAGGTGCCCACAGTGGAAAGACAACAGCTCTCAGATGAGCAATGAACCTAGAAGAACAAGACACCACAGTTCGGGATGATTAGGCCAAAGGATAAAAATGCAGGATTCAATGTGCCATGAGCAAAAACCTTGGAGAGCAGACTTGACGATTTTGTGGGTCCCACATTTTTAAATGTGAAGATGACTTTAAGACCTGGAAGAAATTGTCTGACTAGCATGAGCTTCTTGTTATGCCATAGATTCATGCAGCATGGTCCAAACATTCTATGCCGAACAGAATCCCAAACAAAACTAATCCCTCCTGCCTGCTATTCTTGGGTATTTGCTATTAATTTTATTCACTGTTCAGGAAAAATCAAGGTCTGTGAGTTTGTACTTGAATTTTCACCTTGTATGAATTGTATGCCTGCTGTTCACCTTTTCCTAACCAAATGGTGTAAATTGTATGTTTGTTTTAACGAAACTAACAAAGGTATTGATTAGAGTCATAGAGATGGACAGCATGGAAACAGACCCTTCGGTTCAACTCGTCCATGCTGACCAGATATCCTAACCTAGTCTCAATCCATTTGCCAGCACTTGGCCCATATCCCTCTAAACCCTTCCTATTCATATACCCAACAGATGCCGATAAAAAGTTGTAATTGTACCAGCCTCCATTACTTCTTCTGGCAGCTCATTCCATGCACCCACAACCCTCTGTGTGAAAACGTTGCTCCTCAGATCCCTTTGAAAATTTTCCCCTCACACCCGAAAGCTTTCCCTCTAGTTTTGGACTCTCGCACCCCAGGGAAAAGACCTTGTCTTTTTATCGATGCCTTTCATGATTTTATACACCTTTATAAGGTCAATCCTCAGCCTCTGATGCTCCAGGGAATACAACCCCAGTCTCTTCAGTCTCTCCCTGTAGCTCAAATCAGATTGATCATAGACTAGTGCTGGGCCAATGACTGTTGTCGAGGGCAGTAACCGGACAACACTTCTTCAATGCTTTGAGCATTCCCACCTTTCAGGCAGTGAGTTCCAGATACTCCCTATCCTTAGGATGATATATATTTCCTCAAATCCCGATGAAAAACCCTCCTGATAAAACTCTCCTTTCCACGTTTTAAGAATTCTGCCACCTCTGTGCCTTTTACATTTGTGTCCCAGATAATGTTGGGGTAATTGAAATCTCTGACTCTTATGACCCTATGTGTTTTACACTTCTGTGAGATTGCTTACATATCAGTGTTCCCATCTCTCTCTGACTATTTGGGGTACATTAGACACCACCCACAATGCGATTGCCCCATTTTTATGATTAATGTTTGCCCAGATGGCCTGATCTGAGGTGCCTTCTAAGCTATGATCACTCCGTATTGCAGTAAGGGATGCCTTGATCAATATTGCAACACTCCCTCTGTTACACCCTGCCTTCTGGCCTGAAGCTTCTATACCATTGAATAGGCTCTCCATGATGCTGGACAGTTTTACTGCCACTTCTACAACCAGGAATTCCCATGTCCCACCTATCCCCTCACCCACCTCCAGTGTTCATCTTCTACTTGGACCCCTTCCACTTGCCTCTTACCTGCCCTCAATCTCTTCACTGCCAACTGTCAGTGTAACGTTGGCTGTTGCAATTTCTCTGCTCCTCTCACCCATTCTCCCTGTCCCCTTCTGAAATGACACCACTTCGCGCTCTCAGGTTCAATTCGAAATTTGTCATCATACCAGCTGGCAGGGGTGGTGTCCTTGGAGCCTGGCAAATTGATCTTTACCTTGAAGGGACTCAATGCCAACTCTCCAACACCTCTTCGAACCTCTTCCTGAATCATGCCCCCGTATCCCAACATCAAGGCATCGTTTCCAGCAATTTCACTGTGATTGCCCGTCATGATTGAGATTCCCACCACTATTGTTCTCACGCTTTTTCTAATCCCCACCTTGTGCACTTGAACTCTGGCTGCACTCCCCAGACGAACTCTCACTGTTTTCCAACACAGAGAATCGCTTCCTAAGTGAGGTGCACCATGGAGCTTTCCTGAATCTCTGACTACCACTGAATGGTGATCAGTGTCAGTCAGAAACACTTCTTTATAGACCAGTGAGCCTGACGTTGGTGGTGGGCAAGTTAATGGAAGGAATCCTGAGGGACAGGATGTACATGTATTTGGAAAAGCAAAGACTGATTAGGGATAGTCAACATGGCTTTGTGCGTGGGAAATCATGTCTCACAAACTTGATTGAGTTTTTTGAAGAAATAACAAAGATGATTGATGAGGGCAGAGCGGTAGATGTGATCCATATGAACTTCAGTAAGGCTCCACATGGGATACTGGTGAGCAAGGTTAGATCTCATGGAATACACGGGGAGCCAGCAATTTGGATACAGAACTGGCTGAAAGGTTGAAGACAGAGGATGGTGGTGGAGGGATGCTTTTCAGACTGGAGGCCTGTGACCAGTGGAGTGCCACAAAGATTGGTGCTAGGTCCGCTACTTTTCATCATTTACATAAATGATTTGATGTGAGCATAAGTGGTATAGTTAGTAAGTTTGCAGATGACACTAAAATTAGTAGTGTAGTGGATAGCGAACAAGGTGACATCAAATTACAACAGGATCTTGATCAAATGGGAGAATGGGCTGAGAAGTGTCAGATGGAGTTTAATTTAGATAAATGTGAGGTGCTACATTTTGGGAAAGCAAATCTTACTAGGACTTATACATTAACGAGAAGGTCCAAGGGAGTGCTGCTGAACAAAGAGATCTTGGAGTGCAGGTTCATAGCTCCTTCAAAGTGGAGTCGCAGGTAGATAGGATAGTGAAGGTGGTATTTGGTATGCTTTCCTTTATTTGTCAGAGTATTGAGTACAGGAGTTGGGAGGTCGTGTTGTGGCTGAACAGAACATTGGTTAGGCCACTGTTGGAAATATTGCATGCAATTCTGGTCTCCTTCACATCGTAAAGATTTTGTGAAACTTGAAAGGGTTCAGAAAAGTTTTACAAGGATGTTGCCAGGGTTAGAGAATTTGATCTATAGAGAGAGTATGATTAGGCTGGGGCAGTTTTCCCTGGAGTGACAGAGGTTGAGGGGTTACATTATAGAGGTTTATAAAATCATGAGAGGCATGGATAGGATAAATAGAGAAAGTCTTTTCCCTGGGGTCGGGGAGTCCAGAACTAGAGGGCAAAGGTTTTGGGTGAGAAGGCAAAGATATAAAAGAGACCTAAGGGGCAACTTTTTCACGCGGAGGTTGGTACGTTATGGAATGAGCTGTCAGAAGAAGTGATGGAGGCTGGTACAATTGCAACATTTAAAAGGCATCTGGATGGGTCTATGCATTGGAAGAGTTTGGAGGGATATGGGCCGGGTGCTGGCAGGTGGGACTCAATTGGGTTGGGATATTTGGTCGACATGGATGAGTTGGACCGAGTGGTCTGTTTCCATGCTGTACATCTCTATGACTCTATGACTCTATGACGTGTGCAATAAACCATTCTTGAGGTTCTCAGAGGATTAAGCGTTAATTCTGTGTTTTGGTTTGTAGGCATCTGCATTTGTCACTAGTTAAATGTTCTCTTTTCTAATTTATATGATGTGTTTCAAGATCTGGTAATACTTTGAGTTTAGTTTGTATTTTGGGAACTTGTGGTGATTTGAAACTGTAGTGTGTGCCTGTGTCAGTGTGCAAAATGTATAGTTAATGTATTGTCCTTTTAAGGAACTTTGGATGGTTGTGTAAAGGAAAAACTGTGACAAAATATTCATTTCCAATTTCACTCTCATAGCTTGATTAAAAATTACCTCTTGGAATTGACAACAGCTGATTAAAATTAATTGAAGAAATAAAATTAAGATGTAACTTATCTGCTCAATCTTCAAATTAGAGCATTGTGTTTGGATTGAGGAAAGAGTCTCAGCAAATTATAATTTTAGAAACTTTATGTTTTAAAAAGCAGCCTTCACCATTTACTTTGTCTCCTGCCATTAAGCCAATTATATATCTAATCGCCAAGCTCACCCTGAATCCCTGTAGTTTACCATGTGAAAGCTTGTCAAAGATTTTACTAAAATCCAAATAAATAATGTCTATTAATCTGTAATCAACCACCTTCCTCAACAAAAACTCATTCATGTTGGGAGACATGATTTTCCTCACACATAACCCTGATGACCATCCTTACTCAATTTATGCCTCTCGAAATGTCCACAAACCCTATCTTTGATAATCACCTCCAACAATTTACGAAAACCAAAGTCAGCCTCACAGGTCTATAGTTCCCTGCTTTCTCCCTACAATCTTTTTTGAACAAAGGTACAATGCAGCCACCCTCCAGTCAACAGGCATCTCACCCATTGTTCTAGATGATGCAAATATTTCTGCAAGAGGACTCATTAGTTCCTCCCTTACTTTCCACAATCTTCTGGAATACATTTGATGAGGTCCCACCTTTATTTTCTCGAAGACCTCCCAAATTTCTTCGTCTTTAATGTAAACTGTTTTTAAAACATTCAAGTTTATTTCCCTACATTCTCGAGACTCCGTTTCTTTCTCCACAGTAAAAACTGACGTAAAACGTTCATTTTGTTTCTTTCCCATCTCCCGCAGTTCAACACAAATGAACTCCTTTAAGAGGCCATACCCTCTCTCTAGTTGCCATCTTGCTCTTAATGCATTTGTAGAATCACCTTGGATTATCCTTTACCTTATCTGCCAATGCTAACTCCAATCCCCTCTTTGCCTTCCTAATTTCTCTCTTAAGAATGCCCCTACAATCTTTATATTGATTAAGAGATTCAACTGAACCAAGTTGTCTGCGTTTAAAATAAGGTTCTCTCTTATTTTTGACAAGAACCTCAATATCTTTATTCAGCCATTGTACCATACTCTTAGCAGCCTTACCCTTCACTCAAACAGGAATAAAATGCCTCTGAACTCGCCATCACACTCTTGAATGCCTCCCACCCGCCAGATGTCCTTTTACCTGCAAACAGTCCACTCCAATCAGCTTTTGAAAGTGCTTATTCACAACCCATTAAAATTTGCCTTATTCCAGTTCAAAATTTTGATATTTTTATGGAAGGCTTCTCCTTGTTCACAACCATTTCATAACTGAACTTTGATTACTTGTCTCAAAGTGTTCCCCTGGCTTTACTTCAGTCACCTGTCCTGCCTTATTACCCAAAGAAAGGTCTCCTTTTGTTCCTTCTCGAGTAGGAACATCCACATCTTGAGAAAGAAAATTTTCTTAAACATATTTGACAAATTTTCACCATCCAAACTTTTAATACAATGATAACTCCAGTCAATGTTTGGAAAATTAAAATCCCCCATCATTCACAGCCTTATTGTCCTTGTGCGTATTGGAGATCTCCCGATATACTTGTCTCTCAATTTCTCTCTTACTGTTGGGGAGCCTATTGTACAATCCCATCAAAGTGACTTTTCCTTACTTATTTGTTATTCGTTCCCAGATATTTTCACTGGACGATATAAATAGAAAAAAACCAAGTGCTGCGATACTGTCCTGATCAGACATTCCCAGGACAGGGACAGCACAGGGCGAAACATTGATCAAATCCCACTCTGCAATTTCAAAACTGAAAATAAAGTTGCCCTGACTCTGTTAAACAAAACCAAAAGTGCTATTCCTATGGGGAGAGAAAACAAAAGATCAACAAGCAAAAAAAAGGCTCTACCTTGATGGTCCTCATCGACCTCTTTTGGAGCATGGATAACAAGGGGCCAAAGTAAAAATAAACTCAAGCAAATTCAAAGAAAACAAATAATTAAACAAACAATTAAACAACTAAGTAAATAAATCCTCTCTGCCCCATCCCTAATGAACACTCCCAGGACAGGGACAACGATGGTTTAAAATCCAAGGTATATAAAACAGCCCTCTTCCTGGGGCACCAGACTGAAAATAAATCCAAACTGAATGGGCCAAATGTACACTGATACTACAGAGACAATTCACTAAATGAGAATATCATGAACCAGAGGGGGACCGACACCCTTGCAGTCAACCTTGTGGGTGTTATCCAGTCCACTCCTCTGCCATCCAGTGGGTCCCCAACTCTGGTCATCCTTGTAACCCGAGCTCTCTAATCCCCCAGCCAGCACAATCCGTGTTCAGAAACCTGTTCCTGAGCTGGGCTCCCTGATGAGAGCCAGCTCTCCCACAGGGGGAAAAGCTCCGACTCGAGCTGAATGTGTCCCAGATGGTGATCAGGTTCAGATTGAAACCAGACAATCCCTGAAAGATGACCTGAGACTGGAACCAATCCACGAACATGAATTGCGTGTTGGAACGGAGGTCGTGCACTTGTTGGAAGAAATACACCATGAGACTCAATGTAAAGGTGTCACTACAGGGTCTGAAGGTGGGGAGTCTTTACCTGGGTGCAATGTCACACCAGCGGCTGACCACCCTCCTCAAGCGGGAGACTCAGAACCACAGCAGTGACTCAGCGCTGTCTCTTGTCCCAGTAAGACCCAACGAGTTTTTACTGGACGGTGGTGAGGAAGCCAGAGGGACCAAACTGACCAGCCAGTACCACAACATGGCTGCCACAATTGGTTTGTGACTCGCAATCACATTGTGTAGGACAACACTCATACCCTGACGCTTTCCAGATCTGAGACGAGGGATCCATCATCAGTCAGCGGCACAAAGAGCTGCTGGCAGACCCTGTCTGTTTTTAACAGTGAGCAGAAGGAGGGGCCACCACGGTTGAGATCCCGAAGGATCCACACCCGTAATCTCATCCCGGTACTCAATGAGATCCAAAGCCTCCCTGCTTCCTTCTCCATCCAGTCCAGAAGTGATGTAGCGAATCCCAGAACAACTTGTCATCCTGCAGCAGCTTGTTAAAGTGCAAGTACACAGTCATCACTCCGGTGCTAAATGGACCGTGCTCTGCTCAGACCAGGCTGTGATCAGAAAACTGCACTTGCTGCATGGAGGACTTCAGAACACAGGAGGCATATGCCCTGGAAATGGAGATGCAGTCAATGCTGGACACTCCAAGCTCTGATTATGACCAACTTTGCCTTCCTTAGTCTCTCAAAGAGCTCTGCCAAATGCTCCATGTGATCTTTCCATGAATGGCTAAAGATCGTTAAGTCATCCATGTAGGTGACGCAATTAGACCAGAAGACCTAGGATCAGGAATTAGGCCAATCAGCCCATTGAGTCTACTCCACATTCATTCATGTCTGATACGATTCTGAACCCCATTCTCCCACTTTCTCCCATAACCTTTAATCTCCTTGATACTCAAGAACCTATCTATCTCACTCTTAAATTTATTCAATGACCTTGCATCCATAGCCTTTTATGGCAATGAATTCCATAGATACACCATTCTCTGGCTGAAGAAGTTTCTCTTTATCTTCGTTCTAAAAGGTCTTCCCTTTAGCCTAGGTGTATGCCCTCAACATCTAGTGTCTCTTATGAATGGAAATATTTTCCTGACATCTACTCTGTCTAGGCCATTCAGTGTTCTGCATGTTTCAATTAGATACCCCCCTCATCTTTCTGAACTCCATTGAGTTTAAACCCAGTGCCCTCAAACGTTCCTCAGATGATATGCTTTTCATTCCTAGAACTATTCTCATAAATGTCCTCTGAACATGCTCCAGGGCCAGTATCCTTCCTGAGAAATGGGACCTAAAACTGTACACAATACTCAAATGTGGTCTGACCAGAGTCTAATAGAGCATCAGAAGTACATCCTTGCTTTTGTATTCAAGTCCTCTCAAAATAAATGTTGTCATTGCATTTGCCTTCCTAACTACTGACTCAACCTACAGGTTTACCTTGAGAAAATCCAAGACTAAAACTCCCAAGTCTCTTTGCACTTCAGACTTCTGAATTCTCTCCCCATTTAGAAAATAGTCCATGCCTCTATTCTTCCTACCAAAGTGCATGACCTCACACTTTTGCACATTGTACCTCATCTGCCACTTCTTTGCCCACTCTCCTAATCTGTCCAAATCTTTCTACAGCCTCTCCATCTCCTCAATGTTACTTGTCCTTCTACCTCACATCAAAATCCAAATCATCTGGATTTGATTCCTCACTGAGTGGCAATAGCTAATACCTGTTTTTCTAGCTCCCTTACCCTTTCATAGCATTGTTTCAGCATGTTCACATGATATACCCAATAATTTTGTTTCCTAGCTGGCACCTTTACCAGATAACTCCCCTGACTTAACTACTTCTCAATCTGGTACGCATCACTAGACCTTGCTTTGAAGGGATCTCCCGCCATTGGTAACAGCACCGATACATCATCCTCACAGGCAAACATACAACTTTTACATTTCTTATCTGCTTCTTTGTTCAATAAGTGATGAACCAGCTTCAAAAATTGTCCAGCTAATTCACCTACTGTTTAATCTGTCTCTGACTTCAGATACATCATCCAACTGTAAGATCTGACTTTTCCTTAATTATAAGCTTTTCCTTAATTGTAAAGGTTGTCTTACTTTGTCTGAATATCAATCCAAATGGAGTAAACACAGTCGATTCATTTGGAGAATCTCTAACAGCAAGTAATATAAAGGGGATACATTTAACCCAATCATTTGGTTAATCCTGGCAATAAACCCTCAACGTGGTCTTTAGGTGCTGATGCTATTTTTTCAATGATCCCCAAGATTCAGGATGGTCCGCATTTGATGCATAAACTATCCATGATCTTCTTCAATAATTTGGCAGTAACATTAGACCCTTGGTCTGACTGAATCTCTGAGTAATCTATAATGAGTAAAGAAAGCAAGTAACTCTTCTACAACGTTTTTACCTTGAAATTCCAGAATGGAATTGTTTCCAGAAACCTAGTGGACACATCCATTATGGTTAGGAAATTCTGGCTCCCATATCTGGTTTTGACGAGGGGTGGGTCCACACTATTATAATTCATGCAAAACGTTCTTCAAATGAGAAGTGGCACCAAAGGTGCTGGTTTCATCACTGCCTGTGGTTTTCTTGCCATCTGACATGTATGAAAGGTACGGCAAAATTCAACCACATCTTTATGTAATCTAGACCAATAAACATGTTTCTACATCTTAGCCTGAGTCTTCCTCACTTCTAGATGACCTACTCCAGGCAACTTGTGTACTTCCTGTCTGTATTCTACCAGCAACTTATCTGGTGAACTTCACATGCCTCATCTGTGCTAATCTGCCAAGGGCACCATTTCCACCTTAAGATTTTATCCTTAAGATAATAGCTTTCTGGAATACACTGATTCTATTTCCGAGTCGGCTTTATGATGACAACCTTTATTGTCTCATCGTTTTGTTCTAACTCCTTTGATCTTTCAGAACTAAACACCTCTGTCTGATCCTCTACCTGCTTAGGTTTTTCCTTTACTACCTAATCAGAGTGTCAGCTGACTCGACCTCATATCCTTCATCTTTTCTTTTAACTCCTCAGTTCTCTGGTTTCCTTTTGTTTCCTCCATTCCACTACAATGGGCCTCATTCCCAGCTGTGATCCGGCTATATCATTTCCAAGAATTAACTGGATTCCTGGAATAGCTAATTTTCCGCTATCACGATCACTTCCCCAAATTTGATTGTACTTTCTAACCTTACCTTACTCAGGGGAATACCACTCCTCATCTTTCCATTTATTCCACAGATTACCACACACTCAGACAATATTTCAGAAGGATTGCAAATATTTTCATCTCTCACTATTGGAGACAGACTATTTCCATACCTCTCAATATTTTAAGTTATTTATCTATTTCCCCCAATCTACCTGAGTAAATCTTACCCACACAGGTGACATCTTTGAAAAGATCAAGCACTATCTTACTATTCAGCATGTGACTAGGCTGTGCACTCTCCTTCAGCTCCTTAACTTCCCTTGAGATTTCCTTCACTGCCCTAACTAATCTGACTAGTTTCAATCCCACTCTTTTACCACATTCTTCTTCCCAGTGCCTTTCTTAAACCACTAGCATTGTGAACTTGTGTGTCTCATCTTGTTGGAGGAAAAAAACCCTGAGGTCTTTCACCTCTTTTTCACCCTCTTGGATTTCTTTATTCATCGTGGTAAACTGTTCCAGTTGTTTTTTAATGTAGGATCGCCCTTTTTCCCAATTTCTATCACTCACAGAACAAAATTGCTGTAAGAAGCTGGATTTCGATTTATGTATAATTGCATATTCATCAACCATCTCTTCAGCTCTTCTTGCTGTTTTAACTTACTGTTCCTCAACATGAGTTGTCATCAATTCTGGAAGTGAGTTTTTAAACTTCTCCAGCAGAATACATCTCTTTGAGCCTCACATCTTTTCTATTTTAACTTTTCTCAACTATCTATTGAAATTGCTCAGTTTAATTCTTTCAAACTCACTGCAAGTCTGATATGGTATATTTCTTACATTTCTGAACCATTGTCTGTTCCCTTCTGGTAACAATTGTTAGGCACTCGACATAGACTTTTTTACTTCTTCATATATCCTGACACCTACTCTGACAGCACTATACACAATTCAGTAACTTTGTTTGGATCAAAGCCCACATGGTTACTGGCCACTTTAATTGTTTAGCCATTTTCTCAATTGAGATAAAAAAGGCTTCTATATCCTTCTCATCATATGTAGGTAATGCTGAGATATATTTAAATAGGTCTGCACCCGGCCTTTGGCTACAGTGATTTAGCTTATCACCGTCCACCTCACTAAACCTACCTTCATCTCTCTCCTTTTGAACCAACTTTCCTGTCTGATTGTCAACCCTTGCAGTTTTCACTCTCTCTCTTTTTCCTTCCTTCTGCAAGGCCCTTCCCCACCTGCTCTGTTTCCTCAACTTTAACTGTACGTCATAATGTTTCAGTTCCCTTTCTAACTTGAATTGTCTTACTTGCAGTTTAATTTTCTCTAACTCCACTGTCCTTGACTGTAGGGCTTTTGCCCGAAACATCGATTTTCCTGCTCCTTGGATGCTGCCTGACCTGCTGTGCTTTTCCAACACCACACTGATCTAAACTCGGTTTGTCTGGAATACTTATATGCATGGCTAACTCCGTTACAATTGCAGCTTTTTAATTATTCCTCATTAAACCCAATTTCAGCTTGTTTGCTCATTCTACAAGTGTCACCTTTTTCTGATTTTTCTCAACTTTCTTGGAAAATTTGAGAAGCATCTTTGCCCCTGAACCCCTTTAGCAATGCTCTGAGCCATTTCCCCATTTTCAATTTAGCCAACAAGAAGCAACCAAAATTAAACACATTTTCCAGTTCTGACATACATTTCATTTTAAGATCTAGGACCTTAGTCCAGAGGTCTGTTGAAATCTCTTTTTGTGGCTTTCTTGTTAGCCTTTAAAGGTTTTCCAATCTTCTGGTTTTCTGCTGTTCTTGGCCACATTGTATGCCTTCTTTTCAATTTGATAGCCTCCCTTATTTCCTGAGACACCCATGGCAGATTACCCCTTTTCTTACAGTGCTTCCTTTTCACCGAAATATATTTCTGCTGAGCACTTTGAAAAATTGCTTTGAAATTCCTGCACTGCTCATCAACTGTTCCATCATAAAATCTTTGTTTCCAGTCTACTTTAGCCAAGTCCTCCCTCACTCTATTGCAGTTCCATTTTTTCAAGCACAGGACCCTGGTATTTGATTTTATCTTTACAATCTCCATCTGCATTTTCTACATTCAACCATGCTGTGATTGCTCCTTCCAAGAGAATCCCAAAATATGAGGTCATTAATTGTTCCTGCCCCATTACACAGGACCAAATCTAAGATAGCTTGCTCCCTCGTCAGTTCCTTTACATATTGTTCCAGAAAACAGTCATGGATACACACAACAAAGTCCTCCTCAAGGCTATCCTGACCGAGCTGGTTTGGCTGCTCGACATGTGGATTAAATGCCCCCATTGTAACAGCTGTATTATTTTTACAGGCATTAGTTATTGCTTTATTTATTGCCGGCCCAATGTGATATTATTTGGTGGCGTATATACTACGCCTATCATTGATTTTTTTTTTCTTAGAATTTCTCATTTCCAACTGAATGGATTCAATCTTATTCTCCCTAGAACCTCCATCATCACCACCCTGATGTTGTCCTTGAATATCAGGGCTACAGCATCTCCCTTACCTTCCTGTCTGTTCTTCCAAATAGTCTGATACCCCTGGATATTTAACTCCCAGTTGTGACCAAACTGTAACCATGTCTCCATAATGGCTACCAAATCATTTTCATTCACAATGATTTGTGTCATGAACCCATCAGCCTTGTTACAAATGCTATGAGCTTTCAGGTAAAGTGCCCTTATGTGAGCTTTCCACCCTTCATGATTCCCAAATCACCAATAATATCTCCTGAGTTATCCTTTCTTTTTACTTCTTTCACAGTCTGTCTTGAACTTAAACCCTCCTGCACACAAGCTAACCTGCTGCTTACCATTTTACTTATCAGCATATTGTTGTTTTCCCTTTCCCTTCCCCCAACGCACTGGTTTAAAGTCCCAGTGACCACCTTATTGATCCTTTTCACGAGAACACTTGTTCCAGGTCGGTTCAGGTAGACACCGTCACATTGGTACACATCCCCCCAGGTCCAAAACTGATGCCAATGTCCCATGAAATGAAACCCCTCTTTCCCCCACCACACCCTCAGCCACGTTTACTTCTCTAATGTTCTTACCTCTCAGCCAATTTGCATGTTGCTTTGGCAGTAATCCAAAGGTTATCAGCCTTGAGGACTAGTTCCTTAATTTTGTTCCTAGTGCTTGATAATCCCCAAAAATGTGCTCCTTCCTAGCCTTGCTTATGTTGTTTGTCCCAGTGCGGATCACAACAACTGGATCCTCCCCTTCCCGCTCCAATATCCTTTCAGGCTGATCGGAGATGTCTTACACCCTAGCATCAGGCAGACAACACACCATGTGGGACTCCTGATCCGGCTTGCAAAGGATACTATCGATCCTCCTAATTATAGAATCCCCTATAACTCCCACTTGTCTTTTTGCTCCCCTCTCTTGAATGGTCTTCTGCACCATGGTGCCGTTGTCAGCTGGCTCATCCCGCTAGCAGTCAATTTCCTCATCCAGACAAGGAACAAGTATCCCATACTTGTTGGATAAGGTCAAGAGCTGAGGCTACTCCATTCCTGAACTCAGGATCCCCCACCTGCCTCACTTGCAGTCACACCATGTTGTCCCTGATCACGAGCTGAATTTGAATCAGTTAATCTACCAGGTGTGACTGCCTCCGGAAACAAAGCGTCCAGGTAACTCTCCCCCTCCCGGATATGCCACAGTGTTTGAAGTTCAGAATCCAAATCATCAATTCTGAGCCGGAGGTCCTCCAGCAACCAACACTTGCTGCAGATGTGGTCACTGCCATTCACAAGGGGATCAGCCCGCTCCCACATCATACAGCTGCAGCACTTCACCTGCCCAGCCATCTCGACTTAGTTAATTACTTTATTAATTTAGAGTTAATTAACTTCTAATGCTTCTTTGCTCTCCTCACGTTTCGCCGCTGTCCAAATATATCAGTTCACTCACCTTCCTGGAACACAATTTGACCGCTCATGCTGAAAATGGAGGCTGCTGACTCTCAAGTTAAGTCCTTTTCGAGGGAAATTTACCTTCTCACCAGTTCCCTGCTCCTCACTCTCACTGCTCCCGAAAATGGAGGATGCCACACCCCCACATAGGAACAACTGGCTCTTACTCAACTTGTTGTTTTATAACACCCCACAGATACACCTTCGCCCCCCCAAAACCAGGACCACGACCTCCCTTTGCACAAACCACAGAAAAAAAACTGAGAGTCTTAAAATCTGATTCTAATACTGTGTCTTCCCAGAAGCCCTAAATTGTGGAAATAGGCCATTCGGCCCAACAGTTCTAGACTGACTCTCCGGATAGCAGCCCAAACTCAACCCCCTAGCTTATCCTGTAAGCCTGCATTCCCTACGACTGATCCACTCAACCTACGTATCCCTGGACACTGGGCAGTTTAGCCAATCCACCAAACCTGAACATCTTTGGACTATCGGAGGCCGATATACAGACCTGGGTAGAATATGCAAACTCCACACAGGAAATTGCTGGAGGCTGGAATTGTACCAGAGTCACTGGTGTTGTCAGGCAAGAGTACTAACCACTGAGCCATGGTGTTCAGCCCTACCAGTCAACACAGTGCCTTAGACTACAAGTCCCAAGTCACAGGCCTTAAACAACAGTTGTCCAAAGCTCAAAGGCAAGTCACTGGCAGATGATACAGGTCGCAGTCTAGAAATAGTAACATTGGGAGTTCCCAGGCTCCAAACAGTTCCAGGCTAAAGACTCTAGCGTACAGTCACCAACAACGAAGAGTTCAGGCCCTAAGTTGTTATCGTCCAGACCTGCAGAAATACCTGTGAGTGCCGCCCCATGACTGAGATTCCCACCACTATTGTTCTCCCACTCTTTCTGATCCCCACCTTGTGCAGCTGAGCTCAGGCTGCACTCCCCAGAGCTGTCACTCTCACTGTTTTCCGACACAGGAAATGGTTTTCTGAGTATAGATGCACTGTGGGCCTTTCCTGAATCTCTGACTACCACTGACTGGTGATCAGTGTCAGTCAGAAACACTTCAGCTGCCAGGTGACCACACCCAAGCTCTAAAGCCCCATTCTGAAGTTGATCAAACCAGTCCTACATCCTGCAGACGTGGTCAGGGAAGGTGAGTGCAGACCCCGAGCCTTGCCCTCTCTCCATCTGCTGCCCTGTGGAGAGATGACCCCAATGGTCCAGCAGTCACTACTCCCAGAATGGGAGTGCATTTATGTGACACGTGCTGGTACAACAACACTGCTGCAGTTTATTTAAAGTGAAACAGAATTTTTATTTACAACAACATTAATTATTTACACTATGTACAAATATAACTGAGAGATAGGTCTATTGATTTTATGAACTGCACACTCTGGATGAGTGTACAAAGTTGTATACTTTTGGATCAGTTTCTAAGAAAGGGTAAGTATCTGGAGGAGATCAATTCTTCCTATAAATGTCCACGATCTGGAGAAGATCAATGCTGAGACAAAGTTGAGGTTCCAGTGAGAGCATTTGCTGAGGACCTGACAGAGATCAGATGCTGTTAAAGATGTGAAGACCATAAGATGAAGCAGAGACGATCCATTGGTGTGACAGAAACATTGATGTCGAGAAGGTCTGTTTGTTTATTGACGGTGAGGATCTGGATCTGGAGCACAATAGTTGGTATGAGAAGACAAGGGTCTGGGCCATATTCCGAACCTGATGTGCTGAGGTCTCATTTGGGGACTATGCAGCAGCAACTGAAAATTAATCCTTTCCACCAGGAGGTCCATTGGGTGATCCGGAAGCGATGGGTCTGCTTGGTGAGGAATGTTGCTAAAGCCGCTGCTTGATCGCGGTGATGGTCCTGGTTGGAACTGAAGGATACACAGTCCGAAATGTAGGAACTCACCATGTCGGGGTAATCGTCAACAAGTTGACGTGAAATACGTTTCAGGAAGTTTTGGTAACTCCAGCCTGGTGCCTCGAGATACCTCTCAACTAAGGAGCAAGCCTTTGTGGAACCAGTGGAGGAGAAAATCATCTGCAGTGCTGCACTACAACACTGGATGGGTTTCTCACTTTTAGTATCCAGCTGCAACAGCAAGGGCACGATGTTGGCGTGGAGCTGTCGCTGGAAATCACTGGACTCTCCAAACGTGGCCAATTTTTCCAACGTTTGGAGAGCTTCCACAGAGACTTGCTCACTTCCTGCCCCAAACAGTGGCTGTATCCTGGAGAGGATTGCATTTAAAAAGGGCCTGATTGTTTCTGCTGGTGCCTCAAGGATGTTTTTCTGAAGGCAAGACAACACCTCAAGAGTGAATACATCGCTGTTCTCTGGATTGCCCAACAGGCTCACCAAGACATCGGTCACACTCCAACACCATCGCCTCGATTCAAAATCGATGTTTTTTAAAACTCTGATGCAGAGCAACTGGCTAACGGGTGAGGAGTCGTACCAGCAGAGGTATCGTATTAAGCTGTTAATGACCATGTCTGTGAGACCCAGTTCGGAAAGGCACGGAGCTTTCAGGAGTTCCTCAAAGAAGAGTATTATCGGAACTGCCTGACAGTCCTGGATCCGAAGAATTTGGGAAACCAGACGATGCACGGTCTTAAACAAATCATCACCTGCAGATGCTGTCATTGCCTGGGCCAGCAGAACAACCCCCTGATCAAATCCAATCCCAAGGAGCTGTTGCCATCCTCCGACCATCACCATCTGGTCTGAGATGTCACTTTGACCAATCAGGTCAAACAGGGCCTTGAGTGACCTCACACACCTTTCATTCAGTGACCTACTTGTATCAGCATCAAACCCAGCGGTGAAACCTCTCTGCTGTGACTGAATATCTGTATCACTGGGCAGAGAGAAACTCATTCCGCTGGTGAGTGACACAAGTAAGCCACTGAAAATGTGTGGGAACAATGTCCTCACCACGTCTGCCATCCTGGGCTGAGTCAGTATCTCATATAAGCCATGGATGGCAGTCAGCGAGACGTTGGCCGAGTACATGTTCCCACGGACGGGGCAGCTTTTTCCCTCCAGTGAGTACACGAGATGTTTGATCGTACTCACCGGACAGGCTCGATCCTCAGCTGCTGCTCTCCACACATCCCGGATGAACTTGTGCACTGGGGGGCGACAGAGCAGGAGCTGGGACATAGCTGCTGCTGAGTGCAGTGAGGTCAGAGCAGTCATCCCTCGTAGGACACGCCCTTTCACCTCCTGGTGAGGGATGATCTCCAAATGAAGCCCCAGCACATGCAGGATCTCTGAGACCCGGTCCTGAAGTTGTTTTCTCTCTTGCAGGAAGAGGTTTTCCAATAGTAAGGACGCGACCCGGGCACAGCTGGGATTATGGTCCGACAGACTGCCACAGACCATGAGAAGCAGGTCGTCTAGCTGACAGCGCGGCAGGTTTTGGCAAATCAGCTCCATCACCTGATGACACTTCTCAAACTGAGATCCTTCATCAGGGTCCGTCAGGTCTTCCGGAAGTGTCTTCAGAAACACCAGACGCTCTTGATATTGTTGTAGGCTGGCTCCATCAGCCACTAAGTACATGGACATAATGGTACTGACCGCACTGAGGGCCATCTGTTGCACAGCTTGAGAACCGTCAGCACAACGTGGAAGCAGTCCTCCAAGCAGCGTGCCCACAACATTCGCCAGCACTTCCCTGCTGTCACCAAACCTTCGTGAAAACACCACGAGCATCTCCGATATGATGTGGACTGCTGTCTCCCGCTTATTGTCTTCCATCGAAAAGATCCCCTCCTCAATCTTCTGGATGATTTCGTCCTTGTCTTCACTCTCAGCAATGATCTTCTCCATTGCCACACAAAAGACGCCAATAACAGGCTTCATCTTTGAGTCAGCTTGTGAAAACCCTCCGATTCTGTTCTTGAACTCTGTCTTCAATCTTTCCCTCGAGTAGGGATGTTACCAATTCAGTTGACCAGAGTAGTTTGCTTGATCTCCTCTCTCGGCGTCTCTCCAGCACAAGTGCACAGATCACTTCAGTTTGTTGTGTTTTGTATGACCCTGTGATGATGTGTTGTCATGGTTCTCATTGTGATGACAGCGGCCGTCAGTTGTAATGGGGCCCTGAGCTGCCAGTGGGTGTCGTGTGCTGGGATTTTCAAAACCAAGCATCCTGTGAGGAGTCACAGAGATAATGACACAGAGTGTTGGCTCATGTCACAGAATCATAGAGCCAATCAGCACGGAATCAGTTCCTTCTGTGCATCCAGGTCATGCAAAAATAATCCCAAACTAACCCAGGCCAAGCTCCCTGTCCCTGGTCTCTATCCCTCCAAATATTTCACATCCCCGTACTTCTCAAAATATCACTTTTGCATGTTGTAATTATACCAGCCTCCAACAATTTCTTTGGCAGCTTGTTGGTGCACGCACCACCCTGTGCGTGAAACATTGCCCCTCACTTCTCTTTTGAATATTTCCTCGCTTGCCTTAAACCTACGTCTTTAGGTTTTGAACTCCCATACCCTGGGGAAAAGACCCTGCCTACTCACCCTATTCATGCCCCTCATGATTTTACAAACTTCCATAAGTTCACTCCTTGGCCTCCAACACCTTGGGGAAAATAGCCGCAGTCCTTTCAGCCTCTCCCGAAAGTTCAAACTCTCTAACCCTTTCACAACATCCTTCATGTATCAGGGAGACCAGAATTCAATGTAGTGATCCAAAAGTGGCCTCACCAATGTCCTGTACAGCCGCGACATGATCAAAGCAGTGGATCCAGCATCAATCCTTTACGCACACTGTTGGTGACAGGCCTCCTGTCTGACAAGCAACCTTCCACACTTTTAAAGTAAAGGGATAAACAATGAAATAAAACCAAGGCCGCGACACTGCCCTGATCGGACCCATCTGGGACAGGGACAGATCCGGGTAAAACACAGAGCAAAGCCCACTATGGTCTAACAGGCCAGAAAATAAAACTGCCTTGACTTTGTTCAACATAAATAATGATCTGGTCACTCTGAGGAGATACAAAAATAAATAAACAGATTAAAAGTGGCCCTCCCATGATTCTAACTGCAATTCCCTCTTTTGGGCAGGGACAATGAGGGACCAAAGTAAAAAATAAACTCAAACAAAATCAAAGAAAACAAATGAATAAACTGTTGTGAAGGTGGATAGACTCAGTGTAGACTGTGAGGCAGGAAGATAGAATGTGGTGTTTATAAAATTGTAAGGTTGTAAAATGGAGAAAGCATGGCGAGGTCCCTTGAAAAGATTGTTTTTATGCTTATAGTTAAAATGGATGTTTGTGAGCAGATTGAACATTTGTCAGAACACAGAGATACTGAGTTGAAGCATTTTGTATCGAAACGGCAGTACAGGTGGAAGATTCTTCATCCAAACATCCAAAAAAAGAAAAGCTCCAAAATCCGAAGTTTTTTATGTCAAGTTTTTTTCTCATTAACAAGGTTGTTTGGAGAGCAAACACTTAACCCAAGTCGACACCCACTCAATGTGTGTCATTCAGATGCGACATGGGATGGTATGGCCAAGCACTGACAGGCCGAGGGTTTCTCTCTGAACACCCAAGTCGACACCCACTTGATGAGTGTCTCTCACATGTGACATTAGGGGGGGGGTCATGGGCAAACATGTTCTTAGTTAGAAGTCTGCTTCTCCGGTAAGAGTTTAATGGTGAAATTTTTAAAAATGTCCCTATTGTGAAAATCAAAAAACTTTGAATTCTGAAAAACAGCTGGTCCTGAGCATTTCGGATAAAGGATCATCTATTTGTACCGTGAGTAAAACCTGTTGCCTGGGCCTGCTTATACAGCAAGATTTGCATGTCGCAAATCAGTTTGAATGGAGCTTTTAGGTACCAAAAACCAGTTAAATTTAAATCAGATGGTTTTGATAACACAGGCCCAATCTTATTGTAACAAATATTGATATTGTCATCAAGAATATAAAAGAGTGGGCAGTTGGACAAAGACAAAGACCCCAGAGCTCTCTGCCATCAGCCAGAGCTAACAGCCCTCAGCTCAAGAGAGAGAGAGAGACTGGCTCTCACAGTCATCGGTAATTCCTGACAGAGGAACGACAAAGACGGCATTTCTGACAGAAGGATTGGAGGAAAAGCCGTTCCTGACACAAAATTGACAGAGGAGGCACTGAACATTCCACAAGACATGGAACCTGGCTGTAATTTCTAGAGACCAAATTCTATTTCTTCTATTGTATGAGTGGGACATTGGACAACATTCCATGAGAATCTTGTTTTATTTGGTAATAATTCATAGTAAGAAGAGATTTATTTAGTTTGCTAACAGTTTCGTTTATTTATTTAACTCTAAAAGAACACATTAACTGTTACTTGTTGATATTAAAGTGAATATCGGGGATTTGTTTTTTTAACCACAAGGAGTTCTGAAAGGCAGGTTACACCAGTTTTCACACCCTTTTTTACAGATTAGAAGGTGAGGTGCTCCTTTTGGGTATTTTGCTTTGAGTTCTCCAGAGTGCTTCACCTCCCCTTAATAACAGTTCGACAGCTCGGGGGCAGCATTTGGACATACCTGCAGGGATCTGGACAGATTTGAACAGACGTCGGGTATGAAAGGTCCCAGCAGATACAAACAAACTTCGTGACTAGCGTCCTAAGTCTTGAAATAAAACATTAGTGACAATTGGAAAATCTGTTTAATTTCAGTTGCCTGTTGTGGGGTAAATGGAAAGTGGGGAAATGGGTCTTAACATTACTAAAGAGGTTCTGCGGGCAAAGATGCTTTCCAAATTTGCCAAGAAAGTTTAGAAAGACAGAAAATGGTGACAGTTTAGAATGAGCAAACAGGCCAAAAGTGGGTTTAACGAAGGATAGTTAAAAAAACTGAAAATTGTAAGGGAGTTAACCAAGCATTTAGCTGTGCCTAAAGTTGTAGGTATATAACTTTAAGTACAATGGAGTTAGAAAAAAAGAATTACAAATGCGAGAATTGGAGTCAGAAAGTGTAAAAGAGAGAGAGAGAGAGCAGAAAGGGGTCAGAAACAGATTGAATTACGGTTACGTGCAGAGGAACGGGAAACGGAAAGAGGAAAGAAGATTCCCAGCAGAGGAAAAAGAGAAAGAGAGAGAAGAAAGGGATAAAGAGAGAGAATTTGATCTACAGAAGTTGGCAGTTAGACAGGAAAGTTGACATAACGGGATGCATGTGAAGGTAGAAGATAGGCTTAGTGAGGAGGATAGTGATAATGAATAAACCCAGGTAGCCAAAGGCTTGGTAGGGATATCTTCAAACATGTCAATACTTGATCAAAATTCGATGAAAAGGATGTGGAAGCCTTTTTTGTTTCCTTTTGAGAAATTGGCTCAACAGATGGACTGACCAGAAACTGTGTGGGTAAGTTTAATTCAGAACATATTAAGGAGGCAGGGCTCGCGAGGTGTTTGCAGCGCTGTCAGAGGTGGTGTCAGGAGAATAGGAAGAAGTGAAGAAGGCTATTTAGAGTGAACAGATTATTACAAGTGCGTAAAAAAACCCCAAGAGGGTGGAAATGAGGTACAAAACCTGAGGTGTTTTTGCAGCAAAACGCTGGGATATACAAGGTCACAGTGCTGGTGGGTAAAGAAAGGCACTTGGAAAATGAATGGGGGGAAAAAAAAGAGGTTAAACCAGTGGGATTAGTTAAGGCAGTAAAGGAAATCCCAAGAGAAGTCGATGAACTGAAGGAGAGTAAGATAGTACTCGATATTTTCAAAGACTTCACCTGCGGCAGTAAGATTTACTCAGGTAGATCAGGGGAACAGGGAAAAAAATTGAGAGATAAGGGAGCTTGTGTGTTTCTAATAGTGAGAGACCTTAAAGACCACATTGAGGGCTGATTGTCAGGATGACCCAAATGATTGGGATAAAGATATCCCATTTTTTATTGTTTACTACCAGACATGGTAGAAATGAATCGACTCAGTTTGCTCCTTTTGAATTGATGTTCAGACACAAAGTGTGAGGTCCTTTAAAGGGAATTATGGAAATTGACAGATCTGAAGTCAGAGATCTCACAATTGGATTATGTATCAGAGGCGAGAGACAGATTAAACAGAGTAGTTGAATTAGCTAGACAACATTTGAGGATGACACAGCACCTGGAAGAAGATAAGAAACCTACAGTACACACGTTTGACCCTGGGGAAAAAGGTTGGGGTCATTAACAATGATGGGAGATGCCTGCAAAGCGATGTTCAATGGTCACTCTCAGATTGAGGTGAAGTTGAGTCAGGTGGATTATCTGGTAATGATGCCAGAGAGAGAAAAAAATATTGGGTACGACATGTGAAGAAACTGAAACATTACTACGACAAGGAGAGTGAACTTGCAAAACAGGTATTAGTTACTGTCATTCAGAGTAGGAATCAATCCAGAGGATTTGGATGTTGAATGTGCCCCAGAGCAAAATGAATAATGAGAAATTCCTCAAGGAATGGGATAAGGAAGTGAGCAATCTGACTCCCAAACGGTGAACTGAATTGAAAGATTCGTTACAGAGTTGTGAGCACCTGTGTAGAAATAGAATGGGGACTTCTAATACTTTAGTATATGGGGTTGACGAAAGGAATGTTGCTCTGGTAAAACAGTACCCATTCCAGTGTAATCCTTTCAAAGCTCCGCAGGTTCAGAATGAAGTGCAAGTAATGCTCCAGGAAGAATTCTTGGAGACAAATCAAAGCGAGTGAAGTTTGCCAATCGTGTTGGTTCTGAAGTCTGGGGGTACTCAATGATTCTGCAAAGATTATCAGAAGGACAATGCTATAACTAAATCTGATATGGAGATGCCGGTGTACAAATCACACAACACCACGTTATAGTCTAACAGGTTTAATTGGAAGCACTAGCTTTCGGAGCGCCGCTCTTCCATCAGGACCACCATGTCAAATGTTTAGAAACCCTTCAAAATTACCATAGGCCCAAGCAATATAGGTGTTGGAGCTGTATTGTTACAGGACAATGATTGTGGAATTGAAACGCCAAATCAGTAAATTTTTAAACAAAAATCAATATCCACCAGAGAAAATATTCCACCGTTGGAAAAGAGTTATTGAGTCTGGTCATGGCCTCACAACATTTTAATGTTCACATTGAAAACAATGTATCAGAGATGATTGTGTATACCAATTACAATCCTTTGACATTCCTGGGAAGATTTGATGACAAGAGCATCAGACTATTTCATTGGAGTCTCATGTTACAAGTGTTTAAGTTTCAGAATGTATACGTTGTGTGTTGTGAAAATATTATTGCGATGCTTTATCCAGAGTTAAAAAGAAAAATGTTTGTATGAGACAGAAACAGTAGGGTTCTATACATATATATAGGAATTAGTATAAAGTGTAACTCTAGATTAATGAGCTACGGATCTGGTAATGTGATGGAGTTAAGTTTACAAAAAAGATAGAAGCCATTTTTTCACAATGATGGCCTATTTTTCCTTAACGGTGAAGGTGTTGTAAAGGTGGTTACAATGACTGTAGATTGGGGTGGGGGTGTCAAGAGGTTAGAATTTGCTGTTTGTAAAATTGTAAAATGGGGAAAGCATTACGTGATGTTTATAAAAGTTGATGCTTTTTCTGTGGTTAGAGATTTAAATGCAGTATGTAGAAAGCATGAAATGATACATTTGTATCAAAAGGCCGTACAGTAAGGTGGTCAAGCAGCAAATTTTACCTGGACAACAGTCTTTTGAATTTCATCAATCAATTTGAACCAGGCATTTAGATACCAGCAATCCATTAAGTTTAAATCTGGCGGTTTTGACAACATCGGACTACTGTAAGAAATATTAATATGTCAACAAGGTTATAAAAGGGGGCAGTTGGACAAAGAATTCAGAGTTAACTGCCATCCACTAGAACTAACAGCCCTCAGCTCTAGAGAGAGAAATTGGTGCTCTCAGTCATCTATGTATGAGAGAAAGCACCATCTAAATTCCTGACAGAAGGACGACTCTGAAGACGTTCCCGACAGATCAACAGACGAGGCGCTGACCATTCCGGAAGATACGTAACCTGGCTGGAATTTTGAGAGACTAAATTCAAGTTTTGTTATACGAGTGAAACTTCTATTTATTGGAACAGCACATTATTATAATTCATGTTTTATTCAGGAATAGCGAGTAGATAAAAGGGAATTATTTGATCTGTAAATAGTTTTGTTAATTTGTTCACTGCTCGAGTTGTATAAATAAATTATTACTTGCTAATTTTAAAGTGAGTGTCAGAGATTTCGTTTATATAACCACTAGAAGTTGCTGAAAGGCAGATGACACCACTTTTCACACCCTTTTTAAGATTAAAGGGTGAGGTGCTCCTCTGAGTTTTTGGTTTCAGTTATCAATGGGGAGTCAACCTCCGCTGTGTAAGATCAGCCGGAACCAGAGCAGCCGCACCTGACATCACCACCCATCCCCTAACGATACCCTCTCAGACCCTCCTGCTGGGTAGAGATATCTCATTTATGGATGCCATTGGGATGGATGGAGACTCTCTGTTGGGAAGGTCATCCACGAGGAAGATGAAGCACATTCACGTGACATACTGATATTCTTTCCAATCTGGCATCTTCAGCAGATAATTCACCTGACTTCATTTCTTTTCAATCTGATAAGAACTACTAAACTTCCTTTGAAGGGATTTCCTATCACTGGTAAAAGCTTTACTTTATCCTCATGGGCAAATGTACAAATTTGAAATTACTTACCTCTTTCTTTCTTCATTAGGTGCTGTGCCACCTTGCAACATTATCTAGCAAATACACCTGCTCTGTTTAAGCTGTCTCTCACCTCGGATACATAATCCAACTGAGAAATCTCTGGCTTCAGACCTATCAATTTGTCCTTAATTAATTTTTAAGGTCCTCATACCTTGTGTCTGAACATCAATTCAAATGGAACAAACTGAGTCAATTCATTTGTAGCATCTCTCATAGTAAACATCATAAATGGGATAACTTTATCCCAATCACTTGAGTAATCCTGACAATAAGCCCTCAACATGGTCTTTAGGTGCTGATGCCCCATTTCTAATCCTTACCGAGATTCAGGATGGTACACACTTGATGGAATGTGTTGAATGCAGAAACTATCTATGACATCCTTACATAATTTGATAGTAAAATTGGCCTTTCTGAATCTCGGAGTAATTCACAATGACTAAAGAAAGCAAGCATCTCCTCCATAACCTTTTTTGCCTCGACATTCCGTAATGGAATTGCCTCCAGCAACCTAGTAGACAATCCATTCTGGTTAGCAAATACTGGTTCCCACTTCTGGTTTTAATGAGGGGATCATCATAATCATTTATAATCCATGTAAAATATTCTTGAAAAGCGAGAATTGAAAACAAAGGTACTGGTTTTATTCCTGCCAATGTTTTTTCTACCATCTAACATGTCTGAAAGGTGCAGCAAAATTCAACCACACCTTTCAGAGGGAATGCAAATATTTTCATCTCTCCCTATTAGAGACACACTAGTTCTCATATCTCTTAGTATGTATTTTTTTTGACTTATTCCCCCTGTTCTACCTGAGTAAAACTTACTCACACAGGTGAAGTCTTTGGAAAGATCAAGCCGGTGACTAGGCTGTGCCCTCTCCTTCACCTCCTCGACGTCTCAAGATTTCCTTCATTGCCTGAACTAATCCGACTGGTTTAAATCCCACTCTTTTATCACCATCTTCTTCCCAGTACCTTTCTGAAACCACTGGCACTGTGACTTTATGTGTCTCACATTATTGCTGTGAAAGCACTTGAGACCACTTTTCCATCCTATTGGGTTTCTACTTTCCCTGCCCAAAAGGAATTGGGAATATGGGATAGCGTTTTCACAGGGGACAGTGTGGGAGGAGGTGTAGTCTAGGTAGCTGCGGGAGTCGGTCGGTTTATAGTAAATGTCCGTGTATAGGAAGGGGAGGGCGGAGTATGAGATGGTCCAGGTGAATTTGAGGTTGGGTGGAAAGTGTTGGTAAAGTGGATGAACTGTTCAACCCCCTCGTGGGAGCACGAGGCAGCGCCGATACAGTCATCGATGTAGCGAAGGAAAAGGTGGGGGGTGGTGCCAGTGTAGCTGTGGAAGATGGACTATTCCACATATCCTATGAAGAGGCAGGCATACCTGGGGCCCATGCGGGTGCCCATGGCTACTCCTTTGGTTTGGAGGAAGTGGGAGGATTGGAAAGAGAAGTTGTTCAGGGTGAGGACCAGTTCAGTCAGTCGAAGGAGGGTGTCGGTGGAAGGGTACTGGTTGGTACGGCAGGAAAGGAAGAAGCGAAGGGCTTCAAGTCCTTCGTGATGGGGGATGGAGGTGTACAGGGACTAGATGTCCATGGCGAAGATAAGGCGTTGGGGACCGGGGAAGTGAAAATCACGGAGGAGGTGGAGGACGTGGGTGGCATCCCGAAAATAGGTGGGGAGTTCTTGGACTCAGGGGGACAGGACCGTGTCGAGGTATGCAGAGATGAGTTCAGTGGTGCAAGAGCAGGCTGAGACAATGGGTCGGCCGGGGCAGTCAGGTTTGTGGATTTTGGGCAGGAGGTAGAAACGGGCGGTGCGGGGTTGTGGGACTATGAGGTTGGAGGCGGTGGATGGGAGATCCCCTGAGGTGATGAGGTTCTGGATTGTCTGGGAGATGATGGTTTGGTGGTGGGATGTGGGGTCATGATCAAGGGGGCAGTAGGAGGAGGTGTCTACGAGCTGGCGTTCTCCCAGTTCCAACCTTCCAGAACAGAACTGTCCAACTTCCTTCACACCCATCCGCTCCACCCTCCCCTCCAACCTATTACGTTTACCCCCACCTCCATCCATCTATCACACTCAGCTACCTCCCCCCCAGCCCCATACCCCTCCCGCTCCCACCACCGAGGCTCCGAGCCTCATTCCTGAAGAAGGGCTTTCGCCCGAAGCATCGATTTTCCAGCTCCTCGAAACCTGCCTGTCCTGCTGCTTTTCCAGCTCCACACTCTCAACTCTAATCTCCATTATATGCAGTCCTCACTTTTGCCAATATTGCAAATGGCTGTAATCTTGGCCTTGCGTGCTCTGGTAATTGAAATATTCAGTGTGTGTCAGCTCAGAAGATGGCAAAATAAAATTATATGAAAATTGAAAGATGAGGCTCAAATGAACATGAAGGGCTGATTGTTATTACAAAAGAGATTTCATGAATTAAGTAGTCCAATCTTTTTGGTATTTTAACTAATTACATTCATAAATAATGTGGAATTAATGCACAGACTGTTGATGATGATCTCAAGAACGTTTCACAGAATGAAAGGAAAATGGTGATCCTAAGACCGATATCTTTGGATCGAGAGGGTGGAGATGTTGGCCAGGGGTTGCTCACACATAAATCCAGCAAGCTGGTGAACGGAAGTTACCCGAGCACCAACCACTGGCTCTGAGGGTGACAAAGTGCAAGTCCTTATTTTGAGGAAGAATAATGGGGTAGTCTGAAAGGTGCCCACAGTGGAAAGACAACAGCTCTCAGGTGAGCAATGAACCTAGAAGAACAAGACACCACAGTTTGGGATGATTAGGCCAAAGGATAAAAATGCAGGATTCAATGTGCCATCAGCAAAAACCTTGGAGAGCAGACTTGACGATTTAGTGTGTCCCACATTTTTAAATGTGAAGAGAACTTTAAGACCTGGAAGAAATTGTCTGACTAGCATGAGCTTCTGTTTATGTCATAGATTCATGCAGCATGGTCCAACCAGTCTATGCCAAACAAAATCCCAAACTAAACTCATCCCTCCTGCCTGCTATTCTTGGGTATTTACTGTTATTTTTGTTCACTGTTCAGGAAACATCAAGGTCTGTGAGTGTGCACTTGAATTTTCACCTTGTATGGATTGTATGCCTGCTGTTCACATTTTCCTAACCAAATGGTGTAAATTGTATGTTTGTTTTAACGAAACTAACAAAGGCATTAATTAGAGTCATAGAGATGGACAGCATGGAAACAGACCCTTCGGTTCAACTCGTCCATGCTGACCAGATATCCTAACCTAGTCTCAATCCATTTGCCAGCACTTGGCCCATATCCCTCTAAACCCTTCCTATTCATATACCCAACAGATGCCTATAAAAGGTTGTAATTGTACCAGCCTCCATTACTTCTTCTGGCAGCTCATTCCATGCACCCACAACCCTCTGTGTGAAAACGTTGCTCCTCAGATCCCTTTAAAAATTTTCCCCTCTCACCCGAAAGCTTTCCCTCTAGTTTTGGACTCTCGCACCCCAAGGAAAAGACCTTGTCTATTTAATCAACGCCTTTCATGATTTTATACACCTTTATAAGGTCAATCCTCAGCCTCTGATGCTCCAGGGAAAACAACCCCAGTCTATTCAGTCTCTCCCTGTAGCTCAAATCGGATTGATTATACACTAGTGCTAGGCCAATGACTGTTGTCGAGGGCAGTAACCGGACAACACTTCTTCAATGCTTTGAGCATTCCCACCTTTCAGGCAGTGAGTTCCAGATACTCCCCATCCTTAGGATGATATATATTTCCTCAAATCCCAATGAAAAACCCTCCTGATAAAACTCTCCTGTCCATGTTTTAAGAATTCTGCCACCTCTGTGCCTTTTACATTTGTGTCCCAGATAATGTTGGGGTAATTGAAATCTCCCACTCTTATGACCCTATGTGTTTTACACTTCTGTGAGATTGCTTACATATCAGTGTTCCCATCTCTCTCTGACTATTTCGGGTACATTAGACACCACCCACAATGCGATTGCCCCATTTTTATGATTAATGTTTGCCCAGATGACCTGATCTGAGGTGCCTTCTAAGCTATGATCACTGCCTATTGCAGTAAGTGATGCCTTGATCAATATTGCAACACTGCCTCTGTTACACCCTGCCTTCTGGCCTGAAGCGTCTATACCATTGAATAGGCTCTCCATGATGCTGGTCTGTTTTACTGCCACTTCCACCTCTGTGCTCACTTCTACAACCAGGAATTCCCATGTCCCGCCTATCCCCTCACCCACCTCCAGTGTTCATCTTCTACTTGGACCCCTTTCTCTTGCCTCTAACCTGCCCTCAATATCTTCACTGCCAACTGTCAGTGTAACGTTGGCTGTTGCAATTTCTCTGCTCCCCTCAGCCATTCTCCCTGTCCCCTTCTGAAATGACACCACTTCGCGCTCTCAGGTTCAATTTGAAATTTGTCATCATACCAGCTGGCAGGGGTGGTGCTCTTGTAGCCTGGCAAATTGATCTTTACCTTGAAGGGGCTAAATGCCAACTCTCCAACACCTCTTCCAACCTCTTCCTGAATCATGCCCCCATATCCCAACATCAAGGCATCGTTTCCAGCAATTTCACTGTGATTGCCCGTCATGATTGAGATTCCCACCACTATTGTTCTCACGCTTTTTCTAATCCCCACCTTGTGCACTTGAACTCTGGCTGCACTCCCCAGAGGAACTCTCACTGTTTTCCAACACAGAGAATCGCTTCCTAAGTGAGGTGCACCATGGAGCTTTCCTGAATCTCTGACTACCACTGAATGGTGATCAGTGTCAGTCAGAAACACTTCTTTATAGACCAGTGAGCCTGACGTTGGTGGTGGGCAAGTTGATGGAAGGAATCCTGAGGGACAGGATGTACATGTATTTGGAAAAGCAAGGACTGATTAGGGATATTCAACATGACTTTGTGCATGGGAAATCATGTCTTACAAACTTGATTGAGTTTTTTGAAGAAATAACAAAGATGATTGATGAGGGCAGAGCGGTAGATGTGAAACATATGAGCTTCAGTAAGGCTCCACATGGGATACTGGTGAGCAAGGTTAGATCTCATGGAATACAGGGAGAACCAGCAATTTGGATACAGAACTAGCTGAAAGGTAGAAGACAGAGAATGGTGGTGGAGGGATGCTTTTCAGACTGGAGGCCTGTGACCAGTGGAGTGCCTCAAAGATTGGTGCTAGGTCCTCTACTTTTCATCATTTATATAAATAATTTGATGTGAGCATAAGAGATGTAGTTAGTAAATTTGCAGATGACACCAAATTTATTAGTGAAGCGGATAGCGAACAAGGTGACCTCAAATTTCAACGGGATCTTGATCAAATGGGAGAATGGGCTGAGAAGTGACAGATGGAGTTTAATTTAGATAAATGTCTGGTGCTACATTTTGGGAAAGCAAATCTTACTCGGACTTACACATTAATGAGAAGTTCCAAGGGAGTGCTGCTGAACAAAGAGATCTTGGAGTGCAGGTTCATAGCTCCTTCAAAGTGGAGTCGCAGGTAGATAGGATAGTGAAGGTGGTATTTGGTATGCTTTCCTTTATTTGTCAGAGTATTGAGTACAGGAGTTGGGAGGTCGTGTTGTGGCTGAACAGAACATTGGTTAGGCCACTGTTGGAAATATTGCATGCAATTCTGGTCTCCTTCACATCATAAAGATTTTGTGAAACTTGAAAGGGTTCAGAAAAGTTTTACAAGGATGTTGCCAGGGTAAGAGAATTTGATCTATAGAGAGAGTATAATTAGGCTGGGGCAGTTTTCCCTGGAGTGACAGAGGCTGAGGGGTTACATTATAGAGGTTTATAAAATCATGAGAGGCATGGATAGGATAAATAGAGCAAGTCTTTTCCCTGGGGTCGGGGAGTCCAGAACTAGAGGGCAAAGGTTTTGGGTGAGAAGGCAAAGATATAAAAGAGACCTAAGGGGCAACTTTTTCATGCGGAGGTTGGTACGTTATGGAATGAGCTATCAGAAGAAGTGATGGAGGCTAATACAATTGCAACATTTAAAAGGCATCTGGATGGGTATATGCATTGGAAGAGTTTGGAGGGATATGGGCTGGTGCTGGCAGGTGGGACTCAATTGGGTTGGGATATTTGGTCGACATGGATGAGTTGGACCGAGTGGTCTGTTTCCATGCTGTACATCTCTATGACTCTATGACTCAATGACGTGTGCAATAAACCATTCTTGAGGTTCTCAGAGGATTAAGCGTTAATTCTGTGTTTTGGTTTGTAGGCATCTGCATTTGTCAGTTGTTATATGTTCTCTTTTCTAATTTATATGATGTGTTTCAAGATCTGGTAATACTTTGAGTTTAGTTTGTATTTTGGGAACTTGTGGTGATTTGAAACTGTAGTGTGTGCCTGTGTCAGTGTGCAAAATGTATAGTTAATGTATTGTCCTTTTAAGGAACTTTGGATGGTTGTGAAAAGGAAAAACTGTGAACAAAATATTCATTTCCAATTTCACTCTCATAGCGTGATTAAAAATTACCTCTTGGAATTGACAACAGCTGATTAAAATTAATTGAAGAAATAAAATTAAGATGTAACTTATCTGCTCTATCTTCAAAGTAGAGCATTGTGTTTGGATTGAGGAAAGAGTCTCAGTAAATTATAATTTTAGAAACTTTATGTTTTAAAAAGCAACCTTCACCATTTACTTTGTCTCCTGCCATTAAGCCAATTATATATCAAATCGGCAAGCTCACCCTGAATCCCAGTAGTTTACCATGTGAAAGCTTGTCAAAGACTTTACTCAAATCCAAATAAATAATGTCGACTAATCTGTAATCAACCACCTTCCTCAACAAAAACTCATTCATGTTGTGAGACTTGATTTTCCTCACACATAACCCTGCTGACTATCCTTACTCAATGTATGCCTCTCTCAATGTCCACGAACCCTATCTTTGATAATCACCTCCAACAATTTACCAAAACCAAAGTCAGCCTCACAGGTCTATTGTTCCCTGCTTTCTCCCTACAATCTTTCTTGAAGAAAGGTACAATGCAGCCACCCTCCAGTCAACAGGCATCTCACCCATTGTTATAGATGATGCAAATATTTCTGCAAGAGGACTCATTAGTTCCTCCCTTACTTTCCACAATCTTCTGGAATACATTTGATTAGGTCCCACCTTTATTTTCTCTAAGACCTCCCAAATTTCTTCGTCTTTAATGTGAACTGTTTTTAAAACATTTAAGTTTATTTCCCTATATTCTCTAGAAACCGTTTCTTTCTCCACAGTAAAAACTGACGTAAAATATTCATTTAGTTTCTTTCCCATCTCCCGCAGTTCAACACAAATGAACTCCTTTAAGAGGCCATACCCTCTCTCTAGTTGCCATCTTGCTCTTAATGCATTTGTAGAATAACTTTGGATTATCCTTAACCTTGTCTTCCAATGCTAACTCAAATCCCCTCTTTGCCTTCCTAATTTCTCTCTTAAGAATGCTCCTACAATCTTTATATTGATTAAGAGATTCAACTGAACCAAGTTGTCTGCGTTTAAAATAAGGTTCTCTCTTATTTTTGACAAGAACCTCAATATCTTTATTCAGCCATTGTACCATACTCTTAGCAGCCTTACCCTTCACTCAAACCGGAATAAAATGCCTCTGAACTCGCCATCACACTCTTGAATGCCTCCCACCCGCCAGATGTCCTTTTACCTGAAAACAGTCCACTCCAATCAGCTTTTGAAAGTGCTTATTCACAAACCATTAAAATTTGCCTTATTCCAGTTCAAAATTTTGATATTTTTATGGAAGGCTTCTCCTTGTTCATAACCATTTCATAACTGAACTTTGATTACTTGACTCAAAGTGTTCCCCTGGCTTTACTTCAGTAACCTGTCCTGCCTTATTACCCAAAGGAAGGTCTCGTTTTGCTCCTTCTCGAGTAGGAACATCCACATCTTGAGAAAGAAAATTTTCTTAAACATATTTGACAAATTTTCACCATCCAAACTTTTAATACAATGATAACTCCAGTCAATGTTTGGAAAATTAAAATCCCCCATCATGAACAGCCTTATTGTCCTTGTGCGTATTGGAGATCTCCCGATATACTTGTTTCTCAATTTCTCTCTTACTGTTGGGGAGCCTATTGTACAATCCCATCAAAGTGACCTTTCCTTTCTTATTTGTTATTCGTTCCCATATATTTTCACTGGACGATGTAAAGAGAAAAAACCAAGTGCTGCGATACTGTCCTGATCAGACATTCCCAGGACAGGGACAGCACAGGGTGAAACATTGCAGAGTGGGTTTTGATCAATTTCAAAACTGAAAATAAAGTTGCCCTGACTCTGTTAAACAAAACCAAAAGTGCTATTCCTAAGGGGAGAGAAAACAAAAGATGAACAATCAAAAAAAAAAGGCTCTACCTTGATGGTCCTCATCGACCTCTTTTGGGGCATGGACAACAAGGGGCCAAAGTAAAAACAAATTCAAAGAAAACAAATAATTAAACAAATAATTAAACAACTAAGTAAATAAATCCTCACTGCCCCATCCCTAATGAACACTCCCAGGATAGGTAAAAGGGTGGTTTAAAATCCAAGGTATATAAAACAGCCCTCTTCCTGGGGCACCAGACTGAAAATAAATCCAAACTGAATGGGCCAAATGTAAACTGATACTACAGAGACAATTCACTTCATGAGAATATCATTATCCACACTGATAATACACTTCAGCCCCCACAGCGCCCAGCAGTCTCAAAGGCCTCAACTGTGCTGGTGAGCACTGTGTGTGCTCCCTCTCCAGGGACACGTGACCATGGATGGAACTGTGAAAGAGGGGCACACAATCTGGAACAATGAGCTCCCCTTCGGCCTGCTGCCTGTTGATGGTGATCTTTTCCAGGCCCAGGAGCAAAGCCATGAGAAAATGCAGACTTGTCTACCCCTCCCCCACCGGGTGCTCATGGATCAGGAGTGTGGGGCTGAAGTGCAACCAAAAGCAGCACCTTCAAAGAGCGAAAAAGGTGCTGCAAACAGATGCACCATCTCCTCCAGGCCACAGAACATGCACGTGGTCTGGCGCCTGGTAAAATTACTCATTCACTCAGATTGCTGCATGTAGCGTTCTCCACCCCAGATCCCCGATGTAAGAGGAGAGGACACCTTCGTAGACAGCCCTCCATTGGAGAACTCAGCCACCGTAGAGTGAAACATTACACCAAGGCACGTCCAGGTGGTGGGTGAAAGCGCAGCAGTGGAGAGTGTATATACAAATAACACCACCGTGCAGTTCAAAAGGGCACCGGGAGGATATCTCTGAGATGACTCAGACTGTGGAGCACCCATGTCACAGGGGAGAGTCAGCTGTGTACGGTACAATGTGAAATTCTGGACGGATGGTGATCGGTTTGTCTGGAAGGTCACTGTACACCTGAGCTGCCTCGAGTGTACGTGAGGTGTGGGGGCTGAATGCCTTGTCCATTAGACTCTGGATGGCTCGGGGCACGAACCAGAGGGGGACCGACACCCTTGCAGTCAACCTTGTGGGTGTTATCCAGTCCACTCCTCTGCCATCCAGTGGGTCCCTGACTCTGGTCATCCCTGTAACCCGAGCTCTGTCCTCCCCCAGCCAGCACAATCCGTGTTCAGAAACCTGTTCCTGAGCTGGGCTCCCTGATGAGAGCCAGCTCTCCCACAGGGGGAAAAGCTCCGACTCGAGCTGAATGTGTCCCAGACTGTGATCAGGTTCAGATAGAAACCAGACAATCCCTGAAAGATGACCTGAGACTGGGACCAATCCACGAACATGAATTGCGTGTTGGAACGGAGGTCGTGCACGTGTTCGAAGAAATAGACCATGAGACTCAATGTAAAGGTGTCACTACAGGGTCTGAAGGTGGGGAGTCTTTACCTGGGTGCAATATCACACCAGCGGCTGACTACCCTCCTCAAGCGGGAGACTCAGAACCATAGCAGTGACTCAGTGCTGTCTCTTGTCCCAGAAAGACCCAACGAGTTTTTACTGGACGGTGGTGAGGAAGCCAGAGGGATCAAACTGACCAGCCAGTACCACAACATGGCTGCCACCAATTGGTTTGTGACTCGCAATCACATTGAATAGGACAACACATAAACTAATGCTTTCCAGATCAGAGACGAGGGATTCATCATCAGTCAGTGGCACAAAGAGCTGCTGGCAGACCCTGTCTGTTTTTAACAGTGAGCAGAAGGAGGGGCCACCACGGTTGAGATCCCGAAGAATCCACACCCGTAATCTCATCCCGGTACTCAATGAGATCCAAAGCCTCCCTGCTTCCTTCTCCATCCAGTCCAGAAGTGATGTCGCGAGTCCCAGAACTACTTGTCATCCTGCAGCAGCTTGTTAAAATGCAAGCACACGGTCCTCCCTCCGGTGCTAAATGGACCGTGCTCTCTGCTCAGACCAGGCTGTGATCAGAAAACTGCACTTGCTGCATGGAGGACTTCAGAACACAGGAGGCATATGCCCTGGAAATGGAGATGCAGTCAATGCTGGACACTCCAAGCTCTGATTATGACCAACTTTGCCTTCCTTAGTCTCTCAAAGAGCTCTGCCAAATGCTCCATGTGATCTTTCCATGAATGGCTAAAGATCGTCAAGTCATCCATGTAGGTGACACAATTAGACCAGAAGACCTAGGATCAGGAATTAGGCCATTCAGCCCATTGAGACTGCTCCACCATTCATTCATGTCTGATACGATTCTCAACCCCATTCTCCCACTTTCTCCCATAACCTTTACTCTCCTTGATACTCAAGAACCTATCTATCTCACTCTTAAATTTATTCAATGACGTTGCCTCCATAGCCTTTTATAACAATGAATGCCATAGATTCACCATTCTCTGGCTGAAGAAGTTTCTCTTTATCTTCGTTCTAAAAGGTCTTCCCTTTAGCCCAGGTGTATGCCCTCAACATCTAGTGTCTGTTATGAATGGAAATATTTTCCTGACATCTACTCAGTCTAGGCCATTCAGTATTCTGCATGTTTCAATTAGATATCCCCCTCATCTTTCTGAACTCCATTGAGTTTAAACCCAGAGTCCTCAAACATTCCTCAGATGATATTCTTTTCATTCCTAGAACTATTCTCATAAATGTCCTCTGAACATGCTCCTGGGCCAGTATCCTTCCTGAGAAATGGGACCTAAAACTGTACACAATACTCAAATGTGGTCTGACCAGAGCGTAATAGAGCATCAGAAGTACATCCTTGTTTTTATATTCAAGCCCTCTCAAAATAAGTGTTGTCATTGCATTTGCCTTCCTAACTACTGACTCAACCTACAAGTTTACCTTGAGAAAATCTAAGACAAAAACTCCCAATTCTCTTTGCACTTCAGACTTCTGAATTCTCTCCCCATTTAGAAAATAGTCCATGCCTCTATTCTTCCTACCAATGTATATCACCACACATTCTCCCACATTGTACCTCATCTGCCACTTCTTTGCTCACTCTCCGAATCTGTCCAAATCTTTTTATAGCCTCTCCATCTCCTCAATGTTACCTGTCCCTCTACCTCACATCAAAATCCAAATCATCTGGATTTGATTCATCACCAAGTGGCATGAGCTAATACCTGTTTTTCTAGCTCTCTTACCCTGTCATAGTATTGTTTCAGTATGTTCACATGATATACCCAATAATTTTGTTTCCTAGCTGGCATCTTTACCAGATAACTCCCCTGACTTAACTACTTCTCAATCTGGTACGCATCACTAGACCTTGCTTTGAAGGGATCTCCCGCCATTGGTAACAACACCGATCATCCTCACAGGCAACTTCATCCTCACAGGCAAACAAACAACTATTAGATTTCTTAGCTGCTTCTTTGTTCAATAAGTGACGTACCAGCTTCAAATATTGTCCAGCTAATTCACCTACTCTGTTTAATCTGTCTCTGACCTCAGATACATCATCTAACTGTAAGATCTCTGACATTTCCTTAATTATCAGCTTTTCCTAAATTTTAAAGGTTGTCTTACTTTGTCCGAACATCAATCCAAATGGAGTGAACACAGTCGATTCATTTGGAGTATCTCTAACAGCAAGTAATATAAAGAGGATACATTTAACCCAATCGTTTGGTTAATCCTGGCAATAAACCCTCAACGTGGTCTTTAGGTGCTGATGCTATTTTTTCAATGATCCCCAAGATTCAGGATGGTCCGCATTTGATGCATAAACTATCCATGTTCTTCTTCAATAATTTGGCAGTAACATTTGACCCTTGGTCTGACTGAATCTCTGAGTCATCTATAATGAGTAAGGAAAGCAAGGAACTCTTCTACAACGTTTTTACCTTGAAATTCCAGAATGGAATTGTTTCCAGAAACCTAGTGGACACATCCATTATGGTTAGGAAATTCTGCTTCCCATGTCTGGTTTTGAGGAGGGGTGGGTCTACACTATTATAATTCATGCAAAACGTTCTTCAAATGAGAAGTGGCACCAAAGGTGCTGGTTTCATCACTGCCTGTGGTTTTCTTGCCATCTGACACATATGAAAGATACGGCAAAATTCAACCACATCTTTATGTAATCTAGACCAACATGTTTCGACATCTTAGCCTGGGTCTTCCTCACTTCTAGATGACCTACCCCAGGCAGCTTGTGTACTTCCTGTCTGTATTCTACCAACAACTTATCTGGTGAACTTCACATGCCTCATCTGTGCTAATCTGCCAAGGGCACCATTTCCACCTTAAGATTTTATCCTTAAGATAATAGCTTTCTGGAATACACTGATTCTATTTCCGAGTCGGCTTTATGATGACAACCTTTATTGTCTCATCGTTTTGTTCTAACTCCTTTGATCTTTCAGAACTAAACACCTCTGTCTGATCCTCTACCTGCTTAGGTTTTTCCTTTACTACCTTATCAGAGTGTCAGCTGATTCGACCTCATATCCTTCATCTTTTCTTTTAACTCCTCAGTTCCCTGGTTTCCTTTTGTTTCCTCCATTCCACTACAATGGGCCTCATTCCCAGCTGTGATCCGGCTATATCATTTCCAAGAATTAACTGGATTCCTGGAATAGCTAATTTTCCGGTCTCTCCCACTATCACATCCCCAAATTTGATTGGACTTTCTAACCTTACCTTACTCAGGGGAATACCACTCCTCATCTTTCCATTTATTCCACAGATAACCACACACTCAGACAATATTTCAGAAGGATTGCAAATATTTTCATCTCTCACTATTAGAGACAGACTATTTCCATACCTCTCAATATTTTGTTTATTATCTATTCCCCCTAATCTACCTGAGTAAATCTTGCCCACACAGGTGACGTCTTTGAAAAGATCAAGCGCTATCTTATTATCCAGCCTGTGACTAGGCTGTGCACTCTCCTTCAGCTCCTTAACTTCCCTTGAGATTTCCTTCACTGCCCTAGCTAATCTGACTAGTTTAAATACCACTCTTTTCCCACATTCTTCTTCCCAGTGCCTTTCTTAAACCACTGGCATTGTGAACTTGTGTGTCTCATCTTGTTGCAGGAAAGAAAACCCTGAGGTCTTTCACCTCTTTTCCACCCTCTTGGATTTCTTTATTCATCGTGGTAAACTGTTCCCAGTTGTTTATTGTAGGATCTCCCTCTTTCCCAATTTCTATTCCTCACGGAACAAAATTGCTGTCAGAAGCTGGATTTCGATTTATGTATAATTGCATATTCATCGACCATCTCTTCAGCCCTTCTTGCTGTTTTAACTTACTGTTCCTCAACATGAGTTGTCATCAATTCTGGAAGTGAGTTTTTAAACTTCTCCAGCAGAATACATCTCTTTGAGCCTCACATCTTTTCTATTTTTACTTTTCTCAACTATCTATTGAAATTGCTCGGTTTAATTCTTTCAAACTCACTGCAAGTCTGATATGGTATATTTCTTACATTTCTGAACCATTGTCTGTACCCTTCTGGTATCAATTGTTAGGCACTCGACATAGACTTTTTTACTTCTTCATATATCCTGACACCTACTCTGACAGCACTATACACAATTCACTAACTTTGTTTGGATCAACAAAGCCCACATGGTTACTGGCCACTTTAATTGTTTAGCCATTTTCTCAATTGAGATGAAAAAGGCTTCTATATCCTTCTCATCATATGTAGGTAATGCTGAGATATATTTAAATAGGTCCGCACTCGGCATTTGGCAACAGTGATTTAGCTGATCACCGTCCTCCTCACGAAACCTACCTTCATCTCTATCCTTTTGAACCAACTTTCCTGTCTAATTGTTAACTTTTGTAGTTTTCTCTCTCTCTCTTTTTCCTTCCTTCTGCAAGGCCCTTCCCCGCCTGCTCTGTTTCCTCAACTTTAACTGTAAGTCAATGTTTCAGTTCCCTTTCTAACTCGAATTGTCTTACTTGCTGTTTAATTTTCTCTCACTTCACTGTACTTGACTGTAGGGCTTTTGCCCGAAACATCGATTTTCCTGCTCCTTGGTGCTGCCTGACCTGCTGTGCTTTTCCAGCACCACTCTGATCTAAACTCGGTTTGTCTGGAATACTTAAATGCATGGCTAACTCCGTTACAATTTCGGCTTTTTAATTGTTCCTCATTCAACCCAATTTCAGCTTGTTTGCTCATTCTACAAGCGTCACCTTTTTCTGATTTTTCTCAACTTTCTTGGAAAATTTGAGAAGCATCTTTGCCCCTGAACCCCTTTCGCAATGCTCTGAGCCATTTCCCCATTTTCAATTTAACCAACAACAAGCAACCAAAATTAAACAGATTTTCCAGTTCTGACTTGCAATTTGTTTTAAGATCTAGGACCTTAGTCCAGGGGTCTGTTTAAATCTGCTTGGACCTTTTGTATCCTAAATCTGGAAAAAAATCTGTCCAGATCCTGGACTAACGTCACCAGTCTGTTGTAAAGCAGAAGTTGACCCCTCTCGGAGACCTAAAACCAAAACACTAAGAGGTGCACCACATACTTTAATTTGTAAAAAAAACAAGTGTGAAAACTGATGTAACCTGCCTTTCAACAACTTCCAGTGTTTAAATAAAATATGTCCCTGACACTCACATTATCGAGAGCGAGCGAGAGAGAGCTGAGAGCTCTTCTCTCAGTCAGACGGCTGTAATCTCGGAAGTCTTTACCTGACTGCCCCTTCTTTTATGCCCTTGATAAATATATTGATATCCTTTACAATAGAAGTGGTCCCATGTTGTCAAAACCATCAGATTTACATTTAATTGGTCTTTAGTATCAAAGTACCTGTTTCAAATCAATTCGTTAAATTCAAAAGACTTATCTTGGTCATAACTGATGCTTGCTTTGCTAATGATATGACTTTCAATGCAAATGCTTCTGCTTGGGCTCTCTACGTACTGCTTTAAATCTCTAGGCACAAAAAAGCATCATCTTTTAAAGGGACCACAGAATGCTTTCCCCATTTTACAAACATCAAATTCTGACTTCCTGCCTCCCAATCTAAACTTTGCATCTACACCGGTCTCTGAGGCAAGGCAGTTCCTCCGGATGTGCCTCACCTCCTTGCAGGAATGACATAACACAGGCTCCACCAACTAGAACACCCAGTAAGCAGCACTCAAAGGAAAGTGCCCTCCGGGACAACCACCCGGGTCAGGCAGACAAACCCTTATAACCAGCAAGAATAACCACGTATCAAGCGGGCCTCCTTGAGACTGTGCGAGATAAGTGGCTATCCAGCCCCATCTACGGCACTTTTTATTTCCCTTCCCAGGAACAAAGACACGGAGGAGTCTGTCCAAAACTTTTTCATTCAACTTTGCACAGTCGGGTGCTGTTCCCAAAGGTACACACACACAAGCATAGTAATCTCCACGCATTATATACACGTATATGTGGGCTGGGTCTACTACTGCTGCCTTGACCAACGAGTGCTCGGATTCCCCACTGTTTTCCTTATTTGGGTTCTGGTGCCTGCGATTATTTTGTTATTCACTTGGCCAATCAGTGTTTGAGCTTCCCGTTCTTCCCTTATATGGATGATGTTGTACAACTGTGGTTAAGGGCGGCCTCTCAACTATCGAGGAAAGCTGTTACAACTGTTTCATTCATATAAACGTGGGGGAGGTCCGGCAACAGTTTCGAGTGTCTGTTTGTGTTTACTATGAGGTAGAAAAGACTAAAAGGCAGCTAACCGTCTACCCCCTACATGCTTGTGTTCACTATGAGGTAGAAAAGACTAAAAGGCAGCTAACCGTTTAAAAATTACACTACCCCCTACAAGACTGAGCAGTCGTGACATGACATTCAACTTTACCCACCCGGGCTGGAGGAGGTGGAGGAGAAGGAGCTCAGACAGAACAAAGAGGGAGACATTAGATAAAATGTCCTTGAGTTCCACTTACCCACGTTCTCACCGTATCCCTTAATTCCTTTGCTGTTGAAACAAAAATCTCTCTTTGCCTTAAACTGTACTGAAGTAGTGACAATTACTTCACTGGACAAGAAATTCCACAGATTAACAACCCTCGAGGTGAAGAAGTTCCTTCTCAATTCAGTCCTAAATCTGCTCCCTCTAATCTTGAGTCTATGCCCTTCGGTCTTGGTTTCAACTGCCTTGGAAACATCCTCTCTTCATCTGTCTTAACTATCCCCTTCATAATTTTATATGTTTCGAGTAGATCACCTCCCCCACTTTCTTCCCAATACCAGTGAATATAATCCCAGACTACTCAGTATGTCCTCATAAGCCAACCCCCTCAACTTCAGAATCAACCTCGTGAACCTCTCCTCTGCACCCCGTCCAGTGCCAATACATCCCTTCTCAAATAAGCAGAACAAAACTGCACACAATATTCCAGGTGTGGCCTCACCAGCACCTTGTACAGCTGCAACATAACCTCCCTGCTTTTCAACTCAATCTCTTCAGCAATGAAAGCCACAATTCCATTTGCTTTCCAAATTACCTGTTGTACCGACAGACCAAACTTCTGTGATTCACGCACAAGGACACTCAGGTCGCTCTGCATAGCAGCACGCTGCAACCTTTAACCCTTCAAGTAATAATCCTTTTTACTGTACTCCTACCAAAATGGATGACTTCACATTTACTAATATTGTATTCCATCGTCCAGACCTTTGCCCACTTCAAGTAATTATGTTCCTCTGCAAAGTTTCACAGTTCTCTGCACACATTGCTTTGCCACACATCTCAGTGTTAACTGTAAACATTGACACAGTACACATTATCCCCAACTCCAAATCATCTCCATAAATTGTGAAGAATTGCAGTCACAACACTGATCACTGAAGCATACCACTAGTTTCTGATTGCCAGTCAGAATAGCACTCATTTATCCCCATTCATTGCTTCCTATTAGTCAACCAATCCTCTGTCCATGCTAATTCTTTACCTCTAACACAATGCATCTTTATCTGATGCAGCAGCCTCTTGAGTAGCACCTTGTTGAAGGCCTTTCAGAAATCTAGGGAGACCACATCGACTGGGCCTCCATTGTCCGCCTTGCTCATAATGTATTCATAGCATTCGAGAAGATTGGTTAAGCGTGACCTGTCCTTCATAAATCTATGCTGTGTCTGCCCAACAGGACAATTTCTATTTAGATGCCTTGCTATTTTTTTCTTGACAACAGACTCAGGCATGTTCCTTCCTACAGAGGGAGAGCTAACCCCTCTATAATTCCCCATCTTTTGTCCACCTCCCTTTTCAAACAGTTGTGCCACATTTGCTGTTTTCCAATCTGCTGGAACTGCTCCAGAGTCCAGCAAATTTTGGAAAATTAACACAAGAGCGCTTGCAATTTTTTAGAGTACACTGAGATGCAATCCTTCAGGGCCAGGAGACTTAGCTCCATCAGCTGGCCCAATACCTCTTCTGTAATAATGTTTCCAGGTCCTCACAGCCCTTTGTCTCTTTGTCAATTACTAGTATATTATTAATGTCCTCCACTGTGAAGACCGATACAAAATACCTGCCCAAAGCCTCAGCCAGTTCATCATATCCCATGACTAAAGGCCCCTTCACATTCTCTGAATGACCACTCTATGTTTTACATATTTGGAGAAACTTTTGCGATCTGTCTTTATATTCTGTGCTAGTTTTTTTTCTCACATTCTATTTTACTTTTCTTCCAATCTCTTTTTGTGGCTTTCTTGTTAGCCTTTAAAGTTTTCCCAATCTTCTGGTTTTCTGCTGTTCTTGGCCACATTGTATGCCTTCTCTTCAATTTGATAGCCTCCCTTATTTCCTGAGACACCCATGGCAGATTATCCCTTTTCTTACAGTGCCTCATTTTCACTGAAATATATTTCTGCTGAGCACTCTGAAAAATTGTTTGAAATTCCTGCCCTGCTCATCAACTGTTCCACCATAAAATCTTTGATTCCAGTCTACTTTAGCCAAGTCCTCCCTCACTCTATTGCAGTTCCATTTTTTCAAGCACAGGTCCCTGGTATTTGATTTTATCTTTACAATCTCCAGCTGCATTTTCGAAATTCAACCACGCTATGTTTGCTCCTTCCAAGAGAATCCCAAAATATGAGGTCATTAATTATTCCTGCCCCATGACACAGGACCAAATCTAAGAGAGCTTGCTCCCTCGTCGGTTCCTTTACATATTGTTCCAGAAAACAGTCATTGATACACACAACAAAGTCCTCCTCAAGGCTACGCGGACCGAGCTGGTTTGGCTGCTCGACATGTGGATTAAATTTCCCCATCGTAACAGCTGTATTATTTTTACAGGCATTAGTTATTGCTTTATTTATTGCCGGCCCAATGTGATATTATTTGGTGGCGTATACACTACGCCTATCATTGATTTTTTTTTTCTTAGAATTTCTCATTTCCAACTGAATGGATTCAATCTTATTCTCCGTAGAACCTCCATCATCACCACCCTGATGTTGTCCTTGAATATCAGGGCTACAGCATCTCCCTTACCTTCCTGTCTGTTCTTCCAAATGGTCTGATACCCCTGGATATTTAACTCCCAGTTGTGACCATCCTGTAACCATGTCTCCATAATGGCTACCAAATCATTTTCATTCACGATGATTTGTGCCATGAACCCATCAGCCTTGTTACAAATGCTATGAGCTTTCAGGTAAAGTGCCCTTATGTAAGCTTTCCACCCCTCATGATTCCCAAATCACCAATAATATCTCCTGAGTTATCCTTTCTTTTTAATTCTTTCACAGTCTGTCTTGAACTTAAACCCTCCTGCACACAAGCTAACCTGCTGCTTACCATTTTACTTATCAGCATATTGTTGTTTTCCCTTTCCCTTCCCCCAACGCACTGGTTTAAAGTCCCAGTGACCACCTTATTGATCCTTTTCACGAGAACACTTGTTCCAGGTCGGTTCAGGTAGACACCGTCACATTGGTACACATCCCCCCAGGTCCAAAACTGATGCCAATGTCCCATGAAATGAAACCCCTCTTTCCCCCACCACACCCTCAGCCACGTTTACTTCTCTAATGTTCTTACCTCTAAGCCAATTTGCATGTTGCTTTGGCAGTAATCCAAAGATTATCAGCCTTGAGGACTAGTTCCTTAATTTTGTTCCTAGTGCTTGATAATCCCCCAAAATGTGCTCCTTCCTTGCCTTGCCTTCGTTGTTTGTCCCAGTGCAGATCACAACACCTGGATCCTCCCCTTCCCGCTCCAATATCCTTTCAAGCAGATCGGAGATGTCTTGCACTCTGGCATCAGGCAGACAACACACCATGTGGGAATTCTGATCCGGCTTGCAAAGGATACTATCGATCCCCCTAATTATAGAATCCCCTATAACTACCACTTGTCTTTTTGCTCCCCTTTCTTGAATGGTCTTCTGCACCATGGTGCCGTTGTCAGCTGGCTCATCCCGCGAGCAGTCCATTTCCTCATCCAGACAAGGAACAAGTATCCCATACTTGTTGGATAAGGTCAAGAGCTGAGGCTACTCCATTCCTGAACTCAGGATCCCCCACCTGCCTCACTTGCAGTCACACCATGTTGTCCCTGATCACGAGCTGAATTTGAATGATTTAATCTACCAGGTGTGACTGCCTCCTGAAACAAAGCGTCCAGGTAACTCTCCCCCTCCTGGATATGCCACAGTGTTTGAAGTTCAGAATCCAAATCATCAACTCTGAGCCGGAGATCCTCCACCAACTAACACTTGCTGCAGATGTGGTCACTGACATTCACAACGGGATCAGCCAGCTCCCACATCATACAGCTGCAGCACATCACCTGCCCAGCCATCTCTACTTAGTTAATTACTTTATTAATTTAGAGTTAATTAACTTCTAATGCTTCTTTGCTCTCCTCACGTTTAGCTGCTGTCCAAATATATCAGTTCACTCACCTTCCTGGAACACAATTTGACCGCTCACGCTGAAAATGGAGTCTGCTGACTCTCAAGTTAAGTCCTTTTCGAGGGAAATTTACCTTCCCACCAGTTCCCTGCTCCTCACTCTCACTGCTCCAGAAAATGGAGGATGCCACACCCCCACATAGGAACAACTGGCTCTTACTCAACTTGTTGTTTTATAACACCCCACAGATACACCTTTGCCCCCCAAAACCAGGACCACGACCTCCCGTTGCACAAACCACAGAAAAAAACTGAGAGTTTTAAAATCTGATTCTAATACTGTGTCTTCCCAGAAGCCCTAAAATGTGGAAATAGGCCATTCGGCCCAACAGTTCTGGACTGACTCTCCGGATAGCAGCCCAAACTCAACCCCCTAGCTTATCCTGTAAGCCTGCATTCCCTACGACTGATCCACTTAACCTACGTATCCCTGGACACTGGGCAGTTTAGCCAATCCACCAAACCTGAACATCTTTGGACTATCGGAGGCCGATATACAGACCTGGGTAGAATATGCAAACTCCACACAGGAAATTGCTGGAGGCTGGAATTGTACCAGAGTCACTGGTGTTGTCAGGCAAGAGTACTAACCACTGAGCCATGGTGTTCAGCCCTACCAGTCAACACAGTGCCTTAGGCTACAAGTCCCAAGTCACAGGCCTTAAACAACAGTTGTCCAAAGCTCAAAGGCAAGTCACTGGCAGATGATACAGGTCGCAGTCTAGAAATAGTAACATTGGGAGTTCCCAGGCTCCAAACAGTTCCAGACTAAAGACTCTAGCGTACAGTCACCAACAAAGAAGAGTTCAGGCCCTAAGTTGTTATCGTCCAGACCTGCAGAAATACCTGTGAGTGCCCCCCCATGACTGAGATTCCCACCACTATTGTTCTCCCACTCTTTCTGATCCCCACCTTGTGCAGCTGAGCTCAGGCTGCACTCCCCAGAGGAGCCGTCACTCTCACTGTTTTCCAACACAGGAAATGGTTTTCTGAGTGAGATGCACTGTGGGCCTTTCCTGAATCTCTGACTACCACTGACTGGTGATCAGTGTCAGTCAGAAACACTTCAGCTGCCAGGTGACCACACCCAAGCTCTAAAGCCCCATTCTGAAGCTGATCAAACCAGTCCTACATCCTGCAGACGTGGTCAGGGAAGGTGAGGGCAGACCCCGAGCCTTGCCCTCTCTCCATCTGCTGCCCTGTGGAGAGATGACCCCAATGGTCCAGCAGTCACTGCTCCCAGAATGGGAGTGCATTTATGTGACACGTGCTGGTACAACAACACTGCTGCAGTTTATTTAAAGTGAAACAGAATTTTTATTTACAAGAACATTAATTATTTACACTATGTACAAATATAACTGAGAGATAGGTCTATTGATTTTATGAACTGCACACTCTGGATGAGTGTACAAAGTTGTATACTTTTGGATCAGTTTCTAAGAAAGGGTAAGTATCTGGAGGAGATCAATTCTTCCTATTAATGTCCACGATCTGGAGAAGATCAATGCTGAGACAATGTTGAGGTTCCAGTGAGAGCATTTGCTGAGGACCTGACAGAGATCAGATGCTGTTAAAGATGTGAAGACCATAAGATGAAGCAGAGACGATCCATTTGTGTGACAGAAACATTGATGTTGAGAAGGTCTGTTTGTTTATTGACGGTGAGGATCTGGATCTGGAGCACAATAGTTGGTATGAGAAGACAAGGGTCTGGGCCATATTCCGAACCTGATGTGCTGAGGTCTCATTTGGGGACTATGCAGCAGCAACTGAAAATTAATCCTTTACACCAGGAGGTCCATTGGGTGATCCGGAAGCGATGGGTCTGCTTGGTGAGGAATGCTGCTAAGGCCGCTGCTTGATCGCGGTGATGGTCCTGGTTGGACCTGAAGGATACACAGTCCGAAATGTAGGAACTCACCATGTCGGGGTAATCGTCAACGAGTTGACGTGAAATACGTTTCAGGAAGTTTTGGTAACTCCAGCCTGGTGCCTCGAGATACCTCTCAACTAAGGAGCAAGCCTTTGTGGAACCAGTGGAGGAGAAAATCATCTGCAGTGCTGCACAACAACACTGGATGGTTTTCTCACTTTTAGTATCCAGCTGCAACAGCAAGGACACGATGTTGGCGTGGAGCTGTCGCTGGAAATCACTGGACTCTCCAAACGTGGCCAATTTTTCCAACGATTGGAGAGCTTCCACAGAGACTTGCTCACTTCCTGCCCCAAACAGTGGCTGTATCCTGGAGAGGATTGCATTTAAAAAGGGCCTGATCATTTCTGCTGGTGCCTCAAGGATGTTTTTCTGAAGGCAAGACAACACCTCAAGAGTGAATACATCGCTGTTCTCTGGATTGCCCAACAGGCTCACCAAGACATCGGTCACACTCCAACACCATCGCCTCGATTCAAAATCGATGTTTTTTAAAACTCTGATGCAGAGCAACTGGCTAACGGGTGAGGAGTCGTACCAGCAGAGGTATCGTATTAAGCTGTTAATGACCATGTCTGTGAGACCCAGTTCGGAAAGGCACGGAGCTTTCAGGAGTTCCTCAAAGAAGAGTATTATCGGAACTGCCTGACAGTCCTGGATCCGAAGGATTTGGGAAACCAGACGATGTACGGTCTTAAACAAATCATCACCTGCAGATGCTGTCATTGCCTGGGCCAGCAGAACAACCCCCTGATCAAATCCAACCCCTCGTAGCTGTTGCCATCCTCCGACCATCACCATCTGGTCTGAGATGTCACTTTGACCAATCAGGTCAAACAGGGCCTTGAGTGACCTCACGCACCTTTCATTCAGTGACCTACTTGTATCAGCATCAAACCCAGCGGTGAAACCTCTCTGCTGTGACTGAATATCTGTATCACTGGGCAGAGAGAAACTCATTCCGCTGGTGAGTGATACAAGTAAGCCACTGAAAATGTGTGGGAACAATGTCCTCACCACGTCTGCCATCCTGGGCTGAGTCAGTATCTCATATAAGCCGTGGATGGCAGTCAGCGAGATGTTGGCCGAGTACATGTTCCCACGGATGGGGCAGCTTTTTCCCTCCAGTGAGTACACGAGATGTTTGATCGTACTCACCGGACAGGCTCGATCCTCAGCTGCTGCTCTCCACACATCCCGGATGAACTTGTCCCCTGGGGGGCGACAGAGCAGGAGCTGGGACATAGCTGCTGCTCAGTGCTATGAGGTCAGAGCAGTCATCCCTCGTAGGACACGCCCTTTCACCTCCTGGTGAGGGATGATCTCCAAATGAAGCCCCAGCACATGCAGGATCTCTGAGACCCGGTCCTGAAGTTGTTTTCTCTCTTGCAGGAAGAGGTTTTCCAATAGTAAGGACGCGACCCGGGCACAGCTGGGATTATGGTCCGACAGACTGCCACAGACCATGAGAAGCAGGTCGTCTAGCTGACAGCGCGGCAGGCTTTGGCAAATCAGCTCCATCACCTGATGACACTTCTCAAACTGAGCTCCTTCATCAGGGTCCGTCAGGTCTTCCGGAAGTGTCTTCAGAAACACCAGACTCTCTTGATATTGTTGTAGGCTGGCTCCATCAGCCACTAAGTACATGGACATAATGGTACTGACCGCGCTGAGGGCCATCTGTTGCACAGCTTGAGAACCGTGTGACTCCTGTGAGGAGTCACAGAGATAATGACACAGAGTGTTGGCTCATGTCACAGAATCATAGAGCCAATCAGAACGGAATCAGTTCCTTCTGTGCATCCAGGTCATGCAAAAATAATCCCAAACTAACCCAGGCCAAGCTGCCTGTCCCTGGTCTATATCCCTCCAAATATTTCAAATCCCCGTACTTCTCAAAATATCACTTTTGCATGTTGTAATTATACCAGCCTCCAACAATTTCGTTGGCAGCTCATTGGGTGCACGCACCACCCTGTGCGTGAAAACATTGCCCCTCACTTCCCTTTTGAATATTTCCTCGCTTGCCTTAAACCTACGTCTTTAGGTTTTGAACTCCCATACCCTGGGGAAAAGACCCTGCCTACTGACCCTATTCATGCCCCTCATGATTTTATAAACTTCCATAAGTTCACTCCTTGGCCTCCAACACCTTGGGGAAAATAGCCGCAGTCCTTTCAGCCTCTCCCGAAAGTTCAAACGCTCTAACCCTTTCACAACATCCTTCATGTATCAGGGAGACCAGAATTCAATGTCGTGATCCAAAAGTGTCCTCACCAATGTCCTGTATAGCAGCGACATGATCAAAGCAGTGGATCCAGCATCAATCCTTTACGCACACTGTTGGTGACAGGCCTCCTGTCTGACAAGCAACCTTCCACACTTTTAAAGTAAAGGGATAAACAATGAAATAAAACCAAGGCCGCGACACTGCCCCGATCGGACCCACCCGGGACAGGGACAGATCCGGGTAAAACACAGAGCAAAGCCCACTCTGGTCTAACAGGCCAGAAAATAAAAACTGCCTTGACTTTGTTCAACATAAATAATGATCTGGTCACTCTGAGGAGATACAAAAATAAATAAACAGATTAAAAGTGGCCCTCCCATGATTCTAACTGCAATTCCCTCTTTTGGGCAGGGACAATGAGGGACCAAAGTAAAAAATAAACTCAAACAAAATCAAAGAAAACAAATGAATAAACTGTTGTGAAGGTGGATAGACTCAGTGCAGACTGTGAGGCAGGAAGATAGAATGTGGTGTTTATAAAATTGTAAGGTTGGAAAATGGAGAAAGCATGGCGAGGTCCCTTTAAAAGATTGTTTTTATGCTTATAGTTAAAATGGATGTCTGTGAGCAGATTGAACATTTGTCAGAACACAGAGATCCTGAGTTGAAGCATTTTGCATCCAAACGGCAGTACAGGTGGAAGATTCTTTATCCAAACATCCAAAAAAACAAAAGCTCCAAAATCCGAAGTTTTTTATGTAAAGTTTTTTTCTCATTAACAAGGTTGTTTGGAGAGCAAACACTTAACCCAAGTCGACACCCACTCAATGTGTGTCATTCAGATGCGACATGGGACGGTATGGCCAAGCACTGACAGGCCGAGGGTTTCTCTCTGAACGCCCAAGTCGACACCCACTTGATGAGTGTCTCTCACATGTGACATTTGGGGGGGGTCATGGCCAAACATGTTCTTAGTTAGAAGTCTGCTTCTCCAGTAAGAGTTTAATGGTGAAATTTTTAAAAATGTCCCGATTGTGAAAATCAAAAAACTTTGAATTCTGAAAAACAGCTGGTCCTGAGCATTTCGGATTAAGGATCATCTATTTGTACCGTGAGTAAAACCTGTTGCCTGGGCCTGCTTATACAGCAAAGTTGCATGTCGCAAATCAGTTTGAATGGAGCTTTTAGGTACCAAAAACCAGTTAAATTTAAATCAGGTGGTTTTGACAACACAGGCCCAATCTTATTGTAACAAATATTGATATGGTCATCAAGGATATAAAAGAGTGGGCAGTTGGACAAAGACAAAGACCCCAGAGCTCTCTGCCATCAGCCAGAGCTAACAGCCCTCAGCTCGAGAGAGAGAGAGACTGGCTCTCACAGTCATCGTTAATTCCTGACAGAGGAACGACAAAGACGGCATTTCTGACAGAAGGATTGGAGGAAAAGCCGTTCCTGACACAAAATTGACAGAGGAGGCACTGAACATTCCACAAGACATGGAACCTGGCTGTAATTTCTAGAGACCAAATTCTATTTCTTCTTTTGTATGAGTGGGACATTGGACAACATTCCATTAAAATCTTGTTTTATTTGGTAATAGTTCATAGTAAGAAGAGATTTATTTAGTTTGCTAACAGTTTCGTTTATTTATTTAACTCTAAGAGAACACATTAACTGTTACTTGTTGATATTAAAGTGAATATCGGGGATTTGTTTTTTTAACCACAAGAAGTTCTGAAAGGCAGGTTACACCACTTTTCACACCCTTTTTTACAGATTAGAAGGTGAGGTGCTCCTTTTGGGTATTTTGCTTTGAGTTCTCCAGAGTGCTTCACCTCCCCTTAAAAACAGTTCGACAGCTCGGGGGCAGCATTTGGACATACCTGCAGGGATCTGGACAGATTTGAACAGACGTCGGGTATGAAAGGTCCCAGCAGATACAAACAAACTTCGTGACTAGCGTCCTAAGTCTTGAAATAAAACATCAGTGACAATTGGAAAATCTGTTTAATTTCAGTTGCCTGTTGTGGGGTAAATGGAAAGTGGGGAAATGGGTCTTAACATTACTGAAGAGGTTCTGCGGGCAAAGATGCTTTCCAAATTTGCCAAGAAAGTTTAGAAAGACAGAAAATGGTGACAGTTTAGAATGAGCAAACAGGCCAAAAGTGGGTTTAACGAAGGATAGTTAAAAAAACTGAAAATTGTAAGGGAGTTAACAAAGCATTTAGCTGTGCCTAAAGTTGTAGGTATATAACTTTAAGTACAATGGAGTTAGAAAAAAAGAATTACAAATGCGAGAATTGGAGTCAGAAAGTGTAAAAGAGAGAGAGAGAGAGCAGAAAGGGGTCTGAAACAGATTGAATTACGGTTACATGCAGAGGAACGGGAAACGGAAAGAGGAAAGAAGATTCCCAGCAGAGGAAAAAGAGAAAGAGAGAGAAGAAAGGGATAAAGAGAGAGAATTTGATCTACAGAAGTTGGCAGTTAGACAGGAAAGTTGACATAACGGGATGCATGTGAAGTGAGAAGATAGGCTTAGTGAGGAGGATAGTGATAATGAATAAACCCAGGTAGCCAAAGGCTTGGTAGGGATATCTTCAAACATGTCAATACTTGATCAAAATTCGATGAAAAGGATGTGGAAGCCTTTTTTGTTTCCTTTTGAGAAATTGGCTCAACAGATGGACTGACCAGAAACTGCGTGGGTAAGATTAATTCAGAACATATTAAGGAGGCAGGGCTCGCGAGGTGTTTGCAGCGCTGTCAGATGTGGTGTCAGGAGAATAGGAAGAAGTGAAAAAGGGTATTTAGAGTGAACAGATTATTACAAGTGCGAAAGAAAAATCCCAAGTGGGTGGAAATGAGGTTCAAAACCTGAGGTGTTTTTGCAGCAAAACGCTGGGATATACAAGGTCACAGTGCTGGTGGGTTAAGAAAGGCACTTGGAAAATGAATGGGGGAAAAAAAAAGAGGTTAAACCAGTGGGATTAGTTAAGGCAGTAAAGGAAATCCCAAGAGAAGTCGATGAACTGAAGGAGAGTAAGATAGTACTCGATCTTTTCAAAGACTTCACCTGCGGCAGTAAGATTTACTCAGGTAGATCAGGGGAATAGGGAAAAAAATTGAGAGTTAAGGGAGCTCGTGTGTTTCTAATAGTGAGAGACCTTAAAGATAACATTGAGGGCTGATTCTCAGGATGACCCAAATGATTGGGATAAAGATATCCCATTTTTTATTGTTTACTACCAGACATGGTAGAAATGAATCGACTCAGTTTGCTCCTTTTGAATTGATGTTCAGACACAAAGTGTGAGGTCCTTTCAAGGGAATTATGGAAAAGTTGACAGATCTGAAGTCAGAGATCTCACAATTGGATTATGTATCAGAGGCGAGAGACAGATTAAACAGAGTAGTTGAATTAGCTAGACAATATTTGAGGATGACACAGCACCTGGAAGAAGATAAGAAATCTACAGGACATACGTTTGACCCTGGGGGAAAAGGTTGGGGTCATTAACAATGATGGGAGATGCCTGCAAAGCGATGTTCAATGGTCACTCTCAGATTGAGGTGAAGTTGAGTCAGGTGGATTATCTGGTAATGATGCCAGAGAGAGAAAAAAATATTGGGTACGACATGTGAAGAAACTGAAACATTACTACGACAAGGAGAGTGAACTTGCAAAACAGATATTAGTTACTGTCATTCAGAGTAGGAATCAATCCAGAGGATTTGGATTTTGAATGTGCCCCAGAGCAAAATGAATAATGAGAAATTCCTCAAGGAATGGGATAAGGAAGTGAGCAATCTGACTCCCAAACGGTGAACTGAATTGAAAGATTCGTTACAGAGTTGTGAGCACCTGTGTAGAAATAGAATAGGGACTTCTAATACTTTAGTATATGAGGTTGACGAAAGGAATGTTGCTCTGGTAAAACAGTACCCATTCCAGTGTAATCCTTTCAAAGCTCCGCAGGTTCAGAATGAAGTGCAAGTAATGCTCCAGGAAGAATTCTTGGAGACAAGTCAAAGCGAGTGAAGTTTGCCAATCGTGTTGGTTCTGAAGTCTGGGGGTACTCAATGATTCTGCAAAGATTATCAGAAGGACAATGCTATAACTAAATCTGATTTGGAGATGCCGGTGTACAAATCACACAACACCACGTTATAGTCTAACAGGTTTAATTGGAAGCACTAGCTTTTGGAGCGCCGCTCTTCCATCAGGACCACCATGTCAAATGTTTAGAAACCCTTCAAAATTATCATAGGACCAAGCAATATAGGTGTTGGAGCTGTATTGTTACAGGACAATGATTGTGGAATTGAAACGCCAAATCAGTAAATTTATAAACAAAAATCAATATCCACCAGAGAAAATATTCCACCGTTGGAAAAGAGTTATTGAGTCTGGTCATGGCCTCACAACATTTTAATGTTCACATTGAAAACAATGTATCAGAGATGATTGTGTATACCAATTACAATCCTTTGACATTCCTGGAAAGATTTGATGACAAGAGCATCAGACTATTTCATTGGAGTCTCATGTTACAAGTGTTTAAGTTTCAGAATGTATACGTTGTGTGTCGTGAAAATATTATTGCGATGCTTTATCCAGAGTTAAAAAGAAAAATGTTTGTATGAGACAGAAACAGTAGGGTTCTATATATATAAATATATATATATAGGAATTAGTATAAAATGTAACTCTAGATTAATGAGCTACGGATCTGGTAATGTGATGGAGTTAAGTTTACAAAAAAGATAGAAACCATTTTTTCACAATGATGGCCTATTTTTCCTTAATGGTGAAGGTGTTGTAAAGGTGGTTACAATGACTGTAGATTGGGGTGGGGGTGTCAAGAGGTTAGAATTTGCTGTTTGTAAAATTGTAAAATGGGGAAAGCATTACGTGATGTTTTTAAAAGTTGATGCTTTTTCTGTGGTTAGAGATTTAAATGCAGTATGTAGAAAGCATGAAATGAAACATTTGTATCAAAAGGCCGTACAGTAAGGTGGTCAAGCAGCAAATTTTACCTGGACAACAGTCTTTTGAATTTCATCAATCAATTTGAACCAGGCATTTAGATACCAGCAATCTATTAAGTTTAAATCTGGCGGTTTTGACAACATAGGACTACTGTAAGAAATATTAATATGTCAACAAGGTTATAAAAGGGGGCAGTTGGACAAAGAATTCAGAGTTAACTGCCATCCACTAGAACTAACAGCCCTCAGCTCTAGAGAGAGAAATTGGTGCTCTCAGTCATCTATGTATGAGAGAAAGCACCATCTAAATTCCTGACAGAAGGACGACTCTGAAGACGTTCCCGACAGATCAACAGATGAGGCACTGACCATTCCGGAAGATACGTAACCTGGCTGGAATTTTGAGAGACTCAATTCAAGTTTTGTTATACGAGTGAAACTTCTATTTATTGGAACAGCACATTATTATAATTCATGTTTTATTCAGGAATAGCGAGTAGATAAAAGGGAATTATTTGATCTGTAAATAGTTTTGTTAATTTGTTCACTGCTCGAGTTGTATAAATAAATTGTTACTTGCAAATTTTAAAGTGAGTGTCAGAGATTTCGTTTATATAACCAGTAGAAGTTGCTGAAAGGCAGATGACACCACTTTTCACACCCTTTTTAAGATTAAAGGGTGAGGTGCTCCTCTGGGTTTATGGTTTCAGTTCTCAATGAGGAGTCATCCTCCGCTGTGTAAGACCAGCCGGAACCAGAGCAGCCGCACCTGACATCACCACCCATCCCCTAACGATACCCTCTCAGACCCTCCTGCTGGGTAGAGATATCTCATTTATGGATGCCATTGGGATGGATGGAGACTCTCTGTTGGGGAGGTCATCCACGAGGAAGATGAAGCACATTCACGTGACATACTGATATTCTTTCCAATCTGGCATCTTCAGCAGATAATTCACCTGACCTCATTTCTTTTCAATCTGATAAGAACTACTAAACTTCCTTTGAAGGGATTTCCTATCACTGGTAACAGCTTTACTTTATCCTCATGGGCAAATGTACAAATTTGAAATTTCTTACCTCTTTCTTTCTTCATTAGGTGCTGTGCCACCTTGCAACATTATCTAGCAAAAACACCTGCTCTGTTTAAGCTGTCCCACCTCTAATACATAATCCAACTGAGAAATCTCTGGCTTCAGACCTACCAATTTGTCCTTAATTAATTTTAAAGGTCCTCATACCTTGTGTCTGAACATCAATTCAAATGGAACAAACTGAGTCAATTCATTTGTAGCATCTCTCATAGTAAACAACATAACTGGGATAACTTTATCCCAATCACTTGAGTAATCCTGACAATAAGCCCTCAACATGGTCTTTAGGTGCTGATGCCCCATTTCCAATCCTCCCTGAGATTCAGGATGGTACACACTTGATGGAATGTGTTGAATGCAGAAACTATCCACGACATACTTACATAATTTGATAGTAAAATTGGCCTGACTGAATCGCGGAGTAATTCACAATGACTAAAGAAAGCAAGCATCTCCTCCATAACCTTTTTTGCCTCGACATTCCGAAATGGAATTGCCTCCAGCAACCTAGGAGACAATCTATTCTGGTTAGCAAAAACTGGTTCCCACTTCTGGTTTTAATGAGGGGACCATCATAATCATTTATAATCCATGTAAAATATTCTTGAAAAGCGAGAATTGACAACATAGGCACTGGTTTTATTCCTGCCAATGTTTTTTCTACCATCTGACATGTCTGAAAGGTGCAGCAAAATTCAACCACACCTTTCTGTAATCCAGACCAATAAAAATGCTTCTGTATCTTAGCCTGAATGTTCCTTACTCCTAGAACAACTCTGATAGGTAATATGTGTACTACCTGCAATACTTCTGGTCTGTACTCTACCAGCAACACAATCTGGTGAACTTGCACCCATTTCTCATTTGCACTACCCTGCCAAGGTCTCCATGTCTGCCTTGAGATTTTATCCTTCAGGTAATACCATTCTGGAATACACTCTGATTCTTTTTCCAAACAGGCTTCATGACATAAATCCTTTACCATCTCATCCTTTTGTTCTAACTCCATTAATCTTTCAGAACTAAACAACCCACCCGAATCCTCTAACTTGCTTAGCTTTTTCCTTGACCATCTCATCAGAGTGTCAGCTAACTGGACCTCAACTCCTTGGTCTTTCTCTTTTCCCCTTCTTGTTTCAACTTATGTCGAGAGGTTCTTGTCACCAGGCCAGAAAAATGCCAGGTATTTTTCTTTTAACTCCTCAGTTCCCTGGTTTTCTTTTGGTTTCTCCACTCCAGTACACGAGGCCTCACTCCCAGCTGTGATCCAGTGATATCATTCCCAAGAATTAACTGGATTCCTGGAATAGCCAATTTTCCCGTCACTCCAACTATCATTTCCCCAATCTTGATTTGACTTTCTAACCTTATCTTGCACAGGGGAATACCAATCCTCTCTCTATTTATTCTATAGATTACCACACTCTCAGTCAATATTTCAGAAGGATTGCAAATATTTTCATCTCTCCTTATTAGAGACACACTAATTCTCATATCTCTTAATATGTATTTTTTTAAAAACTTATTCCCCCTGTTCTACCTGAATAAAACTTACTCACACAGGTGAAGTCTTTGGAAAGATCAAACCGGTGACTAGGCTGTGCCCTCTCCTTCACCTCCACGACGTCTCAAGATTTCCTTCATTGCCTTAACTAATCCGATTGGTTTAAATCTCACTCTTTTATCACATTCTTCTTCCCAATGCCTTTCTGAAAACACTGGCACTGTGACTTTCTGTGTCTCACATTATTGCTGTGAAAGCACTTGAGACCTCTTTTCCATCCTATTGGGTTTCTTTTTTCCACATGTGGTAATCTGTTTCTAGTGTGATCTACCTTTTGCTTTTCATTGATGGGTTCACCACTTTCCCAATTTCTATCCCTAATGGAATGAAATTGCTGTCAGAAGCTAGATTTCGAACTGCGGACTAACGCTTATTCATTTACCATCTCGTCAGCTCTTCTGGGTGTTTTAAATTTCTGTTCCTCAGCGTGAGCTCTTATCAATTCTGGAAATGAGTTCTTACACTCCTTCAGCAAAATAATATCTCTAAGAGCCTCATACATCTTTTCTATCTTTAATGCTTTCATTCATCTATTGAAGTTGATCTGTTTAATTCTTTCAAACTCATTGTAAATCCAATGTCATTCCTTTCTTGCATTTCTGAACCGTTGTCTATCTACTTCTGATACCAGTTCATAGGCACTCAAAATAGACTTTATTTCCTTCTTCATATTCTCCTGAAACCCACTCTGATAGTGCTGTCAACAATTCACTAGCCCTACCTACCAACTTTGTTTGGATCAACAAAATCCATATGGTTGCTTGCCACCTCATTTATTTCGCCACTTTCTCAAATGAGATGAAAAGGGTTTTTATGTCCTTTTATCAAATTTATGCAATGGTTGGATATATTTAAACAGGTCCCCACCAGGCCATTAGCTATGGTGGTTTACCTCATTATCTCTATGCTCCTCACTAAAATTATCTTCTACCTTCATCGCCATCCTTTTGAGGCAACATTCCTGTTTAATTGTCAACTTCTGAAATTCAAACTCTCTCTTTCCCTTCCTTTTGCTCGGTCTTTCCTTCTTTTGTTTTCCCTCAGCTTTTAACTAATTCAAACTGTTTCAGTTCCCTTTCTAACTCCAATTGTCTTATTTGCAGTTTAATTGTTTCTAACACCACTGCACTTGACTGTTGGTCTGGTATACTTAAGTGCATGGCTGACTCCATTACAATTTCAGCTTTTTTGTTATCCCTCATTAAAACCAATTTTAGCCTATTTGCTGATTCTACAAGGGTCACACTTTTCTGTCTTTCTAAGTTGTCTTGGCAAATTTGAGAAGCGTCTTTGCCCCAAAACCTCTTTAGCAATGCTCAGAGCCATTTCCCCACTTTCAATTTAACCAACAAGCAACCAATATTGAACAGATTTTCCACTTCTCACTTCCAGTTAAAAACCGAGAACACTAATCCACAAGTCTGTTTCAACTTGCTGGGATCTTGCCTAACCAAAATCTGTACAAATCTGTCCAGATCCTGGATTCAAGCCTCCAATCTGTTAGAAAGCAGAGGTTGACCCCTCTCTGCGATCTAAAACCAAAACACACACACAGAGGAACATCATACCCTGTAATCTGTAAAGAGTGTTTAATAGATGTAACCCACCTTTCAGTAAATTTAGTGGTTAAATAAATCCCTGACTCTCAATCTAAAATCAACAAGTAACAACTTATTTATCTCACTCGAACAGGAAACAAAAATTCATAACTAATTATTCCCGAACTAAACAAAATTCTAATGGTTTGCTGTTCCAGTGAATAGAAGCCTCATAGATAGACTTTAGTCTCTCAAAATTACAGCCAGATTCCAGATGTGGTGCCCCCTCTGTTGTTCTTCTGTCAGGAAAGTCTTCTTTGTTATCCGTCTGTCAGGAACGTCTTCTCCATCATTGGTCCCGTTATTATTTCGAGAAATAAAAGAGACTGTGAGAGCCAACAATTTCGTCTTGAAAGTTGAGGGCTCTGAGCTCTGGTGAATGGATGTTGTCTCTGGAGTCTTTATCTGACTGCCCTTTCATTTATACTCTTGTGGACATATCAATATTTCTTACAATACAATTGTTCCTCTGTTGTCAAAACTTTCAGATTCAAAATTAATAGATTTTTCATATCGAAGTGCCTGGTTCAAATTGATTGGCTAAATTCAAAAGTCTGTTGTCTTGGTAAATCCTGCTGCTTTCCCTGAAATCTGGAAAGCCTTTCCATACAAATGTTTCAATTCAGGCTCTATGTACTGCATTGAAATCATTAAGTGCAGAAAAAGCACATCTTTTCTGTATGTTATCTACCTAGATTTGCAAAAGGCCTTTGATAAGGTGCCTCACGGGAGGCTGAGTAAGCTGAGGGCCCACGATGTTTGAGGTGAGCTACTGGCATGGATTGAGGATTGGCTGTCTGACAGAAGGCAGAGAGTTGGGATAAAAGCATCTTTTTCAATATGGCAGCTGGTGACAAGTGGTATCCTGCAAGGTTCAGTGTTGGGGCCGCAGCTGTTCACTTTATAAATAAATGATCTGGATGAAGAAACTGGGGGCATTCTGGCAAAGTTTGTCAATGATACGAAGTTAGGTGGACAGGCAGGTAGTCCTGCGGAGGTGGGGAGACTGCAGAAAGATTTAAATAGTTGAGGAGAATTGTCCAAGAAATGGCTGATGAAATTAAATGTGAGCAAATGCAAGATCTTGCACTTTGGAAAAAAGAACACAGGCATGGATTATTTTATAAATGGTGAAAAAATTCACAAAACCAAAGTACGAAGGGATCTGGGAGTTGTAGTACAAGATTGCCTAAAGGTTGACTTGCAGGTTGAATCCGTGATTAAGAAAGCAAATGTAATGTTGTCATTAATTTCAAGAGGGTTGGAATGTAAAAGCAGTGATGTGCTACTGAGACTTTATAAAGTTCTGGTTATGTCCCATTTAGAATACTGTGTCCAGTTTTGGGCACCACACCCCCGCATGTCCAGTGGAGATTCACACAGATGATCCCTGGAATGGTAGTCCTAACATATGATGAACAGCTGAGGATCCTGGGATTGTATTCGTTAGCGTTCAGATGGTTGAGGGGAGATCTAATAGAAACTTCGAAAGGGTGGAGCCTGGAAAATTATTTCCCTCAGGCGGGGAGACTAGGACTCGTGGGCACAGCCTTAGAATTAGAGAGGGTCAAGTTAAAATAGAAATGCGGAGACATTTCTTCAGCCAGAGAGTGGTGGGCCTGTGGAATTCACTTCAAGGCAGAGATTGATATATTCTTGATCTTGCAATGAATTAAGGGATACGGGGAGAGTGTGGGTAGGTGGCATTGAAATGCCCATCAGCCATGATTGAATGGTGGAGTGGACTCAATGGGCTGAATAGCCTTACTTCCACTCCTATTTCTCATGCTCTTATGGTCTTATCTTTTAAAGGCACCATGCAAAAGTCCAGGCTCCAGGAACTGACATTTCAAGAAAATGGCTGGTCAGAAATAAAGGCCAGAAAGTGTCTCCCAGCAGCAGCAACAGCAGCCAGTCTGAACTACGTGTCCCTCCAGGCAGGCAGACTGCAGTGCACGAGGCTCCAGGTCCCAAACAGCAGCTACTCTCTGGTGCAGTTGGCGTTATTACAGCAGTCTTACCGCACCAAGAAGAAATGCAGTACACCAGGCTCCCAAAGGCAGCAGCAGTGAAAATCCCAAGCTCCATTCCCTCCACACCACTCGAGGCTCCAGGCTTTAGGCCTAAACCAGCTCCAGCTGCTCTCAGTTACAGCAGGTGTTGCCACTCCAGCCTCCACATTCCAATGACAGCAGCAGCACCAGAGTGCAGCCTCCTACTACACTGCCCTCTACAGGGAAAATAACCCTCCCTCTCCACTCTCTTTCTCTTGCCATCGAGCCAGTTCTGTCGCCAAATTCTCCCTGTATTCAATGTGATCAACCTTGCTAACCGGCCTGCCACATGGAACCTTGTTGAATGCCTCACTGAAGTCCATATATGTCACATCCTCTGCTCTGCCTTCATCAGCCCACTTTGTTATTCCTTCAAAAAACTCAATCAAGTTAATGAGACATGATTTCCAATGTACAACACCATGTAGACTGCTGAATCAGTGCTATCTATTGAAGTACATTTCCCTTAAGATCCCATCAAACAACTTGCCCACCTCTGATGTCAGTCTCATCAGTCCATAGTTCTGTGGCTTTTCCTTCCACCTTTTTTAAACAGTGGCACCAGTGTAGCCAACCTTCAGTCTTCCGGTACCTCGTCTGTGACCATCAATAATACAAATATCTCAGCAAGAGGCTCAAAATTCACTTCTCTAGATTCCCACAGAGTTCAAGAGGTCACTGATCAGGTCCCAGGGATCAATCCACCTTTTGCATTTTACGAAATCCAGCACCTCCTCCACATCTTTTGAGTCCATGTTTGATGCTATTTCTCTGTTATTCAAAGAGATTATCTGCAGATAGAGAGCTGGAAGATAAAAGATAAACTAAATTAAGGAGAATAAAATTGGTTACAGGTTAAAGAGGTTACAGAATTTGAAAATAGTCAATTTTGGATAATGTATGCAAAAAACTGAGAGAAAAACACCGATGTTGACAGTTTGAGCAGATCATTCCACTCAAAAGACCCAGGGACATGACGTAGATGAGAAAAATGTGATCTTAGACTTGGTTATTGGGTGAGAGCTTGGGGTGTGACCCTTGCCTTGGCCATAATAAGAGCAGTCATGAAGGAAACACAATTTGCAGAAGAGGCAAAGGAGAGGATCCATCAACGGACGAAACACACCAAAGCAATTAGAACTCGTACTGAAGGCAAATGAGATGTTGGAGATGTAATGTTCAAGTACATCCATGGGTGAGAATATATTGCACATGAGTTGAGTGTGTGGTGCTGGAAAAGCAGAACAGGTCAAGCAGCATCCGAGGACCAGGAAAATCACCATTTTGGAGGGGAGGGTGAAGCCGATGGGCGGGAAGGAAGATGGACGGGTAGAACAGGTCATGAGGGTGGTGCCGAGCTAGAAGGTTGAAACTGGGATAAGGTGGGAGGAGCAGAAATTCACGGACCTCCCCATCTCCATCAATGGTGACCGACTCAACATTGATATTTTCTACAAACCCACCGACTCCCACAATTACATGGATTACACCTTCTCCCAATCTGCCTCCTCTAAAAATGATATCCTTTATTCCCAAATCCTCCACCGCATCTGCTCCCAGGAGGACCAGTTCCACTATAGAATGCTCCAGTTGACCTCCTTCATTAAAGACTGGAACTTTCCCTTGACAACATAGTGGATGACGCTCTCTGATGCATCTCATCCACGTCTGACATCTCTGTCCTCAAATCCCACTCCTCTATATTCAACTACTACAGAATCCCCATGGCCCTCACTTTCCATTCCCCACCAAGCTCTGTATACATCGGATCACCTTCTGCCATTTCCACCACCTACAAATGGACCCCACCACCAGGGATATATTTCCCTCCCCACCCTTATCCACCTTGCCATAAAGACAATTCCCTCCGTGACTAGCTCATCAGGTCTACGCTCCCCAACAAGCCACGCTCCCCTCCCGACACCTTCCCCTGCCTCCGCAGGAATTGCAAAACTCAAACCTCACCTCCCCTTCATCTCTGTCCAAGGCCCCAAAAGACCCTTCCACATCCATCAAAGTTTCACCGGCACTTTCACATATGTCATTTACTGAATCCATTGCTCCCGATGTAGTCTCGTCTACATTGGGGAGACTGACCGCCTACTCACAGAGTGCTTCAGAGAACATCTCCAGGACACCCGCACAAACCAACCCCACCGCCCTTTTGCCGAACACTTTAACTCCCCCTCCCACTCTGCCGAGGACAGCCACATTTGCTTCCTCAGTGCATGCCTCCGTAACCAACTCATCCCACACAGACTCCGGACCATCTTTAAACCAGCAGAGTTCGGACCTGAACAGGAAAAACAGTACAGACTACAGATTCAAAAACACCAGCAACAGTTCTCCTTCAAGATCCTCCACTCCACGCTTGCAGCAATGCGCCGGCACCTAACCTCTCTACAGTCAGCCCTGCCCCAGCTGAGTGCCACACTCTCTCAGAATTGCAAAGGACCCACTCTGTACTACATCCTCAGGAGAATTCATACTCTCAACAAACAGTATTTCAATTCCATCTCAAACATCAAAAACTGTAAGTACAACAAACTTTTATCCACCCACCTCCATAACCACAGCTCCTCAAACATTCCAGAAGATTCCCCTGGCCTCGGAAACGCCGTTAGCCATGCGGCTGATGCAGCTCCCACCCCCACGCTGAGTGATGATGTCACTTCCGCCCCCATCATGGCCACTCCCACAGCCACTTCCGGCCCTCACATCATCACTGATGCCACACGCTCAGTGACTTCCGCCACCCCTACTGCCATGATCACCACCACTTCCACCCCCACCAGCGCCACTCACCTGCATTCTGCTGACACGCCTCCCACAGACCCCACTATCACTATCCCCACCCCCCAGAACCCAGAGGGGAACATTACCCCTGCTCATGCCTCCACCCCCAATCCCCCACCATCACACCTACTCCAGGTACTGGCTCCAACCCCACTCCCAGCTCCACACCCACACCAGATCCCAGCTCCCGGCCCTGCCGAGCTTTCACCATCCCCCCAGACCTCCCACTCACTGAGGACAAACGATCAGTCCTCAGCAAAGGACTCACCTACGTCCCCCTCCATGCACGCATCAATGAATTTAATACACGCCGTGACATCGAACACTTCTTCCGTCGCCTCCGCCTCCGAGCTTACTTTCACAATCAGGACTTCCGCCCACCTTCCGAGGACCCCTTCGCCCACCTCCAACACACTGCATCCACCTGGACACCCCGCGCTGGCCTATTACCTGCCCTCGACCTCTTTATTTCCAACTGCCTCCGGGACATTAACCGCCTCAACCTGTCGACCCCCCTCCCCCACTTCAAACTCTCACCCTCACAACGCGCAGCCCTCCAATCCCTCTGCTCCAATCCCAACCTCACCATCAAGCCAGCGGATAAAGGGGGCACAGTGGTAGTCTGGCGCACTGACCACTACACCGCTGAAGCCAAACGCCAACTCGAGGACACCCCTTCCTACGCCCCCTCGACCATGACCCCACCCCCATCACCAAACCATCATCGCCCAGACCATACAGAACCTCATCACCTCAGGAGATGTCCCTCCCACAGCTTCCAACCTCATAGTCCGGGAACCCCACACTACCCGGTTCTATCTCCTTCCCAAGATCCACAAGCCTGACCACCCTGGCCGACCCATTGTCTCAGCATGCTCCTGCCCCACTGAACTCATCTCTACCTACCTCGACACTGTCCTATCCCCCCTAGTCCAGAAACTCCCCACATACATTAGAGACACCACACACGCCCTCTACCTCCTCCAAGACTTCCGTTTCCCCGGCCCCCAATGCCTCATCTTCACCATGGATATCCAAATCCTCGACACTTCCATCTGCCATGACCAGGGCCTCCAAGCCCTCTGATTTTTCCTCTCCAGATGTACCCAACAGTACCCTTCCACTGGCACTCTCATTCGTTTGGCCGAACTGGTCTTCACACTTAACAATTTCTCCTTTGAATCCTCCCACTTCCTCCAGACCAAAGGGGTAGCCATGGGCACACGTATGGGCCCCAGCTATGCCTGTCTCTTTGTTGGCTATGTAGAATAGTTGATCTTCCGTAATTACACCGGCACCACTCCCCACCTCTTCCTCCGCTACACTGATGACTGCATTGGCACCACCTCGTGCTCCCGCGAGGAGGTTGAGCAATTCATCAACTTCACCAGCACATTCCACCCCGACCTTAAATTTACCTGGACCATCTCTGACACCTCCCTCCCCTTCCTGGACCTCTCCATCTCCATTAGTGACGACCGACTTGACACTGACATTTTTTACAAACCCACCGACTCCCACAGCTACCTGGATTACACCTCTTCCCACCCTATCTCTTGCAAAAATGCCATCCCGTATTCCCAATTTCTCCGCCTCCGACGTATCTGCTCCCAGGAGGACCAGTTCCACCATAGAACACACGAGATGGCCTCCTTTTTAGAGACCGCAATTTCCCTTCCCACGTGGTTAAAGATGCCCTTCAACGCATCTCGTCCACATCACACACCTCCGGCCTCAGACCCCACCCCTCCAACCGTAACAAGGACAAAACGCCCCGGTGCTCACCTTCCACCCTACAAACCTTCGCATAAACCAAATCATCTGCCGACATTTCCGCCACCACCAAAAAGACCCCACCACCAGGAATATATTTCCCTCCCCACCCCTTTCCATCTTCCGCAAAGACCGTTCCCTCCGTGACTACCTCGTCAGGTCCACACCCCCCTACGACCCACCCTCCCATTCTGGCACTTTCCCCTGCCACCACAGGAACTGTAAAACCTGTGCCCACACCTCCTCCCTCACCTCTATCCAAGGCCCTAAAGGAGCCTTCCACATCCATCAAAGTTTTACCTGCACATCCACTAATTACATTTATTGTATCCGTTGCTCCCGATGTTGTCTCCTCTACATTGGGGAGTCTGGGCGCCTCCTAGCAGAGCGCTTTAGGGAACATCTCCGAGACACCCGCACCAATCAACCAAGCCGCCCCGTGGCCCAACATTTCACCTCCCCCTCCCACTCTGCTGAGGACATGGAGGTCCTGGGCCTCCTTAACCGCCCCTCCCTCACCACCAGACGCCTGGAGGAAGAACGCCTCATCTTCCGCCTCGGAACACTTCAACCCCAGGGCATCAGTGTGGACTTCAACAGATTGCACATTTCCCCTTCCCCCACCTCATCCTAGTTTCCAACTTCGAGTTCAGCCCTGTCCCCTTGACTTGTCTGGACTTGTCCGACCTGCCTAGCTCCTTTTCCACCTATCCACATCACCCTCCCCTCCCTGACCTACCACCTTCATCTCCTCCCCCATTCACCCATTGTACTCTATGCTACTCTCTCCCCACCCCCACCCTCCTCTAGCTTATCTCTCCACACTTCAGGCTCACTGCATTTATTCCTGATGAAGGTCTCTTGCACGAAACATCGATTTCCCTGCTCGTTGGATGCTGCCTGAACTGATGTGCTCTTCCAGTACCACTAATCCAGAACATGGACATGTAGGTCCTAGGCATCCTCCATTGCTACTCCCTTACCACTCGACACCGGAGGAAGAATGTCTCATCTTCCACCTCGGGACCCTCCAACTCTATGGCATCAATGTGGATTTCATCAGTATCCTCGCTTCCTCTCCCTCTCACCTTCTCCCAGTTCCAACCTTCCAGCTCAGCACTGTCCAACTTCCTTCTCACACATCCGCTCCATCCTCCCCTCCAACCTATTACATTTACCCCCACCTCCATCCACCTATCACACTCAGCGACCTTCCCCACAGCCCCATCCCTCTCCCCCTCCCACCTTCCCACCACCGAGGCCCTGAGCCTCATTCCTGATGAAGGGTTTTTGCCCGAAACATCAATTTTCCAGCTTTTCGGAAGCTGCCTGTCCTGCTGCAATTCCAGCTCCACACTCTCAACTCTAATCTCCATTATATGCAGTCCTCACTTTTGCCAATATTGCAAATGGCTGTAATATTGGTCTTGCATGCTCTGGTAATTGAAATATTCAGTTCAGAAGATGGCAAAATAAAATTATATGCAGATTGAAAGATGAGGCTTGAATGAACCTGAAGAGCTGATTGTTATTATAAAAGAGATTGTATGAATTAAGTAGTTAGATCTTTTTGGTATTTTAACTAATTATATTCATAAATAATGTGGAATTAATGCATAGACTGTTGATTATGATCTCAAGAACGGTTCACAGAATGAAAGGAAAATGGTGATCCTAAGACTCTATCTTTGGATCGAGAGGGTGGAGATGTTGGCCAAGGGTTGCTCTCACATAAAGCCAGCAAGCTGGTGAACGGAAGTTACCCGAGCACCAACCACTGGCTCTGAGGGTGACATAAAGTGCAAGTCCTTATTTGGAGTAAGAATAATAGGGTAGTCTGAAAGGTGCCCACAGTGGAAAGACAACAGCTCTCAGATGAGCAATGAACCTAGAAGAACAAGACACCACAGTTCGGGATGATTAGGCCAAAGGATGAAAATGCAGGATTCAATATGCCATCAGCAAAAACCTTGGAGAGCAGACTTGACGATTTAGTGTGTCCCACATTTTTAAATGTGAAGAGGACTTTAAGACCTGGAAGAAATTGTCTGACTAGCATGAGCTTCTGTTTATATCATAGATTCATGCAGCATGGTCCAACCAGTCTATGCCGAACAGAATCCCAAACTAAACTAATCCCTCCTGCCTGCTATTCTTGGGTATTTGCTGTTATTTTTGTTCACTGTTCAGGAAACATCAAGGTCTGTGAGTGTGCACTTGAATTTTCACCTTGTATGGATTATATGCCTGCTGTTCACCTTTTCCTAACCAAATGGTGTAAATTGTATGTTTGTTTAAACTAACAAAGGTATTGATTAGAGTCATAGAGTTATACAGCATGGAAACAGACCCTTCGGTTCAACTCGTCCATGCTGATCAGATATCCTAACCTAGTCTCAATCCATTTGCCAGCACTTGGCCCATATCCCTCTAAAATCTTCCTATTCGTATACCCAACTGATGCCGATAAAAAGTTGTAATTGTACCAGCCTCCATTACTTCTTCTGGCAGCTCATTCCATGCACCCACAACCCTCTGTGTGAAAACGTTGCTCCTCAGATCCCTTTGAAAATTTTCCCCTCTCACCCGAAAGCTTTCCCTCTAGTTTTGGACACTCGCACCCCAGGGAAAAGACCTTGTCTATTTAATCAACGCCTTTCATGATTTTATACACCTTTATAAGGTCAATCCTCAGCCTCTGATGCTCCAGGGAAAACAACCCCAGTCTATTCAGTCTCTCCCTGTAGCTCAAATCGGATTGATTATACACTCGTGCTGGGCCAATGACTGTTGTCTAGGGCAGTAACCGGACAACACTTCTTCAATGCTTTGAGCATTCCCACCTTTCAGGCAGTGAGTTCCAGATACTCACCATCCTTAGGATGATATATATTTCCTCAAATCCCGATGAAAAACCCTCCTGATAAAACTCTCCTGTCCACGTTTTAAGAATTCTGCCACCTCTGTGCCTTTTACATTTGTGTCCCAGATAATGTTGGGGTAATTGAAATCTCCCACTCTTATGACCCTATGTGCTTTACACTTCTGTGAGATTGCTTACATATCAGTGTTCCCATCTCTCTCTGACTATTTGGGGTACATTAGACACCACCCACAATGCGATTGCCCCATTTTTATGATTAATGTTTGCCCAGATGGCCTGATCTGAGGTGCCGTCGAAGCTATAATCTCTCCCTATTGCAGTAAGTGATGCCTTGATCAATATTGCAACACTGCCTCTGTTACACCGTGCCTTCTGGCCTGAAGCTTCTGTACCATGGAATAGGCTTTCCATGATGCTGGACAGTTTTACTGCCACTTCTACAACCAGGAATTCTCATGTCCCACCTATTCCCTCACCCACCTCCAGTATTCATCTTCTACTTGGACCCCTTCCTCTTGCCTCTTATCTGCCCTCAATCTCTTCATTGCCCTCAATCTCTTCACTGCCAACTGTCAGTGTAACGTTGGCTGTTGCAATTTCTCTGCTCCTCTCACCCATTCTCCCTGTCCCCTTCTGAAATGACACTACTTCGCGCTCTCAGGTTCAATTCGAAATTTGTCAGCATTCCAGCTGGCAGGGGTGGTGCCCTTGTAGCCTGGAAAATTGATCTTTACCTTGAAGGGGCTAAATGCCAAATCTCCAACACCTCTTTGAACCTCTTCCTGAATCATTCCCCCATATCCCAACATCAAGGCATCGTTTCCAGCAATTTCACTGTGATTGCCCGTCATGATTGAGATTCCCACCACTATTGTTCTCACGCTTTTTCTCATCCCCACCTTGTGCACTTGAACTCTGGCTGCACTCCCCAGAGGAACTCTCACTGTTTTCCAACACAGAGAATCGCTTCCTAAGTGAGGTGCACCATGGAGCTTTCCTGAATCTCTGACTACCACTGAATGGTGATCAGTGTCAGTCAGAAACACTTCCTTATATACCAGTGAGCCTGACGTCGGTGGTGGGCAAGTTGATGGAAGGAATCCTGAGGGACAGGATGTACATGTATTTGGAAAAGCAAGGACAGATTAGGGATAGTCAACATGGCTTTGTACGTGGGAAATCATGTCTCACAAACTTGATTGAGTTTTTTGAAGAAATAACAAAGATGATTAATGAGGGCCGAGCAGTAAGGCTCCACATGGGACACTGGTGAGCAAGGTTAGATCTCATGGAATACAGGGAGAACCAGCAATTTGGATACAGAACTGGCTGAAAGGTAGAAGACAGAGGATGGTGGTGGAGGGATGCTTTTCAGACCGGAGGCCTGTGACCAGTAGAGTGCCACAAAGATTGGTGCTAGGTCCACGACTTTTCATCATTTACATAAATGATTTGATGTGAGCACAAGTGGTATAGTTAGTAAGTTTGCAGATGACACTAAAATTAGTAGTGTCGTGGATAGCGAACAAGGTGACCTCAAATTACAACCGGATCTTGATCAAATGGGAGAATGGGCTGAGAAGTGTCAGATGGAGTTTAATTTAGATAAGTGTGAGGCGCTACATTTTGGGAAAGTAAATCTTACTCGGACTTATACATTAACGAGACGGTCCAAGGGAGTGCTGCTGAACAAAGAGATCTTGGAGTGCAGGTTCATAGCTCCTTCAAAGTGGAGTCGCAGGTAGATAGGATAGTGAAGGTGGTATTTGGTATGCTTTCCTTTATTTGTCAGAGTATTGAGTACAGGAGTTGGGAGGTCGTGTTGTGGCTGAACAGAACATTGGTTAGGCCACTGTTGGAAATATTGCACGCAATTCTGGTCTCCTTCACATCGTAAAGATTTTGTGAAACTTGAAAGGGTTCAGAAAAGTTTTACAAGGATGTTGCCAGGGTTAGAGAATTTGATCTATAGAGAGAGTATGATTAGGCTGGGGCAGTTTTCCCTGGAGTGACAGAGGCTAAGGGGTTACATTATAGAGGTTTATAAAATCATGAGAGGCATGGATAGGATAAATAGAGAAATTCTTTTCCCTGGGGTCGGGGAGTGCAGAACTAGACGGCAAAGGTTTAGGGTGAGAAGGCAAAGATATAAAAGAGACCTAAGGGGCAACTTTTTCATGCGGAGGTTGGTACGTGTATGGAATGAGCTGCCAGAATAAGTGATGGAGGCTAATACAATTGCAACATTTAAAAGGCATCTGGATGGGTCTATGCATTGGAAGAGTTTGGAGGGATATGGGCCGGGTGCTGCCAGGTAGGACTGAATTGGGTTGGGATATTTGGTTGACATGGATGAGTTGGACCGAGTGGTCTGTTTCCATGCTGTACATCTCTATGACTCTATGACGTGTGCAATAAACCATTCTTGAGGTTCTCAGAGGATTAAGCGTTAATTCTGTGTTTTGGTTTGTTGGCATCTGCATTTGTCAGTTGTTAAATGTTCTCTTTTCTAATTTATATGATTTGTTTCATATAAATGGTAATACTTTGAGTTAAGTTTGTATTTTGGGAACTTGTGGTGATTTGAAACTGTAGTGTGTGCCTGTGTCAGTGTGCAAAATGTATAGTTAATGTATTGTCCTTTTAAGGAACTTTGGATGGTTGTGTAAAGGAAAAACTGTGACAAAATATTCATTTCCAATTTCACTCTCATAGCTTGATTAAAAATTACCTCTTGGAATTGACAACAGCTGATTAAAATTAATTGAAGAAATAAAATTAAGATGTAATTTATCTGCTCAATCTTCAAATTAGAGCATTGTGTTTGGATTGAGGAAAGAGTCTCGGTAAATTATAATTTTAGAAACATTATGTTTTAAAAAGCAACCATCACCATTTACTTTGTCTCCTCCCATTAAGCCAATTATATATCTAATTGGCAAGCTCACCCTGAATCCCAGTAGTTTACCATGTGAAAGCTTGTCAAAGACTTTACTAAAATCCAAATAAATAATGTCTACTAATCTGTAATCAACCACCTTCCTCAACAAAAACTCATTCATGTTGGGAGACATGATTTTCCTCACACATAACCCTGATGACTATCCTTACTCAATTTATGCCTCTCTCAATGTCCACAAATCCAATCTTTGAAAATCACCTCCAACAATTTACGAAAAGCAAACTCAGCCTCACAGGTCTATAGTTCCCTGCTTTCTCTCGACAATCTTTCTTGAGCAAAGGTACAATGCAGCCACCCTCCAATCAACAGGCATCTCACCCATTGTTACAGATGATGCAAATATTTCTGCAAGAGGACTCATTAGTTCCTCCCTTACTTTCCACAATCTTCTGGAATACATTTGATTAGGTCCCACCTTTATTTTCTCGAAGACCTCCCAAATTTCTTCGTCTTTTATCTGAAATGTTTTTAAAACATTCAAGTTTATTTCCCTACATTCTCTAGACTCCGTTTCTTTCTCCACAGTAAAAACTGACGTAAAATATTCATTTAGTTTTCTTCCCATCTCCCGCAGTTCAACACAGATGACCTCCTTTAAGAGGCCATACCCTCTCTCTAGTTGCCCTCTTGCTCTTAATGCATTTGTAGAATCACTTTGGATTATCCTTTACCTTATCTGCCAATGCTAACTCCAATCCCCTCTTTGCCTTCCTAATTTCTCTCTTAAGAATGCCCCTACAATCTTTATATTGATTAAGAGATTCAACTGAACCAAGTTGTCTGCGTTTAAAATAAGGTTCTCTCTTATTTTTGACAAGAACCTCAATATCTTTATTCAGCCATTGTACCATACTCTTAGCAGCCTTCCCCTTCACTCAAACATTAATAAAATGACTCTGAACTCGCCATCACACTCTTGAATGCCTCCCACCAGCCAGATGTCCTTTTACCTGCAAACAGTCCACTCCAATCAGCTTTTGAAAGTGCTTATTCACAAACCATTAAAATTTGCCTTATTCCAGTTCAAAATTTTGATATTTTTATGGAAGGCTTCTCTTTGTTCATAACCATTTCATAACTGAACTTTGAGTCAAGTAATAAAAGTGTTCCCCTGGCTTTACTTCAGTAACCTGTCCTGCCTTATTACACAAAGGAAGGCCTCGTTTTGCTCCTTCTCGAGTAGGAACATTCACATCTTGAGAAAGAAAATTTTCTTAAACAGATTTGACAAATGTTCACCATCCAAACTTTTAATACAATGATAACTCCAGTCAATGTTTGGAAAATTAAAATCCCACATCATGTACAGCCTTATTGTCCTTGTGCGTATTGGAGATCTCCCGATATACTTGTCTCTCAATTTCTCTCTTACTGTTGGGGAGCCTATTGTACAAGCCCAGCAAAGTGACCTTTCCTTTCTTATTTCTTATTCGTTCCCATATATTTTCACTGGACGATGTAAATAGAAAAAACTAAGTGCTGCGATACTGTCCTGATCAGACATTCCCAGGACAGGTACAGCACAGGGTGAAACATTGATCAAATCCCACTCTGCAATTTCAAAACTGAAAATAAAGTTGCCCTGACTCTGTTAAACAAAACCAAAAGTGCTATTCCTATGGGGAGAGAAAACAAAAGATGAACAAGCACAAAAAAAAAGGCTCTACCTTAATGGTCCTCATCGACCTCATTTGGGGCATGGACAACAAGCGGCCAAAGTAAAAATAAACTCAAGCAAATTCAAAGAAAACAAATAATTAAACAAACAATTAAACAACTAAGTAAATAAATCCTCCTGCCCCATCCCTAATGAACACTCCCAGGACAGGGACAACGATGGTTTAAAATCCAAGGTATATAAAACAGCCCTCTTCCTGGGGCACCAGACTGAAAATAAATCCAAACTGAATGGGCCAAATGTAAACTGATACTACAGAGACAATTCACTAAATGAGAATATCATTATCCACACTGATAATACACTTCAGCCCCCACGGCGCCCAGCAGTCTCTCAAAGGCCTTGACTGTACTGGTGAGCACTGTGTGTGCTCCCTCTCCAGGGACACGTGACCATGGATGGAACTGTGAAAGAGGGGCACACAATCTGGAACAATGAGCTCCCCTTCGGCCTGCTGCCTGTTGATGGTGATCTTGGCCAGGCCCAGGAGCAAAGCCATGAGAAAATTCAGACTTGTCTACCCCTCCCCCACCGGGTGCTCATGGATCAGGAGTGTGGGGCTGAAGTGCAACCAACAACAGCACCTTCAAAGAACTATAAAGGTGCTGCAAACAGATGCACCATCTCCTCCACGGCACAGAACATGCACGTGGTCTGGCGCCTGGTAAAATTACGCATTCACCGAGATTGCTGCATGTAGCATTCTCCACCCCAGATCCCCGATGTAAGAGGAGAGGACACCTTCGTAGACGGCCCTCCATTGGAGAACTCAGCCACCGTAGAGTGAAACATTACACCAAGGCACGTCCAGGTGGTGGGTGAAAGCGCAGCAGTGGAGAGTGTATATACAAATAACACCACCGTGCTGTTCAAAAGGGCACCCGGAGGATATCTCTGAGATGACTCAGACTGTGGAGCACCCATGTCACAGGGGAGAGTCAGCTGTGTACGGTACAATGTGAAATTCTGGACGGATGGTGATCGGTTTGTCTGGAAGGTCACTGCACACCTGAGCTGCCTCGAGTGTACGTGAGGTGTGGGGGCTGAATGCCTTGTCCATCAGACTCTGGATGGCTCGGGGCACGAACCAGAGGGGGACCGACACCCTTGCAGTCAACCTGGTCGGTGTTATCCAGTCCACTCCTCTGCCATCCAGTGTGTCTCTGACTCTGGTCATCCCTGTAACCCAAGCTATCTCCACCCCCAGCCAGCACAATCCGTGTTCAGAAACCTGTTCATGAACAGGGCTCCCTGATGAGAGCCAGCTCTCCCACTGGGGGAAAAGTTCCGACTCGAGCTGAATGTGTCCCAGACTGTGATCAGTTTCAGATAGAAACCAGACAATCCCTGAAAGATGATCCGAGACTGGGACCAATCCACGAACATGAATTGCGTGTTGGAACGGAGGTCGTGCACTTGTTCGAAGAAATAGATCATGAGACTCAATGTAAAGGTATCACTAATGGGTCTGAAGGTGGGGAGTCTTTTCCTGGGTGCAATGTCACACCAGCGGCTGACCACCCTCCTCAAGCGGGAGACTCAGAACCACAGCAGTGACTCAGCGCTGTCTCCTGTCCCAGAAAAACCCAACGAGTTTTTACTGGACGGTGGTGAGGAAGCCAGAGGGACCAAACTGACCAGCCAGTACCACAACATGGCTGCCACCAATTGGTTTGTGACTCGCAATCACATTGAATGGGACAACACATAACCTGATGCTTCCCAGATCAGAGACGAGGGATTCATCATCAGTCAGTGGCACAAAGATCTTCTGGCAGACCCTGTGTCTTTTTAAACAGTGAGCAGAAGGAGGGGCCACCATGGTTGAGATCCCGAAGGATCCACACCCGTAATCTCATCCTGGTACTCAATGAGATCCAAAGCCTCCCTGCTTCCTTCTCCATCCAGTCCAGAAGTGATGTCGCGAGTCCCAGAACTACTTGTCATCCTGCAGCAGCTTGTTAAAGTGCAAGTACACAGTCCTCACTCCGGTGCTAAATGGACCGTGCTCTGCTCAGACCAGGCTGTGATCAGAAAACTGCACTTGCTGCATGGAGGACTTCAGAACACAGGAGGCATATGCCCTGGAAATGGAGATGCAGTCAATGCTGGACACTCCAAGCTCTGATTATGACCAACTTTGCCTTCCTTAGTCTCTGCCAAATGCTCCATGTGATCTTTCCACGAATGGCTAAGGATCATCAAGTCATCCATGTAGGTGACACAATTAGACCAGAAGACCTCGGATCAGGAATTAGGCCATTCAGCCCCTTGAGTCTGCTCCACCATTCATTCATGTCTGATACGATTCTCAACCCCATTCTCCCACTTTCTCCCATAACCTTTAATCTCCTTGATACTCAAGAACCTATCTATCTCACTCTTAAATTTATTCAGTGACCTTGCCTCCACAGCCTTTTATGGCAATGAATTCCACAGATTCCATCGATTCACCACTCTCTGGCTGAAGAAGTTTCTCTTTATCTCCGTTCTAAAAGGTCTTCCCTTTAGCCTAGGTGTATGCCCTCAACATCTAGTGTCTCTTATGAATGGAAACATTTTCCTGACATCTACTCTGTCTAGGCCATTCAGTGTTGTGCATGTTTCAATTAGATATCCCCCTCATCTTTCTGAACTCCGTTGAGTTTAAACCCAGAGGCCTCAAACATTCCTCAGATGTTATGCTTTTCATTCCTAGAACTATTCTCATAAATGTCCTCTGAACATGCTCCAGGGCCAGTATCCTTCCTGAGAAATGGGACCGAAAACTGTACACAATACGCAAATGTGGTCTGACCAGATCGTAATAGAGCATCAGAAGTACATCCTTGTTTTTATATTCAAGTCCTCTCAAAATAAATGATGTCATGGCATTTGCCTTCCTAACTACTGACTCAACCAACAATTTTACCTTGAGAAAATCTAAGACTAAATCTCCCAATTCTCTTTGCACTTCAGACTTCTGAATTCTCTCCCCATTTAGAAAATAGTCCTCTATACTTCCTACCAATATACATCACCACACACTTTCCCACATTGTACCTCATCTGCCACTTCTTTCCTCACTCTCCGAATCTGTCCAAATCTTTATATAGCCTCCCGATCTCCTCAATGTTACCTGTCCCTCTACCTCACATCAAAATCCAAATCATCTGGATTTGATTCATCACCAAGTGGCATGAGCTAATACCTGTTTTGCTCGCTCCCTTACCCTGTCATAGCATTGTTTCAGCATGTTCACATGATATACCCAATAATTTTGTTTCCTAGCTGGCACCTTCACCAGATAACTCCCCTGACTTCACGACTTCTCAATCTGGTACGCATCACTAGACCTTGCTTTGAAGGGATCACTCGCCATTGGTAACAGCACCAATACTTCATCCTCACAGGCAAACAAACAACTATTAGATTTCTTATCTGCTTCTTTGTTCAATACGTGACGTACCAGCTTCAAATATTGTCCAGCTAATTCACCTACTCTGTTTAATCTGTCTCTGACCTCAGATACATAATCCAACTGTAAGATCTCTGACATTTCCTTAATTATCAGCTTTTCCTAAATTTTAAAGTTTGGAGAATCTCTAACAACAAGTAATATAAAAGGGATACATTTAACCCAATCATTTGGTTAATCCTGGCAATAAACCCTCAACGTGGTCTTTAGGTGCTGATGCTATTTTTTCAATGATCCCCAAGATTCAGGATGGTCCGCATTTGATGCATAAACTATCCATGATCTTCTTCAATAATTTGGCAGTAACATTGGACCCTTGGTCTGACTGAATCTCTGAGTAATCTATAATAAGTAAAGAAAGCAAGCAACTCTTCTACAACATTTTACCTTGAAATTCCAGAATCCTAGTGGATACATCCATTATGGTTAGGAAATTCTGGCTCCCATATCTGGTTGAGGAGGGGTGAGTCTACACGATTATAATTCATGCAAAAGGTTCTTCAAATGAGAAGTGGCACCAAAGGTGCTGGTTTCATCACTGCCTGTGGTTTTCTTGCCATCTGACATGAATGAAAGGTACGGCAAAATTCAACCACATCTTTATGTAATCTAGACCAATAAACATGTTTTGACATCTTAGCCTGAGTATTCCTCACTCCTAGATGACCTACTCCAGGCAACTTGTGTACTTCCTGTCTGTATTCTACCAACAACTTATCTGGTGAACTTCACATGCCTCATCTGTGCTAATCTGCCAAGGGCACCATTTCCACCTTAAGATTTTATCCTTAAGATAATAGCTTTCTGGAATACACTGATTCTATTTCCGAGTCGGCTTTATGATGACAACCTTTATTGTCTCATCGTTTTGTTCTAACTCCTTTGATCTTTCAGAACTAAACACCTCTGTCTGATCCTCTACCTGCTCAGGTTTTTCCTTTACTACCTAATCAGAGTGTCAGCTGACTCGACCTCATATCCTTCATCTTTTCTTTTAACTCCTCAGTTCCCTGGTTTCCTTTTGTTTCCTCCATTCCACTACAATGGGCCTCATTCCCAGCTGTGATCCGGCTATATCATTTCCAAGAATTAACTGGATTCCTGGAATAGCTAATTTTCCGCTATCACGATCACTTCCCCAAATTTGATTGGACTTTCTAACCTTACCTTACTCAGGGGAATACCACTCCTCATCTTTCCATTCATTCCACAGATTACCACACACTCAGACAATATTTCAGAAGGATTGCAAATATTTTCATCTCTCACTATTGGAGACAGACTATTTCCATACCTCTCAATATTTTAAGTTATTTATCTATTTCCCCCAATCTACCTGAGTAAATCTTACCCACACAGGTGACATCTTTGAAAAGATCAAGCTCTATCTTACTATCCAGCCTGTGACTAGGCTGTGCACTCTCCTTCAGCTCCTTAACTTCCCTTGAGATTTCCTTCACTGCCCTAACTATTCTGACTAGTTTAAATCCCACTCTTTTACCACATTCTTCTTCCCAGTGCCTTTCTTAAACCACTAGCATTGTGAACTTGTGTGTCTCATCTTGTTGGAGGAAAAAAACCCTGAGGTCTTTCACCTCTTTTTCACCCTCTTGGATTTCTTTATTCATCGTGGTAAACTGTTCCAGTTGTTTTTTAATGTAGGATCGCCCTTTTTCCCAATTTCTATCACTCACAGAACAAAATTGCTGTAAGAAGCTGGATTTCGATTTATGTATAATTGCATATTCATCAACCGTCTCTTCAGCTCTTCTTGCTGTTTTAACTTACTGTTCCTCAACATGAGTTGTCATCAATTCTGGAAGTGAGTTTTTAAACTTCTCCAGCAGAATACATCTCTTTGAGCCTCACATCTTTTCTATTTTAACTTTTCTCAACTATCTATTGAAATTGCTCAGTTTAATTCTTTCAAACTCACTGCAAGTCTGATATGGTATATTTCTTACATTTCTGAACCATTGTCTGTCCCCTTCTGGTAACAATTGTTAGGCACTCGACATAGACTTTTTTACTTCTTCATATATCCTGACACCTACTCTGACAGCACTATACACAATTCAGTAACTTTGTTTGGATCAAAGCCCACATGGTTACTGGCCACTTTAATTGTTTAGCCATTTTCTCAATTGAGATAAAAAAGGCTTCTATATCCTTCTCATCATATGTAGGTAATGCTGAGATATATTTAAATAGGTCTGCACCCGGCCTTTGGCTACAGTGATTTAGCTTATCACCGTACACCTCACTAAACCTACCTTCATCTCTCTCCTTTTGAACCAACTTTCCTGTCTGATTGTCAACCCTTGCAGTTTTCACTCTCTCTCTTTTTCCTTCCTTCTGCAAGGCCCTTCCCCGCCTGCTCTGTTTCCTCAACTTTAACTGTACGTCATAATGTTTCAGTTCCCTTTCTAACTTGAATTGTCTTACTTGCTGTTTAATTTTCTCTAACTCCACTGTACTTGACTGTAGGGCTTTTGCCCGAAACATCGATTTTCCTGCTCCTTGGATGCTGCCTGATCTGCTGTGCTTTTCCAGCACCACTCTGATCTAAACTCTGTTTGTCTGGAATACTTCAATGCATGGCTAACTCCGTTACAATTTCAGCTTTTTAATTATTCCTCATTAAACGCAATTTCAGCTTGTTTGCTCATCCTACAAGTGTCACCTTTTTCTGATTTTTCTCAACTTTCTTGGAAAATTTGAGAAGCATCTTTGCCCCTGAACCCCTTTAGCAATGCTCTGAGCCATTTCCCCATTTTCAATTTAGCCAACAACAAGCAACCAAAATTAAACACATTTTCCAGTTCTGACATACATTTCATTTTAAGATCTAGGACCTTAGTCCAGAGGTCTGTTGAAATCTCTTTTTGTGGCTTTCTTGTTAGCCTTTAAAGGTTTTCCAATCTTCTGGTTTTCTGCTGTTCTTGGCCACATTGTATGCCTTCTTTTCAATTTGATAGCCTCCCTTATTTCCTGAGACACCCATGGCAGATTACCCCTTTTCTTACAGTGCTTCCTTTTCACCGAAATATATTTCTGCTGAGCACTTTGAAACATTGCTTTGAAATTCCTGCACTGCTCATCAACTGTTCCACCATAAAATCTTTGTTTCCAGTCTACTTTAGCCAAGTCCTCCCTCACTCTATTGCAGTTCCATTTTTTCAAGCACAGGACCCTGGTATTTGATTTTATCTTTACAATCTCCATCTGCATTTTCTACATTCAACCATGCTGTGATTGCTCCTTCCAAGAGAATCCCAAAATATGAGGTCATTAATTGTTCCTGCCCCATTACACAGGACCAAATCTAAGATAGCTTGCTCCCTCGTCAGTTCCTTTACATATTGTTCCAGAAAACAGTCATGGATACACACAACAAAGTCCTCCTCAAGGCTATCCTGACCGAGCTGGTTTGGCTGCTCGACATGTGGATTAAATGCCCCCATTGTAACAGCTGTATTATTTTTACAGGCATTAGTTATTGCTTTATTTATTGCCGGCCCAATGTGATATTATTTGGTGGCGTATACACTACGCCTATCATTGATTTTTTTTTTCTTAGAATTTCTCATTTCCAACTGAATGGATTCAATCTTATTCTCCGTAGAACCTCCATCATCACCACCCTGATGTTGTCCTTGAATATCAGGGCTACAGCATCTCCCTTACCTTCCTGTCTGTTCTTCCAAATAGTCTGATACCCCTGGATATTTAACTCCCAGTTGTGACCATCCTGTAACCATGTTTCCATAATGGCTACCAAATCATTTTCATTCACAATGATTTGTGTCATGAACCCATCAGCCTTGTTACAAATGCTATGAGCTTTCAGGTAAAGTGCCCTTATGTGAGCTTTCCACCCCTCATGATTCCCAAATCACCAATAATATCTCCTGAGTTATCCTTTCTTTTTACTTCTTTCACAGTCTGTCTTGAACTTAAACCCTCCTGCACACAAGCTAACCTGCTGCTTACCATTTTACTTATCAGCATATTGTCGTTTTCCCTTTCCCTTCCCCCAACGCACTGGTTTAAAGTCCCAGTGACCACCTTATTGATCCTTTTCACGAGAACACTTGTTCCAGGTCGGTTCAGGTAGACACCGTCACATTGGTACACATCCCCCCAGGTCCAAAACTGATGCCAATGTCCCATGAAATGAAACCCCTCTTTCACCCACCACACCCTCAGCCACGTTTACTTCTCTAATGTTCTTACCTCTAAGCCAATTTGCATGTTGCTTTGGCAGTAATCCAAAGGTTATCAGCCTTGAGGACTAGTTCCTTAATTTTGTTCCTAGTGCTTGATAATCCCCAAAAATGTGCTCCTTCCTAGCCTTGCTTATGTTGTTTGTCCCAGTGCGGATCACAACAACTGGATCCTCCCCTTCCTGCTCCAATATCCTTTCAGGCTGATCGGAGATGTCTTACACCCTAGCATCAGGCAGACAACACTCCATGTGGGACTCCTGATCCGGCTTGCAAAGGATACTATCGATCCTCCTAATTATAGAATCCCCTATAACTACCACTTGTCTTTTTGCTCCCCTCTCTTGAATGGTCCTATGCACCATGGTGCCGTTGTCAGCTGGCTCATCCCGCTAGCAGTCCATTTCCTCATCCAGACAAGGAACAAGTATCCCATACTTGTTGGATAAGGTCAAGAGCTGAGGCTACTCCATTCCTGAACTCAGGATCCCCCACCTGCCTCACTTGCAGTCACACCATGTTGTCCCTGATCACGAGCTGAATTTGAATCAGTTAATCTACCAGGTGTGACTGCCTCCTGAAACAAAGCGTCCAGGTAACTCTCCCCCTCCCGGATATGCCACAGTGTTTGAAGTTCAGAATCCAAATCATCAATTCTGAGCCGGAGATCCTCCACCAACCAACACTTGCTGCAGATGTGGTCACTGCCATTCACAAGGGGATCAGCCAGCTCCCACATCATACAGCTGCAGCACTTCACCTGCCCAGCCATCTCGACTTAGTTAATTACTTTATTAATTTAGAGTTAATTAACTTCTGATGCTTCTTTGCTCTCCTCACGTTTCGCCGCTGTCCGAATATATCAGTTCACTCACCTTCCTGGAACACAATTTGACCGCTCACGCTGAAAATGGAGGCTGCTGACTCTCAAGTTAAGTCCTTTTCGAGGGAAATTTACCTTCCCACCAGTTCCCTGCCCCTCACTCTCACTGCTCCCGAAAATGGAGGATGCCACATTCCCACATAGGAACAACTGGCTCTTACTCAACTTGTTGTTTTATAACACCCCATAGATACACCTTCGCCCCCCAAAACCAGGACCACGATCTCCCTTTGCACAAACCACAGAAAAAAAACTGAGAGTCTTAAAATCTGATTCTAATACTGTGTCTTCCCAGAAGCCCTAAAATGTGGAAATAGGCCATTTGGCCCAACAGTTCTAGACTGACTCTCCGGATAGCAGCCCAAACTCAACCCCCTAGCTTATCCTGTAAGCCTGCATTCCCTACGACTGATCCACTCAACCTACGTATCCCTGGACACTGGGCAGTTTAGCCAATCCACCAAACCTGAACATCTTTGGACTATCGGAGGCCGATATACAGACCTGGCTAGAATATGCAAACTCCACAGAGGAAATTGCTGGAGGCTGGAATTGTACCAGAGTCACTGGTGTTGTCAGGCAAGAGTACTAACCACTGAGCCATGGTGTTCAGCCCTACCAGACAACACAGTGCCTTAGACTACAACTCCCAAGTCACAGGCCTTAAACAAGAGTTGTCCAAAGCTCAAAGGCAAGTCACTGGCAGATGATACAGGTCGCAGTCTAGAAATAGTAACATTGGGAGTTCCCAGGCTCCAAACAGTTCCAGGCTAAAGACTCTAGCGTACAGTCACCAACAAAGAAGAGTTCAGGCCCTAAGTTGTTATCATCCAGACCTGCAGAAATACTTGTGAGTGCCGCCCCATGACTGAGATTCCCACCACTATTGTTCTCCCACTCTTTCTGATCCCCACCTTGTGCAGCTGAGCTCTGGCTGCACTCCCCAGAGCCGTCATTCTCACTGTTTTACAACACAGGAAATGGTTTTCTGAGTGAGATGGGCTGTGGGCCTTTCCTGAATCTCTGACTACCACTGACTGGTGATCAGTGTCAGTCAGAAACACTTCAGCTGCCAGGTGACCACACCCAAGCTCTAAAGCCCCATTCTGAAGCTGATCAAACCAGCACGACATCCTGCAGACGTGGTCAGGGAAGGTGAGTGCAGACCCCGAGCCTTGCCCTCTCTCCATCTGCTGCCCTGTGGAGAGATGACCCCAATGGTCCAGCCATCACTACTCCCAGAATGGGAGTGCATTTATGTGACACGTGCTGGTACAACAACACTGCTGCAGTTTATTTAAAGTGAAACAGAATCTTTATTTACAAGAACATTAATTATTTACACTATGTACAAATATAACTGAGAGATAGGTCTATTGATTTTATGAACTGCACACTCTGGATGAGTGTACAAAGTTGTATACTTTTGGATCAGTTTCTAAGAAAAGGTAAATATCTGGAGGAGATCAATTCTTCCTATAAATGTCCACGATCTGGAGAAGATCAATGCTGAGACAATGTTGAGGTTCCAGTGAGAGCATTTGCTGAGGACCTGACAGAGATCAGATGCTGTTAAAGATGTGAAGACCATAAGATGAAGCAGAGACAATCCGTTGGTGTGACAGAAACATTGATGTTGAGAAGGTCTGTTTGTTTATTGACGGTGAGGATCTGGATCTGGAGCACAATAGTTGGTATGAGAAGACAAGGGTCTGGGCCATATTCCGAACCTGATGTGCTGAGGTCTCATTTGGGGACTATGCAGCAGCAACTGAAAATTAATCCTTTACACCAGGAGGTCCATTGGGTGATCCGGAAGCGATGGGTCTGCTTGGTGAGGAATGCTGCTAAGGCCGCTGCTTGATCGCGGTGATGGTCCTGGTTGGAACTGAAGGATACACAGTCCGAAATGTAGGAACTCACCATGTCGGGGTAATCGTCAACGAGTTGACGTGAAATACGTTTCAGGAAGTTTTGGTAACTCCAGCCTGGGGCCTCGAGATACCTCTCAACTAAGGAGCAAGCCTTTGTGGAACCAGTGGAGGAGAAAATCATCTGCAGTGCTGCACAACAACACTGGATGGTTTTCTCACTTTTAGTATCCAGCTGCAACAGCAAGGGCACGATGTTGGCGTGGAGCTGTCGCTGGAAATCACTGGACTCTCCAAACGTGGCCAATTTTTCCAACGTTTGGAGAGCTTCCACAGAGACTTGCTCACTTCCTGCCCCAAACAGTGGCTGTATCCTGGAGAGGATTGCATTTAAAAAGGGCCTGATTGTTTCTGCTGGTGCCTCAAGGATGTTTTTCTGAAGGCAAGACAACACCTCAAGAGTGAATACATCGCTGTTCTCTGGATTGCCCAACAGGCTCACCAAGACATCGGTCACACTCCAACACCATCGCCTCGATTCAAAATCGATGTTTTTTAAAACTCTGATGCAGAGCAACTGGCTAACGGGTGAGGAGTCGTACCAGCAGAGGTATCGTATTAAGCTGTTAATGACCATGTCTGTGAGACCCAGTTCGGAAAGGCACGGAGCTTTCAGGAGTTCCTCAAAGAAGAGTATTATCGGAACTGCCTGACAGTCCTGGATCCGAAGGATTTGGGAAACCAGACGATGTACGGTCTTAAACAAATCATCACCTGCAGATGCTGTCATTGCCTGGGCCAGCAGAACAACCCCCTGATCAAATCCAATCCCAAGGAGCTGTTGCCATCCTCCGACCATCACCATCTGGTCTGAGATGTCACTTTGACCAATCAGGTCAAACAGGGCCTTGAGTGACCTCACACACCTTTCATTCAGTGACCTACTTGTATCAGCATCAAACCCAGCGGTGAAACCTCTCTGCTGTGACTGAATATCTGTATCACTGGGCAGAGAGAAACTCATTCCGCTGGTGAGTGATACAAGTAAGCCACTGAAAATGTGTGGGAACAATGTCCTCACCACGTCTGCCATCCTGGGCTGAGTCAGTATCTCATATAAGCCATGGATGGCAGTCAGCGAGACGTTGGCCGAGTACATGTTCCCACGGACGGGGCAGCTTTTTCCCTCCAGTGAGTACACGAGATGTTTGATCGTACTCACCGGACAGGCTCGATCCTCAGCTGCTGCTCTCCACACATCCCGGATGAACTTGTGCACTGGGGGGCGACAGAGCAGGAGCTGGGACATAGCTGCTGCTGAGTGCTGTGAGGTCAGAGCAGTCATCCCTCGTAGGACACGCCCTTTCACCTCCTGGTGAGGGATGATCTCCAAATGAAGCCCCAGCACATGCAGGATCTCTGAGACCCGGTCCTGAAGTTGTTTTCTCTCTTGCAGGAAGAGGTTTTCCAATAGTAAGGACGCGACCCGGGCACAGCTGGGATTATGGTCCGACAGACTGCCACAGACCATGAGAAGCAGGTCGTCTAGCTGACAGCGCGGCAGGCTTTGGCAAATCAGCTCCATCACCTGATGACACTTCTCAAACTGAGATCCTTCATCAGGGTCCGTCAGGTCTTCCGGAAGTGTCTTCAGAAACACCAGACTCTCTTGATATTGTTGTAGGCTGGCTCCATCAGCCACTAAGTACATGGACATGATGGTACTGACCGCGCTGAGGGCCATCTGTTGCACAGCTTGGGAACCGTCAGCACAACGTGGAAGCAGTCCTCCAAGCAGCGTGCCCACAACATTCGCCAGCACTTCCCTGCTGTCATCAAATCTCCGTGAAAACACCACGACCATCTCCGAGATGATGTGGACTGCTGTCTCCCGCTTATTGTCTTCCATCGAAAAGATCCCCTCCTCAATCTTCTGGATGATTTCGTCCTTGTCTTCACTCTCAGCAATGATCTTCTCCATTGCCACACAAAAGACACCAATAACAGGCTTCATCTTTGAGTCAGCTTGTGAAAACCCTCCGATTCTGTTCTTGAACTCTGTCTTCAGTCTTTCTCTCGAGTAGGGATGTTACCAATTCAGTTGACCAGAGCAGTTTGCTTGATCTCCTCTCTCGGCGTCTCTCCAGCACAAGTGCACAGATCACTTCAGTTTGTTGTGTTTTGTATGACCCTGTGATGATGTGTTGTCATGGTTCTCATTGTGATGACAGCGGCCGTCAGTTGTAATGGGGCCCTGAGCTGCCAGTGGGTGTCGTGTGCTGGGATTTTCAAAACCAAGCATCCTGTGAGGAGTCACAGAGATAATGACACAGAGTGTTGGCTCATGTCACAGAATCATAGAGCCAATCAGAACGGAATCAGTTCCTTCTGTGCATCCAGGTCATGCAAAAATAATCCCAAACTTACCCAGGCCAAGCTGCCTGTCCCTGGTCTATATCCCTCCAAATATTTCAAATCCCCGTACTTCTCAAAATATCACTTTTGCATGTTGTAATTACACCAGCCTCCAACAATTTCGTTGGCAGCTCATTGGGTGCACGCACCACCCTGTGCGTGAAAACATTGCCCCTCACTTCCCTTTTGAATATTTCCTTGCTTGCCTTAAACCTACGTCTTTAGGTTTTGAACTCCCATACCCTGGGGAAAAGACCCTGCCTACTCACCCTATTCATGCCCCTCATGATTTTATAAACTTCCATAATTTCACTCCTTGGCCTCCAACACCTTGGGGAAAATAGCCGCAGTCCTTTCAGCCTCTCCCGAAAGTTCAAACTCTCTAACCCTTTCACAACATCCTTCATGTATCAGGGAGACCAGAATTCAATGTAGTGATCCAAAAGTGGCCTCACCAATGTCCTGTACAGCTGCGACATGATCAAAGCAGTGGATCCAGCATCAATCCTTTACGCACACTGTTGGTGACAGGCCTCCTGTCTGACAAGCAACCTTCCACACTTTTAAAGTAAAGGGATAAACAATGAAATAAAACCAAGGCCGTGACACTGCCCCGATCGGACCCACCCGGGACAGGGACAGATCCGGGTAAAACACAGAGCAAAGCCCACTCTGGTCTAACAGGCCAGAAAATATAAACTGCCTTGACTTTGTTCAACATAAATAATGATCTGGTCACTCTGAGGAGATACAAAAATAAATAAACAGATTAAAAGTGGCCCTCCCATGATTCTAACTGCAATTCCCTCTTTTGGGCAGGGACAATGAGGGACCAAAGTAAAAAATAAACTCAAACAAAATCAAAGAAAACAAATGAATAAACTGTTGTGAAGGTGGATAGACTCAGTGTAGACTGTGAGGCAGGAAGATAGAATGTGGTGTTTATAAAATTGTAAGGTTGTAAAATGGAGAAAGCATAGCGAGGTCCTTTTAAAAGATTGTTTTTATGCTTAGAGTTAAAATGGATGTCTGTGAGCAGATTGAACATTTGTCAGAACACAGAGATACTGAGTTGAAGCATTTTGTATCGAAACGGCAGTACAGGTGGAAGATTCTTTATCCGAACATCCAAAAAAACAAAAGCTCCAAAATCCGAAGTTTTTTATGTAAAGTTTTTTTCTCTTTAACAAGGTTGTTTGGAGAGCAAACACTTAACCCAATTCGACACCCACTCAATGTGTGTCATTCAGATGCGACATGGGATGGTATGGCCAAGCACTGACAGGCCGAGGGTTTCTCTATGAACACCCAAGTCGACACCCACTTGATGAGTGTCTCTCACATGTGACATTTGGGGGGGGGGTCATGGGCAAACATGTTCTTAGTTAGAAGTCTGCTTCTCCAGTAAGAGTTTAATGGTGAAATTTTTAAAAATGTCCCTATTGTGAAAATCAAAAAACTTTGAATTCTGAAAAACAGCTGGTCCTGAGCATTTCGGATTAAGGATCATCTATTTGTACCGTGAGTAAAACCTGTTGCCTGAGCCTGCTTATACAGCAAAGTTTGCATGTCGCAAATCAGTTTGAATGGAGCTTTTAGGTACCAAAAACCAGTTAAATTTAAATCAGATGGTTTTGACAACACAGGCCCAATCTTATTGTAACAAATATTGATATTGTCATCAAGGATATAAAAGAGTGGGCAGTTGGACAAAGACAAAGACCCCAGAGCTCTCTGCCATCAGCCAGAGCTAACAGCCCTCAGCTCGAGAGAGAGAGTGACTAGCACTCACAGTCATCGGTAATTCCTGACAGAGGAACGACAAAGACGGCATTTCTGACAGAAGGATTGGAGGAAAAGCCGTTCCTGACACAAAATTGACAGAGGAGGCACTGAACATTCCACAAGACATGGAACCTGGCTGTAATTTCTAGAGACCAAATTCTATTTCTTCTATTGTATGAGTGGGACATTGGACAACATTCCATTAAAATCTTGTTTTATTTGGTAATAGTTCATAGTAAGAAGAGATTTATTTAGTTTGCTAATAGTTTCGTTTATTTATTTAACTCTAAGAGAACACATTAACTGTTACTTGTTGATATTAAAGTGAATATCGGGGATTTGTTTTATTTAACCACAAGAAGTTCTGAAAGGCAGGTTACACCACTTTTCACACCCTTTTTTACAGATTAGAAGGTGAGGTGCTCCTTTTGGGTATTTTGCTTTGAGTTCTCCAGAGTGCTTCACCTCCCCTTAATAACAGTTCGACAGCTCGGGGGCAGCATTTGGACATACCTGCAGGGATCTGGACAGATTTGAACAGACGTCGGGTATGAAAGGTCCCAGCAGATTCAAACAAACTTCGTGACTAGCGTCCTAAGTCTTGAAATAAAACATTAGTGACAATTGGAAAATCTGTTTAATTTCAGTTGCCTGTTGTGGGGTAAATGGAAAGTGGGGAAATGGGTCTTAACATTACTGAAGAGGTTCTGCGGGCAAAGATGCTTTCCAAATTTGCCAAGAAAGTTTAGAAAGACAGAAAATGGTGACAGTTTAGAATGAGCAAACAGGCCAAAAGTGGGTTTAACGAAGGATAGTTAAAAAAACTGAAAATTGTAAGGGAGTTAACCATGCATTTAGCTGTGCCTAAAGTTGGAGGTATATAACTTTAAGTACAATGGAGTTAGAAAAAAAGAATTACAAATGCGAGAATTGGAGTCAGAAAGTGTAAAAGAGAGAGAGAGAGAGCAGAAAGGTTTCTGAAACAGATTGAATTACGGTTACATGCAGAGGAACGGGAAACGGAAAGAGGAAAGAAGATTCCCAGCAGAGGAAAAAGAGAAAGAGAGAGAAGAAAGGGATAAAGAGAGAGAATTTGATCTACAGAAGTTGGCAGTTAGACAGGAAAGTTGACATAACGGGATGCATGTGAAGTTAGAAGATAGGCTGAGTGAGGAGGATAGTGATAATGAATAAACCCAGGTAGCCAAAGGCTTGGTAGGGATATCTTCAAACATGTCAATACTTGATCAAAATTCGATGAAAAGGATGTGGAAGCCTTTTTTGTTTCCTTTTGAGAAATTGGCTCAACAGATGGACTGACCAGAAACTGCGTGGGTAAGATTAATTCAGAACATATTAAGGAGGCAGGGCTCGCGAGGTGTTTGCAGCGCTGTCAGAGGTGGTGTCAGGAGAATAGGAAGAAGTGAAGAAGGCTATTTAGAGTGAACAGATTATTACAAGTGCGAAAGAAAAACCCCATGAGGGTGGAAATGAGGTACAAAACCTGAGGTGTTTTTGCAGCAAAACGCTGGGATATACAAGGTCACAGTGCTGGTGGGTTAAGAAAGGCACTTGGAAAATGAATGGGGGAAAAAAAAAGAGGTTTAACCAGTGGGATTAGTTAAGGCAGTAAAGGAAATCCCAAGAGAAGTCGATGAACTGAAGGAGAGTAAGATAGTACTCGATCTTTTCTAAGACTTCACCTGCGGCAGTAAGATTTACTCAGGTAGATCAGGGGAATAGGGAAAAAAATTGAGAGTTAAGGGAGCTCGTGTGTTTCTAATAGTGAGAGACCTTAAAGATAACATTGAGGGCTGATTGTCAGGATGACCCAAATGATTGGGATAAAGATATCCCATTTTTTATTGTTTACTACCAGACATGGTAGAAATGAATCGACTCAGTTTGCTCCTTTTGAATTGATGTTCAGACACAAAGTGTGAGGTCCTTTCAAGGGAATTATGGAAAAGTTGACAGATCTGAAGTCAGAGATCTCACAATTGGATTATGTATCAGAGGCGAGAGACAGATTAAACAGAGTAGTTGAATTAGCTAGACAATATTTGAGGATGACACAGCACCTGGAAGAAGATAAGAAATCTACAGTACATACGTTTGACCCTGGGGGAAAAGGTTGGGGTCATTAACAATGATGGGAGATGCCTGTAAAGCGATGTTCAATGGTCACTCTCAGATTGAGGTGAAGTTGAGTCAGGTGGATTATCTGGTAATGATCCCAGAGAGAGAAAAAAATATTGGGTACGACATGTGAAGAAACTGAAACATTACTACGACAAGGAGAGTGAACTTGCAAAACAGGTATTAGTTACTGTCATTCAGAGTAGGAATCAATCCAGAGGATTTGGATTTTGAATGTGCCCCAGAGCAAAATGAATAATGAGAAATTCCTCAAGGAATGGGATAAGGAAGTGAGCAATCTGACTACCGAACGGTGAACTGAATTGAAAGATTCGTTACAGAGTTGTGAGCACCTGTGTAGAAATAGAATGGGGACTTCTAATACTTTAGTATATGAGGTTGACGAAAGGAATGTTGCTCTGGTAAAACAGTACCCATTCCAGTGTAATCCTTTCAAAGCTCCGCAGGTTCAGAATGAAGTGCAAGTAATGCTCCAGGAAGAATTCTTGGAGACAAGTCAAAGCGAGTGAAGTTTGCCAATCGTGTTGGTTCTGAAGTCTGGGGGTACTCAATGATTCTGCAAAGATTATCAGAAGGACAATGCTATAACTAAATCTGATTTGGAGATGCCGGTGTACAAATCACACAACACCACGTTATAGTCTAACAGGTTTAATTGGAAGCACTAGCTTTCGGAGCGCCGCTCTTCCATCAGGACCACCATGTCAAATGTTTAGAAACCCTTCAAAATTACCATAGGCCCAAGCAATATAGGTGTTGGAGCTGTGTTGTTACAGGACAATGATTGTGGAATTGAAACGCCAAATCAGTAAATTTTTAAACAAAAATCAATATCCACCAGAGAAAATATTCCACCGTTGGAAAAGAGTTATTGAGTCTGGTCAATGCCTCACAACATTTTAATGTTCACATTGAAAACAATGTATCAGAGATGATTGTGTATACCAATTACAATCCTTTGACATTCCTGGGAAGATTTGATGACAAGAGCATCAGACTATTTCATTGGACTCTCATGTTACAAGTGTTTAAGTTTCAGAATGTATACGTTGTGTGTTGTGAAAATATTATTGCGATGCTTTATCCAGAGTTAAAAAGAAAAATGTTTGTATGAGACAGAAACAGTAGGGTTCTATACATATATATAGGAATTAGTATAAAGTGTAACTCTAGATTAATGAGCTACGGATCTGGTAATGTGATGGAGTTAAGTTTACAAAAAAGATAGAAGCCATTTTTTCACAATGATGGCCTACTTTTCCTTAATGGTGAAGGTGTTGTAAAGGTGGTTACAATGACTGTAGATTGGGGTGGGGGTGTCAAGAGGTTAGAATTTGCTGTTTGTAAAATTGTAAAATGGGGAAAGCATTACGTGATGTTTTTAAAAGTTGATGCTTTTTCTGTGGTTAGAGATTTAAATGCAGTATGTAGAAAGCATGAAATGAAACATTTGTATCAAAAGGCCGTACAGTAAGGTGGTCAAGCAGCAAATTTTACCTGGACAACAGTCTTTTGAATTTCATCAATCAATTTGAACCAGGCATTTAGATACCAGCAATCCATTAAGTTTAAATCTGGCGGTTTTGACAACATAGGACTACTGTAAGAAATATTAATATTTCAACAAGATTATAAAAGGGGGCAGTTGGACAAAGAATTCAGAGTTAACTGCCATCCACTAGAACTAACAGCCCTCAGCTCTAGAGAGAGAAATTGGTGCTCTCAGTCATCTATGTATGAGAGAAAGCACCATCTAAATTCCTGACAGAAGGACGACTCTGAAGACGTTCCCGACAGATCAACAGACGAGGCGCTGACCATTCCGGAAGATACGTAACCTGGCTGGAATTTTGAGAGACTCAATTCAAGTTTTGTTATACGAGTGAAACTTCTATTTATTGGAACAGCACATTATTATAATTCATGTTTTATTCAGGAATAGCGAGGAGATAAAAGGGAATTATTTGATCTGTAAATAGTTTTGTTAATTTGTTCACTGCTCGAGTTGTATAAATAAATTATTACTTGCTAATTTTAAAGTGAGTGTCAGAGATTTCGTTTATATAACCACTAGAAGTTGCTGAAAGGCAGATGACACCACTTTTCACACCCTTTTTAAGATTAAAGGGTGAGGTGCTCCTCTGAGTTTTTGGTTTCAGTTCTCAATGGGGAGTCAACCTCCGCTGTGTAAGACCAGCCGGAACCAGAGCAGCCGCACCTGACATCACCACCCATCCCCTAACGATACCCTCTCAGACCCTCCTGCTGGGTAGAGATATCTCATTTATGGCTGCCATTGGGATGGATGGAGACTCTCTGTTGGGAAGGTCATCCACGAGGAAGATGAAGCACATTCACGTGACATACTGATATTCTTTCCAATCTGGCATCTTCAGCAGATAATTCACCTGACTTCATTTCTTTTCAATCTGATAAGAACTACTAAACTTCCTTTGAAGGGATTTCCTATCACTGGTAACAGCTTTACTTTATCCTCACGGGCAAATGTACAAATTTGAAATTACTTACCTCTTTCTTTCTTCATTAGGTGCTGTGCCACCTTGCAACATTATCTAGCAAATACACCTGCTCTGTTTAAGCTGTCTCTCACCTCGGATACATAATCCAACTGAGAAATCTCTGGCTTCAGACCTATCAATTTTTCCTTAATTAATTTTAAAGGTCCTCATACCTTGTGTCTGAACATCAATTCAAATGGAACAAACTGAGTCAATTCATTTGTAGCATCTCTCATAGTGAACAACATAAATGGGATAACTTTATCCCAATCACTTGAGTAATCCTGACAATAAGCCCTCAACATGGTCTTTAGGTGCTGATGCCCCATTTCCAATCCTCACCGAGATTCAGGATGGTACACACTTGATGTAACGTGTTGAATGCAGAAACTATCTATGACATCCTTACATAATTTGATAGTAAAATTGGCCTTTCTGAATCTTGGAGTAATTCACAATGACTAAAGAAAGCAAGCATCTCCTCCATAACCTTTTTTGCCTCGACATTCCGCAATGGAATTGCCTCCAGCAACCTAGTAGACAATCCATTCTGGTTAGCAAATACTGGTTCCCACTTCTGGTTTTAATGAGGGGGTCATCATAATCATTTATAATCCATGTAAAATATTCTTGAAAAGCGAGAATTGACAACAAAGGAACTGGTTTTATTCCTGCCAATGTTTTTTCTACCATCTAACATGTCTGAAAGGTGCAGCAAAATTCAACCACACCTTTCAGAGGGAATGCAAATATTTTCATCCCTCACTATTAGAGACACACTAGTTCTCATATCTCTTAATATGTATTTTTTTTTACTTATTCCCCCTGTTCTACCTGAGTAAAACTTACTCACACAGGTGAAGTCTTTGGAAAGATCAAGCCGGTGACTAGGCTGTGCCCTCTCCTTCACCTCCTCGACGTCTCAAGATTTCCTTCATTGCCTGAACTAATCCGATTGGTTTAAATCCCACTATTTTATCACCATCTTCTTCCCAGTACCTTTCTGAAACCACTGGCACTGTGACTTTATGTGTCTCACATTATTGCTGTGAAAGCACTTGAGACCTCTTTTCCATCCTATTGTGTTTCTACTTTCCCTGCCCAAAAGGAATTGGGAATATGGGATAGCGTTTTCACAGGGGACAGTGTGGGAGGAGGTGTAGTCTAGGTAGCTGTGGGAGTCGGTCGGTTTATAGTAAATGTCCGTGTATAGGAAGGGGAGGGCGGAGTATGAGATGGTCCAGGTGAATTTGAGGTTGGGTGGAAAGTGTTGGTAAAGTGGATGAACTGTTCAACCCCCTCGTGGGAGCACGAGGCAGTGCCGATACAGTCATCGATGTGGCGAAGGAAAAGGTGGGGGTTGGGCCAGTGTAGCTGCGGAAGATAGACTGTTCCACATATCCTTTGAAGAGGCAGGCATACCTGGGGCTCATGCGGGTGCCCATGGCTACTCCTTTGGTTTGGAGGAAGTGGGAGGATTGGAAAGAGAAGTTGTTCAGGGTGAGGACCAGTTCAGTCAGTCGAAGGAGGGTGTCGGTGGAAGGGTACTGGTTGGTACGGCAGGAAAGGAAGAAGCGAAGGGCTTCAAGTCCTTCGTGATGGGGGATGGAGGTGTACAGGGACTAGATGTCCATGGTGAAGATAAGGCGTTGGGGACCGGGGAAGCGAAAATCACGGAGGAGGTGGAGGACGTGGGTGGCATCCGAACGTCGGTGGTGAGTTCTTGGACTCAGGGGGACAGGACCGTGTTGAGGTATGCAGAGATGAGTTCGGTGGGGCAAGAGCAGGCTGAGACAATGGGTCGGCCGGGGCAGTCAGGTTTGTGGATTTTGGGCAGGAGGTAGAAACGGGCGGTGCGGGGTTGTGGGACTATGAGGTTGGAGGCGGTGGATAGGAGATCCCCTGAGGTGATGAGGTTCTGGATTGTCTGGGAGATGATGCTTTGGTGGTGGGATGTGGGGTCATGGTCATGGGGGCAGTAGGAGGAGGTGTCTACGAGCTGGCGTTCTCCCAGTTCCAACCTTCCAGAACAGCACTGTCCAACTTCCTTCACACCCATCCGCTCCACCCTCCCCTCCAACCTATTACGTTTACCCCCACCTCCATCCATCTATCACACTCAGCTCCCTCCTCCCCAGCTCCATACCCCTCCCCCTCCCACCACCGAGGCTCCGAGCCTCATTCCTGATGAAGGGCTTTCGCCCGAAACATCGATTTTCCAGCTCCTCGGAAGCTGCCTGTCCTGCTGCTTTTCCAGCTCCACACTCTCAACTCTAATCTCCATTATATGCAGTCCTCACTTTTGCCAATATTGCAAATGGCTGTAATCTTGGCCTTGCGTGCTCTGGTAATTGAAATATTCAGTGTGTGTCAGCTCAGAAGATGGCAAAATAAAATTATATGAAAATTGAAAGATGAGGCTCAAATGAACATGAAGGGCTGAATGTTATTACAAAAGAAATTTCATAATTTAAGTAGTTCAATGTTTTTGATATTTTAACTAATTACATTCATAAATAATGTGGAATTAATGCACAGACTGTTGATTATGATCTCAAGAACAGTTCACAGAATGAAAGGAAAATGGTAATCCTAAGACAGATATCTTTGGATCGAGAGGGTGGAGATGTTGGCCAGGGGTTGCTCACACATAAATCCAGCAAGCTGGTGAACGGAAGTTACCCGAGCACCAACCACTGGCTCTTAGGGTAACAAAGTGCAAGTCCTTATTTTGAGGAAGAATAATGGGGTAGTCTGAAAGGTGCCCACAGTGGAAAGACAACAGCTCTCAGATGAGCAATGAACCTAGAAGAACAAGACACCACAGTTCGGGATGATTAGGCCAAAGGATAAAAATGCAGGATTCAATGTGCCATGAGCAAAAACCTTGGAGAGCAGACTTGACGATTTTGTGGGTCCCACATTTTTAAATGTGAAGATGACTTTAAGACCTGGAAGAAATTGTCTGACTAGCATGAGCTTCTTGTTATGCCATAGATTCATGCAGCATGGTCCAAACATTCTATGCCGAACAGAATCCCAAACAAAACTAATCCCTCCTGCCTGCTATTCTTGGGTATTTGCTATTATTTTTGTTCACTGTTCAGGAAAAATCAAGGTCTGTGAGTTTGTACTTGAATTTTCACCTTGTATGAATTGTATGCCTGCTGTTCACCTTTTCCTAACCAAATGGTGTAAATTGTATGTTTGTTTTAACGAAACTAACAAAGGTATTGATTAGAGTCATAGAGATGGACAGCATGGAAACAGACCCTTCGGTTCAACTCGTCCATGCTGACCAGATATCCTAACCTAGTCTCAATCCATTTGCCAGCACTTGGCCCATATCCCTCTAAACCCTTCCTATTCATATACCCAACAGATGCCGATAAAAAGTTGTAATTGTACCAGCCTCCATTACTTCTTCTGGCAGCTCATTCCATGCACCCACAACCCTCTGTGTGAAAACGTTGCTCCTCAGATCCCTTTGAAAATTTTCCCCTCACACCCGAAAGCTTTCCCTCTAGTTTTGGACTCTCGCACCCCAGGGAAAAGACCTTGTCTTTTTATCGATGCCTTTCATGATTTTATACACCTTTATAAGGTCAATCCTCAGCCTCTGATGCTCCAGGGAATACAACCCCAGTCTCTTCAGTCTCTCCCTGTAGCTCAAATCAGATTGATCATAGACTAGTGCTGGGCCAATGACTGTTGTCGAGGGCAGTAACCGGACAACACTTCTTCAATGCTTTGAGCATTCCCACCTTTCAGGCAGTGAGTTCCAGATACTCCCTATCCTTAGGATGATATATATTTCCTCAAATCCCGATGAAAAACCCTCCTGATAAAACTCTCCTTTCCACGTTTTAAGAATTCTGCCACCTCTGTGCCTTTTACATTTGTGTCCCAGATAATGTTGGGGTAATTGAAATCTCTGACTCTTATGACCCTATGTGTTTTACACTTCTGTGAGATTGCTTACATATCAGTGTTCCCATCTCTCTCTGACTATTTGGGGTACATTAGACACCACCCACAATGCGATTGCCCCATTTTTATGATTAATGTTTGCCCAGATGGCTTGATCTGAGGTGCCTTCTAAGCTATGATCACTCCGTATTGCAGTAAGGGATGCCTTGATCAATATTGCAACACTCCCTCTGTTACACCCTGCCTTCTGGCCTGAAGCTTCTATACCATTGAATAGGCTCTCCATGATGCTGGACAGTTTTACTGCCACTTCTACAACCAGGAATTCCCATGTCCCACCTATCCCCTCACCCACCTCCAGTGTTCATCTTCTACTTGGACCCCTTCCACTTGCCTCTTACCTGCCCTCAATCTCTTCACTGCCAACTGTCAGTGTAACGTTGGCTGTTGCAATTTCTCTGCTCCTCTCACCCATTCTCCCTGTCCCCTTCTGAAATGACACCACTTCGCGCTCTCAGGTTCAATTCGAAATTTGTCATCATACCAGCTGGCAGGGGTGGTGTCCTTGGAGCCTGGCAAATTGATCTTTACCTTGAAGGGACTCAATGCCAACTCTCCAACACCTCTTCGAACCTCTTCCTGAATCATGCCCCCGTATCCCAACATCAAGGCATCGTTTCCAGCAATTTCACTGTGATTGCCCGTCATGATTGAGATTCCCACCACTATTGTTCTCACGCTTTTTCTAATCCCCACCTTGTGCACTTGAACTCTGGCTGCACTCCCCAGACGAACTCTCACTGTTTTCCAACACAGAGAATCGCTTCCTAAGTGAGGTGCACCATGGAGCTTTCCTGAATCTCTGACTACCACTGAATGGTGATCAGTGTCAGTCAGAAACACTTCTTTATAGACCAGTGAGCCTGACGTTGGTGGTGGGCAAGTTAATGGAAGGAATCCTGAGGGACAGGATGTACATGTATTTGGAAAAGCAAAGACTGATTAGGGATAGTCAACATGGCTTTGTGCGTGGGAAATCATGTCTCACAAACTTGATTGAGTTTTTTGAAGAAATAACAAAGATGATTGATGAGGGCAGAGCGGTAGATGTGATCCATATGAACTTCAGTAAGGCTCCACATGGGATACTGGTGAGCAAGGTTAGATCTCATGGAATACACGGGGAGCCAGCAATTTGGATACAGAACTGGCTGAAAGGTTGAAGACAGAGGATGGTGGTGGAGGGATGCTTTTCAGACTGGAGGCCTGTGACCAGTGGAGTGCCACAAAGATTGGTGCTAGGTCCGCTACTTTTCATCATTTACATAAATGATTTGATGTGAGCATAAGTGGTATAGTTAGTAAGTTTGCAGATGACACTAAAATTAGTAGTGTAGTGGATAGCGAACAAGGTGACCTCAAATTACAACAGGATCTTGATCAAATGGGAGAATGGGCTGAGAAGTGTCAGATGGAGTTTAATTTAGATAAATGTGAGGTGCTACATTTTGGGAAAGCAAATCTTACTAGGACTTATACATTAACGAGAAGGTCCAAGGGAGTGCTGCTGAACAAAGAGATCTTGGAGTGCAGGTTCATAGCTCCTTCAAAGTGGAGTCGCAGGTAGATAGGATAGTGAAGGTGGTATTTGGTATGCTTTCCTTTATTTGTCAGAGTATTGAGTACAGGAGTTGGGAGGTCGTGTTGTGGCTGAACAGAACATTGGTTAGGCCACTGTTGGAAATATTGCATGCAATTCTGGTCTCCTTCACATCGTAAAGATTTTGTGAAACTTGAAAGGGTTCAGAAAAGTTTTACAAGGATGTTGCCAGGGTTAGAGAATTTGATCTATAGAGAGAGTATGATTAGGCTGGGGCAGTTTTCCCTGGAGTGACAGAGGTTGAGGGGTTACATTATAGAGGTTTATAAAATCATGAGAGGCATGGATAGGATAAATAGAGAAAGTCTTTTCCCTGGGGTCGGGGAGTCCAGAACTAGAGGGCAAAGGTTTTGGGTGAGAAGGCAAAGATATAAAAGAGACCTAAGGGGCAACTTTTTCACGCGGAGGTTGGTACGTTATGGAATGAGCTGTCAGAAGAAGTGATGGAGGCTGGTACAATTGCAACATTTAAAAGGCATCTGGATGGGTCTATGCATTGGAAGAGTTTGGAGGGATATGGGCCGGGTGCTGGCAGGTGGGACTCAATTGGGTTGGGATATTTGGTCGACATGGATGAGTTGGACCGAGTGGTCTGTTTCCATGCTGTACATCTCTATGACTCTATGACTCTATGACGTGTGCAATAAACCATTCTTGAGGTTCTCAGAGGATTAAGCGTTAATTCTGTGTTTTGGTTTGTAGGCATCTGCATTTGTCACTAGTTAAATGTTCTCTTTTCTAATTTATATGATGTGTTTCAAGATCTGGTAATACTTTGAGTTTAGTTTGTATTTTGGGAACTTGTGGTGATTTGAAACTGTAGTGTGTGCCTGTGTCAGTGTGCAAAATGTATAGTTAATGTATTGTCCTTTTAAGGAACTTTGGATGGTTGTGTAAAGGAAAAACTGTGACAAAATATTCATTTCGAATTTCACTCTCATAGCTTGATTAAAAATTACCTCTTGGAATTGACAACAGCTGATTAAAATTAATTGAAGAAATAAAATTAAGATGTAACTTATCTGCTCAATCTTCAAATTAGAGCATTGTGTTTGGATTGAGGAAAGAGTCTCAGCAAATTATAATTTTAGAAACTTTATGTTTTAAAAAGCAGCCTTCACCATTTACTTTGTCTCCTGCCATTAAGCCAATTATATATCTAATCGCCAAGCTCACCCTGAATCCCTGTAGTTTACCATGTGAAAGCTTGTCAAAGATTTTACTAAAATCCAAATAAATAATGTCTACTAATCTGTAATCAACCACCTTCCTCAACAAAAACTCATTCATGTTGGGAGACATGATTTTCCTCACACATAACCCTGATGACCATCCTTACTCAATTTATGCCTCTCGAAATGTCCACAAACCCTATCTTTGATAATCACCTCCAACAATTTACGAAAACCAAAGTCAGCCTCACAGGTCTATAGTTCCCTGCTTTCTCCCTACAATCTTTTTTGAACAAAGGTACAATGCAGCCACCCTCCAGTCAACAGGCATCTCACCCATTGTTCTAGATGATGCAAATATTTCTGCAAGAGGACTCATTAGTTCCTCCCTTACTTTCCACAATCTTCTGGAATACATTTGATGAGGTCCCACCTTTATTTTCTCGAAGACCTCCCAAATTTCTTCGTCTTTAATGTAAACTGTTTTTAAAACATTCAAGTTTATTTCCCTACATTCTCGAGACTCCGTTTCTTTCTCCACAGTAAAAACTGACGTAAAACGTTCATTTTGTTTCTTTCCCATCTCCCGCAGTTCAACACAAATGAACTCCTTTAAGAGGCCATACCCTCTCTCTAGTTGCCATCTTGCTCTTAATGCATTTGTAGAATCACCTTGGATTATCCTTTACCTTATCTGCCAATGCTAACTCCAATCCCCTCTTTGCCTTCCTAATTTCTCTCTTAAGAATGCCCCTACAATCTTTATATTGATTAAGAGATTCAACTGAACCAAGTTGTCTGCGTTTAAAATAAGGTTCTCTCTTATTTTTGACAAGAACCTCAATATCTTTATTCAGCCATTGTACCATACTCTTAGCAGCCTTACCCTTCACTCAAACAGGAATAAAATGCCTCTGAACTCGCCATCACACTCTTGAATGCCTCCCACCCGCCAGATGTCCTTTTACCTGCAAACAGTCCACTCCAATCAGCTTTTGAAAGTGCTTATTCACAACCCATTAAAATTTGCCTTATTCCAGTTCAAAATTTTGATATTTTTATGGAAGGCTTCTCCTTGTTCACAACCATTTCATAACTGAACTTTGATTACTTGTCTCAAAGTGTTCCCCTGGCTTTACTTCAGTCACCTGTCCTGCCTTATTACCCAAAGAAAGGTCTCCTTTTGTTCCTTCTCGAGTAGGAACATCCACATCTTGAGAAAGAAAATTTTCTTAAACATATTTGACAAATTTTCACCATCCAAACTTTTAATACAATGATAACTCCAGTCAATGTTTGGAAAATTAAAATCCCCCATCATTCACAGCCTTATTGTCCTTGTGCGTATTGGAGATCTCCCGATATACTTGTCTCTCAATTTCTCTCTTACTGTTGGGGAGCCTATTGTACAATCCCATCAAAGTGACTTTTCCTTACTTATTTGTTATTCGTTCCCAGATATTTTCACTGGACGATATAAATAGAAAAAAACCAAGTGCTGCGATACTGTCCTGATCAGACATTCCCAGGACAGGGACAGCACAGGGCGAAACATTGATCAAATCCCACTCTGCAATTTCAAAACTGAAAATAAAGTTGCCCTGACTCTGTTAAACAAAACCAAAAGTGCTATTCCTATGGGGAGAGAAAACAAAAGATCAACAAGCAAAAAAAAGGCTCTACCTTGATGGTCCTCATCGACCTCTTTTGGAGCATGGATAACAAGGGGCCAAAGTAAAAATAAACTCAAGCAAATTCAAAGAAAACAAATAATTAAACAAACAATTAAACAACTAAGTAAATAAATCCTCTCTGCCCCATCCCTAATGAACACTCCCAGGACAGGGACAACGATGGTTTAAAATCCAAGGTATATAAAACAGCCCTCTTCCTGGGGCACCAGACTGAAAATAAATCCAAACTGAATGGGCCAAATGTACACTGATACTACAGAGACAATTCACTAAATGAGAATATCATGAACCAGAGGGGGACCGACACCCTTGCAGTCAACCTTGTGGGTGTTATCCAGTCCACTCCTCTGCCATCCAGTGGGTCCCCAACTCTGGTCATCCTTGTAACCCGAGCTCTCTAATCCCCCAGCCAGCACAATCCGTGTTCAGAAACCTGTTCATGAACAGGGCTCCCTGATGAGAGCCAGCTCTCCCACAGGGGGAAAAGCTCCGACTCGAGCTGAATGTGTCCCAGATGGTGATCAGGTTCAGATTGAAACCAGACAATCCCTGAAAGATGACCTGAGACTGGAACCAATCCACGAACATGAATTGCGTGTTGGAACGGAGGTCGTGCACTTGTTGGAAGAAATACACCATGAGACTCAATGTAAAGGTGTCACTACAGGGTCTGAAGGTGGGGAGTCTTTACCTGGGTGCAATGTCACACCAGCGGCTGACCACCCTCCTCAAGCGGGAGACTCAGAACCACAGCAGTGACTCAGCGCTGTCTCTTGTCCCAGTAAGACCCAACGAGTTTTTACTGGACGGTGGTGAGGAAGCCAGAGGGACCAAACTGACCAGCCAGTACCACAACATGGCTGCCACAATTGGTTTGTGACTCGCAATCACATTGTGTAGGACAACACTCATACCCTGACGCTTTCCAGATCTGAGACGAGGGATCCATCATCAGTCAGCGGCACAAAGAGCTGCTGGCAGACCCTGTCTGTTTTTAACAGTGAGCAGAAGGAGGGGCCACCACGGTTGAGATCCCGAAGGATCCACACCCGTAATCTCATCCCGGTACTCAATGAGATCCAAAGCCTCCCTGCTTCCTTCTCCATCCAGTCCAGAAGTGATGTAGCGAATCCCAGAACAACTTGTCATCCTGCAGCAGCTTGTTAAAGTGCAAGTACACAGTCATCACTCCGGTGCTAAATGGACCGTGCTCTGCTCAGACCAGGCTGTGATCAGAAAACTGCACTTGCTGCATGGAGGACTTCAGAACACAGGAGGCATATGCCCTGGAAATGGAGATGCAGTCAATGCTGGACACTCCAAGCTCTGATTATGACCAACTTTGCCTTCCTTAGTCTCTCAAAGAGCTCTGCCAAATGCTCCATGTGATCTTTCCATGAATGGCTAAAGATCGTTAAGTCATCCATGTAGGTGACGCAATTAGACCAGAAGACCTAGGATCAGGAATTAGGCCAATCAGCCCATTGAGTCTACTCCACATTCATTCATGTCTGATACGATTCTGAACCCCATTCTCCCACTTTCTCCCATAACCTTTAATCTCCTTGATACTCAAGAACCTATCTATCTCACTCTTAAATTTATTCAATGACCTTGCATCCATAGCCTTTTATGGCAATGAATTCCATAGATACACCATTCTCTGGCTGAAGAAGTTTCTCTTTATCTTCGTTCTAAAAGGTCTTCCCTTTAGCCTAGGTGTATGCCCTCAACATCTAGTGTCTCTTATGAATGGAAATATTTTCCTGACATCTACTCTGTCTAGGCCATTCAGTGTTCTGCATGTTTCAATTAGATACCCCCCTCATCTTTCTGAACTCCATTGAGTTTAAACCCAGTGCCCTCAAACGTTCCTCAGATGATATGCTTTTCATTCCTAGAACTATTCTCATAAATGTCCTCTGAACATGCTCCAGGGCCAGTATCCTTCCTGAGAAATGGGACCTAAAACTGTACACAATACTCAAATGTGGTCTGACCAGAGTCTAATAGAGCATCAGAAGTACATCCTTGCTTTTGTATTCAAGTCCTCTCAAAATAAATGTTGTCATTGCATTTGCCTTCCTAACTACTGACTCAACCTACAGGTTTACCTTGAGAAAATCCAAGACTAAAACTCCCAAGTCTCTTTGCACTTCAGACTTCTGAATTCTCTCCCCATTTAGAAAATAGTCCATGCCTCTATTCTTCCTACCAAAGTGCATGACCTCACACTTTTGCACATTGTACCTCATCTGCCACTTCTTTGCCCACTCTCCTAATCTGTCCAAATCTTTCTACAGCCTCTCCATCTCCTCAATGTTACTTGTCCTTCTACCTCACATCAAAATCCAAATCATCTGGATTTGATTCCTCACTGAGTGGCAATAGCTAATACCTGTTTTTCTAGCTCCCTTACCCTTTCATAGCATTGTTTCAGCATGTTCACATGATATACCCAATAATTTTGTTTCCTAGCTGGCACCTTTACCAGATAACTCCCCTGACTTAACTACTTCTCAATCTGGTACGCATCACTAGACCTTGCTTTGAAGGGATCTCCCGCCATTGGTAACAGCACCGATACATCATCCTCACAGGCAAACATACAACTTTTACATTTCTTATCTGCTTCTTTGTTCAATAAGTGATGAACCAGCTTCAAAAATTGTCCAGCTAATTCACCTACTGTTTAATCTGTCTCTGACTTCAGATACATCATCCAACTGTAAGATCTGACTTTTCCTTAATTATAAGCTTTTCCTTAATTGTAAAGGTTGTCTTACTTTGTCTGAATATCAATCCAAATGGAGTAAACACAGTCGATTCATTTGGAGAATCTCTAACAGCAAGTAATATAAAGGGGATACATTTAACCCAATCATTTGGTTAATCCTGGCAATAAACCCTCAACGTGGTCTTTAGGTGCTGATGCTATTTTTTCAATGATCCCCAAGATTCAGGATGGTCCGCATTTGATGCATAAACTATCCATGATCTTCTTCAATAATTTGGCAGTAACATTAGACCCTTGGTCTGACTGAATCTCTGAGTAATCTATAATGAGTAAAGAAAGCAAGTAACTCTTCTACAACGTTTTTACCTTGAAATTCCAGAATGGAATTGTTTCCAGAAACCTAGTGGACACATCCATTATGGTTAGGAAATTCTGGCTCCCATATCTGGTTTTGACGAGGGGTGGGTCCACACTATTATAATTCATGCAAAACGTTCTTCAAATGAGAAGTGGCACCAAAGGTGCTGGTTTCATCACTGCCTGTGGTTTTCTTGCCATCTGACATGTATGAAAGGTACGGCAAAATTCAACCACATCTTTATGTAATCTAGACCAATAAACATGTTTCTACATCTTAGCCTGAGTCTTCCTCACTTCTAGATGACCTACTCCAGGCAACTTGTGTACTTCCTGTCTGTATTCTACCAGCAACTTATCTGGTGAACTTCACATGCCTCATCTGTGCTAATCTGCCAAGGGCACCATTTCCACCTTAAGATTTTATCCTTAAGATAATAGCTTTCTGGAATACACTGATTCTATTTCCGAGTCGGCTTTATGATGACAACCTTTATTGTCTCATCGTTTTGTTCTAACTCCTTTGATCTTTCAGAACTAAACACCTCTGTCTGATCCTCTACCTGCTTAGGTTTTTCCTTTACTACCTAATCAGAGTGTCAGCTGACTCGACCTCATATCCTTCATCTTTTCTTTTAACTCCTCAGTTCTCTGGTTTCCTTTTGTTTCCTCCATTCCACTACAATGGGCCTCATTCCCAGCTGTGATCCGGCTATATCATTTCCAAGAATTAACTGGATTCCTGGAATAGCTAATTTTCCGCTATCACGATCACTTCCCCAAATTTGATTGTACTTTCTAACCTTACCTTACTCAGGGGAATACCACTCCTCATCTTTCCATTTATTCCACAGATTACCACACACTCAGACAATATTTCAGAAGGATTGCAAATATTTTCATCTCTCACTATTGGAGACAGACTATTTCCATACCTCTCAATATTTTAAGTTATTTATCTATTTCCCCCAATCTACCTGAGTAAATCTTACCCACACAGGTGACATCTTTGAAAAGATCAAGCACTATCTTACTATTCAGCATGTGACTAGGCTGTGCACTCTCCTTCAGCTCCTTAACTTCCCTTGAGATTTCCTTCACTGCCCTAACTAATCTGACTAGTTTCAATCCCACTCTTTTACCACATTCTTCTTCCCAGTGCCTTTCTTAAACCACTAGCATTGTGAACTTGTGTGTCTCATCTTGTTGGAGGAAAAAAACCCTGAGGTCTTTCACCTCTTTTTCACCCTCTTGGATTTCTTTATTCATCGTGGTAAACTGTTCCAGTTGTTTTTTAATGTAGGATCGCCCTTTTTCCCAATTTCTATCACTCACAGAACAAAATTGCTGTAAGAAGCTGGATTTCGATTTATGTATAATTGCATATTCATCAACCATCTCTTCAGCTCTTCTTGCTGTTTTAACTTACTGTTCCTCAACATGAGTTGTCATCAATTCTGGAAGTGAGTTTTTAAACTTCTCCAGCAGAATACATCTCTTTGAGCCTCACATCTTTTCTATTTTAACTTTTCTCAACTATCTATTGAAATTGCTCAGTTTAATTCTTTCAAACTCACTGCAAGTCTGATATGGTATATTTCTTACATTTCTGAACCATTGTCTGTTCCCTTCTGGTAACAATTGTTAGGCACTCGACATAGACTTTTTTACTTCTTCATATATCCTGACACCTACTCTGACAGCACTATACACAATTCAGTAACTTTGTTTGGATCAAAGCCCACATGGTTACTGGCCACTTTAATTGTTTAGCCATTTTCTCAATTGAGATAAAAAAGGCTTCTATATCCTTCTCATCATATGTAGGTAATGCTGAGATATATTTAAATAGGTCTGCACCCGGCCTTTGGCTACAGTGATTTAGCTTATCACCGTCCACCTCACTAAACCTACCTTCATCTCTCTCCTTTTGAACCAACTTTCCTGTCTGATTGTCAACCCTTGCAGTTTTCACTCTCTCTCTTTTTCCTTCCTTCTGCAAGGCCCTTCCCCACCTGCTCTGTTTCCTCAACTTTAACTGTACGTCATAATGTTTCAGTTCCCTTTCTAACTTGAATTGTCTTACTTGCAGTTTAATTTTCTCTAACTCCACTGTCCTTGACTGTAGGGCTTTTGCCCGAAACATCGATTTTCCTGCTCCTTGGATGCTGCCTGACCTGCTGTGCTTTTCCAACACCACACTGATCTAAACTCGGTTTGTCTGGAATACTTATATGCATGGCTAACTCCGTTACAATTGCAGCTTTTTAATTATTCCTCATTAAACCCAATTTCAGCTTGTTTGCTCATTCTACAAGTGTCACCTTTTTCTGATTTTTCTCAACTTTCTTGGAAAATTTGAGAAGCATCTTTGCCCCTGAACCCCTTTAGCAATGCTCTGAGCCATTTCCCCATTTTTAATTTAGCCAACAAGAAGCAACCAAAATTAAACACATTTTCCAGTTCTGACATACATTTCATTTTAAGATCTAGGACCTTAGTCCAGAGGTCTGTTGAAATCTCTTTTTGTGGCTTTCTTGTTAGCCTTTAAAGGTTTTCCAATCTTCTGGTTTTCTGCTGTTCTTGGCCACATTGTATGCCTTCTTTTCAATTTGATAGCCTCCCTTATTTCCTGAGACACCCATGGCAGATTACCCCTTTTCTTACAGTGCTTCCTTTTCACCGAAATATATTTCTGCTGAGCACTTTGAAAAATTGCTTTGAAATTCCTGCACTGCTCATCAACTGTTCCATCATAAAATCTTTGTTTCCAGTCTACTTTAGCCAAGTCCTCCCTCACTCTATTGCAGTTCCATTTTTTCAAGCACAGGACCCTGGTATTTGATTTTATCTTTACAATCTCCATCTGCATTTTCTACATTCAACCATGCTGTGATTGCTCCTTCCAAGAGAATCCCAAAATATGAGGTCATTAATTGTTCCTGCCCCATTACACAGGACCAAATCTAAGATAGCTTGCTCCCTCGTCAGTTCCTTTACATATTGTTCCAGAAAACAGTCATGGATACACACAACAAAGTCCTCCTCAAGGCTATCCTGACCGAGCTGGTTTGGCTGCTCGACATGTGGATTAAATGCCCCCATTGTAACAGCTGTATTATTTTTACAGGCATTAGTTATTGCTTTATTTATTGCCGGCCCAATGTGATATTATTTGGTGGCGTATATACTACGCCTATCATTGATTTTTTTTTTCTTAGAATTTCTCATTTCCAACTGAATGGATTCAATCTTATTCTCCCTAGAACCTCCATCATCACCACCCTGATGTTGTCCTTGAATATCAGGGCTACAGCATCTCCCTTACCTTCCTGTCTGTTCTTCCAAATAGTCTGATACCCCTGGATATTTAACTCCCAGTTGTGACCAAACTGTAACCATGTCTCCATAATGGCTACCAAATCATTTTCATTCACAATGATTTGTGTCATGAACCCATCAGCCTTGTTACAAATGCTATGAGCTTTCAGGTAAAGTGCCCTTATGTGAGCTTTCCACCCCTCATGATTCCCAAATCACCAATAATATCTCCTGAGTTATCCTTTCTTTTTACTTCTTTCACAGTCTGTCTTGAACTTAAACCCTCCTGCACACAAGCTAACCTGCTGCTTACCATTTTACTTATCAGCATATTGTTGTTTTCCCTTTCCCTTCCCCCAACGCACTGGTTTAAAGTCCCAGTGACCACCTTATTGATCCTTTTCACGAGAACACTTGTTCCAGGTCGGTTCAGGTAGACACCGTCACATTGGTACACATCCCCCCAGGTCCAAAACTGATGCCAATGTCCCATGAAATGAAACCCCTCTTTCCCCCACCACACCCTCAGCCACGTTTACTTCTCTAATGTTCTTACCTCTCAGCCAATTTGCATGTTGCTTTGGCAGTAATCCAAAGGTTATCAGCCTTGAGGACTAGTTCCTTAATTTTGTTCCTAGTGCTTGATAATCCCCAAAAATGTGCTCCTTCCTAGCCTTGCTTATGTTGTTTGTCCCAGTGCGGATCACAACAACTGGATCCTCCCCTTCCCGCTCCAATATCCTTTCAGGCTGATCGGAGATGTCTTACACCCTAGCATCAGGCAGACAACACACCATGTGGGACTCCTGATCCGGCTTGCAAAGGATACTATCGATCCTCCTAATTATAGAATCCCCTATAACTCCCACTTGTCTTTTTGCTCCCCTCTCTTGAATGGTCTTCTGCACCATGGTGCCGTTGTCAGCTGGCTCATCCCGCTAGCAGTCAATTTCCTCATCCAGACAAGGAACAAGTATCCCATACTTGTTGGATAAGGTCAAGAGCTGAGGCTACTCCATTCCTGAACTCAGGATCCCCCACCTGCCTCACTTGCAGTCACACCATGTTGTCCCTGATCACGAGCTGAATTTGAATCAGTTAATCTACCAGGTGTGACTGCCTCCGGAAACAAAGCGTCCAGGTAACTCTCCCCCTCCCGGATATGCCACAGTGTTTGAAGTTCAGAATCCAAATCATCAATTCTGAGCCGGAGGTCCTCCAGCAACCAACACTTGCTGCAGATGTGGTCACTGCCATTCACAACGGGATCAGCCCGCTCCCACATCATACAGCTGCAGCACTTCACCTGCCCAGCCATCTCTACTTAGTTAATTACTTTATTAATTTAGAGTTAATTAACATCTAATGCTTCTTTGCTCTCCTCACGTTTCGCCGCTGTCCGAATATATCAGTTCACTCACCTTCCTGGAACACAATTTGACCGCTCACGCTGAAAATGGAGGCTGCTTACTCTCAAGTTAAGTCCTTTTCGAGGGAAATTTACCTTCCCACCTGTTCCCTGCTCCTTACTCTCACTGCTCCCGAAAATGGAGGATGCCACACCCCCACATTGGAACAACTGACTCTTACTCAACTTGTTGTTTTATAACACCCCACAGTTACCATAGATACACCTTCGCCCCCCCCAAAACCAGGACCACTACCTCCCCTTGCACAAAGCACTGAAAAAAACTGAGAGTCTTAAAATCTGATTCTAATAATGTGGAAATAGGCCATTCGGCCCAACAATTCTAGACTGACTCTCCAGATAGCAGCCCAAACTCAACCACCTTCCTTATCCCTGGAAGCCTGCATTCCCTACGACTGATCCACTTAACCGACGTATCCCTGGACACTGGGCAGTTTAGGTAAAAACAATGACTGCAGATGCTGGAAAGCAAATACTGGATTAGTGGTGCAGGAAAAGCACAGCAGTTCAGGCAGCATCCAACAAGCAGCAAAATCAACATTTCGGGCAAAAGCCCTTCATCAATCCACCAAACCTGAACATCTTTAGACTATCGGAGGCAGACATACAGACCTGGGGAGAACATGCAAACTCCACACAGGAAATTGCTGGAGGCTGGAATTGTACCAGAGTCACTGGTGTTGTGAGGCAAGAGTACTAACCACTGAGCCATGGTGTTCAGCCCTCCCAGTCAACACAGTGCCTTAGACTACAAGTCCCAAGTCACAGGCCTTAAACAAGAGTTGTCCAAATCTCAAAGGCAAGTCACTAGCAGATGATACAGGTCACAGTCTAGAAATAGTAACATTGGGAGTTCCCAGGCTCAAGACTCTAGCGTACAGTGACTAACGAAGAAGAGTTCAGGACCTAAGATGTTATCGTCCAGACCAGCAGGCAAACCTGACAGTGACCCCCCATGACTGAGATTCCCACCACCAATGTTCTTCCACACTTTCTGATCCCCACCTTGTGCAGCTGAGCTCTGGCTACACTCCCCAGAGCCGTCACTCTCACTGTTTTTCAACACAGGAAATGGTTTTCTGAGTGAGATGGGCTGTGGGCCTTTCCTGAATCTCTGACTACCACTGACTGGTGATCAGTGTCAGTCAGAAACACTTCAGCTGCCAGGTGACCACACCCAAGCTCTAAAGCCCCATTCTGAAGCTGATCAAACCAGTCCTACATCCTGCAGACGTGGTCAGGGAAGGTGAGTGCAGACCCCGAGCCTTGCCCTCTCTCCATCTGCTGCCCTGTGGAGAGATGACCCCAAGGGTCCAGCAGTCACTACTCCCAGAATGGGAGTGCATTTATGTGACACGTGCTGGTACAACAACACTGCTGCAGTTTATTTAAAGTGAAACAGAATCTTTATTTACAAGAACATTAATTATTTACACTATGTACAAATATAACAGAGAGATAGGTCTATTGATTTTATGAACTGCACACTCTGGATGAGTGTACAAAGTTGTATACTTTTGGATCAGTTTCTAAGAAAGGGTAAGTATCTGGAGGAGATCAATTCTTCCTATAAATGTCCACGATCTGGAGAAGATCAATGCTGAGACAAAGTTGAGGTTCCAGTGAGAGCATTTGCTGAGGACCTGACAGAGATCAGATGCTGTTAAAGATGTGAAGACCATAAGATGAAGCAGAGACGATCCATTGGTGTGACAGAAACATTGATGTCGAGAAGGTCTGTTTGTTTATTGACGGTGAGGATCTGGATCTGGAGCACAATAGTTGGTATGAGAAGACAAGGTTCTGGGCCATATTCCGAACCTGATGTGCTGAGGTCTCATTTGGGGACGATGCAGCAGCAACTGCAAATTAATCCTTTACACCAGGAGGTCCATTGGGTGATCCGGAAGCGATGGGTCTGCTTGGTGAGGAATGCTGCTAAGGCCGCTGCTTGATCGCGGTGATGGTCCTGGTTGGACCTGAAGGATACACAGTCCGAAATGTAGGAACTCACCATGTCGGGGTAATCGTCAACGAGTTGACGTGAAATACGTTTCAGGAAGTTTTGGTAACTCCAGCCTGGTGCCTCGAGATACCTCTCAACTAAGGAGCAAGCCTTTGTGGAACCAGTGGAGGAGAAAATCATCTGCAGTGCTGCACTACAACACTGGATGGTTTTCTCACTTTTAGTATCCAGCTGCAACAGCAAGGGCACGATGTTGGCGTGGAGCTGTCGCTGGAAATCACTGGACTCTCCAAACGTGGCCAATTTTTCCAACGTTTGGAGAGCTGCCACAGAGACTTGCTCACTTCCTGCCCCAAACAGTGGCTGTGTCCTGGAGAGGATTGCATTTAAAAAGGGCCTGATTGTTTCTGCTGGTGCCTCAAGGATGTTTTTCTGAAGGCAAGACAACACCGCAAGAGTGAATACATCGCTGTTCTCTGGATTGCCCAACAGGCTCACCAAGACATCGGTCACACTCCAACACCATCGCCTCGCTCCAAAATCGATGTTTTTTAAAGCTCTGATGCAGAGCAACTGGCTAACGGGTGAGGAGTCGTACCAGCAGAGGTATCGTATTAAGCTGTTAATGACCATGTCTGTGAGACCCAGTTCGGAAAGGCACGGAGCTTTCAGGAGTTCCTCAAAGAAGAGTATTATCGGAACTGCCTGACAGTCCTGGATCCGAAGGATTTGGGAAACCAGACGATGTACGGTCTTAAACAAATCATCACCTGCAGATGCTGTCATTGCCTGGGCCAGCAGAACAACCCCCTGATCAAATCCAACCCCTCGTAGCTGTTGCCATCCTCCGACCATCACCATCTGGTCTGAGATGTCACTTTGACCAATCAGGTCAAACAGGGCCTTGAGTGACCTCACACACCTTTCATTCAGTGACCTACTTGTATCAGCATCAAACCCAGCGGTGAAACCTCTCTGCTGTGACTGAATATCTGTATCACTGGGCAGAGAGAAACTCATTCCGCTGGTGAGTGATACAAGTAAGCCACTGAAAATGTGTGGGAACAATGTCCTCACCACGTCTGCCATCCTGGGCTGAGTCAGTATCTCATATAAGCCATGGATGGCAGTCAGCGAGACGTTGGCCGAGTACATGTTCCCACGGACGGGGCAGCTTTTTCCCTCCAGTGAGTACACGAGATGTTTGATCGTACTCACCGGACAGGCTCGATCCTCAGCTGCTGCTCTCCACACATCCCGGATGAACTTGTGCACTGGGGGGCGACAGAGCAGGAGCTGGGACATAGCTGCTGCTGAGTGCAGTGAGGTCAGAGCAGTCATCCCTCGTAGGACACGCCCTTTCACCTCCTGGTGAGGGATGATCTCCAAATGAAGCCCCAGCACATGCAGGATCTCTGAGACCCGGTCCTGAAGTTGTTTTCTCTCTTGCAGGAAGAGGTTTTCCAATAGTAAGGACGCGACCCGGGCACAGCTGGGATTATGGTCTGAAAGACTGCCACAGACCATGAGAAGCAGGTCGTCTAGCTGACAGCGCGGCAGGCTTTGGCAAATCAGCTCCATCACCTGATGACACTTCTCAAACTGAGCTACTTCATCAGGGTCCGTCAGGTCTTCCGGAAGTGTCTTCAGAAACACCAGACGCTCTTGATATTGTTGTAGGCTGGCTCCATCAGCTACTAAGTACATGGACATAATGGTACTGACCGCGCTGAGGGCCGTCTGTTGCACAGCTTGGGAACGATCAGCACAACGTGGAAGCAGTCCTCCAAGCAGCGTGCCCACAATATTCTCCAGCACTTCCCTGCTGTCATCAAACCTCCGTGAAAACACCACGAGCATCTCCGAGATGATGTGGACTGCTGTCTCCCGCTTATTGTCTTCCATCGAAAAGATCCCCTCCTCAATCTTCTGGATGATTTCGTCCTTGTCTTCACTCTCAGCAATGATCTTCTCCATTGCCACACAAAAGACACCAATAACAGGCTTCATCTTTGAGTCAGCTTGTGAAAACCCTCCAATTCTGTTCTTGACCTCTGTCTTCAATCTTTCTCTCAAGTTGGGATGTTACCAATTCAGTTGACCAGAGCAGTTTGCTTGATCTCCTCTCTCGGCGTCTCTGCAGCACAAGTGCACAGATCACTTCAGTTTGTTGTGTTTTGTATGACCCTGTGATGATGTGTTGTCATGGTTCTCATTGTGATGACAGCGGCCGTCAGTTGTAGACAATAGACAATAGACAATAGACAATAGACAATAGACAATAGATGCAGGAGTAGGCCATTCTGCCCTTCGAGCCTGCACCGCCATTCAATATGATCATGGCTGATCATTCCTAATTAGTATCCTGTTCCAGCCTTATCTCCATACCTCTTGACTCCACTATCTTTAAGAGCTCTATCCAATTCTTTCTTAAAAGAATCCAGAGACTGGGCCTCCACTGCCCTCTGGGGCAGAGCATTCCACACAGCCACCACTCTCTGGGTGAAGTAGTTTCTCCTCATCTCTGTCCTAAATGGTCTACCCCGTATTTTTAAGTTGTGTCCTCTGGTTCGGCACTCCCCCATCAACGGAAATATGTTCCCTCCTGCCAGAGTGTCCAGTCCTTTCATAAGCCTATACGTTTCAATCAGATCCCCTCTCAGTCTTCTAAACTCAAGGGTATACAAGCCCAGTCGCTTCAGTCTTTCCGTGTAAGGCAATCCTGCCATTCCAGGAATTGACCTCGTGAACCTACGCTGCACTCCCTCAATAGCCAGAATGTCTTTCCTCAAATTTGGAGACCAGAACTGTACACAGTACTCCAGGTGTGGTCTCACCAGGGCCCTGTACAGCTGCAGAAGCACCTCTTTGCTTCTATACTCAATCCCTCTTGTTATGAAGGCCAGCATACTATTAGCCTTCTTCACGACCTGCTGTACCTGCATGCTTGCCTTCATTGACTGGTGGACAAGAACACCCAGATCTCTCTGAACAGCCCCTTTACCTAATTTGATACCATTGAGGTAGTAATCTGCCTTCCTGTTCTTGCCACCAAAGTGGATAACCAGACATTTATCCACATTAAACTGCATCTGCCATGCATCTGCCCACTCACCTAACTTGTCCAGGTCACCCTGTAATCCCCTAACATCCTCATCACATTTCACCCTACCACCTAGCTTTGTGTCATCAGCAAATTTGCTAATGTTATTGCTGATACCATCTTCTATATCATTTACATATATTGTAAAAAGCTGCGGTCCCAGCACGGATCCCTGCGGTACCCCACTGGTCACTGCCTGCCATTTTGAAATGGAGCCGTTAATCACTACCCTTTGTTTCCTATTAGCCAACCAATTCTCTATCCAATCTAGTACTTTGCCCCCAATCCCGTGCGCCCTAATTTTATTCACTAACCTCTTGTGTGGGACTTTATCAAAAGCTTTCTGAAAGTCCAGGTACAGTACATCCACTGGATCTCCCTCGTCCATCTTCCGAGTTACATCCTCAAAAAATTCAAGAAGATTAGTCAAGCATGATTTCCCCTTCATAAATCCATGCTGACTCTGTCCTATCCTGTTACTATTATCCAGATGTGCCGTAATTTCATCCTTTATAATAGATTCCAGCATCTTTCCCACCACTGAGGTCAGACTAACTGGTCTATAATTTCCTGCTTTCTCCCGCCCACCCTTCTTAAAAAGTGGCACAACATTAGCCGCCCTCCAATCCTCAGGAACCAACCCCGATTCTATTGAACTCTGGAAAATAATCACCAGCACATCCACGATTTCCCGAGCCACCTCCTTCAGTACCCTGGGATGCAGGCCATCAGGTCCCGGAGACTTATCAACCTTCAGACCTAACAGTCTCTCCAACACCAAATCCTGGCAAATAGAAATTCCCTTAAGTTCAGGTCCTTCAGCCACTGTTACCTCAGGGAGATTGCTTGTGTCTTCCCCAGTGAACACAGATCTGAAGTACCCATTTAATTCCTCTGCCATTTCTTCGTTCCCAGTAATATATTCCCCTGCTTCTGTCTTCAAGGGCCCAATTTTTGTCCTAACCATTTTTTTGCCTTGGACATACCTAAAAAAGCTTTTACTATCCTCCTTTATATTCTTGGCCAGTTTACCTTCGTACCTCATTTTTTCTCTGCGTATTTCCTTCTTACTAATCCTCTGTTGTTCTTTAAAAGCTTCCCAGTCCTCCGTTTTCCCGCTTATCTTCGTTAAGTTATACTTTTTCTCTTTTAACCTTATATGTTTCTTTACTTCCCTTGTCAGCCACGGCCGCCCATGTCTCCTCCTGGGATCTTTCTTCCTTTTAGGAATGAACTGATCCTGCATCTTCTGCATTATACACAGAAATATCCGCCATTGTTCCTCCACGGTCTTCCCTGTTAAGGTATTAAACCATTGAACTTTGGCCAGTTGCTCCCTCATAGCTCCATATTTCCCTTTATTCAACTGAAATATTGTCACTTCAGATTGTACCCACTCCCTCTCAAATTGCAGATTGAAGCTTATTGTATTATGGTCACTACTTCCCAATGGCTCCTTCACTTCGAGGTCACTGATCAATTCTGGTTCGTTACACAATACCAGATCCAGAATCGCCTTATCCCTGGTCGGCTCCAGCACCAGCTGCTCTAAAAATCCATCTCTGAGGCACTCCACAAAGTCTCTTTCTTGAAGCCCGATACCATCCTGATTCTCCCAGTCTACCTGCATGTTAAAATCCCCCATAACAACTGTAGTAACATCTTTGCGACAAGCCAATTTCAGCTCCTGATTCAACTTACCTCCAACATCCAGACTACTGTTTGGGGGCCTGTAGATGACTCCCATGAGGTCTTTTTACCCTTAGTGTTTCGAAGCTCTATCCACACTGACTCTACATCCCCTGACTCTAGGTCCGCCCGCGCAAGGGACTGAATATCCTCCCTTACCAACAAGGCCACCCCACCCCCTCTGTCCGTCAGTCTATCCTTACGATAACACGTGTAGCCTTGACTATTCATTTCCCAGGCCCTGTCCCCATGAAGCCACGTCTCAGTTATCCCCACAATATCGTATCTGCCAATTTCCAAAAGAGCCTCAAGCTCATCCACCTTGTGTCTAATGCTTCGTGCATTCATATATAGAATTTTTAATTTGTTACTGCTCTCACCCTTCCCCTCAACCCTTATTTCACTCAACTTTACAGCATGATGCCTTTTCCAGTTTTCTGCCTCCTTGATACAGTTGTCTTTCTTGACTTCTCTTGTTCTAACTACCCCTTCAATTTCCTTTTTAAACATCCAGCTTGTCCCCTCCCCCCCGCTACTTAGTTTAAATGTAGCGGTGTTGCAGCAGAAAACCTGCCTGCCAGAATGCCGATCCCTGTTCTATTAAGGTGCAAGCCATCTCTCTTGTAGAATTTATGGTTACCATAAAATATACCCCAGTGATCCAAGAACTTGAAACCTTGCTTCCTGCACCAGTTCCCCAACCACACGTTCAAGTCCATTATCTCCCGGTTTCTGGCCACACTAGCCCGAGGAGCTGGAAGCAAACTGGAGATAACCACCTTGGACGTCCTGCTTTTTAGCCTTCTTCCTAGTTCTGCGAAGTCTCGCTGTAGTATGTTCCTCCTCTTCTTCCCGACATCATTTGTGCCGACGTGTAGCACCACCTCGGGCTCTTCACCCTCGTCCTTGAGGATGTCCTGCACTCTGTCCGCGATGTCTTTCACTCTAGCACCAGGAAAGCAACACACCATCCTTAAATCCTGTCTGCTGCCACAAAAACCTCGGTCAGTTCCTCTCACGATGGAGTCCCCTATTACCACGGCTCTATGTGATGTCCGACTCTTCCGCTCTGCTTCTGCGGCAACTTTTGATTGACAAACATGGCCGCCTTGCGAACTGGTAGTGTCATCAGACTCTACTGTTTCCAAAAGCTTCAACTTGTTCCTGACAGGTACTTCTCCCGGCGTCTCTTGCACCTGTCTCCTCTCTGCCTTCCTCATCGTCTGCACTCTTCTGCTCTCTTCTGGCATGATTGGTGTAATAACATCACTGAAGGTCTTGTCCAGAAAGATCTCGTTCTCTCGGATGAGCCTAAGGTCTTCGAGTTCTTTCGTCAGTGCTGCAATATGCTCGGTCAATTTCTGAATGTGCGCACACTTTCCACACATATACGAGCCAGACACACCAGAGTCATTGACTTGCCACATCAAACACGTAGCGCACTGAACCAGCTGAGCAGTCATGTCTTCACCCTCTTCAACTGTGGCGTAATCTCTTTACTCAACCTCTTTATCAAGATTCCTGAGCTGAAGCCTCACTCTTCGATCTAAACTTCCTTAGACCGTCTTCCTATGGCAACTCTGTGGACTCTTAATTAAGGTTAGAGGAGGAGGGAGGGAGGGAGACCCTACTTTGTAGGATCTGGGGTTTAGAACACACCCACTCTAATAACAATCACTTACCTACCCGACCAGCTTTGCGCTCCGTCTGAACTTCCGCCCAGCTCCCGCCGCTCTCTGCTGCGAAAAGACCGTTGGCGTCGAGGTAAGTTCTTTATATAACAATCACTTACCTACCCGACCAGCTTTGCGCTCCGTCTGAACTTCCGCCCAGCTCCCGCCGCTGTAATGGGGTCCTGAGCTCCCAGTCGTTGTCCTGTGTTGGGATTTTCAAAAACAGGCATCCTGTGAGGAGTCACAGAGATAATGACACAGAGTGTTGGCTCATGTCACAGAATCATAGAGCCAATCAGCATGGAATCAGTTCCTTCTGTGCATCCAGGTCATGGCGACAATAATCCCAAGCAAACCCAGGCCAAGCTGCCTGTCCCTGGTCTATATCCCTCCAAATATTTCATATTCCAGTACTTCTCAAAATATCACCTTTGCATACACAAGAACTGAAAATGTATCAAAATAATATCATACTATTGAAATAACATAACACGGAAATCTAGAAGTAAATCACGAAATAAGCGTCAACTCAGGAGAAATTGCAAGATCCGTGTTACCCTCAGTCTACCATTATTCCAAATTTATTTTGTTTTCAACATCCCTCAACATAGGTGTCATTCCTGTTGAAAGCCATCGTTGGTACATTCTGTTATCTGGGAGAACCCTTTCTCTCCCAAGTTCCCTTCACTGAGGAACTCTTCTTGTTCCATCACCTGAGGAATCTTTAATCAGAGCAACGTCCATTGTAGCACATGGCAGCTCTGTGGAAGCTGGTCATTTTTTTTTTCACAATATCTTGGATTTGAGTTCGATCATTTTTTCTTGACCATATCCTGAATCTGTGCAGTTCGTTTGGAAACTGTTGAGTCAGATGAAGCTCATCTTCATTTTGCGCAAGGAAACCTTCGTTCTCAAACTGTTGAATTTCTTGTGCTGAAGTATGTAATTGATTGAATTTGACTTATCGAGTGAGTTAGACATTTTCATTGGCCCTGTGTGGGTGATATCCTGGTGAATTAGATATTTCACATCCTCAATCATGTTACTCCAGGCTTACTGCTTATTTAGTCTTACCTCTGTCAATGGGAATAACATTTCTTCTTTGGAAGATGAAGGATTAACATCTTCCTCTTGAACTTGGGTCAACTCATCACCTGTCATTCAAATCAAACTGTTGCAATGATTTGTTCACCATATTGCTTTACTATCTGAATCACTTCAGTTCTAGATTCTTTGATGGGTTCATGTGTGTTGCCCTGGATATTTATTCTTTTCTCAACTGCATTTTAGATTCACAGAGACACAGAGCTGTCGAGCATGGCAGAAGACCCTTCGGTACAACTCGTCCATACCGATCAGCTAACTCAAATTAATCCGCTCCCATTTGCCAGCATTTGGCACATATCCCCCTAAACACTTCCTATTCACAGTCCTATCCAGAATCCTTTAACATGTTGTAATTATACCAGCCTCCAACAATTTCGTTGGCAGCTCGTTGGGTGCACGCACCACCCTGTGCGTGAAAACATTGCCCCTCACTTCCCTTTTGAATATTTCCTCGCTTGCCTTAAACCTACGTCTTTAGGTTTTGAACTCCCATACCCTGGGGAAAAGACCCTGCCTACTCACCCTATTCATGCCCCTCATGATTTTATAAACTTCCATAAGTTCACTCCTTGGCCTCCAATACCTTGGGGAAAATAGCTCCAGTCCATTCAGACTCTCCCGAAAGTTCAAACTCTCTCACCCTTTCACAACATCCTTCATGTATCAGGGAGACCAGAATTCAATGTCGTGATCCAAAAGTGGCCTCACCAATGTCGCGACATGATCAAAGCAGAGGATCCAGCACCAATCCTTTACGCACACTGTTGGTGACAGGCCTCCTGTTTGACAAGCAACCTTCCACACTTTTAAAGTAAAGGGATAAACAATGAAATAAAAGCAAGGCCGCGACACTACCCCGATCAGACCCATCTGGGACAGGGACAGATCCGGGTAAAACACAGAGCAAAGCCCACTATGGTCTAACAGGCCAGAAAATAAAACTGCCTTGACTTTGTTCAACATAAATAATGATCTGGTCACTCTGAGGAGATACAAAAATAAATAAACAGATTAAAAGTGGCCCTCCCATGATTCTAACTGCAATTCCCTCTTTTGGGCAGGGACAATGAGGGACCAAAGTAAAAAATAAACTCAAACAAAATCAAAGAAAACAAATGAATAAACTGTTGTGAAGGTGGATAGACTCAGTGTAGACTGTGAGGCAGGAAGATAGAATCTGGTGTTTATAAAATTGTAAAGTTGTAAAATGGAGAAAGCATGGCGCGGTCCGTTGAAAAGATTGTTTTTATGCTTAGAGTTAAAATGGATGTCTGTGAGCAGCTTGAACATTTGCCAATACACAGAGATCATGAACTGAAGCAGTTTGTATCGAAACAGCAGTACAGGTGGAAGATTCTTTATCCGAACATCCAAAAAAAGAAAAGCTCCAAAATCCGAAGTTTTTTATGTAAAGTTTCTTTCTCTTTAACAAGGTTGTTTGGAGAGCAAACATTTAACCCAAGTCGACACCCACTCAATGTGTGTCATTCAGATGCGACATGGGATGGTATGGCCAAGCACTGACAGGCCGAGGGTTTCTCGATGAACGGCCAAGTCGACACCCACTTGATGAGTGTCTCTCACATGTGACATTTGGGGGGGGGTCATGGGCAAACATGTTCTTAGTTAGAAGTCTGCTTCTCCGTTAAGAGTTTAATGGTGAAATTTTTTTAAATGTCCCTATTGTGAAAATCAAAAAATTTTGAATTCTGAAAAACAGCTGGTCCTGAGCATTTCGGATAAAGGATCGTCTATTTGTACCTTGAGTAAAACCTGTTGCCTGGGCCTGCTAATACAGCAAGGTTTGCATGTCGCAAATCAGTTTAAATGGAGCTGTTAGATACCAAAAACCAGTTAAATTTAAATCGGATGGTTTTGACAACACAGGCCCAATCTTATTGTAACAAATATTGATATTGTCATCAAGGATATAAAAGAGTGGGCAGTTGGACAAAGACAAAGACCCCAGAGCTACCTGCCATCAGCCAGAGCTAACAGCCCTCAGCTCGAGAGAGAGAGAGACTGGCTCTCACAGTCATCGGTAATTCCTGACAGAGGAACGATAAAGAAGACATATCTGACAGAAGGATTGGAGGAAAAACCGTTCCTGACACAAAATTGACAGAGGAGGCACTGAACATTCCACAAGACATAGAACCTGGCTGTAATTTCTAGAGACCAAATTCTATTTCTTCTATTGTATGAGTGGGACATTGGACAACATTCCATTAAAATCTTGTTTTATTTGGTAATAGTTCATAGTTAGAAGGGAGTTAATTAGTTTGCTAATAGTTTTGTTTATTTATCTAACTCTAAGAGAACACATTAACTGTTACTTGTTGATATTAAAGTGAATATCGGGGATTTGTTTTATTTAACCACAAGAAGTTCTGAAAGGCAGGTTACACCACTTTTCACACCCTTTTTACAGATTAGAAGGTGAAGTGCTCCTTTTGGGTATTTTGCTTTGAGTTCTCCAGAGTGCTTCACCTCCCCTTAATAACAGTTCGACAGCTCGGGGGCAGCATTTGGACATACCTGCAGGGATCTGGACAGATTTGAACAGACGTAGGGTATGAAAGGTCCCAGCAGATTCAAACAAACTTCGTGACTTGCGTCCTAAGTCTTGAAATAAAACATTAGTGACAATTGGAAAATCTGTTTAATTTCAGTTGTCTGTTGTGGGGTAAATGGAAAGTGGGGAAATGGGTCTTAACATTGCTGAAGAGGTTCTGCGAGCAAAGATGCTTTCCAAATTTGCCAAGAAAGTTTAGAAAGACAGAAAATGGTGACAGTTTAGAATGAGCAAACAGGCCAAAAGTGGGTTTAACGAAGGATAGTTAAAAAAACTGAAAATTGTAAGGGAGTTAACCATGCATTTAGCTATGCCTAAAGTTGTAGGTTTATAACTTTAAGTGCAATGGAGTTAGAAAAAAAAGAATTACAAATGCGAGAATTGGAGTCAGAAAGTGAAAAAGAGAGAGCGAGCAGAAAGGTTTCTGAAACAGATTGAATTACAGTTACATGCAGAGGAACGGGAAACGGAAAGAGGAAAGAAGATTCCCAGGAGAGGAAAAAGAGAGAGAGAGAGAAGAAAAGGATAAAGAGGGAGAATTTGATCTACAGAAGTTGGCAATGAGGCAGGAAAGTTGACATAACGGGATGCATATGAAGGTAGAAGATAGGCTTAGTGAGGAGGATAGTGATAATGAATAAACCCAGGTAGCCAAAGGTTTGGTAGGGATATCTTCAAACATGTCAATACTTGATCCAAATTCGATGAAAAGGATGTGGAAGCCTTTTTTGTTTCCTTTTGAGAAATTGGCTCAACAGATGGACTGACCAGAAACTGCGTGGGTAAGTTTAATTCAGAACATATTAAGGAGGCAGGGCTCGCAAGGTGTTTGCAGCGCTGTCAGAGGTGGTGTCAGGAGAATAGGAAGAAGTGAAAAAGGCTATTTAGAGTGAACAGATTATTACAAGTGCGAAAAAAAAACCCCAAGAGGGTGGAAATGAGGTACAAAACCTGAGGTGTTTTTGCAGCAAAACGCTGGGATATACAAGGTCACAGTGCTGGAGGGTTAAGAAAGGCACTTGGAAAATGAATGGGGGAAAAAAAAAGAGGTTAAACCAGTAGGATTAGTTAAGGCAGTAAAGGATATCCCAAGAGAAGTCGAGGAGCCGAAGGAGAGTAAGATCGTGCTCGATCTTTTCAAAGACTTCACCTGCGGCAGTAAGATTTACTCAGGTAGATCAGGGGAATAGAGAAAAAAAATTGAGAGTTAAGGGAGCTCGTGTATTTCTAATAGTGAGAGACCTTAAAGACCACATTGAGGGCTGATTGTCAGGATGACCCAAATGATTGGAATAAAGATATCCCATTTTTTATTGTTTACTACCAGACATGGTAGAAATGAATCGACTCAGTTTGCTCCTTTGTTAAACGAGTGAAACTTATATTTATTGGAACAGCACACTATTATAATCTTGTTTTATTCCGGAATATCGAGTAGATAAAAGGGAATTATTTGATCTGTTAATAGTTTTGTTAATTTGTTCACTGTTCGAGTTGTATAAATAAATTATTACTTGCTAATTTTAAAGTGAGTGTCAGAGATTTAGTTTATTTAACCACTAGAAGTTGCTGAAAGGCAGATGACACCACTTTTCACACCCTTTTTAAGATTAAAGGGTGAGGTGCTCCTCTGAGTTTTTGGTTTCAGTTCTCAATGGGTAGTCAACCTCCGCTGTGTAAGATCAGCCGGAACCAGAGCAGCCGCAGCTGACATCACCACCCATCCCCTAACGATACCCTCTCAGACCCTCCTGCTGGGTAGAGATATCTCATTTATGGATGTCATTGGGATGGATGGAGACTCTCTGTTGGGGAGGTCATCCACGAGGAAGATGAAGCACATTCACGTGACATACTGATATTTTTTCCTCTCTGGCATCTTGAGCAGATAATTCCCCTGACCTCATTTCTTTTCAATCTGATAAGAACTACTAAACTTCCTTTGAAGGGATTTCCTAACACTGGTAACAGCTTTACTTTATCCTCACGGGCAAATGTACAAATTTAAAATTTCTTACCTCTTTCTTTCTTCATTAGGTGCTGTGCCACCTTGCAACATTATCTAGCAAATACACTTGCTCTGGTTAAGCTGTCTCTCACGTCTGATACATAATCCAACTGAGGAATCGCTGGTTTCAGACCTATCAATTTGTCCTTAATTAATTTTAAAGGTCCTCATACCTTGTGTCTGAACATCAATTCAAATGGAACAAACTGAGTCAATTCATTTGTAGCATCTGTCATAGTAAACAACATAAATGGGATAACTTTATCCCAATCACTTGAGTAATCCTGACAATAAGCCCTCAACATGGTCTTTAGGTGCGATGCCCCATTTCCAATCCTCCCTGAGATTCAGGATGGTACACACTTGATGGAATGTGTTGAATGCAGAAACTATCTATGACATCCTTACATAATTTGATAGGAAAATTGGCCTTTCTGAATCTCGGAGTAATTCACAATGACTAAAGAAAGCAAGCATCTCCTCCATAACCTTTTTTGCCTCGACATTCCGAAATGAATTGCCTCCAGCAACCTAGTAGACAATCCATTCTGGTTAGCAAATACTGGTTCCCACTTCTGGTTTTAATGAGGGGATCATCATAATCATTTATAATCAATGTAAAATATTCTTGAAAAGCGAGAATTGACAACAAAGGTACTGGTTTTATTATTGCCAATGTTTTTTTCTACCATCTGACATGTCTGAAAGGTACAGCAAAATTCAACCACACCTTTCAGAGGCAATGCAAATATTTTCATCTCTCATCATGAGAGACACACGAGTTCTCATATCTCTTAATATGTATTTTTTTGACTTATTCCCCCTGTTCTACCTGAGTAAAACTTACTCACACAGGTGAAGTCTTTGGAAAGATCAAGCCGGTGACTAGGCTGTGCCCTCTCCTTCACCTCCTCGACGTCACAAGATTTCCTTCATTGCCTTAACTAATCCGACTGGTTTAAATCCCACTCTTTTATCACCATCTTCTTCCCAGTACCTTTCTGAAACCACTGGCACTGTGACTTTATGTGTCTCACATTATTGCTGTGAAAGCACTTGAGACCACTTTTCCATCCTATTGGGTTTCTACTTTCCCTGCCCAAAAGGAATTGGGAATATGGGATAGCGTTTTCACAGGGGACAGTGTGGGAGGAGGTGTAGTCTAGGTAGCTGCGGGAGTCGGTCGGTTTATAGTAAATGTCCGTGTATAGGAAGGGGAGGGCGGAGTATGAGATGGTCCAGGTGAATTTGAGGTTGGGTGGAAAGTGTTGGGAAAGTGGATGAACTGTTCAACCCCCTCGTGGGAGCACGAGGCAGCGCCGATACAGTCATCGATGTAGCGAAGGAAAAGGTGGGGGGGGGGCCAGTGTAGCTGCGGAAGATAGACTGTTCCACATATCCTATGAAGAGGCAGGCATACCTGGGGCCCATGCGGGTGCCCATGGCTACTCCTTTGGTTTGGAGGAAGTGGGAGGATTGGAAAGAGAAGTTGTTCAGGGTGAGGACCAGTTCAGTCAGTCGAAGGATGGTGTCGGTGGAAGGGTCCTGGTTGGTACGGCAGGAAAGGAAGAAGTGAAGGGCTTCAAGTCCTTCGTGATGGGGGATGGAGGTGTACAGGGATTGGATGTCCATGGTGAAGATAAGGCGTTGGGGACCGGGGAAGCGAAAATCACGGAGGAGGTGGAGGACGTGGGTGGCATCCGAACGTCGGTGGGGAGTTCTTGGACTCAGGGGGACAGGACCGTGTCGAGGTATGCAGAGATGAGTTCGGTGGGGCAAGAGCAGGCTGAGACAATGGGTCGGCCGGGGCAGTCAGGTTTGTGGATTTTGGGCAGAAGGTAGAAACGGGTGGTGCAGGGTTGTGGGACTATGAGGTTGGAGGCGGTGGATGGGAGATCCCCTGAGGTGATGAGGTTATGGATGGTCTGGGAGATGATGGTTTGGTGGTGGGATGTGGGGTCATGGTCATGGGGGCAGTAGGAGGAGGTGTCTACGAGCTGGCGTTCTCCCAGTTCCAACCTTCCAGAACAGCACTGTCCAACTTCCTTCACACCCATCCGCTCCACCCTGCCTCCAACCTATTACGTTTACCCCCACCTCCATCCATCTATCACACTCAGCTACCTCCTCCCCAGCTCCATTCACCTCCCCCTCACACCACCGAGGCTCCGAGCCTCATTCCTGATGAAGGGCTTTCGCCCGAAACATCGATTTTCCAGCTCCTTGGAAGCTGCCTGTCCTGCTTCTTTTCCAGCTCCACACTCTCAACTCTAATCTCCATTATATGCAGTCCTCACTTTTGCCAATATTGCAAATGGCTGTAATCTTGGCCTTGCGTGCTCTGGTAATTGAAATATTCAGTGTGTGTCAGCTCAGAAGATGGCAAAATAAAATTATATGAAAATTGAAAGATGAGGCTCAAATGATCATGACGGGCTGATTGTTATTACAAAAGAAATTTCATAAATTAAGTAGTTCAATCTTTTTGGTATTTTAACTCATTACATTCATAAATAATGTGGAATGAATGCACAGACTGTTGATTATGATCTCAAGAACAGTTCACAGAATGAAAGGAAAATGGTAATCCTAAGACAGATATCTTTGGATCGAGAGGGTGGAGATGTTGGCCAGGGGTTGCTCACACATAAATCCAGCAAGCTGGTGAACGGAAGTTACCCGAGCACCAAGCACTGGCTCTGAGGGTGACAAAGTGCAAGTCCTTATTTTGAGGAAGAATAATGGGGTAGTCTGAAAGGTGCCCACAGTGGAAAGACAACAGCTCTCAGATGAGCAATGAACCTAGAAGAACAAGACACCACAGTTCGGGATGATTAGGCCAAAGGATAAAAATGCAGGATTCAATGTGCCATGAGCAAAAACCTTGGAGAGCAGACTTGACGATTTTGTGGGTCCCACATTTTTAAATGTGAAGAGGACTTTAAGACCTGGAAGAAATTGTCTGACTAGCATGAGCTTCTGTTTATGTCATAGATTCATGCAGCATGGTCCAAACATTCTATGCCGAACAGAATCCCAAACTAAACTAATCCCTCCTGCCTGCTATTCTTTGGTATTTGTTATTATTTTTGTTCACTGTTCAGGAAACATCAAGGTCTGTGAGTTTGTACTTGAATTTTCACCTTGTATGAATTGTATGCCTGCTGTTCACCTTTTCCTAACCAAATGGTGTAAATTGTATGTTTGTTTTAAAGAAACTAACAGAGGTATTGATTAGACTCATAGAGATGGACAGCATGGAAACAGACCCTTCGGTTCAACTCGTCCATGCTGACCAGATATCCTAACCTAGTCTCAATCCATTTGCCAGCACTTGGCCCATATCCCTTCCTATTCATATACCCAACTGATGCCTATAAAAAGTTGTAATTGTACCAGCCTCCATTACTTCTTCTGGCAGCTCATTCCATGCACCCACAACCCTCTGTGTGAAAACGTTGCTCCTCAGATCCCTTTGAAAATTTTCCCCTCTCACCCGAAAGCTTTCCCTCTAGTTTTGGACTCTCGCACCCCAGGGAAAAGACCTTGTCTATTTAATCAAAGACTTTCATGATTTTATACACCTTTATAAGGTCAATCCTCAGCCTCTGATGCTCCAGGGAAAACAACCCCAGTCTATTCAGTCTCTCCCTGTAGCTCAAATCGGATTGATTATACACTAGTGCTGAGCCAATGACTGTTGTCTAGGGCAGTAACCGGACAACACTTCTTCAATGCTTTGAGCATTCCCACCTTTCAGGCAGTGAGTTCCAGATACTCCCCATCCTTAGGATGATATATATTTCCTCAAATCCCGATGAAAAACCCTCCTGATAAAACTCTCCTGTCCACGTTTTAAGAATTCTGCCACCTCTGTGCCTTTTACATTTGTGTCCCAGATAATGTTGGGGGAATTGAAATCTCCCACTCTTATGACCCTATGTGTTTTACACTTCTGTGAGATTGCTTACATATCAGTGTTCCCATCTCTCTCTGACTATTTGGGGTACATTAGACACCACCCACAATGCGATTGCCCCATTTTTATGATTAATGTTTGCCCAGATGGCCTGATCTGAGGTGCCATCGAAGCTATAATCTCTCCCTATTGCAGTAAGTGATGCCTTGATCAATATTGCAACACTCCCTCTGTTACACCCTGTCTTCTGGCCTGAAGCTTCTATACCATTGAATAGGCTCTCCATGATGCTGGACTGTTTTACTGCCACTTCTACAACCAGGAATTCCCATGTCCCGCCTATCCCCTCACCCACCTCCAGTGTTCATCTTCTACTTGGACCCCTTTCACTTGCCTCTTACCTGCCCTCAATCTCTTCACTGACAACTGTCAGTGTAACGTTGGCTGTTGCAATTTCTCTGCTCCTCTCACCCATTCTCCCTGTTCCCTTCTGAAATGACACCACTTCGCGCTCTCAGGTTCAATTCGAAATTTGTCATCATACCAGCTGGCAGGGGTGGTGTCCTTGTAGCCTGGCAAATTGATCTTTACCTTGAAGGGGCTCAATGCCACCTCTCCAACACCTCTTCCAACCTCTTCCTGAATCATGCCCCCGTATCCCAACATCAAGGCATCGTTTCCAGCAATTTCACTGTGATTGCCCGTCATGATTGAGATTCCCACCACTATTGTTCTCACGCTTTTTCTAATCCCCACCTTGTGCACTTGAACTCTGGCTGCACTCCCCAGACGAACTCTCACTGTTTTCCAACACAGAGAATCGCTTCCTAAGTGAGGTGCACCATGGGGCTTTCCTGAATCTCTGACTACCACTGAATGGTGATCAGTGTCAGTCAGAAACACTTCCTTATAAACCAGTGACCCTGACGTCGGTGGTGGGCAAGTTAATGGAAGGAATCCTGAGGGACAGGATGCACATGTATTTGGAAAAGCAAGGACTGATTAGGGATAGTCAACATGGCTTTGTGTGTGGGAAATCATGTCTCACAAACTTGATTGAGTTTTTTGAAGAAATAACAAAGATGATTGATGAGGGCAGAGCGGTAGATGTGATCCATATGAACTTCAGTAAGGCTCCACATGGGATACTGGTGAGCAAGATTAGATCTCATGGAATACACGGGGAGCCAGCAATTTGGATACAGAACTGGCTGAAAGGTTGAAGACAGAGGATGGTGGTGGAGGGATGCTTTTCAGACTGGAGGCCTGTGACCAGTGGAGTGCCACAAAGATTGGTGCTAGGTCCGCTACTTTTCATCATTTACATAAATGATTTGATGTGAGCATAAGTGGTATAGTTAGTAAGTTTGCAGATGACACTAAAATTAGTAGTGAAGTGGAGAGCGAACAAGGTGACCTCAAATTACAACAGGATCTTGATCAAATGGGAGAATGGGCTGAGAAGTGTCAGATGGAGTTTAATTTAGATAAATGTGAGGTGCTACATTTTGGGAAAGCAAATCTTACTAGGACTTATACATTAACGAGAAGGTCCAAGGGAGTGCTGCTGAACAAAGAGACCTTGGAGTGCAGGTTCATAGCTCCTTCAAAGTGGAGTCGCAGGTAGATAGGATAGTGAAGGTGGTATTTGGTATGCTTTCCTTTATTTGTCAGAGTATTGAGTACAGGAGTTGGGAGGTCGTGTTGTGGCTGAACAGAACATTGGTTAAGCCACTGTTGGAAATATTGCCTGCAATTCTGGTCTCCTTCACATCGTAAAGATTTTGTGAAACTTGAAAGGGTTCAGAAAAGTTTTACAAGGATGTTGCCAGGGTTAGAGAATTTGATCTATAGAGAGAGTATGATTAGGCTGGGGCAGTTTTCCCTGGAGTGACAGAGGTTGAGGGGTTACATTATAGAGGTTTATAAAATCATGAGAGGCATGGATAGGATAAATAGAGAAAGTCTTTTCCCTGGGGTCGGGGAGTCCAGAACTAGAGGGCAAAGGTTTTGGGTGAGAAGGCAAAGATATAAAAGAGACCTAAGGGGCAACTTTTTCATGCGGAGGTTGGTACGTTATGGAATGAGCTGCCAGAATAAGTGATGGAGGCTAATACAATTGCAACATTTAAAAGGCATCTGGATGGGTCTATGCATTGGAAGAGTTTGGAGGGATATGGGCTGGGTGCTGGCAGGTGGGACTCAATTGGGTTGGGATATTTGGTCGACATGGATGAGTTGGACCGAGTGGTCTGTTTCCATGCTGTACATCTCTATGACTCTATGATTCTATGACGTGTGCAATAAACCAATCTTGAGGTTCTCAGAGGATTAAGCGTTAATTCTGTGTTTTGGTTTGTAGGCATCTGCATTTGTCAGTTGTGATATGTTCTCTTTTCTAATTTATATGATGTGTTTCAAGATCTGGTAATACTTTGAGTTAAGTTTGTATTTTGGGAACTTGTGGTGATTTGAAACTGTAGTGTGTGCCTGTGTCAGTGTGCAAAATGTATAGTTAATGTATTGTCCTTTTAAGGAACTTTGGATGGTTGTGTAAAGGAAAAACTGTGACAAAATATTCATTTCGAATTTCACTCTCAGAGCTTGATTAAAAATTACCTCTTGGAATTGACAACAGCTGATTAAAATTAATTGAAGAAATAAAATTAAGATGTAACTTATCTGCTCAATCTTCAAATTAGAGCATTGTGTTTGGATTGAGGAAAGAGTCTCGGTAAATTATAATTTTAGAAACTTTATGTTTTAAAAAGCAACCTTCACCATTTACTTTGTCTCCTGCCATTAAGCCAATTATATATCTAATCGGCAAGCTCACCCTGAATCCCAGTAGTTTACCATGTGAAAGCTTGTCAAAGACTTTACTAAAATCCAAATAAATAATGTCTACTAATCTGTAATCAACCACCTTCCTCAACAAAAACTCATTCATGTTGGGAGACATGATTTTCCTCACACATAACCCTGATGACCATCCTTACTCAATTTATGCCTCTCGAAATGTCCACAAACCCTATCTTTGATAATCACCTCCAACAATTTACGAAAACCAAAGTCAGCCTCACAGGTCTATAGTTCCCTGCTTTCTCCCTACAATCTTTTTTGAACAAAGGTACAATGCAGCCACCCTCCAGTCAACAGGCATCTCACCCATTGTTCTAGATGATGCAAATATTTCTGCAAGAGGACTCATTAGTTCCTCCCTTACTTTCCACAATCTTCTGGAATACATTTGATGAGGTCCCACCTTTATTTTCTCGAAGACCTCCCAAATTTCTTCGTCTTTAATGTGAACTGTTTTTAAAACATTCAAGTTTATTTCCCTACATTCTCGAGACTCCGTTTCTTTCTCCACAGTAAAAACTGACGTAAAACGTTCATTTTGTTTCTTTCCCATCTCCCGCAGTTCAACACAAATGAACTCCTTTAAGAGGCCATACCCTCTCTCTAGTTGCCATCTTGCTCTTAATGCATTTGTAGAATCACCTTGGATTATCCTTTACCTTATCTGCCAATGCTAACTCCAATCCCCTCTTTGCCTTCCTAATTTCTCTCTTAAGAATGCCCCTACAATCTTTATATTGATTAAGAGATTCAACTGAACCAAGTTGTCTGCGTTTAAAATAAGGTTCTCTCTTATTTTTGACAAGAACCTCAATATCTTTATTCAGCCATTGTACCATACTCTTAGCAGCCTTACCCTTCACTCAAACAGGAATAAAATGCCTCTGAACTCGCCATCACACTCTTGAATGCCTCCCACCCGCCAGATGTCCTTTTACCTGCAAACAGTCCACTCCAATCAGCTTTTGAAAGTGCTTATTCACAACCCATTAAAATTTGCCTTATTCCAGTTCAAAATTTTGATATTTTTATGGAAGGCTTCTCCTTGTTCACAACCATTTCATAACTGAACTTTGATTACTTGTCTCAAAGTGTTCCCCTGGCTTTACTTCAGTCACCTGTCCTGCCTTATTACCCAAAGAAAGGTCTCCTTTTGTTCCTTCTCGAGTAGGAACATCCACAACTTGAGAAAGAAAATTTTCTTAAACATATTTGACAAATTTTCACCATCCAAACTTTTAATACAATGATAACTCCAGTCAATGTTTGGAAAATTAAAATCCCCCATCATTCACAGCCTTATTGTCCTTGTGCGTATTGGAGATCTCCCGATATACTTGTCTCTCAATTTCTCTCTTACTGTTGGGGAGCCTATTGTACAATCCCATCAAAGTGACTTTTCCTTACTTATTTGTTATTCGTTCCCAGATATTTTCACTGGACGATATAAATAGAAAAAAACCAAGTGCTGCGATACTGTCCTGATCAGACATTCCCAGGACAGGGACAGCACAGGGCGAAACATTGATCAAATCCCACTCTGCAATTTCAAAACTGAAAATAAAGTTGCCCTGACTCTGTTAAACAAAACCAAAAGTGCTATTCCTATGGGGAGAGAAAACAAAAGATCAACAAGCAAAAAAAAGGCTCTACCTTGATGGTCCTCATCGACCTCTTTTGGAGCATGGATAACAAGGGGCCAAAGTAAAAATAAACTCAAGCAAATTCAAAGAAAACAAATAATTAAACAAACAATTAAACAACTAAGTAAATAAATCCTCTCTGCCCCATCCCTAATGAACACTCCCAGGACAGGGACAACGATGGTTTAAAATCCAAGGTATATAAAACAGCCCTCTTCCTGGGGCACCAGACTGAAAATAAATCCAAACTAAATGGGCCAAATGTAAACTGATACTACAGAGACAATTCACTAAATGAGAATATCATGAACCAGAGGGGGACCGACACCCTTGCAGTCAACCTTGTGGGTGTTATCCAGTCCACTCCTCTGCCATCCAGTGGGTCCCCGACTCTGGTCATCCTTGTAACCCGAGCTCTCTAATCCCCCAGCCAGCACAATCCGTGTTCAGAAACCTGTTCCTGAGCTGGGCTCCCTGATGAGAGCCAGCTCTCCCACAGGGGGAAAAGCTCCGACTCGAGCTGAATGTGTCCCAGATGGTGATCAGGTTCAGATTGAAACCAGACAATCCCTGAAAGATGACCTGAGACTGGAACCAATCCACGAACAGGAATTGCGTGTTGGAACGGAGGTCGTGCACTTGTTGGAAGAAATACACCATGAGACTCAATGTAAAGGTGTCACTACAGGGTCTGAAGGTGGGGAGTCTTTACCTGGGTGCAATGTCACACCAGCAGCTGACCACCCTCCTCAAGCGGGAGACTCAGAACCACAGCAGTGACTCAGCGCTGTCTCTTGTCCCAGTAAGACCCAACGAGTTTTTACTGGACGGTGGTGAGGAAGCCAGAGGGACCAAACTGACCAGCCAGTACCACAACATGGCTGCCACAATTGGTTTGTGACTCGCAATCACATTGTGTAGGACAACACTCATACCCTGACGCTTTCCAGATCTGAGACGAGGGATCCATCATCAGTCAGCGGCACAAAGAGCTGCTGGCAGACCCTGTCTGTTTTTAACAGTGAGCAGAAGGAGGGGCCACCACGGTTGAGATCCCGAAGGATCCACACCCGTAATCTCATCCCGGTACTCAATGAGATCCAAAGCCTCCCTGCTTCCTTCTCCATCCAGTCCAGAAGTGATGTAGCGAATCCCAGAACAACTTGTCATCCTGCAGCAGCTTGTTCAAGTGCAAGTACACAGTCATCACTCCGGTGCTAAATGGACCGTGCTATGCTCAGACCAGGCTGTGATCAGAAAACTGCACTTGCTGCATGGAGGACTTCAGAACACAGGAGGCATATGCCCTGGAAATGGAGATGCAGTCAATGCTGGACACTCCAAGCTCTGATTATGACCAACTTTGCCTTCCTTAGTCTCTCAAAGAGCTCTGCCAAATGCTCCATGTGATCTTTCCACGAATGGCTAAAGATCGTTAAGTCATCCATGTAGGTGACGCAATTAGACCAGAAGACCTAGGATCAGGAATTAGGCCAATCAGCCCATTGAGTCTACTCCACATTCATTCATGTTTGATACGATTCTGAACCCCATTCTCCCACTTTCTCCCATAACCTTTAATCTCCTTGATACTCAAGAACCTATCTATCTCACTCTTAAATTTATTCAATGACCTTGCATCCATAGCCTTTTATGGCAATGAATTCCATAGATACACCATTCTCTGGCTGAAGAAGTTTCTCTTTATCTTCGTTCTAAAAGGTCTTCCCTTTAGCCTAGGTGTATGCCCTCAACATCTAGTGTCTCTTATGAATGGAAATATTTTCCTGATATCTACTCTGTCTAGGCCATTCAGTGTTCTGCATGTTTCAATTAGATACCCCCCTCATCTTTCTGAACTCCATTGAGTTTAAACCCAGAGTCCTCAAACATTCCTCAGATGATATTCTTTTCATTCCTAGAACTATTCTCATAAATGTCCTCTGAACATGCTCCTGGGCCAGTATCCTTCCTGAGAAATGGGACTTAAACCTGTACACAATACTCAAATGTGGTCTGACCAGAGCGTAATAGAGCATCAGAAGTACATCCTTGTTTTTATATTCAAGCCCTCTCAAAATAAATGTTGTCATTGCATTTGCCTTCCTAACTACTGACTCAACCTACAGGTTTACCTTGAGAAAATCCAAGACTAAAACTCCCAATTCTCTTTGCACTTCAGACTTCTGAATTCTCTCCCCATTTAGAAAATAGTCCATGCCTCTATTCTTCCTACCAAAGTGCATGACCTCACACTTTTCCACATTGTACCTCATCTGCCACTTCTTTGCCCACTCTCCTAATCTGTCCAAATCTTTCTACAGCCTCTCCATCTCCTCAATGTTACTTGTCCCTCTACCTCACATCAAAATCCAAATCATCTGGATTTGATTCCTCACTGAGTGGCAATAGCTAATACCTGTTTTTCTAGCTCCCTTACCCTTTCATAGCATTGTTTCAGCATGTTCACATGATATACCCAATAATTTTGTTTCCTAGCTGGCACCTTTACCAGATAACTCCCCTGACTTAACTACTTCTCAATCTGGTACGCATCACTAGACCTTGCTTTGAAGGGATCTCCCGCCATTGGTAACAGCACCGATACATCATCCTCACAGGCAAACATACAACTTTTACATTTCTTATCTGCTTCTTTGTTCAATAAGTGATGAACCAGCTTCAAAAATTGTCCAGCTAATTCACCTACTGTTTAATCTGTCTCTGACTTCAGATACATCATCCAACTGTAAGATCTGACTTTTCCTTAATTATAAGCTTTTCCTTAATTTTAAAGGTTGTCTTACTTTGTCTGAATATCAATCCAAATGGAGTAAACATAGTCGATTCATTTGGAGAATCTCTAACAGCAAGTAATATAAAGGAGATACATTTAACCCAATCATTTGGTTAATCCTGGCAATAAATCCTCAACGTGGTCTTTAGGTGCTGATGCTATTTTTTCAATGATCCCCAAGATTCAGGATGGTCCGCATTTGATGCATAAACTATCCATGATCTTCTTCAATAATTTGGCAGTAACATTAGACCCCTGGTCTGACTGAATCTCTGAGTAATCTATAATGAGTAAAGAAAGCAAGTAACTCTTCTACAACGTTTTTACCTTGAAATTCCAGAATGGAATTGTTTCCAGAAACCTAGTGGACACATCCATTATTGTGTGGAAATTCTGGCTCCCATATCTGGTTTTGACGAGGGGTGGGTCCACACTATTATAATTCATGCAAAACGTTCTTCATATGAGAAGTGGCACCAAAGGTGCTGGTTTCATCACTACCTGTGGTTTTCTTGCCATCTGACATGTATGAAAGGTACGGCAAAATTCAACCACATCTTTATGTAATCTAGACCAATAAACATGTTTCTACATCTTAGCCTGAGTCTTCCTCACTTCTAGATGACCTACTCCAGGCAACTTGTGTACTTCCTGTCTGTATTCTACCAGCAACTTATCTGGTGAACTTCACATGCCTCATCTGTGCTAATCTGCTAAGGTCTCCATTTCCACCTTAAGATTTTATCCTAAAGATAATAGCTTTCTGGAATACACTGATTCTATTTCCGAGTCGGCTTTATGATGACAACCTTTATTGTCTCATCGTTTTGTTCTAACTCCATTGACCTTTCAGAACTAAACACCTCTGCCTGATCCTCTACCTGCTTAGGTTTTTCCTTTACTACCTAATCAGAGTGTCAGCTGACTCGACCTCATATCCTTCATCTTTTCTTTTAACACCTCAGTTCCCTGGTTTTCATTTGTTTCCTCCATTCCACTACAATGGGCCTCATTCCCAGCTGTGATCCGGCTATATCATTTCCAAGAATTAACTAGATTCCTGGAATAGCTAATTTTCCGGTCACTCCTACTATCACTTCCCCAAATTTGATTGGACTTTCTAACCTTACCTTACTCAGGGGAATACCACTCCTCATCTTTCCATTTATTCCACAGATTACCACACACTCAGACAATATTTCAGAAGGATTGCAAATATTTTCATCTCTCACTATTAGAGATAGACTATTTCCATACCTCTCAATATTTTGTTTATTATCTATTCCCCCAATCTACCTGAGTAAATCTTGCCCACACAGGTGATGTCTTTGAAAAGATCAAGCTCTATCTTACTATCCAGCCTGTGACGAGGCTGTGCACTCTCCTTCAGCTCCATAACTTCCCTTGAGATTTCCTTCACTGCCCTAACTAATCTGACTCGTTTAAATACCACTCTTTTACCACATTCTTCTTCCCAGTGCCTTTCTTAAACCACTAGCATTGTGAACTTGTGTGTCTCATCTTGTTGCAGGAAAAAAAAATGAGGTCTTTCACCTCTTTTTCACTTTCTTGGGTTTCTTAATTCATCGTGGTAAACTGTACCCAGTTGTTTTTTAATATACGATCGCCCTCTTTCCCAATTTCTATCCCTCACGGAACAAAATTGCTGTCAGAAGCTGGATTTCGATTTATGTATGATTGCATATTCATCTACCATCTCTTCAGCCCTTCTTGCTGTTTTAACTTACTGTTCCTCAACATGAGTTGTCATCAATTCTGGAAGTGAGTTTTTAAACTTCTCCAGCAGAATACATCTCTTTGAGCCTCACATCTTTTCTATTTTTACTTTTCTCAACGACCTATTGAAATTGCTCGGTTTAATTCTTTCAAAATCACTGCAAGTCTGATATAGTATATTTCTTACATTTCTGAACCATTGTCTGTCCCCTTCTGGTAACAATTGTTAGGCACTCGACATAGACTTTTTTACTTCTTCATATATCCTGACACCTACTCTGACAGCACTATACACAATTCACGAACTTTGTTTGGATCAACAAAGCCCACATGGTTACTGGCTACTTTAATTGTTTAGCCATTTTCTCAATTGAGATGTAAAGTCTTCTATATCCTTCTCATCATATGTAGGTATCGATTTTCCTGCTCCTTGGAAGCTGCCTGATCTGCTGTGCTTTTCCAGCACCACTCTGATCTAAACTCTGTTTGTCTGGAATACTTATATGCATGGCTAACTCCGTTACAATTTCGGCTTTTTAATTATTCCTCATTAAACCCAATTTCAGCTTGTTTGCTCATTCTACAAGCGTCACCTTTTTCTGATTTTTCTCAACTTTCTTGGAAAATTTGAGAAGCATCTTTGCCCCTGAACCCCTTTCGCAATGCTCTGAGCCATTTCCCCATTTTCAATTTAACCAACAAGCAACCAAAATTAAACAGATTTTCCAGTTCTGACTTACATTTCATTCTAAGATCTAGGACCTTAGTCCAGAGGTCTGTTTAAATCTGCTGGGATCTTTTGTATTCTAAATCTGGAAAAAAATCTGTCCAGATCCTGGACTAGAGTCACCAGTCTATTGTAAAGCAGAAGTTGACCCCTCTCTGAGACCTAAAACCAAAACACTAAGAGGTGCACCACATACTTTAATTTGTAAAAAAAAAGTGTGAAAACTGATGTAACCTGCCTTTCAACAACTTTCAGTGTTTAAATAAAATAAATCCCTGGCACTCACATTAAAATCAACAAGTAATAATTTATTTAACTAACTCGAACAGTGAACAAATTAGCTAAAGTATTAACAAATCATATAAATCCCTTCCAACTACTAATTTTCCCAAATAAGACAAGATTCTAATGGTTTGCTTTTCTAATAAACATAAGGCTCACTCATCCAACAAAAACAGAATTTAGTCTCTCAAAATTACTGCCACGTTAAGTGTCTTCCAGAATGTTCTGTGCCTCCTGCGTCGTTCTTCTGTCAGGAACATCTTCTCTGTTGTTTTTACTTCTGGTATTTCGAAGCATGTTTCTCTTACACATGATGATTGTGAGAGCCAATTTCTCTCTCTCTCTCTCTCTCTCTCTTTCGAGAGAGAGAGAGATCTTCGCTTTGGTAGAAGGCTGTAATCTCTGAAGTCTTTATTTGACTGCCCCTTCTTTTATGCCTTGATAAATATATTGAAATCCTTTACAATAGAAGTGGTCCTATGTTTTCAAAACCATCACATTTACATTTAATCGGTCTTTAGTATCAAAGTACCTGTTTCAAATCAAGTCGTGAAATTCAAAAGACTTATCTTGGTAATAACTAATGCTTGCTTTGCTAATGATATGACTTTCAATACAAATGCTTCTGCTTGGGCTCTCTATGTACTGCTTTAAATCTCTCGGCACAAAAAAGCATCATCTTTTAAAGGGAGCACAGAATGCTTTCCCCATTTTACAAACATCAAATTCTGACTTCCTGCCTCCCAATCTAAACGATGCATCTACACCGGTCACTGAGGCAAGGCAGTTCCTCCGGATGTGCCTCACCTCCTTGCAGGAATGACATAACACAGGCTCCACCAACTAGAACACCCAGTAAGCAGCACTCAAAGGAAAGTGCCCTCCGGGACAACCTCCCGGGTCAGGCAGACAAACCCTTATAACCAGCAGGAATAACCACGTATCAAGCGGGCCTCCTAGATACTGAGCAGTCGTGACATGACATTCAACGTTACCCACCCGGGCTGGAGGAGGTGGTGGAGGAGCTCAGTCAGAACAAAGATGCAGACATTAGATAAAATGACCTTGAGTTCCACTTACCCACTCTCTCACCGTATCCCTTAATTCCTTTATTGTTGAAACAAAAATCTCTCTTTGCCTTAAAAACCTTTACTGAAGTAGTGTCAATTACTTCACTGGACAAGGAATTCCACAGATTAACAACCCTCGAGGTGAAGAAATCCCTTCTCGATTCAGTCCAAAATCTGCTCCCTCTAATCTTGAGTCTATGCTCTTCGGTCTTGGTTTCATCTGCCGTGGAAACATCCTCTCTTCATCTGTCTTAACTATCCCCTTCATAATTTTATATGTTTCTATTAGATCACCTCCCCCACTTTCTTCCCAATACCAGTGAATATAATCCCAGACTACTCAGTATCTCCTCATAAGCCAACCCCCTCAACTTCAGAATCAACCTCATGAACGTCTCCTCTGCACCCCGTCCAGTGCCAGTACATCCCTTCTCAAATAAGCAGACCAAAACTCCACACAATATTCCAGGTGTGGCCTCACCAGCACCTTGTACAGCTGCAACATAAACTCCCTGCTTTTAAACTCAATCTCTTTAGCAATGAAAGCCACGATTCCATTTGCTTTCCAAATTAACTGTTGTACCGACAGACCAACATTCTGTGATTCATGCACAAGGACACCCAGGTCCCTCTGCATAGCAGCATGCTGCAACCTTTAACTCTTCAAGTTATAATCCTTTTTACTGTACTCCTACCAAAATGGATGACTTCACATTTATAAATAATGTATTCCATCGGCCAGACCATTGCCCACTTCAATTATTTATGTTCCTCTGCAAAGTTTTACAATACTCTGCACACATTGCTTTGCCACTCATCTCAGTGTTAACTGCAAACATTGACACATTACACATTATCCCCAACTCCAAATCATCTCCATAAATTGTGAAGAATTGCAGTCACAACACTGATCACTGAAGCATACCACTAGTTTCTGATTGCCAGTCAGAATAGCACTCATTTATTCCCACTCATTGCTTCCTATTAGTCAACCAATCCTCTGTCCATGCTAATTCTTTACCTCTAACACCATGCATCTTTATCTGATGCAGCAGCCTCTTGTGCGGCACCTTGTTGAAGGCCTATCAGAAATCCAGGGAGACGACATCGACTGGGCCTCCATTGTCTGCCATGCTCATAATGTATTCATAATATTCGAGAAGATTGGTTCAGCGTGACCTGTCCTTCATAAATCTATGCTGTGTCTGCCCAACAGGACAATTTCTATTTAGGTGCCTTGCTATTTCTTTCTTGATAATAGACTCAAGCATCTTCCTTCCAACAGAGGTAGAGCTAACCCCTCTATAATTCCCCATCTTTTGTCCAACTCCCTTTTTAAACAGTTGTGTCACATTTGCTGTTTTCCAATCTGCTGGAACTGCTCCAGAGTCCAGCGATTTTTGGAAAATTACCACAAGTGCACTTGCCATTTCTTAGAGTACACTGAGATGCAATCCTTCAGGGCCAGGAGACTTAGCTCCATCAGCTGGCCCAATACCTCTTCTGTAATAATTTTTCCAGGACCTCACCGACCTTTGTCTCTTTGTCAATTACTAGTATATTATTAATGTCCTCCACTGTGAAGACCGATACAAAATACCTGCCCAAAGCCTCAGCCAGTTCATCATATCCCATGACTAAAGGCCACTTCATATTCTCTGAATGACCACTCTATGTTTTACATATTTGGAGAAACTTTTGCGATCTGTCTTTATATTCTGTGCTCGTTTTTTTTCTCACATTCTAGCTTATTTTTCTTCCAGTCTCTTTTTGTGGCTTTCTTGTTAGCCTTTAAAGTTTTCCCAATCTTCTGGTTTTCTGCTGTTCTTGGCCACATTGTATGCCTTCTCTTCAATTTGATAGCCTCCCTTATTTCCTGAGACACCCATGGCAGATTACCCCTTTCTTACAGTGCCTCCTTTTCACTGAAATATATTTCTGCTGAGCACTTTGAAACATTGCTTTGAAATTCCTGCACTGCTCATCAACTGTTCCACCATAAAATCTTTGTTTCCAGTCTACTTTAGCCAAGTCCTCCCTCACTCTATTGCAGTTCCATTTTTTCAAGCACAGGACCCTGGTATTTGATTTTATCTTTACAATCTCCATCTGCATTTTCTAAATTCAACCACGCTGTGATTGCTCCTTCCAAGAGAATCCCAAAATATGAGTTCATTAATTGTTCCTGCCCCATTACACAGGACCAAATCTAAGATAGCTTGCTCCCTCGTAGGTTCCTTTACATACTGTTCCAGAAAATATTCATGGATACATACAACAAAGTCCTCCTCAAGGCTATCCTGCTGAGTTGGTTTGGCTAATCGACATGTGGATTAAAATCCTCCATCGTAACATCTGTATTATTTTTACAGGCATTAGTTATTGCTTTATTTATTGCCGGCCCATTGTGATATTAATTGGTGGCGTATAGACTACGCCTATCATTGATTTTTTTTTTCTTGGAATTTCTCATTTCCAACTGAATGAATTCAATCTTATTCTCCGTAGAACCTCCTTCATCACCACCCTGATGTTGTCCTTGAATATCAGGGCTACAGCATCTCCCTTACCTTCCTGTCTCTTCTTCCAAATAGTCTGATACACCTGAATATTTAACTCCCAGTTGTGACCATCCTGTAACCATGCCTCCATAATGGCTACCAAATCATTTTCATTCACGATGATTTGTGCCATGAACCCATCAGCCTTGTTACAAATGCTATGAGCTTTCAGGTAAAGTGCCCTTATGTGAGCTTTCCACCCCTCATGATTCCCAAATCACCAATAATATCTCCTGAGTTATCCTTTCTTTTTACTTCTTTCACAGTCTGTCTTGAACTTAAACCCTCCTGCACACAAGCTAACCTGCTGCTTACCATTTTAATTATCAGCATATTGTTGTTTTCCCTTTCCCTTCCCCCAACGCACTGGTTTAAAGTCCCAGTGACCACCTTATTGATCCTTTTCACGAGAACACTTGTTCCAGGTCGGTTCAGGTAGACACCATCACATTGGTACACATCCCCCCAGGTCCAAAACTGATGCCAATGTCCCATGAAATGAAACCTCTCTTTCCCCCACCACACCCACAGCCACGTTTACTTCTCTAATGTTCTTACCTCTAAGCCAATTTGCATGTTGCTTTGGCAGTAATCCAAAGGTTATCAGCCTTGAGGACTAGTTCCTTAATTTTGTTCCTAGTGCTTGATAATCCCCAAAAATGTGCTCCTTCCTAGCCTTGCCTACGTTGTTTGTCCCAGTGCAGATCACAACACCTGGATCCTCCCCTTCTCGCTCCAATATGCTTTCAAGCAGATCGGAGATGTCTTGCACTCTGGCATCAGGCAGACAACACACCATGTGGGAATTCTGATCCGGCTTGCAAAGGATACTATCGATCCCCCTAATTATAGAATCCCCTATAACTACCACTTGTCTTTTTGCTCCCCTCTCTTGAATGGTCTTCTGCACCATGGTGCCGTTGTCAGCTGGCTCATCCCGCTAGCAATCCATTTCCTCATCCAGACAAGGAACAAGTATCCCATACTTGTTGGATAAGGTCAAGAGCTGAGGCTACTCCATTCCTGAACTCAGGATCCTCCACCTCCCTCACTTGCAGTCACACCATGTTGTCCCTGATCACGAGCTGAATTTGAATTATTTAATCTACCAGTTGTGACTGCCTCCTGAAACAAAGCATCCAGGTAACTCTCCCCCTCCTGGATATGTCACAGTGTTTGAAGTTCAGAATCCAAATCATCAACTCTGAGCCGGAAATCGTCCACCAACTAACACTTGCTGTAGATGTGGTCACTGCCATTCACAACGGGATCAGCCAGCTCCCACATCATACAGCTGCAGCACATCACCTGCCCAGCCATCTCTACTTAGTTAATTACTTTATTAATTTAGAGTTAATTAACTTCTAATGCTTCTTTGCTCTCCTCACGTTTAGCTGCTGTCCAAATATATCAGTTCACTCACCTTCCTGGAACACAATTTGACCGCTCACGCTGAAAATGGAGGCTGCTGACTCTAAAGTTAAGTCCTTTTCGAGGGAAATTTACCTTCTCACCAGTTCCCTGCTCCTCACTCTCACTGCTCCCGAAAATGGAGGATGCCACACCCCCACATAGGAACAACTGACTCTTACTCAACTTGTTGTTTTATAACACCCCACAGATACACCTTCGCCCCCCCAAAACCAGGACCACGACCTCCCTTTGCACAAACCATAGAAAAAAAAATGAGAGACTTAAAATCTGATTCTAATACTGTGTCTTCCCAGAAGCCCTAAAATGTGGAAATAGGCCATTCGGCCCAACAGTTCTAGACTGACTCTCCGGATAGCAGCCCAAACTCAACCCCCTAGCTTATCCTGTAAGCCTGCATTCCCTACGACTGATCCACTTAACCTACGTATCCCTGGACACTGGGCAGTTTAGCCAATCCACCAAACCTGAACATCTTTGGACTATCGGAGGCCGATATACAGACCTGGGTAGAATATGCAAACTCCACACAGGAAATTGCTGGAGGCTGGAATTGTACCAGAGTCACTGGTGTTGTGAGGCAAGAGTACTAACCACTGAGCCATGGTGTTCAGCCCTACCAGTCAACACAGTGCCTTAGACTACAAGTCCCAAGTCACAGGCCTTAAACAAGAGTTGTCCAAAGCTCAAAGGCAAGTCACTGGCAGATGATACAGGTCGCAGTCTAGAAATAGTAACATTGGGAGTTCCCAGGCTCCAAACAGTTCCAGGCTAAAGACTCTAGCGTACAGTCACCAACAACGAAGACTTCAGGCCCTAAGTTGTTATCGTCCAGACCTGCAGAAATACCTGTGAGTGCCGCCCCATGACTGAGATTCCCACCACTATTGTTCTCCCACTCTTTCTGATCCCCACCTTGTGCAGCTGAGCTCAGGCTGCACTCCCCAGAGCCGTCACTCTCACTGTTTTCCAACACAGGAAATGGTTTTCTGAGTGAGATGCACTGTGGGCCTTTCCTGAATCTCTGACTACCACTGACCGGTGATCAGTGTCAGTCAGAAACACTTCAGCTGCCAGGTGACCACACCCAAGCTCTAAAGCCCCATTCTGAAGCTGATCAAACCAGTCCTACATCCTGCAGACGTGGTCAGGGAAGGTGAGTGCAGACCCCGAGCCTTGCCCTCTCTCCATCTGCTGCCCTGTGGAGAGATGACCCCAATGGTCCAGCAGTCACTACTCCCAGAATGGGAGTGCATTTATGTGACACGTGCTGGTACAACAACACTGCTGCAGTTTATTTAAAGTGAAACAGAATCTTTATTTACAAGAACATTAATTATTTACACTATGTACAAATATAACTGAGAGATAGGTCTATTGATTTTATGAACTGCACACTCTGGATGAGTGTACAAAGTTGTATACTTTTGGATCAGTTTCTAAGAAAGGGTAAGTATCTGGAGGAGATCAATTCTTCCTATAAATGTCCACGATCTGGAGAAGATCAATGCTGAGACAATGTTGAGGTTCCAGTGAGAGCATTTGCTGAGGACCTGACAGAGATCAGATGCTGTTAAAGATGTGAAGACCATAAGATGAAGCAGAGACGATCCATTTGTGTGACAGAAACATTGATGTTGAGAAGGTCTGTTTGTTTATTGACGGTGAGGATCTGGATCTGGAGCACAATAGTTGGTATGAGAAGACAAGGGTCTGGGCCATATTCCGAACCTGATGTGCTGAGGTCTCATTTGGGGACTATGCAGCAGCAACTGAAAATTAATCCTTTACACCAGGAGGTCCATTGGGTGATCCGGAAGCGATGGGTCTGCTTGGTGAGGAATGCTGCTAAGGCCGCTGCTTGATCGCGGTGATGGTCCTGGTTGGAACTGAAGGATACACAGTCCGAAATGTAGGAACTCACCATGTCGGGGTAATCGTCAACGAGTTGACGTGAAATACGTTTCAGGAAGTTTTGGTAACTCCAGCCTGGGGCCTCGAGATACCTCTCAACTAAGGAGCAAGCCTTTGTGGAACCAGTGGAGGAGAAAATCATCTGCAGTGCTGCACAACAACACTGGATGGTTTTCTCACTTTTAGTATCCAGCTGCAACAGCAAGGGCACGATGTTGGCGTGGAGCTGTCGCTGGAAATCACTGGACTCTCCAAACGTGGCCAATTTTTCCAACGTTTGGAGAGCTTCCACAGAGACTTGCTCACTTCCTGCCCCAAACAGTGGCTGTATCCTGGAGAGGATTGCATTTAAAAAGGGCCTGATCATTTCTGCTGGTGCCTCAAGGATGTTTTTCTGAAGGCAAGACAACACCTCAAGAGTGAATACATCGCTGTTCTCTGGATTGCCCAACAGGCTCACCAAGACATCGGTCACACTCCAACACCATCGCCTCGCTTCAAAATCGATGTTTTTTAAAACTCTGATGCAGAGCAACTGGCTAACGGGTGAGGAGTCGTACCAGCAGAGGTATCGTATTAAGCTGTTAATGACCATGTCTGTGAGACCCAGTTCGGAAAGGCACGGAGCTTTCAGGAGTTCCTCAAAGAAGAGTATTATCGGAACTGCCTGACAGTCCTGGATCCGAAGGATTTGGGAAACCAGACGATGTACGGTCTTAAACAAATCATCACCTGCAGATGCTGTCATTGCCTGGGCCAGCAGAACAACCCCCTGATCAAATCCAACCCCTCGTAGCTGTTGCCATCCTCCGACCATCACCATCTGGTCTGAGATGTCACTTTGACCAATCAGGTCAAACAGGGCCTTGAGTGACCTCACACACCTTTCATTCAGTGACCTACTTGTATCAGCATCAAACCCAGCGGTGAAACCTCTCTGCTGTGACTGAATATCTGTATCACTGGGCAGAGAGAAACTCATTCCGCTGGTGAGTGACCCAAGTAAGCCACTGAAAATGTGTGGGAACAATGTCCTCACCACGTCTGCCATCTTGGGCTGAGTCAGTATCTCATATAAGCCGTGGATGGCAGTCAGCGAGACGTTGGCCGAGTACATGTTCCCACGGACGGGGCAGCTTTTTCCCTCCAGTGAGTACACGAGATGTTTGATCGTACTCACCGGACAGGCTCGATCCTCAGCTGCTGCTCTCCACACATCCCGGATGAACTTGTGCACTGGGGGGCGACAGAGCAGGAGCTGGGACATAGCTGCTGCTGAGTGCTGTGAGGTCAGAGCAGTCATCCCTCGTAGGACACGCCCTTTCACCTCCTGGTGAGGGATGATCTCCAAATGAAGCCCCAGCACATGCAGGATCTCTGAGACCCGGTCCTGAAGTTGTTTTCTCTCTTGCAGGAAGAGGTTTTCCAACAGTAAGGACGCGACCCGGGCACAGCTGGGATTATGGTCCGACAGACTGCCACAGACCATGAGAAGCAGGTCGTCTAGCTGACAGCGCGGCAGGCTTTGGCAAATCAGCTCCATCACCTGATGACACTTCAGAAACTGAGATCCTTCATCAGGGTCCGTCAGGTCTTCCGGAAGTGTCTTCAGAAACACCAGACTCTCTTGATATTGTTGTAGGCTGGCTCCATCAGCCACTAAGTACATGGACATAATGGTACTGACCGCGCTGAGGGCCATCTGTTGCACAGCTTGGGAACCGTCAGCACAACGTGGAAGCAGTCCTCCAAGCAGCGTGCCCACAACATTCGCCAGCACTTCCCTGCTGTCATCAAACCTCCGTGAAAACACCACGAGCATCTCCGAGATGATGTGGACTGCTGTCTCCCGCTTATTGTCTTCCATCGAAAAGACCCCCTCCTCAATCTTCTGGATGATTTCGTCCTTGTCTTCACTCTCAGCAATGATCTTCTCCATTGCCACACAAAAGATGCCAATAACAGGCTTCATCTTTGAGTCAGCTTGTGAAAACCCTCCGATTCTGTTCTTGAACTCTGTCTTCAATCTTTCTCTCGAGTAGGGATGTTACCAATTCAGTTGACCAGAGCAGTTTGCTTGATCTCCTCTCTCGGCGTCTCTCCAGCACAAGTGCACAGATCACTTCAGTTTGTTGTGTTTTGTATGACCCTGTGATGATGTGTTGTCATGGTTCTCATTGTGATGACAGCGGCCGTCAGTTGTAATGGGGCCCTGAGCTGCCAGTGGGTGTCGTGTGCTGGGATTTTCAAAAACAAGCATCCTGTGAGGAGTCACAGAGATAATGACACAGAGTGTTGGCTCATGTCACAGAATCATAGAGCCAATCAGAACGGAATCAGTTCCTTCTGTGCATCCAGGTCATGCAAAAATAATCCCAAACTTACCCAGGCCAAGCTGCCTGTCCCTGGTCTATATCCCTCTAAATATTTCAAATCCCCGTACTTCTCAAAATATCACTTTTGCATGTTGTAATTATACCAGCCTCCAACAATTTCGTTGGCAGCTCGTTGGGTGCACGCACCACCCTGTGTGTGAAAACATTGCCCCTCACTTCCCTTTTGAATATTTCCTCGCTTGCCTTAAACCTACGTCTTTAGGTTTTGAACTCCCATACCCTGGGGAAAAGACCTTGCCTACTGACCCTATTCATGCCCCTCATGATTTTATAAACTTCCATAATTTCACTCCTTGGCCTCCAACACCTTGGGGAAAATAGATGCAGTCCTTTCAGCCTCTCCCGAAAGTTCAAACTCTCTAACCCTTTCACAACATCCTTCGTGTATCAGGGAGACCAGAATTCAATGTAGTGATCCAAAAGTGGCTTCACCAATGTCCTGTACAGCCGCGACATGATCAAAGCAGTGGATCCAGCATCAATCCTTTACGCACACTGTTGGTGACAGGCCTCCTGTCTGACAAGCAACCTTCCACACTTTTAAAGTAAAGGGATAAACAATGAAATAAAACCAAGGCCGCGACACTGCCCCGATCGGACCCATCTGAGACAGGGACAGATCCGGGTAAAACACAGAGCAAAGCCCACTCTGGTCTAACAGGCCAGAAAATATAAACTGCCTTGACTTTGTTCAACATAAATAATGATCTGGTCACTCTGAGGAGATACAAAAATAAATAAACAGATAAAAAGTAGCCCTCCCATGATTCTAACTGCAATTCCCTCTTTTGGGCAGGGACAATGAGGGACCAAAGTAAAAAATAAACTCAAACAAAATCAAAGAAAACAAATGAATAAACTGTTGTGAAGGTGGATAGACTCAGTTAGACTGTGAGGCAGGAAGGTAGAATGTGGTGTTTATAAAATTGTAAGGTTGTAAAATGGAGAAAGCATGGCGAGGTCCCTTTAAAAGATTGTTTTTTATGCTTATAGTTAAAATGGATGTCTGTGAGCAGATTGAACATTTGTCAGAACACAGAGATCCTGAGTTGAAGCATTTTGCATCAAAACGGCAGTACAGGTGGAAGATTCTTTATCCAAACATCCAAAAAAAGAAAAGCTCCAAAATCCGAAGTTTTTTATGTAAAGTTTTTTTCTCTTTAACAAGGCTGTTTGGAGAGCAAACACTAAACCCAAGTCGACACCCACTCAATGGGTGTCATTCAGATGCGACATGGGATGGTATGGCCAAGCACTGACAGGCCGAGGGTTTCTCTATGAACGCCCAAGTCGACACCCACCTGATGAGTGTCTCTCACATGTGACATTTGGGGGGGATCATGGGCAAACATGTTTTTAGTTAGAAGTCTGCTTCTCCAGGAAGAGTTTAATGGTGAAATTTTTAAAAATGTCCCTATTGTGAAAATCAAAAAACTTTGAATTCTGAAAAAACAGCTGGTCCTGAGCATTTTGGATAAAGGATCATCTATTTGTACCGTGAGTAAAACCTGTTGCCTGGGCCTGCTAATACAGCAAGGTTTGCATGTCGCAAATCAGTTTAAATGGAGCTTTTAGGTACCAAAAACCAGTTAAATTTAAATTGGATGGTTTTGACAACACAGGCCCAATCTTATTGTAACAAATATTGATATTGTCATCAAGGATATAAAAGAGGGGGCAGTTGGACAAAGACAAAGACCCCAGAGCTCTCTGCCATCAGTCAGAGCTAACAGCCCTCAGCTCGAGAGAGAGAGAGACTGGCTCTCACAGTCATCGGTAATTCCTGACAGAGGAACGATAAAGAAGGCATTTCTGACAGAAGGATTGGAGGAAAAGCCGTTCCTGACACAAAATTGACAGAGGAGGCACTGAACATTCCACAAGACATAGAACCTGGCTGTAATTTCTAGAGACCAAATTCTATTTCTTCTATTGTATGAGTGGGACATTGGACAACATTCCATTAAAATCTTGTTTTATTTGGTAATAGTTCATAGTAAGAAGAGATTTATTTAGTTTGCTAATAGTTTCGTTTATTTCTTTAACTCTAAGAGAACACATTAACTGTTACTTGTTGATATTAAAGTGAATATCGGGGATTTGTTTTTTTTAACCACAAGAAGTTCTGAAAGGCAGGTTACACCACTTTTCACACCCTTTTTTACAGATTAGAAGGTGAGGTGCTCCTTTTGGGTATTTTGCTTTGAGTTCTCCAGAGTGCTTCACCTCCCCTTAATAACAGTTCGACAGCTCGGGGGCAGCATTTGGACATACCTGCAGGGATCTGGACAGATTTGAACAGACGTCAGGTATGAAAGGTCCCAGCAGATTCAAACAACCTTCGTGACTAGCGTCCTAAGTCTTGAAATAAAACATTAGTGACAATTGGAAAATCTGTTTAATTTCAGTTGCCTGTTGTGGGGTAAATGGAAAGTGGGGAAATGGGTCTTAACATTACTGAAGAGGTTCTGCGGGCAAAGATGCTTTCCAAATTTGCCAAGAAAGTTTAGAAAGACAGAAAATGGTGACAGTTTAGAATGAGCAAACAGGCCAAAAGTGGGTTTAACGAAGGATAGTTAAAAAAACTGAAAATTGTCAGGGAGTTAACCAAGCATTTAGCTGTGCCTAAAGTTGTAGGTATATAACTTTCAGTACAATGGAGTTAGAAAAAAAGAATTACAAATGCGAGAATTGGAGTCAGAAAGTGTAAAAGAGAGAGAGAGAGAGAGCAGAAAGGGGTCTGAAACAGATTGAATTACGGTTACATGCAGAGGAACGGGAAACGGAAAGAGGAAAGAAGATTCCCAGCAGAGGAAAAAGAGAAAGAGAGAGAAGAAAGGGATAAAGAGAGAGAATTTGATCTACAGAAGTTGGCAGTTAGACAGGAAAGTTGACATAACGGGATGCATGTGAAGTTAGAAGATAGGCTTAGTGAGGAGGATAGTGATAATGAATAAACCCAGGTAGCCAAAGGCTTGGTAGGGATATCTTCAAACATGTCAATACTTGATCAAAATTCGATGAAAAGGATGTGGAAGCTTTTTTTGTTTCCTTTTGAGAAATTGGCTCAACAGATGTACTGACCAGAAACTGCGTGGGTAAGATTAATTCAGAACATATTAAGGAGGCAGGGCTCGCGAGGTGTTTCCAGCGCTGTCAGAGGTGGTGTCAGGAGAATAGGAAGAAGTGAAAAAGGCTATTTAGAGTGAACAGATTATTACAAGTGCGAAAAAAAAAACCCCAAGAGGGTGGAAATGATGTACAAAACCTGAGGTGTTTTTGCAGCAAAACGCTGGGATATACAAGGTCACAGTGCTGGTGGGTTAAGAAAGGCACTTGGAAAATGAATGGGGGAAAAAAAAAGAGGTTAAACCAGTGGGATTAGTTAAGGCAGTAAAGGAAATCCCAAGAGAAGTCGATGAACTGAAGGAGAGTAAGATAGTACTCGATCTTTTCAAAAACTTCACCTGCGGCAGTAAGATTTACTCAGGTAGATCAGGGGAATAGGGAAAAAAATTGAGAGTTAAGGGAGCTCGTGTGTTTCTAATAGTGAGAGACCTTAAAGATAACATTGAGGGCTGATTGTCAGGATGACCCAAATGATTGGGATAAAGATATCCCATTTTTTATTGTTTACTACCAGACATGGTAGAAATGAATCGACTCAGTTTGCTCCTTTTGAACTGATGTTCAGACACAAAGTGTGAGGTCCTTTAAAGGGAATTATGGAAAAGTTCACAGATCTGAAGTCAGAGATCTCACAATTGGATTATGTATCAGAGGCGAGAGACAGATTAAACAGAGTAGTTGAATTAGCTAGACAATATTTGAGGATGACACAGCACCTGGAAGAAGATAAGAAATCTACAGTACATACGTTTGACCCTGGGGAAAAAGGTTGGGGTCATTAACAATGATGGGAGATGCCTGTAAAGCGATGTTCAATGGTCACTCTCAGATTGAGGTGAAGTTGAGTCAGGTGGATTATCTGGTAATGATGCCAGAGAGAGAAAAAAATATTGGGTACGACATGTGAAGAAACTGAAACATTACTACGACAAGGAGAGTGAACTTGCAAAACAGATATTAGTTACTGTCATTCAGAGTAGGAATCAATCCAGAGGATTTGGATTTTGAATGTGCCCCAGAGCAAAATGAATAATGAGAAAGTCCTCAAGGAATGGGATAAGGAAATGAGCAATCTGACTCCCGAACGGTGAACTGAATTGAAAGATTCGTTACAGAGTTGTGAGCACCTGTGTAGAAATAGAATGGGGACTTCTAATACTTTAGTATATGAGGTTGACGAAAGGAATGTTGCTCTGGTAAAACAGTACCCATTCCAGTGTAATCCTTTCAAAGCTCCGCAGGTTCAGAATGAAGTGCAAGTAATGCTCCAGGAAGAATTCTTGGAGACAAGTCAAAGCGAGTGAAGTTTGCCAATCGTGTTGGTTCTGAAGTCTGGGGGTACTCAATGATTCTGCAAAGATTATCAGAAGGACAATGCTATAACTAAATCTGATTTGGAGATGCCGGTGTACAAATCACACAACACCAAGTTATAGTCTAACAGGTTTAATTGGAAGCACTAGCTTTCGGAGCGCCGCTCTTCCATCAGGACCACCATGTCAAATGTTTAGAAACCCTTCAAAATTACCATAGGCCCAAGCAATATAGGTGTTGGAGCTGTATTGTTACAGGACAATGATTGTGGAATTGAAACGCCAAATCAGTAAATTTATAAACAAAAATCAATATCCACCAGAGAAAATATTCCACCGTTGGAAAAGAGTTATTGAGTCTGGTCATGGCCTCACAACATTTTAATGTTCACATTGAAAACAATGTATCAGAGATGATTGTGTATACCAATTACAATCCTTTGACATTCCTGGGAAGATTTGATGACAAGAGCATCAGACTATTTCATTGGAGTTTCATGTTACAAGTGTTTAAGTTTCAGAATGTATACGTTGTGTGTCGTGAAAATATCATTGCGATGCTTTATCCAGAGTTAAAAAGAAAAATGTTTGTATGAGACAGAAACAGTAGGGTTCTATATATATATATATAGGAATTAGTATAAAATGTAACTCTAGATTAATGAGCTACGGATCTGGTAATGTGATGGAGTTAAGTTTACTAAAAAGATAGAAACCATTTTTTCACAATGATGGCCTATTTTTCCTTAATGGTGAAGGTGTTGTAAAGGTGGTTACAATGACTGTAGATTGGGGTGGGGGTGTCAAGAGGTTAGAATTTGCTGTTTGTAAAATTGTAAAATGGGGAAAGCATTATGTGATGTTTTTAAAAGTTGATGCTTTTTCTGTGGTTAGAGATTTAAATGCAGTATGTAGAAAGCATGAAATGAAACATTTGTATCAAAAGGCCGTACAGTAAGGTGGTCAAGCAGCAAATTTTACCTGGACAACAGTCTTTTGAATTTCATCAATCAATTTGAACCAGGCATTTAGATACCAGCAATCCATTAAGTTTAAATCTGGCGGTTTTGACAACATAGGACTACTGTAAGAAATATTAATATGTCAACAAGGTTGTAAAAGGGGGCAGTTGGACAAAGAATTCAGAGTTAACTGCCATCCACTAGAACTAACAGCCCTCAGCTCTAGAGAGAGAAATTGGTGCTCTCAGTCATCTATGTATGAGAGAAAGCACCATCTAAACTCCTGACAGAAGGACGACTCTGAAGACGTTCCCGACAGATCAACAGACGAGGCGCTGACCATTCCGGAAGATACGTAACCTGGCTGGAATTTTGAGAGACTAAATTCAAGTTTTGTTGTACGAGTGAAACTTCTATTTATTGGAACAGCACATTATTATAATTCATGTTTTATTCAGGAATAGCGAGTAGATAAAAGGGAATTATTTGATCTGTTAATAGTTTTGTTGATTTGTTCACTGCTCGAGTTGTATAAATAAATTATTACTTGCAAATTTTAAAGTGAGTGTCAGAGATTTCGTTTATATAACCACTAGAAGTTGCTGAAAGGCAGATGACACCACTTTTCACACCCTTTTTAAGATTAAAGGGTGAGGTGCTCCTCTGAGTTTTTGGTTTCAGTTCTCAATGGGGAGTCAACCTCCGCTGTGTAAGACCAGCCAGAACCAGAGCAGCCGCACCTGACATCACCACCCATCCCCTAACGATACCCTCTCAGACCCTCCTGCTGGGTAGAGATATCTCATTTATGGATGCCATTGGGATGGATGGAGACTCTCTGTTGGGAAGGTCATCCACGAGGAAGATGAAGCACATTCACGTGACATACTGATATTCTTTCCAATCTGGCATCTTCAGCAGATAATTCACCTGACCTCATTTCTTTTCAATCTGATAAGAACTACTAAACTTCCTTTGAAGGGATTACCTGACACTGGTAACAGCTTTACTTTATCCTCACGGGCAAATGTACAAATTTGAAATTTCTTACCTCTTTCTTTCTTCATTAGGTGCTGTGCCACCTTGCAACATTATCTAGCAAAAACACCTGCTCTGTTTAAGCTGTCCCACCTCTAATACATAATCCAACTGAGAAATCTCTGGCTTCAGACCTACCAATTTGTCCTTAATTAATTTTAAAGGTCCTCATACCTTGTGTCTGAACATCAATTCAAATGGAACAAACTGAGTCAATTCATTTGTAGCATCTCTCATAGTAAACAACATAACTGGGATAACTTTATCCCAATCACTTGAGTAATCCTGACAATAAGCCCTCAACATGGTCTTTAGGTGCTGATGCCCCATTTCCAATCCTCCCTGAGATTCAGGATGGTACACACTTGATGGAATGTGTTGAATGCAGAAACTATTCACGACATACTTACATAATTTGATAGTAAAATTGGCCTGACTGAATCGCGGAGTAATTCACAACCTAGGAGACAATCCATTCTGGTTAGCAAAAAGTGGTTCCCACTTCTGGTTTTAATGAGGGGACCATCATAATCATTTATAATCCATGTAAAATATTCTTGAAAAGCGAGAATTGACAACATAGGTACTGGTTTTATTCCTGCCAATGTTTTTTCTACCATCTGACATGTCTGAAAGGTGCAGCAAAATTCAACCACACCTTTCTGTAATCCAGACCAATAAAAATGCTTCTGTATCTTAGCCTGAATGTTCCTTACTCCTAGAACAACTCTGATAGGTAATATGTGTACTACCTGCAATACTTCTGGTCTGTACTCTACCAGCAACACAATCTGGTGAACTTGCACCCATTTCTCATTTGCACTACCCTGCCAAGGTCTCCATGTCTGCCTTGAGATTTTATCCTTAAGGTAATACCATTCTGGAATACACTCTGATTCTTTTTCCAAACAGGCTTCATGACATAAATCCTTTACCATCTCATCCTTTTGTTCTAACTCCATTAATCTTTCAGAACTAAACAACCCACCCGAATCCTCTAACTTGCTTAGCTTTTTCCTTGACTATCTCATCAGAGTGTCAGCTAACTGGACCTCAACTCCTTGGTCTTTCTCTTTTCCCCTTCTTGTTTCAACTTATGTCGAGAGGTTCTTGTCACCAGGCCAGAAAAATGCCAGGTATTTTTCTTTTAACTCCTCAGTTCCCTGGTTTTCTTTTGGTTTCTCCACTCCAGTACACGAGGCCTCACTCCCAGCTGTGATCCAGTGATATCATTCCCAAGAATTAACTGGATTCCTGGAATAGCCAATTTTCCCGTTACTCCAACTATCATTCCCCCAATCTTGATTTGACTTTCTAACCTTATCTTGCACAGGGGAATACCACTCCTCTCTCTATTTATTCGATAGATTACCACACTCTCAGTCAATATTTCAGAAGGATTGCAAATATTTTCATCTCTCATTATTAGAGACACACGAGTTCTCATATCTCTTAATATGTATTTTTTTTTAAACTTATTCCCCCTGTTCTACCTGAGTAAAACTTACTCACACAGGTGAAGTCTTTGGAAAGATCAAACCGGTGACTAGGCTGTGCCCTCTCCTTCACCTCCACGACGTCTCAAGATTTCCTTCATTGCCTTAACTAATCCGACTGGTTTAAATCTCACTCTTTTATCACATTCTTCTTCCCAGTACCTTTCTGAAACCACTGGCACTGTGACTTTCTGTGTCTCACATTATTGCTGTGAAAGCACTTGAGACCTCTTTTCCATCCTATTGCGTTTCTTTTTTCCACATGTGGTAATCTGTTTCTAGTGTGATCTACCTTTTGCTTTTCATTGATGGATTCACCACTTTCCCAATTTCTATCCCTAATGAAATGAAATTGCTGTCAGAAGCTAGATTTCGAACTGCGGACTAACGCTTATTCATTTACCATCTCGTCAGCTCTTCTGGGTGTTTTAAATTTCTGTTCCTCAGCGTGAGCTCTTATCAATTCTGGAAATGAGTTCTTACACTCCTTCAGCAAAATAATATCTCTAAGAGCCTCATACATCTTTTCTATCTTTAATGCTTTCATTCATCTATTGAAGTTGATCTGTTTAATTCTTTCAAACTCAATGTAAATCCAATGTCATTCCTTTCTGGCATTTCTGAACCGTTGTCTATCTACTTCTGATACCAGTTCATAGGCACTCAAAATAGACTTTATTTCCTTCTTCATATTCTCCTGAAACCCACTCTGATAGTGCTGTCAACAATTCACTAGCCCTACCTACCAACTTTGTTTGGATCAACAAAATCCATATGGTCGCTTGCCACCTCATTTATTTCGCCACTTTCTCAAATGAGATGAAAAGGGTTTTTATGTCCTTTTATCAAATTTATGCAATGGTTGGATATATTTAAACAGGTCCCCACCAGGCCATTAGCTATGGTGGTTTACCTCATTATCTCTATGCTCCTCACTAAAATTATCTTCTACCTTCATCGCCATCCTTTTGAGGCAACATTCCTGTTTAATTGTCAACTTCTGAAATTCAAACTCTCTCTTTCCCTTCCTTTTGCTCGGTCTTTCCTTCTTTTGTTTTCCCTCAGCTTTTAACTAATTCAAACTGTTTCAGTTCCCTTTCTAACTCCAATTGTCTTATTTGCAATTTAATTGTTTCTAACACCACTGCACTTGACTGTTGGTCTGGTATACTTAAGTGCATGGCTGACTCCATTACAATTTCAGCTTTTTTGTTATCCCTCATTAAAACCAATTTTAGCCTATTTGCTGATTCTACAAGGGTCACACTTTTCTGTCTTTCTAAGTTGTCTTGGCAAATTTGAGAAGCGTCTTTGCCCCAAAACCTCTTTAGCAATGCTCAGAGCCATTTCCCCACTTTCAATTTAACCAACAAGCAACCAATATTGAACAGATTTTCCACTTCTCACTTCCAGTTAAAAACCGAGAACACTAATCCACAAGTCTGTTTCAACTTGCTGGGATCTTGCCTAACCAAAATCTGTACAAATCTGTCCAGATCCTGGATTCAAGCCTCCAATCTGTTAGAAAGCAGAGGTTGACCCCTCTCTGCGATCTAAAACCAAAACACACACACAGAGGAACATCATACCCTGTAATCTGTAAAGAGTGTTTCATAGATGTAACCCACCTTTCAGCAAATTTAGTGGTTAAATAAATCCCTGACTCTCAATCTAAAATCAACAAGTAACAACTTATTTATCTCACTTGAACAGGAAACAAAAATTCATAACTAATTATTCCCGAACTAAACAAAATTCTAATGGTTTGCTGTTCCAATGAATAGAAGCCTCATAGATAGAATTTGGTCTCTCAAAATTACAGCCAGATTCCAGATGTGGTGCCCCCTCTGTTGTTCTTCTGTCAGGAACGTCTTCTCCATCATTGGTACCGTTATTATTTCGAGAAATAAAAGAGTCTGTGAGAGCCAACGATTTCGTCTTGAAAGTTGAGGGCTCTGAGCTCTGGTGAATGGATGTTGTCTCTGGAGTCTTTATCTGACTGCCCTTTCATTTATACTCTTGTGGACATATCAATATTTCTTACAATACAATTGTTCCTCTGTTGTCAAAACTTTCAGATTCAAAATTAATAGATTTTTCGTATCGAAGTGCCTGGTTCAAATTGATTGGCTAAATTCAAAAGTCTGTTGTCTTGGTAAATCCTGCTGCTTTCCCTGAAATCTGTAAAGCCTTTCCATACAAATGTTTCAATTCAGGCTCTATGTACTGCATTGAAATCATTAAGTGCAGAAAAAGCACATCTTTTCTGTATGTTATCTACCTAGATTTGCAAAAGGCCTTTGATAAGGTACCTCACGGGAGGCTGAGTAAGGTGAGGGCCCACGATGTTTGAGGTGAGCTACTGGCATGGATTGAGGATTGGCTGTCTGACAGAAGGCAGAGAGTTGGGATAAAAGCATCTTTTTCAATATGGCAGCTGGTGACAAGTGGTATCCTGCAGGGTTCAGTGTTGGGGCCGCAGCTGTTCAATTTATAAATAAATTATCTGGATGAAGAAACTGGGGGCATTCTGGCAAAGTTTGTCAATGATACGAAGTTAGGTGGACAGGCAGGTAGTCCTGCAGAGGTGGGGAGACTGCAGAAAGATTTAAATAGTTGAGGAGAATTGTCCAAGAAATGGCTGATGAAATTAAATGTGAGCAAATGCAAGATCTTGCACTTTGGAAAAAAGAACACAGGCATGGATTATTTTATAAATGGTGAAAAAATTCACAAAACCAAAGTACGAAGGGATCTGGGAGTTGTAGTACAAGATTGTCTAAAGGTTGACTTGCAGGTTGAATCCGTGATTAAGAAAGCAAATGTAATGTAGCCATTAATTTCAAGAGGGTTGGAATGTAAAAGCAGTGATGTGCTACTGAGACTTTATAAAGTTCTGGTTATGTCCCATTTAGAATACTGTGTCCAATTTTGGGCTTCACACCCCCGCGTGTCCAGTGGAGATTACACAGATGATCCCTGGAATGGTAGTCCTAACATATGATGAACAGCTGAGGATCCTGGGATTGTATTCCTTAGCGTTCAGAAGGTTGAGAGGAGATCTAATAGAAACTTAGAAAGGGTGGAGACTGGAAAATTGTTTCCCTCAGGCGGGGAGACTAGGACTCGTGGGCACAGCCTTAGAATTAGAGAGGGTCAAGTTAAAATAGAAATGCGGAAACATTTCTTCAGCCAGAGAGTGGTGGGCCTGTGGAATTCACTTCCATGGAGCGCAGTGGAGGCTGGGACATTAAATACCTTCAAGGCAGAGATTGATATATTCTTGATCTTGCAATGAATTAAGGGATACGGGGAGAGTGTGAGTAGGTGGCGTTGAAATGCCCATCAGCCATGATTGAATGGTGGAGTGGACTCAATGGGCTGAATAGCCTTACTTCCACTCCTATTTCTCATGCTCTTATGGTCTTATCTTTTAAAGGCACCATGCAAAAGTCCAGGCTCCAGGAACTGACATTTCAAGAAAATGGCTGGTCAGAAATAGAGGCCAGAAAGTGTCTCCCAGCAGCAACAGCAGCCAGTCTGAACTACGTGTCCCTCCAGGCAGGCAGACTGCAGTGCACGAGGCTCCAGGTCCCAAACAGCAGCTACTCTCTGGTGCAGTTGGTGTTATTACAGCAGTCTTACCGCACCAAGAAGAAATGCAGTATACCAGGCTCCCAAAGGCAGCAGCAGTGAAAAATCCCAAGCTCCATTCCCTCCACACCACTCGAGGCTCCAGGCTTTAGGCCTAAACCAGCTCCAGCTGCTCTCAGTTACAGCAGGTGTTGCCACTCCAGCCTCCACATTCCAATGACAGCAGCAGCACCAGAGTGCAGCCTCCTACTACACTGCCCTCTACAGGGAAAATAACCCTCCCTCTCCACTCTCTTTCTCTTGCCATCGAGCCAGTTCTGTCGCCAAATTCTCCCTGTATTCAATGTGATCAACCTTGCTAACCGGCCTGCCACATGGAACCTTGTTGAATGCCTCACTGAAGTCTATATATGTCACATCCTCTGCTCTGCCTTCATCAGCCCACTTTGTTATTCCTTCAAAAAACTCAATCAAGTTAATGAGACATGATTTCCAATGTACAACACCATGTAGACTGCTGAATCAGTGCTATCTATTGAAGTACATTTCCCTTAAGATCCCCTCAAACAACTTGCCCACCTCTGATGTCAGTCTCATCAGTTCATAGTTCTGTGGCTTTTCCTTCCACCTTTTTTAAACAGTGGCACCAGTGTAGCCAACCTTCAGTCTTCCGGTACCTCGTCTGTGACCATCAATAATACAAATATCTCAGCAAGAGGCTCAAAATTCACTTCTCTAGATTCCCACAGAGTTCAAGAGGTCACTGATCAGGTCCCAGGGATCAATCCACCTTTATACATTTTACGAAATCCAGCACCTCCTCCACATCTTTTGAGTCCATGTTTGATGCTATTTCTCTGTTATTCAAAGAGATTATCTGCAGATAGAGAGCTGGAAGATAAAAGATAAACTAAATTAAGGAGAATAAAATTGGTTACAGGTTAAAGAGGTTACAGAATTTGAAAATAGTCAATTTTGGATAATGTATGCAAAAAACTGAGAGAAAAACACAGATGTTGACAGTTTGAGCAGATCATTCCACTCAAAAGACCCAGGGACATGACGTAGATGAGAAAAATGTGATCTTAGAGTTGGTTATTGGGTGAGAGCTTGGGGTGTGACCCTTGCCTTGGCCATAATAAGAGCAGTCATGAAGGAAACACAATTTGCAGAAGAGGCAAAGGAGAGGATCCATCAACGGACTAAACATACCAAAGCAATTAGAACTCGTACTGAAGGCAAATGAGATGTTGGAGATGTAATGTTCAAGTACATCCATGGGTGAGAATATATTGCATATGAGTTGAGTGTGTGGTGCTGGAAAAGCAGAACAGGTCAAGCAGCATCTGAGGACCAGGAAAATCACCATTTTGGAGGGGAGGGTGAAGCCGATGGGCGGGAAGGAAGATGGACGGGTAGAACAGGTCATGAGGGTGGTGCCGAGCTAGAAGGTTGAAACTGGGATAAGGTGGGAGGAGCAGAAATTCACGGACCTCCCCATCTCCATCAATGGTGACCGACTCAACATTGATATTTTCTACAAACCCACCGACTCCCACAATTACATGGATTACACCTTCTCCCAATCTGCCTCCTCTAAAAATGATATCCTTTATTCCCAAATCCTCCACCGCATCTGCTCCCAGGAGGACCAGTTCCACTATAGAATGCACCAGTTGACCTCCTTCATTAAAGACTGGAACTTTCCCTTGACAACATAGTGGATGACGCTCTCTGATGCATCTCATCCACGTCTGACATCTCTGCCCTCAAATCCCACACCTCTATATTCAACAACTACAGAATCCCCATGGCCCTCACTTTCCATTCCCCACCAAGCTCTGTATACATCGGATCACCTTCTGCCATTTCCACCACCTACAAATGGACCCCACCACCAGGGATATATTTCCCTCCCCACCCTTATCCACCTTGCCATAAAGACAATTCCCTCCGTGACTAGCTCATCAGGTCTATGCTCCCCAACAAGCCACGCTCCCCTCCCGACACCTTCCCCTGCCTCCGCAGGAATTGCAAAACTCAAACCTCACCTCCCCTTCATCTCTGTCCAAGGCCCCAAAAGGCCCTTCCACATCCATCAAAGTTTCACCGGCACTTTCACATATGTCATTTACTGAATCCATTGCTCCCGATGTAGTCTCGTCTACATTGGGGAGACTGACCGCCTACTCACAGAGTGCTTCAGAGAACATCTCCAGGACACCCGCACAAACCAACCCCACCGCCCTTTTGCCGAACACTTTAACTCCCCCTCCCACTCTGCCAAGGACAGCCACATTTGCTTCCTCAGTGCATGCCTCCGTAACCAACTCATCCCACACAGACTCCGGACCATCTTTAAACCAGCAGAGTTCGGACCCGAACAGGAAAAACAGTACAGACTACAGATTCAAAAACACCAGCAACAGTTCTCCTTCAAGATCCTCCGCTCCACGCTTGCAGCAATGCGCCGGCACCTAACCTCTCTACAGTCAGCCCTGCCCCAGCTGAGTGCCACACTCTCTCAGAATTGCAAAGGACCCACTCTGTACTACATCCTCAGGAGAATTCATACTCTCAACAAACAGTATTTCAATTCCATCTCAAACATCAAAAACTGTAAGTACAACAAACTTTTATCCACCCACCTCCATAACCACAGCTCCTCAAACATTCCAGAAGATTCCCCTGGCCTCGGAAACGCCGTTAGCCATGCGGCTGATGCAGCTCCCACCCCCACGCTGAGTGATGATGTCACTTCCGCCCCCATCATGGCCACTCCCACAGCCACTTCCGGCCCTCACATCATCGCTGATGCCACACGCTCAGTGACTTCCGACACCCCTACTGCCATGATCACCACCACTTCCGCCCCCACCAGTGCCACTCACCTGCATTCTGCTGACACGCCGACCACAGACCCCACTGTCACTTTCCCCACCCCCCAGAACCCAGAGGGGAACATTACCCCTGCTCATGCCTCCACCCCCAATCCCCCACCATCACACCCACTCCAGGTACTGGCTCCAACCCAACTCCCAGCTCCACACCCACACCAGATCCCAGCTCCCGGCCCTGCCGAGCTTTCACCATCCCCCCAGACCTCCCACTCACTGAGGACGAACGATCAGTCCTCAGCAAAGGACTCACCTATGTCCCCCTCCGTGCACGCATCAATGAATTTAATACACACCGTGACATCGAACACTTCTTCCGTCGCCTCCGCCTCCGAGCTTACTTTCACAATCAGGACTCCCGCCCACCTTCCGAGGACCCCTTCGCCCACCTCCAACACACTGCATCCACCTGGACACCCCGCGCTGGCCTATTACCTGCCCTCGACCTCTTTATTTCCAATTGCCGCCGGGACATTAGGCGCCTCAACCTGTCGACCCCCCTCCCCCACTTCAAACTCTCACCTCACAACGCGCAGCCCTCCAATCCCTCTGCTCCAATCCCAACCTCACCATCAAGCCAGCGGATAAAGGGGGCACAGTGGTAGTCTGGCGCACTGACCACTACACCGCTGAAGCCAAACACCAACTCGAGGACACCTCTTCCTACTGCCCCCTCGACCATGACCCCACCCCCATCACCAAACCATCATCGCCCAGACCATACAGAACCTCATCACCTCAGGAGATGTCCCTCCCACAGCTTCCAACCTCATAGTCCGGGAACCCCACACTACCCGGTTCTATCTCCTTCCCAAGATCCACAAGCCTGACCACCCTGGCCGACTCATTGTCTCAGCATGCTCCTGCCCCACTGAACTCATCTCTACCTACCTCGACACTGTCCTATCCCCCCTAGTCCAGAAACTACCCACATACATTCGAGACACCACACACGCCCTCTACCTCCTCCAAGACATCCGTTTCCCCGGCCCCCAACGCCTCATCTTCACCATGGATATCCAAACCCTCGACACTTCCATCTGCCATGACCAGGGCCTCCAAGCCCTCTGTTTTTTCCTCTCCAGATGTACCCAACAGTACCCTTCCACTGGCACTCTCATTCGTTTGGCCGAACTGGTCCTCACACTTAACAATTTCTCCTTTGAATCCTCCCACTTCCTCCAGACCAAAGGGGTAGCCATGGGCACACGTATGGGCCCCAGCTATGCCTGTCTCTTTGTTGGCTATGTAGAATAGTTGATCTTCCGTAATTACACCGGCACCACTCCCCACCTCTTCCTCCGCTACACTGATGACTGCATTGGCACCACCTCGTGCTCCCGCGAGGAGGTTGAGCAATTCATCAACTTCACAAACACATTCCACCCTGAACTTAAATTTACCTGGACCATCTCTGACACCTCCCTCCCCTTCCTGGACCTCTCCATCTCCATTAGTGACGACCGACTTGACACTGACATTTTTTACAAACCCACCGACTCCCACAGCTACCTGGATTACACCTCTTCCCACCCTATCTCTTGCAAAAATGCCATCCCGTATTCCCAATTTCTCCGCCTCCGACGTATCTGCTCCCAGGAGGACCAGTTCCACCATAGAACACACCAGATGGCCTCCTTCTTTAGAGACCGCAATTTCCCTTCCCACGTGGTTAAAGATGCCCTCCAACGCATCTCGTCCACATCACACACCTCCGCCCTCAGACCCCACCCCTCCAACCGTAACAAGGACAAAACGTCCCGGTGCTCACCTTCCACCCTACAAACCTTCGCATAAACCAAATCATCCGCCGACAATTCCGCCACCTCCAAAAAGACCCCACCACCAGGAATATATTTCCCTCCCCACCCCTTTCCATCTTCCGCACAGACCGTTCCCTCCGTGACTACCTGGTCAGGTCCACACCCCCCTACGACCCACCCTCCCATTCTGGCACTTTCTCCTGCCACCACAGGAACTGTAAAACCTGTGCCCACACCTCCTCCCTCACCTCTATCCAAGGCCCTAAAAAGCCTTCCACATCCATCAAAGTTTTACCTGCACATCCACTAATTACATTTATTGTATCCGTTGCTCCCGATGTGGTCTCCTCTACATTGGGGAGTCTGGGCACCTCCTAGCAGAGCGCTTTAGGGAACATCTCCGAGACACCCACACCAATCAACCAAGCCGCCCCGTGGCCCAACATTTCACCTCCCCCTCCCACTCTGCTGAGGACATGGAGGTCCTGGGCCTCCTTAACCGCCCCTCCCTCACCACCAGACGCCTGGAGGAAGAACGCCTCATCTTCCGCCTCGGAACACTTCAACCCCAGGGCATCAGTGTGGACTTCAACAGATTCCACATTTCCCCTTCCCCCACCTCATCCTAGTTTCCAACTTCGAGTTCAGCCCTGTCCCCTTGACTTGTCTGGACTTGTCCGACCTGCCTAGCTCCTTTTCCACCTATCCACATCACCCTCCCCTCTCTGACCTACCACCTTCATCTCCTCCCCCATTCACCCATTGTACTCTATGCTACTCTCTCCCCACCCCCACGCTCCTCTAGCTTATCTCTCCATGCTTCAGGCTCACTGCATTTATTCCTGATGAAGGGCTCTTGCACGAAATGTCGATTTCGCTGCTCGTTGGATGCTGCCTGAACTGATGTGCTCTTCCAGCACCACTAATCCAGAACATGGACATGTAGGTCCTAGGCATCCTCCATTGCCACTCCCTTACCACTCGACACCGGAGGAAGAATGTCTCATCTTCCACCTCGGGACCCTCCAACTCTATGGCATCAATGTGGATTTCATCAGTATCCTCGCTTCCTCTCCCTCTCACCTTCTCCCAGTTCCAACCTTCCAGCTCAGCACTGTCCAACTTCCTTCTCACACATCCGCTCCATCCTCCCCTCCAACCTATTACATTTACCCCCACCTCCATCCACCTATCACACTCAGCGACCTTCCCCACAGCCCCATCCCTCTCCCCCTCCCACCTTCCCACCACCGAGGCCCTGAGCCTCATTCCTGATGAAGGGTTTTTGCCCGAAACATCAATTTTCCAGCTTTTCGGATGCTGCCTGTCCAGCTGCTTTTCCAGCTCCACACTCTCAACTCTAATCTCCATTATATGCAGTCCTCACTTTTGCCAATATTGCAAATGGCTGTAATATTGGTCTTGCGTGCTCTGGTAATTGAAATATTCAGTTCAGAAGATGGCAAAATAAAATTATATGCAGATAGAAAGATGAGGCTTGAATGAACATGAAGAGCTGATTGTTATTATAAAAGAGATTGTATGAATTAAGTAGTTAGATCTTTTTGGTATTTTAACTAATTATATTCATAAATAATGTGGAATTAATGCATAGACTTTAAGACCTGGAAGAAATTGTCTGACTAGCATGAGCTTCTGTTTATGTCATAGATACATGCAGCATGGTCCAAACATTCTATGCCGAACAGAATCCCAAACTAAACTAATCCCTCCTGCCTGCTATTCTTTGGTATTTGTTATTATTGTCTTTTTATCCATGCCTTTCATGATTTTATACACCTTTATAAGGTCAATCCTCAGCCTCTGATGCTCCAGGGAAAACAACCCCAGTCTATTCAGTCTCTCCCTGTAGCTCAAATCGGATTGATTATACACTAGTGCTAGGCCAATGACTGTTGTCTAGGGCAGTAACCGGACAACACTTCTTCAATGCTTTGAGCATTCTCACCTTTCAGGCAGTGAGTTCCAGATACTCCCCATCCTTAGGATGATATATATTTCCTCAAATCCCGATGAAAAACCCTCCTGATAAAACTCTCCTGTCCACGTTTTAAGAATTCTGCCACCTCTGTGCCTTTTACATTTGTGTCCCAGATAATGTTGGGGTAATTGAAATCGCCCACTCTTATGACCCTATGTGTTTTACACTTCTGTGAGATTGCTTACATATCAGTGTTCCCATCTCTCTCTGACTATTTCGGGTACATTAGACACCACCCACAATGCGATTGCCCCATTTTTATGATTAATGTTTGCCCAGATGGCCTGATCTGAGGTGCCTTCTAAGCTATGATCACTCCATATTGCAGTAAGTGATGCCTTGATCAATATTGCAACACTCCCTCTGTTACACCCTGCCTTCTGGCCTGAAGCTTCTATACCATGGAATAGGCTCTCCATGATGCTGGCCTGTTTTACTGCCACTTCCACCTCTGTGCTCATTTCTACAATCAGGAATTCCCATGTCCCACCTATCCCCTCACCCACTTCCAGTGTTCATCTTCTACTTTGACCCCTTCCCCTTGCCTCTTACCTGCCCTCAATCTCTTCACTGCCAACTGTCAGTGTAACGTTGGCTGTTGCAATTTCTCTGCTCCTCTCACCCATTCTTCCTGTCCCCTTCTGAAATGACACCACTTCGTGCTCCCAGGTTCAATTCAAAATTTGTCATCATACCAGCTGGCAGGGGTGGTGCCCTTGTAGCCTGGCAAGTTGATCTTTACCTTGAAGGTGCTAAATGCCAACTCTCCAACACCTCTTCCAACCTCTTCCTGAATCATGCCCCCATATTCTAACATCAAGGCATCGTTGCCAGCAACTTCACTGTGAGTGCCCATCATGATTGAGATTCCCACCACTATTGTTCTCCCGCACTTTTTGATCCCCACCTTGTGCACTTGAACTCTGGCTGCACTCCCCAGAGGAACTCTCACTGTTTTCCAACACAGAGAATCGCTTCCTAAGTCAGGTGCACCATGGAGCTTTCCTGAATCTCTGACTACCACTGACTGGTGATCAGTGTCAGTCAGAAACACTTCCTTATAAACCAGTGAGCCTGACGTCGGTGGTGGGCAAGTTGATGGAAGGAATCCTGAGGGACAGGATGTACATGTATTTGGAAAATCAAGGACTGATTAGGGATAGTCAACATGGCTTTGTGCGTGGGAAATCATGTCTCACAAACTTGATTGAGTTTTTTGAAGAAATAACAAAGATGATTGACGAGGGAAGAACGGTAGATGTGATGTATATGAACTTCAGTAAGGCTCCACATGGGATACTGGTGAGCAAGGTTAGATCTCATGGAATACACGGGGAACCAGCAATTTGGATACAGAACTGGCTCAAAGGTAGAAGACAGAGGATGGTGGTGGAGGGATGCTTTTCAGACTGGAGGCCTGTGACCAGTGGATTGCCACAAAGATTGGTGCTAGGTCCACTACTTTTCATCATTTATATAAATGATTTGATGTGAGCATAAGTGGTATAGTTAGTAAGTTTGCAGATGACACCAAAATTAGTAGTGTAGCGAATAGCGAACAAGGTTACCTCAAATTACAACGGGATCTTGATCAAATGGGCGAATTGGCTGAGATATGTCAGATGGAGTTTAATTTGGATCAATGTGAGGTGCTGCATTTTGGGAAAGCAAATCTTACTAGGACTTATACATTATCGAGATGGTCCTAGGGAGTGCTGCTGAACAAAGAGATCTTGGAGTGCAGGTTCATAGCTCCTTCAAAGTGGAGTCGCAGGTCGATGGGAGAATGAAGGTATTTGGTACGCTTTTCTTTATTTGTCAGAGTCTTGAGTACAGGAGTTGGGAGGTCATGTTGTGGCTGTACAGAACATTGGTTTGGCCACTGTTGGAATATTGCATGCAATTCTAATCTCCTTTATATTGAAAAGGTTTTGTGAAACTTGAAAGGGTTCAGAAAAGTTTTACAAGGATGTTGCCAGGGTTAGAGAATTTGATCTATAGGGAGAGTATGATTAGGCTGGGGCAGTTTTCCCTGGAATGACAGAGGCTGAGGGGTTACATTATAGAGGTGTATAAAATCATGAGGGGCATGGATAGGATAAATAGAGAAAGTCTTTTCTCTGGGGTCGGGGAGTCCAGAACGAGAGGGCAAAGGTTTAAGGTGAAAAGGTAAAGATATAAAAGAGAACTAAGGGGCAACTTTTTCATGCAGAGGGTGGTACATGTATGGAATGAGCTGCCAGAAGAAGTGATGGAGGCTAATACAATTGCAACATTTAAAAGGCATCTGGATGGGTATATGCATTGGAAGGGTTTGGAGGGATATGGGCCAGGTGCTGGCAGGTGGGACTCAATTGGGTTGGGACATTTGGTCGACATGGATTAGTTGGACTGAATGGTCTGTTTCCATGCTGTACATCTCTATGATTCTATGACGTGTGCAATAAACCATTCTTGAGGTTCACAGAGGATTGCTACATGTGGGCTTTTTGACCTAGAATAAAAAGGAAATTGATGGAGATATAGATTGGGGAAGGTTTAGCATGTGGATCTACTCAGTGCGGTGAGGAAGATAAAAAGGAATATAACTCCCCACCTCCTTTCGAGAGAAAAGCAGCAAATCCAGCCCCTTCTGCGCCAATGGCTCCTGGAGAAACAAGCCTTAGCAGAGGGGCAAATGCTGACAAGTCTCACCACGTTTGCAGAAAAGTTAATTTACCAGGGTACATCCCATGAATGTAACAGAAAATGAAATATCACCCGTCAATCTTTCCTTAGAACGTGAAGTTGCTGTATTCTTCTCGCTCTACTTACAAGTCTTGCAAAGAGAGAAAGAGAGACACTAACTTTTGTGTTTGACCAAGGTAATAAATCTTTCCTGTCTGGATGCTAATGTGAATGCTCATAGTCCCTCCATTAAGTGTTAATTCTGTGTTTTAGTTTGTAGGCATCTGCATTTGTCGGTTGTTATATGTTCGCTTTTGTAATTTGTATGTTTTGTCTCAAGATCTGGTAATTCTTTGACTTTAGTTTGCATTTTGGGAACTTGTGGTGATTTGAAACTGTAGTGTGTGCCTGTGTCAGTGTGCAAAATGTATAGTTACTGTATTGTCCTTTTAAGGAACTTTGGATGGTTGTGTAAAGGAAAAACTGTGACAAAATATTCATTTCAAATTTCACTCTCATAGCTTGATTAAAAATTACCTCTTGGCATTGACAACAGCTGATTAAAATTAATTGAAGAAATAAAATTAAGATGTAACTTATCTGCTCTATCTTCAAATTAGAGCAATGGATTGAGGAAAGAGTCTGGGTAAAATATAATTTTAGAAACTTTATGTTTAAAAAGCAACCATCACCATTTACTTTGTCTCCTGCAATTAAGCCAATTATACATCTAATTGGCAAGCTCACCCTGAATCCCAGTAGTTTACCATGTGAAAGCTTGTCAAAGACTTTACTAAAATCCAAATAAATAATGTCTACTAATCTGTAATCAACCACCTTCCTCAACAAAAGCTCATTCATGTTGTGAGACATGATTTTCCTCACACATAACCCTGCTGACAAACCTTACTCAATTTATGCCTCTCTAAATGTCCACAAACCCTATCTTTGATAATCACCTCCAACAATTTACCACAACCAAAGTCAGACTCACAGGTCTATAGTTCCCTGCTTTCTCCGTACAATCTTTCTTGAACAAAGGTGCAATGCTTGCCACCCTCCAGTCAACAGGCATCTCACCCATTGTTATCGATGATGCAAATATTTCTGCAAGAGGACTCATTAGTTCCTCCCTTACTTTCCACAATCTTCTGGAATACATTTGATTAGGTCCCACCTTTATTTTCTCTAAGACCTCCAAAATTTCTTCGTCTTTCATGTGAATTGTTTTTAAAACATTCAAGTTTATTTCCCTACATTCTCTTATCTAAGTTTCTTTCTCCACAGTAAAAACTGATGTAAAACATTCATTTTGTTTCTTTCCCACCTCCCGCAGTTCAACACAGATGATCTCCTTTAAGAGGCCATACCCTCTCTCTCGTTGCCCTCTTGCTCTTAATGCATTTGTAGAATTGCTTTGCATTATCTTTTACCTTATCTTCCAATGCTAACTCAAATCCCCTCTTTGCCTTCCTAATTTCTCTCTTAAGAATGCCCCTACAATCTTTATATTGATTAAGAGATTCAACTGAACCAAGTTGTCTGCGTTTAAAATAAGGTTCTCTCTTATTTTTGACAAGAACCTCAATATCTTTATTCAGCCATTGTACCATACTCTTAGCATCCTTACCCTTCACTCAAACAGGAATAAAATGCCTCTGAACTCGCCATCACACTCTTGAATGCCTCCCACCCGCCAGATGTCCTTTAACCTGCAAACAGTCCACTCCAATCAGCTTTTGAAAGTGCTTATTCACAAACCATTAAAATTTGTCTTTTTCCAGTTAAAAATTTTGATATTTTTATGGAAGGCTTCTCCTTGTTCATAACCATTTCATAATTGATCTTTGATTACTAAACTCAAAGTGTTCCCCTGGCTTTACTTCAGTAACCTGTTCTGCCTTCTTACCCAAAGGAAGGTCTTGTTTTGCTCCTTCTCGAGTAGGAACATCCACATCTTGATAAAGAAAATTTTCTGAAACATATTTGACAAATTTTCACCATCCAAACTTTTAATACAATGATAACTCCAGTCAATGTTTGGAAAATTAAAATCCCCCATCATGAACAGCTTTATTGTCCTTGTGCGTAGTGGAGATCTCCCGATATACTTGTTTCTCAATTTCTCTCTTACTGTTGGTGAGCCTCTTGTACAATCCCATCAAAGTGACCTTTCCTTTCTTATTTGTTACTCGTTCCCATATATTTTCACTGGACGATGTAAAGAGTAAAAACCAAGTGCTGCGATACTGTCCTGATCAGACATTCCCAGGACAGGGACAGCACAGGGTGGAACATTGATCAAATCCCACTCTGCAATTTCAAAACCGAAAATAAAGTTGCCCTGACTCTGTTAAACAAAACCAAAAGTGCTATTCCTATGGGGAGAGAAAACAAAAGATCAACAAGCAAAAAAAAGGCTCTACCTTGATGGTCGTCATCGACCTCATTTGGAGCATGGACAACAAGGGGCCAAAGTAAAAATAAACTCAAGCAAATTCAAAGAAAACAAACAATTAAACAAACAATTAAACAACTAAGTAAATAAATCCTCACTGTCTCATCCCTAATGAACACTCCCAGGACAGGGACAACGATGGTTTAAAATCCAAGGTATATAAAACAGCCCTCTTCCTGCGGCACCAGACTGAAAATAAATACAAACTGAATGGGCCAAATGTAAACTGATACGACAGAGACAATTCACTAAATGAAAATATCATTATCCACACTGATAATACACTTCAGCCCCCACGGCGCCCAGCAGTCTCAAAGGCCTCGACTGTACTGGTGAGCACTGTGTGTGCTCCCTCTCCAGGGACACGTGACCATGGATGGAACTGTGAAAGAGGGGCACACAATCTGGAACAATGAGCTCCCCTTCGGCCTGCTGCCTGTTGATGGTGATCTTGGCCAGGCCCAGGAGCAAAGCCATGAGAAAATTCAGACTTGTCTACCCCTCCCCCACCGGGTGCTCATGGATCAGGAGTGTGGGGCTGAAGTGCAACCAACAACAGCACCTTCAAAGAGTGAAACATTACACCATGGCACATCCAGGTGGTGGGTGAAAGCACAGCAGTGGAGAGTGTATATACAAATAACACCACCGTGCTGTTCAAAAGGGCACCCGGAGGATATCTCTGAGATGACTCAGACTGTGGAGCACCCATGTCACAGGGGAGAGTCAGCTGTGTACGGTACAATGTGAAATTCTGGACGGATGGTGATCGGTTTGTCTGGAAGGTCACTGCACACCTGAGCTGCCTCGAGTGTACGTGAGGTGTGGGGGCTGAATGCCTTGTCCATTAGACTCTGGATGGTTCGGGGTCATCCCTGTAACCCGAGCTCTCTCCACCCCCAGCCAGCACAATCCGTGTTCAGGATCCTGTTCCTGAGCAGGGCTTCCTTATGAGAGCCAGCTCTCCCACAGGGGGAAAAGCTCCGACTCGAGCTGAATGTGTCCCAGACTGTGATCAGGTTCAGATAGAAACCAGACAATCCCTGAAAGATGACCTGAGACTGGGACCAATCCACGAACAGGAATTGCGTGTTGGAACGGAAGTCGTGCACTTGTTAGAAGAAATAAGTCATGAGACTCAATGTAAAGGTATCACTACAGGGTCTGAAGGTGGGGAATCATTACCTGGGTGCAATGTCGCACCAGCGGCTGACCACCCTCCTCAAACGGGAGACTCCGAACCACAGCAGTGACTCAGCGCTGTCTCTTGTCCCAGAAAAACCCAGTGAGTTTTTACTGGACATTAGTGAGAAAGCTAGGAGGGACCAAACTGACCAGCCAGTACCACAACTTGGCAGCAACCAAGTGGTTTATGACTCGCAATCACATTGTGTAGAACAACACTCATGCCCCGATGCCTTCCAGATCGGAGACGAGGGATCCATCATCAGCCAGCAGCACAAAGAGCTGCAGGCAGACCCTGTGTCTTTTTACCTGTGAGTAGAAGGAGGAGCCATCATGGTTGAGATCTCAAAGGAACGTATGCATCCCGGTACTCAACGACATCCAAATCTTGGAGCATGACCTTCTTCTCTTCGTACACCTCCAGTCAGGCCGGGCCCACATTGGTATGACTGAAATTGGCCCAACTCCTTCTCCAACCCCTTGATTCTGGATTTCCGCATCTTTGTTGACCCTCATGTCTACTGCTGACAGAAGACATTGACGTGAGTCTTATCCACATCTCACCTTAGCCTCAAGCTGGGGAAGCTTCCTTGCTTCCTTCTCCATCCGGTCCAGAAGTGATGTAACAAGTCCCGGAACTACTTGTCATCCTGCAGCAGCTTGTTAAAATGCAAGTACATGGTCCTCACTCAGGTGCTAAATGGACCGTGCTCTGCTCAGACCAGGTTGTGATCAGAAAACTGCACTTGCTGCATGGAGGCTTCACAACACAGGAGGCATATGCCCTGGAAATGGAGATGCAATCAATGCTGGACACTCCAAGCTCTGATTATGACCAACTTTGCCTTCCTTAGTCTCTCAAAGAGCTCTGCCAAATGCTCCATGTGATTTTTTCCATGAATGGTTAAAGATCATCAAGTAACCCATGTAGGTGACACAATTAGACCAGAAGACCTAGGATCAGGAATTAGGCCTATCAGCCCATTGAGTCTGCTCCACCATTCACTCATGTCTGATACGATTCTCAACTCCATTCTCCCACTTTATCCCATAACCTTTAATCTCCTTGATACTCAAGAACATATCTCTCTCAGACTTAAATTTATTCAATGACCTTGCCTCCACAGCCTTTTGTGGCAATGAATTCCATAGATTAACCATTCTCTGGCTGAAGAAGTTTCTCTTTATCTCCTTTGGCCGAGGGGTATGCTCTCAACATTTAGTGTCTCTTATGAATGGAAATATTTTCCTGACATCTACTCTGTCTAGGCCATTCAGTATTCTGCATGTTTCAATTAGATATCTCCCTCATCCTTCTGAACTCCATTGAGTTTAAACCCAGAGTCCTCAAACGTTCCTCAGATGATATTCTTTTCATTCCTCGAACTATTCTCATAAATGTCCTCTGAACATGCTCCAGGGCCAGTATCCTTCCTGAGAAATGGGACCTAAAACTGTACACAATACTCAAATGTGATCTGACCAGAGCTTTATAGAGCATCAGAAGTACATCCTTGTTTTTATATTCAAGTCCTCTCAAAATAAATGTTGTCATTGCATTTGCCTTCCTAACTATTGACTCAACCTACAAGTTTACCTTGAGAAAATCCAAGACTAAAACTCCCAAGTTTCTTTGCACTTCAGACTTCTGAATTTTCTCCCCATTTAGAAAATAGTCCATGCCTCTATTCTTCCTACCAAAGTGCATGACCTCACACTTTTCCACATTGTACCTCATCTGCCACTTCTTTGCCCACTCTCCTAATCTGTCCAAATCTTTCTATAGCCTCTCCATCTCCTCAATGTAACCTGTCCCATTACCTAACTTTGCATCATCTGCAAATTTATCCAGTATGCCCTCAGTTCCTTCATCCAGATCATTAATTTATAAAGTGAAAAATTGTGTTCTCATCACTGAGCCTTGGGAAACACCAACTGTCACCAGCTGCCATCCTGATAAGGACCCTTTTCTCCTCACTATGTTTTCTGCCAGATAGCCAAGCTTCCATCCATGCTCGCACCTTGCCTCTGACACCATGGGACCTTCTCTTACTCAGTAGCCTTCTGTGTGGCATCTTGTCAAAGACCTTCGTGAAGTCCAGGTAGTTAACATCCATTGGCTCTCCTTGATCTAACCTGCTCATTACTTCCTCAAAGAATTCTCGTACATTTGTAAGGCATGATCTCCTGTTGTTATGAAGTAACAATGATTTTTCCCCTATTTTACTATACACTTCCAAGTATTCAGAAAGCTTATTCTTCACAATTGATTCCTGGATTTTATCCACGATGGAGGTTAGGCTAATTTTCTGTATTCTCCTCTGGCACCTCCTTGCTTCTCGTGATTCCTGAAAGATCCGTCACAAAGCCTCCACTATCTTATGAGTTATCTCCCATAGAACTCTGAGGTGCAGTCCATCTGGTCCAGGTGACCTATCCACCTTCAGGCCATTCAGTTTTTCTAGCACCTTCTCTTGATGATGGCCATCATACTCAGCTCTTTCCCCTCACTCTTTTGAATGTTTGGGATATTACTCATCTCTCCTACCGTGAAGATTTACGTGATATAATTATTCAGTTGCTCAGCCATTTCCTTGTTCCCCACTAGTAAATTTCAACATCATTTTCCAGCAGTCCAATGTCCACTTTTGCCTCTCTTTTGACCTTTATATATCTGAAGAAACTCTCAGCCTTCCTTTATATTACTGGCTAGCTTACCCTCATATTTAATCTTCTCCCTTCTTATTGTTTTCTTGATCCCCTCTGTTGATCTCTGTAAGCTTCCCAATCCTCTGGTTTCCCACTGCCCTTCACCACATTATCTGTTTTCTTGTTTGCTGTTAAGCTGTCCATGACTTTCTGAATGTCACAAAGCTAGTCCCTTTTTTTTCCTGAAAGCTGTTCCTTCGGTCAAGAAGACTCTGTCCTTGACTTTTTTCCCTAGAAGGGCAATAAACTGGGCCGGGCCCTGATCAGACTGGTTTGGTACATAGATAAAAAGGATTTGAGAGGCCTTTTGTTCGTATGAGACTTCAGGCAAAGTGGTCATGTTTTAGAGGTGTTCGGTATAATGAAAGGGGAGTGGTCAGCACACCAGCTGAGCTGAGCAGTTTTAGTTCAGTCAGACCTGGTGAAACGTTCAACAGGGAGCTGTGTGGAAGCTCTCTCTCTTTCTGCCCTTTAACTTCAACCTGTAAGCATGTGTTCCATTTATACTAGTTTTTAAAGGGACTTTGCATTTTGGGACTGTTGTGTATATTCAGAACAACATAATTTATTCCAGTTGGATAGGCTGAGTTCTGTAAGGGTTCTCTATTCTATTCTTTGTGTTTCATTGTGTAACTTTGTGAATAAAGTTTTGTCTGTTTTAAAATCTAATAGTCAATCTAGCTAACTTAATCCAGGTAATTATCCCTGTACACTTACTGAAACAAATTACAAAGTCTGAGTTGCCTGCTTAAGTGGTCTGGCTTAGTCCATAACCTAGTTAGCCATGGTTGCCACATCCTCCCTGTACTGTGCTTCTTTTTCCTCAGGATGAATCTTTGCTGTGTTTACTGACTTACTACCAGAAAGTCCTACCATTGCTGTTCCACCCTGTATTTCCTGACATGTATGGCACAGTAGCTCAGTGGTTAGCCATGTTGCCTCACAGCATCAGGGTCCGAGGCTCGATTCCAAGCTTGGGTGACTATCTGCTTCGAGTTTGCACTTGTCTGAGTGGGTTTCCACCAGGTGCTCCGGTTTCCTCCCACAGTCCAAAGATGTACAGGTTAGATGACTTGGCAGTGCTTAAATTGTCAATTCGGTGCATTAGACAGAGGGAAAAGGGATTTGGGTGGGATACTCGTCGGAGTGTCGGTGTGGACCTGTTGGGTCAACAGGCCTGTTCACACAATGTAGGGAATCTAATCTTCATCCTACATCAATCCTGTTCAGAAGCCTTAGAAAAGTGGCTGGTGCATTTTTCATTCCAAAGGGCATCACTTTAAATTGAAAAAGCCTATTTGGGGCTCCAAAAGCAGAAACTACTTTTGCTCTGTCCAGCAATGGTAATTGCCAGGAACCGTGAAGTAAGTCCCACTTTGTGATTTAAGTGGTTTGTCTTATGTTTTTCACACAATACTCCAGTGTTGCAATTGGGTGTGAATCAAATTTAGTCCCAGTGTTGACCTTCTGATAATCTATGCAAAATCATTGAGTACCACCAGATTTCGGAACCAACACAATCAGTGAACTCCACTCACTTTGACATATCTCTATCAAGTCTTCCTGGAGCATCGCTTCCACTTCCTTCTAACCCTGGGCTGTTTTGAGAGGATTAAGCTTGGAGGGGTGTTGTTTTATCGGAACAGCATTCTCTATGTCAACCTCATGTACTATGGCATTAGACCTCCCCATTCTATTTCTACATTGGTTCTCAAGGACTCAACAAATATTTAAATTCAGTTCTCTGTTTTTGGGACAGAAAGTTCACTGTCTTATCCCATTACTTGACGATTTTGTCATTATTCACTTCATTTTGAGGCACATCAAAATCCAAATCATCTGGATTTGATTCATCACTGAGTGGCAATAGCTAATTCCTGGTTTTCTCGCTCCCTTACCCTGTCATAGTATTGTTTCAGCATGTTCACATGATATACTCAATAATTTTGTTTCCTTCCTGTCATCTTTACCAGATAACTCCCCTGACTGAACCACTTCTCAATCTGGTACACAACACTAAACCTTGCTTTGAAGGGATCTCCCGCCATTAGTAACAGCACCGATACTTCATCCTCACAGGCAAACATATATCTATTAGATTTCTTATCTGCTTCTTTGTTGAATAAGTGATGTACCACCTTCAAATATTGTCCAGCTAATTCACCTACTCTGTTTAATGTGTCTCTGACCTCAGTTACATCATCCAACTGTAAGATCTCAGGTTGTCTTACTTTGTCCGAATATCAATCCAAATGGAGTAAACATAGTCGATTCATTTGGAGAATCTCTAACAGCAAGTAATATAAAGGAGACACATATCACCCAATCGTTTGGTAATCCTGGCAATAAACCCTGAACGTGGTCTTTAGGTGCAGATGCTATTTTTCCAATGATCCCCAAGATTCAGGATAGTCCGCATTTGATGCATGAACTTTCCATGATCTTCTTCAATAATTTGGCAGTAAGATTGGACCCTTGGTCTGACTGAATCTCTATAATGAGTAAAGAAAGCAAGTAACTCTTCTACAACATTTTTGCCTTGAAATTCCAGAATGGAGTTGCTTCCAGAAACCTAGTGGACCCATTCATTATGGTTAGGAAATTCTGGTTCAGACCTCTGGTTTGGGGGGGAGGCGGCGTCTACACTATTATAATTCATGCAAAACGTTCTTCAAATGAGAAGTGGCACCAAAGGTGCTGGTTTCATCACTGCCTGTGGTTTTCTTGCCATCTGACATGTATGAAATTACGGCAAAATTCAACCACATCTTTATGTAATCTCGACCAATAAACATGTTTCGACATCTTAGCCTGAGTCTTCCTCACTTCTAGCTGACCTACTCCAGGCAGCTTGTGTACTTCCTGTCTGTATTCTACCAGCAACTTATCTGGTGAACTTCACATGCCTCATCTGTGCTAATCTGCTAAGGTCTCCATTTCCACCTTAAGATTTTATCCTTAAGATAATAGCTTTCTGGAGTACACTGATTCTTTTTGCGAGAAGGCTTTATGATAATATCCTTTATTGTCTCATCATTTTGTTCTAACTCCATTGACCTTTCAGAACTAAACACCTCTGCCTGATCCTCTACCTGCTCAGGTTTTTCCTTTACTACCTAATCAGAGTGTCAGCTGACTCGACCTCAAACTTGATTGGACTTTCTAACCTTATCTTACACAGGGGAATACCACTCCTCATCTTTCCATTTATTTCACAGATTACCACACACTCAGACAATATTTCAGAAGGATTGCAAATATTTTGATCTCTCTCTATTCGAGACAGACTATTTCCATACCTCTCAATATTTTAAGTAATTTATCTATTTCCCCAATCTACCTGAGTAAATCTTGCCCACACAGGTGACATCTTTGAAAAGGTCGAGCACTATCTTACTATCCAGCATGGGACGAGGCTGTGCACTCTCCTTCAGCTCCTCAACTTCCCTTCAGATTTCCTTCACTGCCCTCACTAATCTGACTAGTTTAAATACCACTCTTTTACCACATTCTTCTTCTCAGTGCCTTTCTTAAACCACCAGCACTGTGACTTTGTGTGTCTCATCTTATTGCAAGAAAACAACCTGAGGTCTTTCACCTCTTTTCCACCCTCTTGGATTTCTTTATTCATCGTGGTAAATTGTTCCCAGTTGTTTTTTATTGTAGGATCTCCCTCTTTCCCAATTTCTATCCCTCACGGAACAAAATTGTTGTCAGAAGCTGGATTTCGATTTGTGAATAATTGCATATTCATCTACCATCTCTTCAGCTCTTCTTGCTGTTTTAACTTACAGTTCCTCAACAAAACCCACATGGTTACTGGCCACTTTAATTGTTTAGCCATTTTCTCAATTGAGATGAAAAAGGCATCTATATCCTTCTCATCATATGTAGGTAATGCTTAGATATATTTAAATAGGTCTGCACCCGGCCTTTGGCTACAGTGATTTAGCTCATCACCGTCCTCCTCACTAAACCTACCTTCATCTCTATCTTATTGAACCAACTTTCCTGTCTAATTGTTAACTTTTGTAGTTTTTTCTCTCTCTCTTTTTCCTTCCTTCTGCAAGGCCCTTCCCCGCCTGCTCTGTTTCCTCAACTTTAACTGTAAGTCATAATGTTTCAGTTCCCTTTCTAACTCGAATTGTCTTACTTGCAGTTTAATTTTCTCTTACTCCACTGTACTTGACTGGAGGGCTTTTGCCCGAAACATCGATTTTCCTGCTCCTTGGATGCTGCCTGACCTGCTGTGCTTTTCCAGCACCACTCTGATCTAAACTCGGTTTGTGTGGAATACCTAAATGCATGGCTAACTCCGTTACAATTTCAGCTTTGTAATTATTCCTTATTAAACCCAATTTCAGCTTGTTTGCTCATTCTACAAGCGTCAACGTTTTCTGATTTTTCTCAACTTTCTTGGAAAATTTGAGAAGCATCTTTGCCCCTGAACCCCTTTAGCAATGCTCTGAGCCATTTCCCCATTTTCAATTTAACCAACAACAAGTAACCAAAATTAAACAGATTTTCCAGTTCTGACTTACATTTCATTCTAAGATCTAGGACCTGAGTCCAGAGGTCTGTTTAAATCTGCTGAGACCTTTTGTATCCTAAATCTGGAAAAAGATCTGTCCAGATTCTGGACTAGAGTCACCAGTCTGTTGTAAAGCAGAAGTTGACCCCTCTCGGAGACCTAAAACCAACACACTAAGAGGTGCATCACATACTTTAATTTGTAAAAAAACTGTGAAAACTGATGTAACCTGCCTTTCAACAACTTTCAGTGTTTAAATAAAATAAATCCCTGGCACTCACATTAAAATCAACAAGTAACAATTTATTTAACTAAACCTAACAGTGAACAAATTAGCTAATGTATTAACAAACCAAATGCATCCCATCCAACTACTAATTTTCTCATATAAAACATAAGGTTCACTCATCCGACAAAAATAGAATTTAGTCTCTCAAAATTACTGCCACGTTAAGTGTCTTCCAGAATGTTCTGTGCTTCCTGTGTTGTTCTTCTGTCAGAAACATCTTCTCTGTTGTTTTTACTTCTGTTATTTCAAAGCTGATTTCTCTAACACATGATGATTGTGAGAGCCAATTTCTCTCTCTCTCTCTCTCTCTCTCCCTCTATCTCTCTTTCTTTCTCTCTCTCTCTCTCTATCTAGAGAGAGAGAGAGAGAGAGCTGTGAGCTCTTACCTCTGGCAGATGGCAGTAATCTCTGAGGTCGTAATCTGACTTCCCCTTCTTTTATGCCCATGATAAATATATTGATATCCTTTACAATAGAAGTAATACAATACAATAAATACACCGGTCTCTGAGGCAAGGGAGTTCCTCCAGATGTGCCTCACCTCCTTGCAGGAATGACATAACACAGGCTCCACCAACTAGAACACCCAGTAAGCAGCACTCAAAGGAAAGTGCCCTCCGGGACAACCTCCCGGGTCAGGCAGACAAACCCTTATAATCAACAAGAATAAGTGGGCCTCCTTGAGACTGAGCAGTCGTGACATGACATTCAACATTACCCATCCGGGCTGGAGGAGGTGGTGGAGAAGGAGCTCATACAGAACAAAGAGGGAGACATTAGATAAAATGACATTGAGTTCCACTTACCCACGGTCTCACCGTATCCCTTAATTCCTTTATTGTTGAAACAAAAATCTCTCTTTGCCTTAAAAACCTTTACTGAAGTAATGTCAATTACTTCACTGGACAAGGAATTCCACAGATTAACACTCCTCGAGGTGAAGAAGTTCCTTCTCAATTCAGTCCTAAATCTGCTTCCTCTAAACTTGAGTCTATGCCCTCTGGTCTTGGTTTCACCTGCTGTGGAAACATCCTCTCTACATCTGTCTTAACTATCCCCTTCATAATTTTATATGTTTCTATTAGATCACCTCCCCCACTTTCTTCCCAATACCAGTGAATATAATCCCAGACTACTCAGTATCTCCTCATAAGCCAACCCCCTCAACTTCAGAATCAACCTCGTGAACCTCTCCTCTGCACCCCGTCCAGTGCCAGTACATCCCTTCTCAAATAAGCAGACCAAAACTGCACACAATATTCCAGGTGTGGCCTCACCAGCACCTTGTACAGCTGCAACATAAACTCCCTGCTTTTAAACTCAATCTCTTTGGCAATGAAAGGCAAAATTCCATTTGTCTTCCAAATTAACTGTTGCACCCACAGACCAACATTCTGTGATTCATGCACAAGGACACCCAGGTCCCTCTGCATAGCAACATGCTGCAACCTTTAATCATTCAAGTAATAAATCCTTTTTACTCTACTCCTACCAAAATGGATAACTTCACATTTATTAATATTGTATTCCATCGGCCAGACCTTTGCCCACTTCAAGTAATTATGTTCCTATGCAAAGTTTCACAGTTCTCTGCACACATTGCATTGCCACTCATCTCAGTGTTAACTGCAAACATTGACACAAGACATGTTATCCCCAATTCCAAGTCATTTCCATAAATTGTGAGGAATTGCAGTCACAACACTGATCACTGAAGCATACCACTAGTTTCTGATTGCCAGTCAGAATAGCACTCATTTATCCCCACTCATTGCTTCCTATTAGTCAACCAATCCTCTGTCCATGCTAATTCTTTACCTCTAACACAATGCATCTTTATCTGATGCAGCAGCCTCTTGAGTAGCACCTTGTTGAAGGCCTTTCAGAAATCTAGGGAAACCACATCGACTGGGCCTCCATTGTCCGCCTTGCTCACAATGTATTCATAGCATTCGAGAAGATTGGTTCAGCGTGACATGTCCTTCATAAATCTATGCTGTGTATGCCCAACAGGACAATTTCTATTTAGATGCCTTGCTATTTCTTTCTTGATAACAGACTCAAGCATGTTCCTTCCTACAGAGGGAGAGCTAACCCCTCTATAATTCCCCATCTTTTGTCCACCTCCCTTTTTAAACAGTTGTGTCACATTTGCTGTTTTCCAATCTGCTGGAACTGCTCCAGAGTCCAGCAAATTTTGGAAAATTACCACAAGGGCACTTGCTATTTCTTATAGTACACTGAGATGCAATCCTTCAGGGCCAGGAGACTTAGCTCCATCAGCTGGCCCAATACCTCTTCTGTACTAATTTTTCCAGGACCTCACCGCCCTTTGTCTCTTTGTCAATTACTAGTATATTATTAATGTCCTCCACTGTGAAGACCGATACAAAATACCTGCCCAAAGCCTCAGCCAGTTCATCATATCCCATGACTAAAGGCCCCTTCACATTCTCTGAATGAGCACTCTATGTTTTACATATTTGGAGAAACTTTTGCGATCTGTCTTTATATTCTGTGCTCGATTATTTTTCTCACATTCTATCTTACTTTTCTTCCAATCTCTTTTTGTGGCTTTCTTGTTAGCCTTTAAAGGTTTTCCAATCTTCTGGTTTTCTGCTGTTCTTGGCCACATTGTATGCCTTCTCTTCAATTTGATAGCCTCCCTTATTTCCTGAGACACCCATGGCAGATTACCCCTTTCTTACAGTGCCTCATTTTCACTGAAATATATTTCTGCTGAGCACTTTGAAACATTGCTTTGAAATTCCTGCACTGCTCATCAACTGTTCCACCATAAAATCTTTGTTTCCAGTCTACTTTAGCCAAGTCCTCCCTCACTCTATTGCAGTTCCATTTTTTCAAGCACAGGACCCTGGTATTTGATTTTATCTTTACAATATCCATCTGCATTTTCTACATTCAACCATGCTGTGATTGCTCCTTCCAAGAGAATCCCAAAATATGAGGTCATTAATTGTTCCTGCCCCATTGCACAGGACCAAATCTAAGATAGCTTCCTCCCTCGTCGGTTCCTTTACATATTGTTCCAGAAAACAGTCATGGATACACACAACAAAGTCCTCCTCAAGGCTATCCTGACCGAGCTGGTTTGGCTGCTTGACATGTGGATTAAATGCCCCCATCGTAACAGCTGTATTATTTTTACAGGCATTAGTTATTGCTTTATTTATTGCCAGCCCAATGTGATATTATTTGGTGACGTATCGACTACGCCTATCATTGATTTTTTTTTTCTCTTAGAATTTCTCATTTCCAACTGAATGGATTCAATCTTATTCTCCGTAGAACCTCCATCATCACCACCCTGATGTTGTCCTTGAATATCAGTGCTACAGCATCTCCCTTACCTTCCTGTCTGTTCTTCCAAATAGTCTGATACCCCTGGATATTTAACTCCCAGTTGTGACCATCCTGTAACCATGTCTCCATAATGGCTACCAAATCATTTTCATTCACAATGATTTGTGCCATGAACCCATCAGCCTTGTTACAAATGCTATGAGCTTTCAGGTAAAGTGCCCTTATGTGAGCTTTTCACCCCTCATGATTCCCAAATCACCAATAATATCTCCTGAGTTATCCTTTCTTTTTACTTCTTTCACAGTCTGTCTTGAACTTAAACCCTCCTGCACACAAGCTAACCTGCTGCTTACCATTTTAATTATCAGCATATTGTAGTTTTCCCTTTCCCTTCCCCCAACGCACTGGTTTAAAGTCCCAGTGACCACCTTATTGATCCTTTTCACGAGAACACTTGTTCCAGGTCGGTTCAGGTAGACACCGTCACATTGGTACACATCCCCCCAGGTCCAAAACTGATGCCAATGTCCCATGAAAAGAAACCCCTCTTTCCCCCACCACACCCTCAGCCACGTTTACTTCTCTAATGTTCTTACCTCTAAGCCAATTTGCATGTTGCTTTGGCAGTAATCCAAAGATTATCAGCCTTGAGGACTAGTTCCTTAATTTTGTTCCTAGTGCTTGATAATCCCCAAAAATGTGCTCCTTCCTAGCCTTGCCTACGTTGTTTGTCCAAGTGCGGATCACAACAACTGGATCCTCCCCTTCCCGCTCCAATACCCTTTCAAGCAGATCGGAGATGTCTTGCACTCTGGCATCAGGCAGACAACACACCATGTGGTAATTCTGATCCGGCTTGCAAAGGATACTATCGATCCCCCTAATTATAGAATCCCCTATAACTACCACTTGTCTTTTTGCTCCCCTCTCTTGAATGGTCTTCTGCACCATGGTGCCGTTGTCAGCTGGCTCATCCCGCTAGCAGTCCATTTCCTCATCCAGACAAGGAACAAGTGTCCCATACTTGTTGGATAAGGTCAAGAGCTGAGGCTACTCCATTCCTGAACTCAGGATCCCCCACCTGCCTCACTTGCAGTCACACCATGTTTTCCCTGATCAAGAGCTGAATTTGAATGAGTTAATCTACCAGGTGTGACTGCCTCCTGAAACAAAGCATCCAGGTAACTCTCCCCCTCCCGGATATGTCACAGTGTTTGAAGTTCAGAATCCAAATCATCAACTCTGAACCGGAGATCCTCCAGCAACTAACACTTGCTGCAGATGTGGTCACTGACATTCACAACAGGATCAGCCAGCTCCCACATCATACAGCTGCAGCACATCACCTGCCCAGCCATCTCTACTTAGTTAATTACTTTATTAATTTAGAGTTAATTAACTTCTAATGCTTCTTTGCTCTCCTCACGTTTAGCTGCTGTCCAAATATATCAGTTCACTCACCTTCCTGGAACACACTTTGACCGCTCACGCTGAAAATGGAGGCTGCTGACTCTCAAGTTAAGTCCTTTTCGAGGGAAATTTACCTTCCCACCAGTTCCCTGCTCCTCACTCTCACTGCTCCCGAAAATGGAGGATGCCACACTCCCACATAGGAACAACTGGCTCTTACTCAACTTGTTGTTTTATAACACCCCATAGATACACCTTCACCCCACAAAACCAGGACCACGATCTCCCTTTGCACAAACCACAGAAAAAAAACTGAGAGTCTTAAAATCTGATTCTAATACTGTGTCTTCCCACAAGCCCTAAAATGTGGAAATAGGCCATTTGGCCCAACAGTTCTAGACTGACTCTCCGGATAGCAGCCCAAACTCAACCCCCTAGCTTATCCTGTAAGCCTGCATTCCCTACGACTGATCCACTCAACCTACGTATCCCTGGACACTGGGCAGTTTAGCCAATCCACCAAACCTGAACATCTTTGGACTATCGGAGGCCGATATACAGACCTGGGTAGAATATGCAAACTCCACACAGGAAATTGCTGGAGGCTGGAATTGTACCAGAGTCACTGGTGTTGTCAGGCAAGAGTACTAACCACTGAGCCATGGTGTTCAGCCCTACCAGTCAACACAGTGCCTTAGGCTACAAGTCCCAAGTCACAGGCCTTAAACAAGAGTTGTCCAAAGCTCAAAGGCAAGTCACTGGCAGATGATACAGGTCGCAGTCTAGAAATAGTAACATTGGGAGTTCCCAGGCTCCAAACAGTTCCAGGCTAAAGACTCTAGCGTACAGTCACCAACAAAGAAGAGTTCAGGCCCGAAGTTGTTATCATCCAGACCTGCAGAAATACTTGTGAGTGCCGCCCCATGACTGAGATTCCCACCACTATTGTTCTCCCACTCTTTCTGATCCCCACCTTGTGCAGCTGAGCTCTGGCTGCACTCCCCAGAGCCGTCATTCTCACTGTTTTCCAACACAGGAAATGGTTTTCTGAGTGAGATGGGCTGTGGGCCTTTCCTGAATCTCTGACTACCACTGACTGGTGATCAGTGTCAGTCAGAAACACTTCAGCTGCCAGGTGACCACACCCAAGCTCTAAAGCCCCATTCTGAAGCTGATCAAACCAGTCCTACATCCTGCAGACGTGGTCAGGGAAGGTGAGTGCAGACCCCGAGCCTTGCCCTCTCTCCATCTGCTGCCCTGTGGAGAGATGACCCCAATGGTCCAGCAGTCACTACTCCCAGAATGGGAGTGCATTTATGTGACACGTGCTGGTACAACAACACTGCTGCAGTTTATTTAAAGTGAAACAGAATCTTTATTTACAGGAACATTAATTATTTACACTATGTACAAATATAACTGAGAGATAGGTCTATTGATTTTATGAACTGCACACTCTGGATGAGTGTATAAAGTTGTATACTTTTGGATCAGTTTCTAAGAAAAGGTAAGTATCTGGAGGAGATCAATTCTTCCTATAAATGTCCACGATCTGGAGAAGATCAATGCTGAGACAATGTTGAGGTTCCAGTGAGAGCATTTGCTGAGGACCTGACAGAGATCAGATGCTGTTAAAGATGTGAAGACCATAAGATGAAGCAGAGACGATCCGTTGGTGTGACAGAAACATTGATGTTGAGAAGGTCTGTTTGTTTATTGACGGTGAGGATCTGGATCTGGAGCACAATAGTTGGTATGAGAAGACAAGGGTCTGGGCCATATTCCGAACCTGATGTGCTGAGGTCTCATTTGGGGACTATGCAGCAGCAACTGCAAATTAATCCTTTACACCAGGAGGTCCATTGGGTGATCCGGAAGCGATGGGTCTGCTTGGTGAGGAATGCTGCTAAGGCCGCTGCTTGATCGCGGTGATGGTCCTGGTTGGAACTGAAGGATACACAGTCCGAAATGTAGGAACTCACCATGTCGGGGTAATCGTCAACGAGTTGACGTGAAATACGTTTCAGGAAGTTTTGGTAACTCCAGCCTGGGGCCTCGAGATACCTCTCAACTAAGGAGCAAGCCTTTGTGGAACCAGTGGAGGAGAAAATCATCTGCAGTGCTGCACAACAACACTGGATGGTTTTCTCACTTTTAGTATCCAGCTGCAACAGCAAGGGCACGATGTTGGCGTGGAGCTGTCGCTGGAAATCACTGGACTCTCCAAACGTGGCCAATTTTTCCAACGTTTGGAGAGCTTCCACAGAGACTTGCTCACTTCCTGCCCCAAACAGTGGCTGTATCCTGGAGAGGATTGCATTTAAAAAGGGCCTGATTGTTTCTGCTGGTGCCTCAAGGATGTTTTTCTGAAGGCAAGACAACACCTCAAGAGTGAATACATCGCTGTTCTCTGGATTGCCCAACAGGCTCACCAAGACATCGGTCACACTCCAACACCATCGCCTCGATTCAAAATCGATGTTTTTTAAAACTCTGATGCAGAGCAACTGGCTAACGGGTGAGGAGTCGTACCAGCAGAGGTATCGTATTAAGCTGTTAATGACCATGTCTGTGAGACCCAGTTCGGAAAGGCACGGAGCTTTCAGGAGTTCCTCAAAGAAGAGTATTATCGGAACTGCCTGACAGTCCTGGATCCGAAGGATTTGGGAAACCAGACGATGTACGGTCTTAAACAAATCATCACCTGCAGATGCTGTCATTGCCTGGGCCAGCAGAACAACCCCCTGATCAAATCCAACCCCTCGTAGCTGTTGCCATCCTCCGACCATCACCATCTGGTCTGAGATGTCACTTTGACCAATCAGGTCAAACAGGGCCTTGAGTGACCTCACACACCTTTCATTCAGTGACCTACTTGTATCAGCATCAAACCCAGCGGTGAAACCTCTCTGCTGTGACTGAATATCTGTATCACTGGGCAGAGAGAAACTCATTCCGCTGGTGAGTGACACAAGTAAGCCACTGAAAATGTGTGGGAACAATGTCCTCACCACGTCTGCCATCCTGGGCTGAGTCAGTATCTCATATAAGCCGTGGATGGCAGTCAGCGAGACGTTGGCCGAGTACATGTTCCCACGGACGGGGCAGCTTTTTCCCTCCAGTGAGTACACGAGATGTTTGATCGTACTCACCGGACAGGCTCGATCCTCAGCTGCTGCTCTCCACACATCCCGGATGAACTTGTGCACTGGGGGGCGACAGAGCAGGAGCTGGGACATAGCTGCTGCTGAGTGCTGTGAGGTCAGAGCAGTCATCCCTCGTAGGACACGCCCTTTCACCTCCTGGTGAGGGATGATCTCCAAATGAAGCCCCAGCACATGCAGGATCTCTGAGACCCGGTCCTGAAGTTGTTTTCTCTCTTGCAGGAAGAGGTTTTCCAATAGTAAGGACGCGACCCGGGCACAGCTGGGATTATGGTCCGACAGACTGCCACAGACCATGAGAAGCAGGTCGTCTAGCTGACAGCGCGGCAGGCTTTGGCAAATCAGCTCCATCACCTGATGACACTTCTCAAACTGAGATCCTTCATCAGGGTCCGTCAGGTCTTCCGGAAGTGTCTTCAGAAACACCAGACTCTCTTGATATTGTTGTAGGCTGGCTCCATCAGCCACTAAGTACATGGACATAATGGTACTGACCGCGCTGAGGGCCATCTGTTGCACAGCTTGGGAACCGTCAGCACAACGTGGAAGCAGTCCTCCAAGCAGCGTGCCCACAACATTCGCCAGCACTTCCCTGCTGTCATCAAACCTCCGTGAAAACACCACGAGCATCTCCGAGATGATGTGGACTGCTGTCTCCCGCTTATTGTCTTCCATCGAAAAGATCCCCTCCTCAATCTTCTGGATGATTTCGTCCTTGTCTTCACTCTCAGCAATGATCTTCTCCATTGCCACACAAAAGATACCAATAACAGGCTTCATCTTTGAGTCAGCTTGTGAAAACCCTCCGATTCTGTTCTTGAACTCTGTCTTCAATCTTTCTCTCGAGTAGGGATGTTACCAATTCAGTTGACCAGAGCAGTTTGCTTGATCTCCTCTCTCGGCGTCTCTCCAGCACAAGTGCACAGATCACTTCAGTTTGTTGTGATTTGTATGACCCTGTGATGATGTGTTGTCATGGTTCTCATTGTGATGACAGCGGCCGTCAGTTGTAATGGGGCCCTGAGCTGCCAGTGGGTGTCGTGTGCTGGGATTTTCAAAACCAAGCATCCTGTGAGGAGTCACAGAGATAATGACACGGAGTGTTGGCTCATGTCACAGAATCATAGAGCCAATCAGAATGGAATCAGTTCCTTCTGTGCATCCAGGTCATGCAAAAATAATCCCAAACTTACCCAGGCCAAGCTGCCTGTCCCTGGTCTATATCCCTCCAAATATTTCAAATCCCCGTACTTCTCAAAATATCACTTTTGCATGTTGTAATTATACCAGCCTCCAACAATTTCGTTGGCAGCTCATTGGGTGCACGCACCACCCTGTGCGTGAAAACATTGCCCCTCACTTCCCTTTTGAATATTTCCTTGCTTGCCTTAAACCTACGTCTTTAGGTTTTGAACTCCCATACCCTGGGGAAAAGACCTTGCCTACTGACCCTATTCATGCCCCTCATGATTTTATAAACTTCCATAATTTCACTCCTTGGCCTCCAACACCTTGGGGAAAATAGCAGCAGTCCTTTCAGCCTCTCCCGAAAGTTCAAACTCTCTAACCCTTTCACAACATCCTTCATGTATCAGGGAGACCAGAATTCAATGTAGTGATCCAAAAGTGGCCTCACCAATGTCCTGTACAGCCGCGACATGATCAAAGCAGTGGATCCAGCATCAATCCTTAACGCACACTGTTGGTGACAGGCCTCCTGTCTGACAAGCAACCTTCCACACTTTTAAAGTAAAGGGATAAACAATGAAATAAAACCAAGGCCGCGACACTGCCCTGATCGGACCCATCTGGGACAGGGACAGATCCGGGTAAAACACAGAGCAAAGCCCACTATGGTCTAACAGGCCAGAAAATAAAACTGCCTTGACTTTGTTCAACATAAATAATGATCTGGTCACTCTGAGGAGATACAAAAATAAATAAACAGATTAAAAGTGGCCCTCCCATGATTCTAACTGCAATTCCCTCTTTTGGGCAGGGACAATGAGGGACCAAAGTAAAAAATAAACTCAAACAAAATCAAAGAAAACAAATGAATAAACTGTTGTGAAGGTGGATAGACTCAGTGTAGACTGTGAGGCAGGAAGATAGAATGTGGTGTTTATAAAATTGTAAGGTTGTAAAATGGAGAAAGCATGGCGAGGTCCCTTGAAAAGATTGTTTTTATGCTTAGAGTTAAAATGGATGTCTGTGAGCAGATTGAACATTTGTCAGAACACAGAGATACTGAGTTGAAGCATTTTGTATCGAAACGGCAGTACAGGTGGAAGATTCTTCATCCAAACATCCAAAAAAAGAAAAGCTCCAAAATCCGAAGTTTTATATGTCAAGTTTTTTTCTCATTAACAAGGTTGTTTGGAGAGGAAACACTTAACCCAAGTCGACACCCACTCAATGTGTGTCATTCAGATGCGACATGGGATGGTATGGCCAAGCACTGACAGGCCGAGGGTTTCTCTATGAACGCCCAAGTCGACACCCACTTGATGAGTGTCTCTCACATGTGACATTAGGCGGGGGGTCATGGGCAAACATGTTCTTAGTTAGAAGTCTGCTTCTCCGGTAAGAGTTTAATGGTGAAATTTTTAAAAATGTCCCTATTGTGAAAATCAAAAAACTTTGAATTCTGAAAAACAGCTGGTCCTGAGCATTTCGGATAAAGGATCATCTATTTGTACCGTGAGTAAAACCTGTTGCCTGGGCCTGCTTATACAGCAAGATTTGCATGTCGCAAATCAGTTTGAATGGAGCTTTTAGGTACCAAAAACCAGTTAAATTTAAATCAGATGGTTTTGACAACACAGGCCCAATCTTATTGTAACAAATATTGATATTGTCATCAAGAATATAAAAGAGTGGGCAGTTGGACAAAGACAAAGACCCCAGAGCTCTCTGCCATCAGCCAGAGCTAACAGCCCTCAGCTCGAGAGAGAGAGAGAGACTGGCTCTCACAGTCATCGGTAATTCCTGACAGAGGAACGACAAAGACGGCATTTCTGACAGAAGGATTGGAGGAAAAGCCCTTCCTGACACAAAATTGACAGAGGAGGCACTGAACATTCCACAAGACATGGAACCTGGCTGTAATTTCTAGAGACCAAATTCTATTTCTTCTATTGTATGAGTGGGACATTGGACAACATTCCATGAGAATCTTGTTTTATTTGGTAATAATTCATAGTAAGAAGAGATTTATTTAGTTTGCTAACAGTTTCGTTTATTTATTTAACTCTAAAAGAACACATTAACTGTTACTTGTTGATATTAAAGTGAATATCGGGGATTTGTTTTTTTAACCACAAGAAGTTCTGAAAGGCAGGTTACACCATTTTTCACACCCTTTTTTACAGATTAGAAGGTGAGGTGCTCCTTTTGGGTATTTTGCTTTGAGTTCTCCAGAGTGCTTCACCTCCCCTTAATAACAGTTCGACAGCTCGGGGGCAGCATTTGGACATACCTGCAGGGATCTGGACAGATTTGAACAGACGTCGGGTATGAAAGGTCCCAGCAGATACAAACAAACTTCGTGACTAGCGTCCTAAGTCTTGAAATAAAACATTAGTGACAATTGGAAAATCTGTTTAATTTCAGTTGCCTGTTGTGGGGTAAATGGAAAGTGGGGAAATGGGTCTTAACATTACTGAAGAGGTTCTGCGGGCAAAGATGCTTTCCAAATTTGCCAAGAAAGTTTAGCAAGACAGAAAATGGTGACAGTTTAGAATGAGCAAACAGGCCAAAAGTGGGTTTAACGAAGGATAGTTAAAAAAACTGAAAATTGTAAGGGAGTTAACCAAGCATTTAGCTGTGCCTAAAGTTGTAGGTATATAACTTTCAGTACAATGGAGTTAGAAAAAAAGAATTACAAATGCGAGAATTGGAGTCAGAAAGTGTAAAAGAGAGAGAGAGAGAGCAGAAAGGGGTCAGAAACAGATTGAATTACGGTTACGTGCAGAGGAACGGGAAACGGAAAGAGGAAAGAAGATTCCTAGCAGAGGAAAAAGAGAAAGAGAGAGAAGAAAGGGATAAAGAGAGAGAATTTGATCTACAGAAGTTGGCAGTTAGACAGGAAAGTTGACATAACGGGATGCATGTGAAGGTAGAAGATAGGCTTAGTGAGGAGGATAGTGATAATGAATAAACCCAGGTAGCCAAAGGCTTGGTAGGGATATCTTCAAACATGTCAATACTTGATCAAAATTCGATGAAAAGGATGTGGAAGCCTTTTTTGTTTCCTTTTGAGAAATTGGCTCAACAGATGGACTGACCAGAAACTGCGTGGGTAAGTTTAATTCAGAACATATTAAGGAGGCAGGGCTCGCGAGGTGTTTGCAGCGCTGTCAGAGGTGGTGTCAGGAGAATAGGAAGAAGTGAAGAAGGCTATTTAGAGTGAACAGATTATTACAAGTGCGTAAAAAAACCCCAAGAGGGTGGAAATGAGGTACAAAACCTGAGGTGTTTTTGCAGCAAAACGCTGGGATATACAAGGTCACAGTGCTGGTGGGTTAAGAAAGGCACTTGGAAAATGAATGGGGGAAAAAAAAAGAGGTTAAACCAGTGGGATTAGTTAAGGCAGTAAAGGAAATCCCAAGAGAAGTCGATGAACTGAAGGAGAGTAAGATAGTACTCGATCTTTTCAAAGACTTCACCTGCGGCAGTAAGATTTACTCAGGTAGATCAGGGGAATAGGGAAATAAATTGAGAGATAAGGGAGCTTGTGTGTTTCTAATAGTGAGAGACCTTAAAGACCACATTGAGGGCTGATTGTCAGGATGACCCAAATGATTGGGATAAAGATATCCCATTTTTTATTGTTTACTACCAGACATGGTAGAAATGAATCGACTCAGTTTGCTCCTTTTGAATTGATGTTCAGACACAAAGTGTGAGGTCCTTTAAAGGGAATTATGGAAATTGACAGATCTGAAGTCAGAGATCTCACAATTGGATTATGTATCAGAGGCGAGAGACAGATTAAACAGAGTAGTTGAATTAGCTAGACAACATTTGAGGATGACACAGCACCTGGAAGAAGATAAGAAACCTACAGTACATACGTTTGACCCTGGGGAAAAAGGTTGGGGTCATTAACAATGATGGGAGATGCCTGCAAAGCGATGTTCAATGGTCACTCTAAGATTGAGGTGAAGTTGAGTCAGGTGGATTATCTGGTAATGATGCCAGAGAGTGAAAAAAATATTGGGTACGACATGTGAAGAAACTGAAACATTACTACGACAAGGAGAGTGAACTTGCAAAACAGGTATTAGTTACTGTCATTCAGAGTAGGAATCAATCCAGAGGATTTGGATTTTGAATGTGCCCCAGAGCAAAATGAATAATGAGAAATTCCTCAAGGAATGGGATAAGGAAGTGAGCAATCTGACTCCCAAACGGTGAACTGAATTGAAAGATTCGTTACAGAGTTGTGAGCACCTGTGTAGAAATAGAATGGGGACTTCTAATACTTTAGTATATGGGGTTGACGAAAGGAATGTTGCTCTGGTAAAACAGTACCCATTCCAGTGTAATCCTTTCAAAGCTCCGCAGGTTCAGAATGAAGTGCATGTAATGCTCCAGGAAGAATTCTTGGAGACAAATCAAAGCGAGTGAAGTTTGCCAATCGTGTTGGTTCTGAAGTCTGGGGGTACTCAATGATTCTGCAAAGATTATCAGAAGGACAATGCTATAACTAAATCTGATATGGAGATGCCGGTGTACAAATCACACAACACCACGTTATCGTCTAACAGGTTTAATTGGAAGCACTAGCTTTCGGAGCGCCGCTCTTCCATCAGGACCACCATGTCAAATGTTTAGAAAACCTTCAAAATTACCATAGGCCCAAGCAATATAGGTGTTGGAGCTGTATTGTTACAGGACAATGATTGTGGAATTGAAACGCCAAATCAGTAAATTTTTAAACAAAAATCAATATCCACCAGAGAAAATATTCCACCGTTGGAAAAGAGTTACTGAGTCTGGTCATGGCCTCACAACATTTTAATGTTCACATTGAAAACAATGTATCAGAGATGATTGTGTTTCCCAATTACAATCCTTTGACATTCCTGGGAAGATTTGATGACAAGAGCATCAGACTATTTCATTGGAGTCTCATGTTACAAGTGTTTAAGTTTCAGAATGTATACGTTGTGTGTTGTGAAAATATTATTGCGATGCTTTATCCAGAGTTAAAAAGAAAAATGTTTGTATGAGACAGAAACAGTAGGGTTCTATACATATATATAGGAATTAGTATAAAGTGTAACTCTAGATTAATGAGCTACGGATCTGGTAATGTGATGGAGTTAAGTTTACAAAAAAGATAGAAGCCATTTTTTCACAATGATGGCCTATTTTTCCTTAACGGTGAAGGTGTTGTAAAGGTGGTTACAATGACTGTAGATTGGGGTGGGGGTGTCAAGAGGTTAGAATTTGCTGTTTGTAAAATTGTAAAATGGGGAAAGCATTATGTGATGTTTTTAAAAGTTGATGCTTTTTCTGTGGTTAGAGATTTAAATGTAGTATGTAGAAAGCATGAAATGAAACATTTGTATCATAAGGCCGTACAGTAAGGTGGTCAAGCAGCAAATTTTACCTGGACAACAGTCTTTTGAATTTCATCAATCAATTTGAACCAGGCATTTAGATACCAGCAATCTATTAAGTTTAAATCTGGCGGTTTTGACAACAAAGGACTACTGTAAGAAATATTAATATGTCAACAAGGTTATAAAAGGTGGCAGTTGGACAAAGAATTCAGAGTTAACTGCCATCCACTAGAAATAACAGCCCTCTGCTCTAGAGAGAGTCATCTATGTATGAGAGAAAGCACCATCTAAATTCCTGACAGAAGGACGACTCTGAAGACGTTCCCGACAGATCAACAGACGAGGCGCTGACCATTCCGGAAGATACGTAACCTGGCTGGAATTTTGAGAGACTAAATTCAAGTTTTGTTATACGAGTGAAACTTCTATTTATTGGAACAGCACATTATTGTAATTCATGTTTTATTCAGGAATAGTGAGTAGATAAAAGGGAATTATTTGATCTGTAAATAGTTTTGTTGATTTGTTCACTGCTCGAGTTGTATAAATAAATTATTACTTGCAAATTTTAAAGTGAGTGTCAGAGATTTCGTTTATATAACCACTAGAAGTTGCTGAAAGGCAGATGACACCACTTTTCACACCCTTTTTAAGATTAAAGGGTGAGGTGCTCCTCTGAGTTTTTGGTTTCAGTTCTCAATGAGGAGTCAACCTCCGCTGTGTAAGATCAGCCGGAACCAGAGCAGCCGCACCTGACATCACCACCCATCCCCTAACGATACCCTCTCAGACCCTCCTGCTGGGTAGAGATATCTCATTTATGGATGCCATTGGGATGGATGGAGACTCTCTGTTGGGAAGGTCATCCACGAGGAAGATGAAGCACATTCACGTGACATACTGATATTCTTTCCAATCTGGCATCTTCAGCAGATAATTCACCTGACCTCATTTCTTTTCAATCTGATAAGAACTACTATACTTCCTTTGAAGGGATTTCCTATCACTGGTAACAGCTTTACTTTATCCTCATGGGCAAATGTACAAATTTGAAATTTCTTACCTCTTTCTTTCTTCATTAGGTGCTGTGCCACCTTGCAACATTATCTCGCAAAAACACCTGCTCTGTTTAAGCTGTCCCACCACTGATACATAATCCAACTGAGAAATCTCTGGCTTCAGACCTACCAATTTGTCCTTAATTAATTTTAAAGGTCCTCATACCTTTTGTCTGAACATCAATTCAAATGGAACAAACTGAGTCAATTCATTTGTAGCATCTCTCATAGTAAACAACATCACTGGGATAACTTGATCCCAATCACTTGAGTAATCCTGACAATAAGCCCTCAACATGGTCTTTAGGTGCTGATGCCCCATTTCCAATCCTCCCTGAGATTCAGGATGGTACACACTTGATGGAATGTGTTGAATTCAGAAACTATCCACGACATACTTACATAATTTGATAGTAAAATTGGCCTGACTGAATCGCGGAGTAATTCACAATGACTAAAGAAAGCAAGCATATCCTCCATAACCATTTTTGCCTTGACATTCCGAAATGGAATTGCCTCCAGCAACCTAGGAGACAATCCATTCTGGTTAGCAAAAACTGGTTCCCACTTCTGGTTTTAATGAGGGGACCATCATAATCATTTATAATCCATGTAAAATATTCTTGAAAAGCGAGAATTGACAACATAGGTACTGGTTTTATTCCTGCCAATGTTTTTTCTACCATCTGACATGTCTGAAAGGTGCAGCAAAATTCAACCACACCTTTCTGTAATCCAGACCAATGAAAATGCTTCTGTATCTTAGCCTGAATGTTCCTTACTCCTAGAACAACTCTGATAGGTAATATGTGTACTACCTGCAATACTTCTGGTCTGTACTCTACCAGCAACACAATCTGGTGAACTTGCACCCATTTCTCATTTGCACTACCCTCCCAAGGTCTCCATGTCTGCCTTGAGATTTTATCCTTAAGGTAATACCATTCTGGAATACACTCTGATTCTTTTTCCAAACAGGCTTCATGACATAAATCCTTTACCATCTCATCCTTTTGTTCTAACTCCATTAATCTTTCAGAACTAAACAACCCACCCGAATCCTCTAACTTGCTTAGCTTTTTCCTTGACTATCTTATCAGAGTGTCAGCTAACTGGACCTCAACTCCTTGGTCTTTCTCTTTTCCCCTTCTTGTTTCAACTTATGTCGAGAGGTTCTTGTCACCAGGCCAGAAAAATGCCAGGTATTTTTCTTTTAACTCCTCAGTTCCCTGGTTTTCTTTTGGTTTCTCCACTCCAGTACACGAGGCCTCACTCCCAGCTGTGATCCAGTGATATCATTCCCAAGAATTAACTGGATTCCTGGAATAGCCAATTTCCCGTTACTCCAACTATCATTCCCCCAATCTTGATTTGACTTTCTAACCTTATCTTGCACAGGGGAATACCACTCCTCTCTCTATTTATTCTATAGATTACCACACTCTCAGTCAATATTTCAGAAGGATTGCAAATATTTTCATCTCTCCTTATTAGAGACACACCAGTTCTCATATCTCTTAATATGTATTTTTTTTTAAACTTATTCCCCCTGTTCTACCTGAGTAAAACTTACTCACACAGGTGAAGTCTTTGGAAAGATCAAACCGGTGACTAGGCTGTGCCCTCTCCTTCACCTCCACGACGTCTCAAGATTTCCTTCATTGCCTTAACTAATCCGATTGGTTTAAATCTCACTCTTTTATCACATTCTTCTTCCCAATGCTTTTCTGAAACCACTGGCACTGTGACTTTCTGTATCTCACATTATTGCTGTGAAAGCACTTGAGACCTCTTTTCCATCCTATTGCGTTTCTTTTTTCCACATGTGGTAAGTTGTTTCTAGTGTGATCTACCTTTTGCTTTTCATTGATGGATTCACCACTTTCCCAATTTCTATCCCTAATGGAATGAAATTGCTGTCAGAAGCTAGATTTCGAACTGCGGACTAACGCTTATTCATTTACCATCTCGTCAGCTCTTCTGGGTGTTTTAAATTTCTGTTCCTCAGCGTGAGCTCTTATCAATTCTGGAAATGAGTTCTTACACTCCTTCAGCAAAATAATATCTCTAAGAGCCTCATACATCTTTTCTATCTTTAATGCTTTCATTCATCTATTGAAGTTGATCTGTTTAATTCTTTCAAACTCAATGTAAATCCAATGTCATTCCTTTCTGGCATTTCTGAACCGTTGTCTATCTACTTCTGATACCAGTTCATAGGCACTCAAAATAGACTTTATTTCCTTCTACGTATTCTCCTGAAACCCACTCTGATAGTGCTGTCAACAATTCACTAGCCCTACCTACCAACTTTGTTTGGATCAACAAAATCCATATGGTCGCTTGCCACCTCATTTATTTCGCCACTTTCTCAAATGAGATGAAAAGGGTTTTTATGTCCTTTTATCAAATTTATGCAATGGTTGGATATATTTAAACAGGTCCCCACCAGGCCATTAGCTATGGTGGTTTACCTCATTATCTCTATGCTCCTCACTAAAATTATCTTCTACCTTCATCGCCATCCTTTTGAGGCAACATTCCTGTTTAATTGTCAACTTCTGAAATTCAAACTCTCTCTTTCCCTTCCTTTTGCTCGGTCTTTCCTTCTTTTGTTTTCCCTCAGCTTTTAACTAATTCAAACTGTTTCAGTTCCCTTTCTAACTCCAATTGTCTTATTTGCAATTTAATTGTTTCTAACACCACTGCACTTGACTGTTGGTCTGGTATACTTAAGTGCATGGCTGACTCCATTACAATTTCAGCTTTTTTGTTATCCCTCATTAAAACCAATTTTAGCCTATTTGCTGATTCTACAAGGGTCACACTTTTCTGTCTTTCTAAGTTGTCTTGGCAAATTTGAGAAGCGTCTTTGCACCAAAACCTCTTTAGCAATGCTCAGAGGTTTCAATTTAACCAACAAGCAACCAATATTGAACAGATTTTCCACTTCTCACTTAGAAAGCAGAGGTTGACCCCTCTCTGCGATCTAAAACCAAAACACACACAGAGGAACATCATAACCTGTAATCTGTAAAGAGTGTTTAATAGATGTAACCCACCTTTCCGCAACTTTAGTGGTTAAATAAATCCCTGACTCTCAATCTAAAATCAACAAGTAACAACTTATTTATCTCACTCGAACAGGAAACAAAAATTCATAACTAATTATTCCCGAACTGAACAAAATTCTAATGGTTTGCTGTTCCAATGAATAGAAGCCTCCTCGATAGACTTTGGTCTCTCAAAATTACAGCCAGATTCCAGATGTGGTGCCCCCTCTGTTGTTCTTCTGTCAGGAAAGTCTTCTTTGTTATCCGTCTGTCAGGAACGTCTTCTCCATCATTGGTACCGTTATTATTTTGAGAAATAAAAGAGACTGTGAGAGCCAACAATTTTCTCTTGAAAGTTGAGGGCTCCGAGCTCTGGTGAATGGATGTTGTCTCTGGAGTCTTTATCTGACTGCCCTTTCATTTATACTCTTGTGGACATATCAATATTTCTTACAATACGATTGTTCCTCTGTTGTCAAAACTTTCAGATTCAAAATTAATAGATTTTTCATATCGAAGTGCCTGGTTCAAATTGATTGGCTAAATTCAAAAGTCTGTTGTCTTGGTAAATCCTGCTGCTTTCCCTGAAAACTGTACAGCCTTTCCATACAAATGTGTCAGTTCATGCTCTATGTACTGCATTGAAATCGTTCAGTGCAGAAAAAGCACATCTTTTCTGTATGTTGTCTACCTAGATTTGCAAAAGGCCTTTGATAAGGTGCCTCACGGGAGGCTGAGTAAGCTGAGGGCCCACGATGTTTGAGGTGAGGAATAGCATGGATTGAGGATTGGCTGTCTGACAGAAGGCAGAGAGTTGGGATAAAAGCATCTTTTTCAAAATGGCAGCTGGTGACAAGTGGTATCCTGCAGGGTTCAGTGTTGGGGCCGCAGCTGTTCACTTTATAAATAAATGATCTGGATGAAGAGATTGGGGGCATTCTGGCAAAGTTTGCCAATGATACGAAGTTAGGTGGACAGGCAGGTAGTCCTGCGGAGGTGGGGAGACTGCAGAAAGATTGAGATAGTTGAGGAGAATTGTACAAGAAATGGCTGATGAAATTAAATGTGAGTAAATGCGAGGTCTTGCACTTTGGAAAAAAGAACACAGGCATGGATTATTTTATAAATGGTGAAAAAAAAATCACAAAACCAAAGTACGAAGGGATCTGGGAGTTGTAGTACAAGATTGTCTAAAGGTTGACTTGCAGGTTGAATCCGTGATTAAGAAAGCAAATGTAATGTTGTCATTAATTTCAAGAGGGTTGGAATGTAAAAGCAGTGATGTGCTCCTGAGACTTTATAAAGTTCTGGTTATGCCCCATTTAGAATACGGTGTCCAGTTTTGGGCACCACACCCTCGCGTGTCTAGTGGAGATTCACACAGGTGATCCCTGGAATGGTAGTCCTAACATATGATGAACAACTGAGGATCCTGGGAATGTATTCCTTAGCGTTCAGAAGGTTGAGGGGAGATCTAATAGAAACTTCGAAAGGGTGGAGACTGGAAAATTGTTTCCCTCAGATGGGGAGACTAGGACTCATGGGCACAGCCTTAGAATTAGAGAGGGTCAAGTTAAAATAGAAATGCGGAGACATTTCTTCAGCCAGAGAGTTGAGGGCCTGTGGAATTCACTTCCATGGAGCGCAGTGGAGGCTGGAACATTAAATACCTTCAAGGCAGAGATTGATAAATTCTTAATCTTGCAAGGAATTAAGGGAGACGGGGAGAGTGTGGGTAGGTGGCATTGAAATGCCCATCAGCCATGATTGAATGTGACTTTTCCTTCCACCTTTTTTAAACAGTGCCACCACTGTAGCCAACCTCCAGTCTTCCGGGACCTCGTCTGTGACTATCAATGATACAAATATCTCAGCAAGAGGCTCAGCAATCACTTCTCTAGATTCCCACATAGTTCAAGGGGACACTGATCAGGTCCCAGGGATCAATCCACCTTTATGCATTTTACGAAATCCAGCACCTCCTCCACATCTTTTGAGTCCATGTTTGATGTTATTTCTCTGTTTTTCAAAGAGATTATCTGCAGATAGAGAACTGGAAAATAAAAGATAAACTAAATTAAGGAGAATAAAATTGATTACAGGTTAAAGAGGTTACAGAATTTGAAAATAGTGAATTTTGGATAATGTATGCAAATAGATTAACTGAGAGAAAAACACAGATGTTGACAGTTTGAGCAGATCATTCCACTCAAAAGACCCAGGGACATGACGTAGATGAGAAAAATGTGATCTTAGACTTGGTTATTGGGTGAGGGCTGGGGGTGTGACCCTTGCCTTGCCATAATAAGAGCAGTCATGAAGGAAACACAATTTGCAGAAGAGGCAAAGGAGAGGATCCATCAATGGACTAAACATACCAAACAATTAGAAATCATGCTCCAAGGCAAATGAGGTGTTGGAGATGTAATGAGTTGAGTGTGTGGTGCTGGAAAAAGCAGAAAAGGTCAAGAAGCATCCGAGGACAAGGAAAATCAACATTTTGGAGGGGAGGGTGAAGCCGATGGGCGGGAAGGAAGATGGACAGGTAGAACAGGTCATGAGGGTGGTGCCGAGCGAGAAGGTTGAAATTGGAATAAGGTGGGAGGAGCAGAAATTCACAGACCTCCCCATCTCCATCAATGGTGACCGACTCAACGCTGATATTTTCTACAAACCCACCGACTCCCACAATTACCTGGATTACACCTTCTCCCACTCTGCCTCCTGAAAAAATGATATCCTTTATTCCCAAATCCTCTGCTGCATCTGCTCCCAGGAGGACCAGTTCCACCATAGAACGCACCAGTTGGCCTCCTTCATTAAAGACTAACTTTCCCTTGACAACATAGTGGAAGATGCTCTCCAATGCATCTCATCCACGTCTGACATCTCTGCCCTCAAATCCCACTCCTCTAAATGCAACAACTACAGAATCCCCATGGTCCTCACTTTCCATTCCCCACCAACCTCTGTATACATCGCATCACCCTCTGCCGTTTCCACAACCTACAAATGGATCCCACCACCAGGGATATATTTCCCTCCCCACCCTTATCCACCTCTCCATAAAGACAATTCCTTCCGTGACTAGCTCATCAGGTCCACGCTCCCCAACAAGACACGCACCCCTCCCGACACCTTCCCCTGCCTCTGTAGGAATTGCAAAACCCAAACCTCACCTCCTCCCTCACCTCTGTCCAAGGCCCCAAAGGACCCTTCCACATCCATCAAAGTTTCACCTGCACTTTCACATATGTCATTTACTGAATCCATTGCTCCCGATGTAGTCTCGTCTACATTGGGGAGACTGACCGCCTCCTCGCAGAGTGTGCCACAGAACATCTCCAGGTCACCCGCACAAACCAACCCCACCGCCCTTTTGCCGAACACTTTAACTCCCCCTCACACTCTGCCAAGGACATGTAGGTCCGAGGCATCCTCCATTGCCACTCCCTTACTACCTGACACCGGAGGAAGAACGCCTCATCTTCCACCTCGGGACCCTGCAACTCTATGGCATCAATGTGGATTTCACAAGTTTCTTTGCTTCCTCTCCCTCCCACCTTCTCCCAATTCCAACCTTCCAGCTCAGCACTGTCCAACCTCCTTCTCACCCATCCGCTCCACCCTCCCCTCCAACCTATTAAGTTTACCCCCACCTCCATCCATCTATCACGCTCAGCTACCATCCCCACAGCCCCATCCCCCTCCCCCTGCCACCACCGAGGCTCAGAGTCTCATTCCTGATGAAGGGCTTTTGCCCGAAACATCGATTTTCCAGCTCCTCGGATGCTGCCTGTCCTTTTGCTTTTCCAGCTCCACACTCTCAACTCTAATCTCCATTATATGCAGTCCTCACTTTTGCCAATATTGCAAATGGCTGTAATATTGGTCTTGCGTGCTCTGGTAATTGAAATATTCAGTTCAGAAGATGGCAAAATAAAATTATATGCAGATTGAAAGATGAGGCTTGAATGAACCGGATTGTTATTATAAAAGGGATTGTATGAATTAAGTAGTTAGATCTTTTTGGTATTTTAACTAATTATATTCATAAATAATGTGGAATTAATGCATATACTGTTGATTATGATCTCAAGAACGGTTCACAGAATGAAAGGAAAATGGTGATCCTAAGACTCTATCTTTGGATCGAGAGGGTGGAGATGTTGGCCAGGGGTTGCTCACACATAAATCCAGCAAGCTGGTGAACGGAAGTTGCCCGAGCACCAACCACTGGCTCTGAGGGTGACAAAGTGCAAGCCCTTATTTTGAGGAAGAATAATGGGGTAGTCTGAAAAGTGCCCACAGTGGAAAGACAACAGCTCTCAGATGAGCAATGAACGTAGAAGAACAAGACAACACAGTTCGGGATGATTAGGCCGAAGGATAAAAATGCAAGAGTCAATGTGCCATCAGGAAAAACCTTGGAGAGCAGACTTGACGATTTTGTGGGTCCCACATTTTTAAATGTGAAGAGGACTTTAAGACCTGGAAGACATTGTCTGACTAGCATGAGCTTCTGTTTATGTCATAGATTCATGCAGCATGGTCCAACCAGTCTATGCCGAACAGAATCCAAAACTAAACTAATCCCTCCTGCCTGCTATTCTTGGGTATTTGCTGTCATTTTTGTTCACTGTTCAGGAAACATCAAGGTCTGTGAGTGTGCACTTGAATTTTCACCTTGTATGGATTGTATGCCTGCTGTTCACGTTTTCCTAACCAAATGGTGTAAATTGTATGTTTGTTTTAACGAAACTAACAAAGGTATTGATTAGATTCATAGAGATATACAGCATGGAAACAGACCCTTCGGTTCAACTCGTCCATGCTGACCAGATATCCGAACCTAGTCTCAATCCATTTGCCAGCACTTGGCCCATATCCCTCTAAACCCTTCCTATCCAACAGATGCCTATAAAAAGTCGTAATTGTACCAGCCTCCATTACTTCTTCTGGCAGCTCATTCCATGCACCTACAACCTCTGTGTGAAAACGTTGCTCCTCAGATCCCTTTGAAATTTTTCCCCTCACCTGAAAGCTTTCCCTATAGTTTTGGACTCCCGCACCTCAGGGTAAAGACCTTGTCTTTTTATCCATGCCCTTCCTGATTTTATAAACCTTTATAAGGTTAATCCTCAGCCTCTGATGCTCCAGGGAAAAGATCCCCAGTCTATTCAGTCTCTCCCTGTAGCTCAAATCGGATTGATTATACACTAGTGCTGAGCCAATGACTGTTGTCGAGGGCAGTAACCGGACAACACTTCTTCAATGCTTTGAGCATTCCCACCTTTCAGGCAGTGAGTTCCAGATACTCACCATCCTTCGGATGATATATATTTCCTCAAATCCCGGTGAAAACCCCTCCTGATCAACCTCTCCTGTCCACGTTTTAAGAATTCTGCCACCTCTATGCCTTTTACATTTCTGTGTCCCAGATAATGTTGGGGTAATTGAAATCTCCCACTCTTCTGACCCTATGTGTTTTACACTTCTGTGAGATTGCTTTCATATCAGTGTTCCCATCTCTCTCTGACTATTTGGGGTACATTAGACACCACCCACAATGCGATTGCCCCATTTTTATGATTAATGTTTGCCCAGATGGCCTGATCTGAGGTGCCTTCTAAGCTATAATCACTCCCTATTGCAGTAAGTGATGCCTTGATCAATATTGCAACACTGCCTCTGTTACACCCTGAATTCTGGCCTGAAGCTTCTATACCATGGAATAGGCTCTCCATGATGCTAGTCTGTTTTACTGCCACTTCCACCTCTGTGCTCACTTCTACAACTAGGAATTCCCATGTCCAACCTATCCCCTCACCCACCTCCAGTGTTCATCTTCTACTTTGACCCCTTCCTCTTGCCTCCTACCTGCCCTCAATCTCTTCACTGTAAACTGTCAGTGTGACGTTGGCTGTTGCAATTTCTCTGCTCCTCTCACCCATTCTCCCTGTCCCCTTCTGAAATGACACCACTTCACGCTCTCAGGTTCAATTCAAAATTTGTCATCATACCAGCTGGTAGGGGTGGTGCCCTTGTAGCCTGGCAAGTTGATCTTTACCTTGAAGGTGCTAAATGCCAACTCTCCAACACCTCTTTGAACCTCTTCCTGAACCATGCCCCCGTATCCCAACATCAAGGCATCGTTTCCAGCAATTTCACTGTGATTGCCCGTCATGATTGAGATTCCCACCACTATTGTCCTCACGCACTTTCTGATCCCCACCTTGTGCACTTGAACTCTGGCTGCACTCCCCAGAGGAACTCTCACTGTTTTCCAACACAGAGAATCGCTTCCTAAGTGAGGTGCGCCATGGAGCTTTCCTGAATCTCTGACTACCACTGAATGGTGATCAGTGTCAGTCAGAAACACTTCCTTATAAACCAGTGAGCCTGACGTTGGTGGTGGGCAAGTTGATGGAAGGAATCCTGAGGGACAGGATGCAGGATGTACATGTATTTGGAAAAGCAAGGACTGATTAGGGATAGTCAACATGGCTTTGTGCATGGGAAATCATGTCTCACAAACTTGATTGAGTTTTTTGAAGAAATAACAAAGATGATTGATGAGGGCAGAATGGTAGATGTGATCCATATGAGCTTCAGTAAGGCTCCACATGGGAGACTGGTTAGGAAGGTTAGATCTCATGGAATACACGGGGAGCCAGCAATTTGGATACAGAACTGGCTCAAAGGTAGAAGATAGAGGATGGTGGTGGAGGGATGCTTTTCAGACTGGAGGCCTGTGACCAGTGGAGTGCCACAAAGATTGGTGCTAGGTCCACTACTTTTCATCATTTACATAAATGATTTGAAGTGAGCATAAGTGGTATAGTTAGTAAGTTTGCAGATGACACCAAAATTAGTAGTTTAGCGGATCGCGAAGAAGATTACCTCAAATTACAATGGAATCTTGATCAAATGGGCGAATGGGCTGAGAAGTTTCAGATGGAGTTTAATTTAGATAAATGTGAGGTGCTGCATTTTGGGAAAGCAAATCTTATTCGGACTTATACATTAACAAGAAGGTCCGAGGGAGTGCTGCTGAACAAAGAGATCTTGGAGTGCAGGTTCATAGCTCCTTCAAAGTGGAGTCGCAGGTAGGTGGGAGAGTGAAGGTATTTGGTATGCTTTCCTTTATTTGTCAGAGTATTGAGTACAGGAGTTGGGAGGTCATGTTGTGGCTGTACAGAACATTGGTTAGGCCACTATTGGAATATTACATGCAATTCTGGTCTCCTTCATATTGTAAAGCTTTTGTGAAACTTGAAAGGGTTCAGAAAAGTTTTGCAAGGATGTTGCCAGGGTGAGAGAATTTGATCTATAGGGAGAGTATGATTAGGCTGGGTCAGTTTTCCCTGGAGTGACAGAAGCTGAGGTGTTAGATTATAGAGGTTTATAAAATCATGAGAGGCATGGATAGGATAAATAGAGAAAGTCTTTTCCCTGGGGTCGGGGAGTCCAGAACTAGAGGGCAAAGTTTTAGGGTGAGAAGGTAAAGATATAAAAGAGACCTAAGGGGCAACGTTTTCATGCAGAGGGTGGTACGTCTATGGAATGAGCTGCCAGAAGAAGTGATGGAGGCGAATACAATTGCAATATTTAAAAGGCATCTGGATGGGTAAATGAATTGGAAGGGTTTGGAGGGGAAGGGCCAGGTGCTGGCAGATGGAACTAAATTGGGTTGGGATATTTGGTCGACATGGATGGGTTTGGACCGAATGGTCTGTTTCCATGCTGTACATCTCTATGACTCTTTGACGTGTGCAATAAACCATTCTTGAGGTTCGCAGAGGATTCCTACATGTGGGCTTTTTGACCCAAAATAAAAAGGAAATTGATGGAGATATAGATTGGGGGAGGTTTAGCATGTGGATCTACTCAGTGCAGTGAGGAAGATAACCAGGAATATAACTCCCAACCCCCTTTCGAGAGAAAAGCAGAGAACCCAGCCCCTTCTGCGCCAATGGCTCCTGTAGAAACAAGCCATACCAGAGGAGCAAATGCTGACACAAGTCTCACCACGTTTGCAGAAAATTTAATTTATCAGGGTACATCCCATGAATGTAACATTGCGATAGCAAACAATCTCAAGGGACCATTTCTATCAAAACAAGAATGGAGGTGGAGTGGTTACTGGCGAAGAGAAGACAGAAAATGAAATATCACCCTTCAATCTTTCCTTAGAACGTGAAGTTGCTGTATTCTTCTCGCTCTACTTACAAGTCTTGCAAAGAGAGAAAGAGAGACACTAACTTTTGTGTTTGACCAAGGTAATAAATCTTTCCTGTCTGGATGCTAATGTGAATGCCCATAGTCCCTCCATTAAGTGTTAATTCTGTGTTTTGGTTTGTAGGCATCTGCATTTGTCAGTTGTTATATGTTCACTTTCGTAATTTGTATGTTTTGTCTCAAGATCTGGTAATACTTTGAGTTTAGTTTGTATTTGGGAAACTTGTGGTGATTTGAAACTGTCGTGTGTGCCTGTGTCAGTGTGCAAAATGTATAGTTACTGTATTGTCCTTTTAAGGAACTTTGGATGGTTGTGAAAAGGAAAAACTGTGACAAAATATTCATTTCCAATTTCACTCTCATAGCTTGATTAAAAATTACCTCTTGGAATTGACAACTGCTGATTAAAAATAATTGAAGAAATAAAATTAAGATGTAACTTATCTGCTCTATCTTCAAATTAGAGCATTGTGTTTGGATTGAGGAAAGGGTCTGGGTAAATTATAATTTTAGAAACTGTATGTTTAAAAAGCAACCTTCACCATTTACTTTGTCTCCTGCCATTAAGCCAATTATATATCTAATTGGCAAGCTCACCCTGAATCCCATTAGTTTACCTAGTGAAAGCTTGTCAAAGACTTTACTAAAATCCAAATAAATAATATCTATTACTCTGTAATCAACCACCTTCCTCAACAAGAACTCATTGATGTTGTGAGACATGATTTTCCTCACACATAACCCTGCTGACTATCCTTACTCAATTTATGCCTCTCTAAATGTCCACAAACCCTATCTTTGATAATCACCTCCAACAATTTACCAAAACCAAAGTCAGCCTCACAGGTCTATAGTTCCCTGCTTTCTCCCTACAATCTTTCTTGAACAAAGGTACAATGCTAGCCACCCTCCAGTCAACAGGCATCTCACCCATTGTTATAGATGATGCAAATATTTCTGCAAGAGGACTCATTAGTTCCTCCCTTACTTTCCACAATCTTCTGGAATACATTTGATTAGGTCCCACCTTTATTTTCTCTAAGACCTCCAAAATTTCTTCGTCTTTAATGTGAACTGTTATTAAAACATTCAAGTTTATTTCCCTCCATTCTCTAGACTCTGTTTCTTTCTCCACAGTAAAAACTGACGTAAAATATTCAATTAGTTTCTTTCCCATCTCCCGCAGTTCAACACAGATGACCTCCTTTAAGAGGCCATACCCTCTCTCCAGTTGCCCTCTTGCTCTTAATGCATTTGTAGAATCGCTTTGGATTATCCTTAACCTTATCAGCAAATGCTAACTCAAATCCCCTCTCTGCCTTCCTAATTTCTCACTTAAGAATGCCCCTGCAATGTTTATATTGATTAAGAGATTCAACTGAACCAAGTTGTCTGCGTTTAAAATAAGGTTCTCTCTTATTTTTGACAAGAACCTCTCTATCTTTATTCAGCCATTGTACCATACTCATGGCACCCTTACCCTTCACTCAAACAGGAATAAAATGCCTCTGAACTTGCCATCACATTCTTGAATGCCTCCCACCCGCTAGATGTCCTTTTACCTGCAAACAGTCCACTCCAATCAGCTTTTGAAAGTGCTTATTCACAAACCATTAAAATTTGCCTTATTCCAGTTAAAAATTTTAATTTTTTATGCAAGTCTTCTCCTTGTTCATAACCATTTCATAACTGAACTTTGATTACTAGACTCAAAGTGTTCCCCTGGCTTTACTTCAGTAACCTGTCCTGCCTTGTTACCGAAAGGAAGGTCTCGTTTTGCTCTTTCTCGAGTCGGAACATCCACATATTGATAAAGAAAATTTTCTTAAACATATTTGACAAATTTTCACCATCCAAACTTTTAATACAATGATAACTCCAGTCAATGTTTGGAAAATTAAAATCCCCCATCATTAACAGCCTTATTGTCCTTGTGCGTATTCGAGATTTCCCGACATATTTGTTTCTCAATTTCTCTCTTACTGTTGGGGAGCCTATTGTACAATCCCATCAAAGTGACCTTTCCTTTCTTATTTGTTATTCGTTCCCATATATTTTCACTGGACGATGTAAAGAGAAAAAACCAAGTGCTGCGATACTGTCCTGATCAGACATTCCCAGGACAGGGACAGCACAGGGTGAAACATTGATCAAATCCCACTCTGCAATTTCAAAAATGAAAATAAAGTTGCCCTGACTCTGTTAAAAAAAAACCAAAAGTGCTATTCCTATGGGGAGAGAAAACAAAAGATGAACAAGCATAAAAAAAAGGCTCTACCTTGATGGTTCACACCGACCTCTTTTGGGGCATGGATAACAAGGGGCCAAAGTAAAAATAAACTCAAGCAAAATCAAATAAAACAAACAATTAAACAACTAAGTAAATAAATCCTCTCTGCCCCATCCCTAATGATCACTCCCAGGACAGGGACAACGATGGTTTAAAATCCAAGGTATATAAAACAGCCCTCTTCCTGGGGCACCAGACTGAAAATAAATACAAACTGAATGGGCCAAATGTAAACTGATACGACAGAGACAATTCCCTAAATGAGAATATCATTATCCACACTGATAATACACTTCAGCCCCCACGGCGCCCAGCAGTCTCAAAGGCCTCGACTGTACTGGTGAGCACTGTGTGTGCTCCCTCTCCACGGACACGTGACCATGGATGGAACTGTGAAAGAGGGGCACACAATCTGGAACAATGAGCTCCCCTTCGGCCTACTGCCTGTTGATGGTGATCTTGGCCAGGCCCAGGAGCAAAGCCATGAGAAAATTCAGACTTGTCTACCCCTCCCCTACCGGGTGCTCATGGATCAGGAGTGTGGGGCTGAAGTGCAACCAACAACAGCACCTTCAAAGAGCTAAAAAGGTGCTGCAAATGGATGCACCATCTCCTCCAGGCCACAGAACATGCACGTGGTCTGGCGCCTGGTAAAATTATGCATTCACCGAGGTTGCTGCATGTAGCGTTCTCCACCCCAGATCCCTGATGTAAGAGGAGAGGACACCTTCGTAGACGGCCCTCTATTGGAGAACTCAGCCACCGTAGAGTGAAACATTAAACCAAGGCTCGTCCAGGTGGTGGGTGAAAGCGCAGCAGTGGAGAGTGTATATACAAATAACACCACCGTGCTGTTCAAAAGGGCACCGGGAGGATATCTCTGAGATGAATCAGACTGTGGAGCACCCATGTCACAGGGGAGAGTCAGCTGTGTACGGTACAATGTGAAATTCCGGACAGTTTGTCTGGAAGCTCACTGCACATTTCTGAACCATTGTCTGTACCCTTCTGGAAAAAATTGTTAGGCACTCGACATAGACTTTTTTACTTCTTCATATATCCTGACACCTACTCTGACAGCACTATACACAATTCACTAACTTTGTTTGGATCAAGGCCCACATGGTTACTGGCCACTTTAATTGTTTAGCCATTTTCTCAATTGAGATTAAAAAGGCTTCTATATCCTTCTCATCATATGTAGGTAATGCTGAGATATATTTAAATAGGTCTGCACCCGGCATTTGGCTACAGTGATTTAGCTTATCACCGTCCACCTCACTAAACCTACCTTCATCTCTCTCCTTTTGAACCAACTTTCCTGTCTGATTGTCAACCCTTGCAGTTTTCACTCTCTCTCTTTTTCTTTCCTTCTGCAAGGCCCTTCCCCGCCTGCTCTGTTTACTCAACTTTAACTGTAAGTCATAATGTTTCAGTTCCCTTTCTAACTCGAATTGTCTTACTTGCTGTTTAATTTTCTCTAACTCCACTGTACTTGACTGTAGGGCTTTTGCCCGAAACATCGATTTTCCTGCTCCTTGGATGCTGCCTGACCTGCTGTGCTTTTCCAGCACCACACTGATCTAAACTCGGTTTGTCTGGAATACTTATATGCATGGCTAACTCCGTTACAATTGCAGCTTTTTAATTATTCCTCATTAAACCCAATTTCAGCTTATTTGCTCATTCTACAAGCGTCACCTTTTTCTGATTTTTCTCAACTTTCTTGGAAAATTTGAGAAGCATCTTTGCCCCTGAACCCCTTTAGCAATGCTCTGAGCCATTTCCCCATTTTCAATTTAGCCAACAACAAGCAACCAAAATTAAACACATTTTCCAGTTCTGACATACATTTCATTTTAAGATCTAGGACCTTCGTCCAGAGGTCTGTTGAAATCTGCTGGGATCTTTTGTATCATAAATCTGGAAAAAAATCTGTCCAGATCCTGGACTAGAGTCACCAGTCTGTTGTAAAGCAGAAGTTGACCCCTCTCGGACACCTAAAACCAACACACCAAGAGGTGCACCACATACTTTAATTTGTAAAAAAAAGTGTGAAAACTGATGTAACCTGCCTTTCAACAACTTTCAGTGTTTAAATAAAATAAGTCCCTGACACTCACATTATCGAGAGCGAGAGAGAGAGAGAGCGAGAGAGCACGAGAGAGCGAGCTGAGAGCTCTTAGCTCTGTCAGACTGCTGTAATCTCTGAAGTCTTTATCTGACTGCCCCTTCTTTTATGCCCTTGATAAACATATTGATATCCTTTACAATAGAAGTGGTCCTATGTTGTCAAAACCATCAGATTTACATTTAATTGGTCTTTAGTATCAAAGTACCTGTTTCAAATCAATTCGCTAAATTCAAAAGACTTATCTTGGTAATAACTGATGCTTGCTTTGCTAATGATATGACTTTCAATGCAAAAGCTTCTGCTTGGGGTCTCTATGTACTGCTTTAAATCTCTAGGCACAAAAAAGCATCATCTTTTAAAGGGACCACAGAATGCTTTCCCCATTTTACAAACATCAAATTCTGACTTCCTGCCTCCCAATCTAAACTTTGCATCTACACCGATCACTGAGGCAAGGCAGTTCCTCCGGATGTGCCACACCTCCTTGCAGGAATGACATAACACAGGCACCACCAACTAGAACACCCAGTAAGCGGCACTCAAAAGGAAAGTGCCCTCCAGGACAACCTCCCGGGTCAGGCAGACAAACCCTTATAACCAGCAAGAATAACCACGTATCAAGCGGGCCTCCTTGAGACTGAGCAGTCGTGACATGACATTCGACTTTACCCACCCGGGCTGGAGGAGGTAGTGGAGAAGGAGCTCAGACAGAACAAAGATGGAGACATTAGATAAAATGACCTTGAGTTCCACTTACCCACGGTCTCACCGTATCCCTTAATTCCTTTATTGTTGAAACAAAAATCTCTCTTTGCCTTAAAAACCTTTACTGAAGTAGTGTCAATAACTTCACTGGACAAGGAATTCCACAGATTAACAACCCTTGAGGTGAAGAGGTTCCTACTCAATTCAGTCCTAAATCTGCTGCATCTGTGAGTCTATGCCCTCTGGTCTTGGTTTCACCTGCCGTGGAAACATCCTCTCTACATCGGTCTCATCTATTCCCTTCATAATTTTATATGTTTCTATTAGATCACCTCCCCCACTTTCTTCCCAATACCAGTGAATATAATCCCAGACTACTCAGTATCTCCTCATAAGCCAACCCCCTCAACTTCAGAATCAACCTCGTGAACCTCTCCTCTGCACCCCGTCCAGTGCCAGTACATCCCTTCTCAAATAAGCAGACCAAATCTCCACACAATATTCCAGGTGTGGCCTCACCAGCACCTTGTATAGCTGCAACATTTAACTCCCTGCTTTTAAACTCAATCTCTTTGGCAATGAAAGGCAAAATTCCATTTGTCTTCCAAATTAACTGTTGTACCGACAGACCAACATTCTGTGATTCATGCACAAGGACACCCAGGTCCCTCTGCATAGCAACATGCTGCAACCTTTAACCATTCAAGTAATAAATCCTTTTTACTGTACTCCTACCTAACTTCACATTTAGTAATATTGTATTCCATTGACCAGACCTTTGCCCACTTCAAGTAATTATGTTCCTATGCAAAGTTTCACAGTTCTCTGCACACATTGCATTGCCACTCATCTCAGTGTTAACTGCAAACATTGACACAAGACACGTTATCCCCAATTCCAAGTCATTTCCATAAATTGTGAGGAATTGCAGTCACAACACTGATCACTGAAGCATACCACTAGTTTCTGATTGCCAGTCAGAATAGCACTCATTTATCCCCACTCATTGCTTCCTATTAGTCAACCAATCCTCTGTCCATGCTAATTCTTTACCTCGAACACCATGCATCTTTATCTGATGCAGCAGCCTCTTGAGTAGCACCTTGTTGAAGGCCTTTCAGAAATCTAAGGAGACCACATCGACTGGGCCTCCATTGTCCGCCTTGCTCATAATGTATTCATAGCATTCGAGAAGATTGGTTCAGCGTGACCTGTCCTTCATAAATCTATGCTGTGTCTGCCCAACAGGACAATTTCTATTTAGATGCCTTGCTATTTCTTTCTTGATAACAGACTCAAGCATGTTCCTTCCTACAGAGGGAGAGCTAACCCCTCTATAATTCCCCATCTTTTGTCCTCCTCCCTTTTTAAACAGTTGTGTCACATTTGCTGTTTTCCAATCTGCTGGAACTGCTCCAGAGTCCAGCAAATTTTGGAAAATTACCACAAGGGCACTTGCTATTTCTTATCGTACACTGAGATGCAATCCTTCAGGGCCAGGAGACTTAGCTCCATCAGCTGGCCCAATACCTCTTCTGTAATAATGTTTCCAGGACCTCACCGCCCTTTGTCTCTTTGTCAATTACTAGTATATTATTAATGTCCTCCACCGTGAAGACCGATACAAAATACCTGCCCAAAGCCTCAGCCAGTTCATCATATCCCATGACTAAAGGCCCCTTCACATTCTCTGAATGACCACTCTATGTTTTACATATTTGGAGAAACTTTTGCGATCTGTCTTTATATTCTGTGCTCGTTTTTTTTCTCACATTCTATCTTACTTTTCTTCCAATCTCTTTTTGTGTCTTTCTTGTTAGCCTTTAAAGTTTTCCCAATCTTCTGGTTTTCTGCTGTTCTTGGCCACATTCTATGCCTTCTCTTCAATTTGATAGCCTCCCTTATTTCCTGAGACACCCATGGCAGATTACCCCTTTTCTTACAGTGCCTCATTTTCACTGAAATATAATTCTGCTGAGCACTTTGAAACATTGCTTTGAAATTCCTGAACTGCTCATCAACTGTTCCACCATAAAATCTTTGTTTCCAGTCTACTTTAGCCAAGTCCTCCCTCACTCTATTGCAGTTCCATTTCTTCAAGCACAGGACCCTGGTATTTGATTTTATCTTTGCAATATCCATCTGCATTTTCTACATTCAACCATGCTGTGATTGCTCCTTCCAAGAGAATCCCAAAATATGAGGTCATTAATTGTTCCTGCCCCATTACACAGGACCAAATCTAAGATAGCTTGCTCCCTCGTCGGTTCCTTTACATATTGTTCCAGAAAACAGTCATGGACACACACAACAAAGTCCTCCTCAAGGCTATCCTGACCGAGCTGGTTTGGCTGCTCGACATGTGGATTAAATGCCCCCATCGTAACAGCTGTATTATTTTTACAGGCATTAGTTATTGCTTTATTTATTGCCGGCCCATTGTGATATTATTTGGTGGCGTATAGACTACGCCTATCATTGATTTTTTTTTTCTTAGAATTTCTCATTTCCAACTGAATGGATTCAATCTTATTCTCCGTGGAACCTCCATCATCACCACCCTGATGTTGTCCTTGAATATCAGTGCTACAGCATCTCCCTTACCTTCCTGTCTGTTCTTCCAAATAGTCTGATACCCCTGGATATTTAACTCCCAGTTGTGACCATCCAACCATGTCTCCATAATGGCTACCAAATCATTTTCATTCACGATGATTTGTGCCATGAACCCATCAGCCTTGTTACAAATGCTATGAGCTTTCAGGTAAAGTGCCCTTATGTGAGCTTTCCACCCCTCATGATTCCCAAATCACCAATAATATCTCCTGAGTTATCCTTTCTTTTTACTTCTTTCACAGTCTGTCTTGAACTTAAACCCTCCTGCACACAAGCTAACATGCTGCTTACCATTTTACTTATCAGCATATTGTCGTTTTCCCTTTCCCTTCCCCCAACGCACTGGTTTAAAGTCCCAGTGACCACCTTATTGATCCTTTTCACGAGAACACTTGTTCCAGGTCGGTTCAGGTAGACACCGTCACATTGGTACACATCCCCCCAGGTCCAAAACTGATGCCAATGTCCCATGAAATGAAACCCCTCTTTCCCCCACCACACCCTCAGCCACGTTTACTTCTCTAATGTTCTTACCTCTAAGCCAATTTGCATGTTGCTTTGGCAGTAATCCAAAGGTTATCAGCCTTGAGGACTAGTTCCTTAATTTTGTTCCTAGTGCTTGATAATCCCCAAAAATGTGCTCCTTCCTAGCCTTGCTTATGTTGTTTGTCCCAGTGCGGATCACAACAACTGGATCCTCCCCTTCCCGCTCCAATATCCTTTCAAGCTGATCGGAGATGTCTTACACCCTAGCATCAGGCAGACAACACACCATGTGGGACTCCTGATCCAGCTTGCAAAGGATACTATCAATCCCCCTAATTATAGAATCCCCTATAACTACCACTTGTCTTTTTGCTCCCCTCTCTTGAATGGTCTTCTGCACCATGGTGCCGTTGATAGCTGGCTCATCCCTCTAGCAGTCCATTTCCTCATCCAGACAAGGAACAAGTATCTCATACTTGTTGGATAAGGTCAAGAGCTGAGGCTACTCCATTCCTGAACTCAGGATCCCCCACCTGCCTCACTTGCAGTCACACCATGTTGTCCCTGATCACGAGCTGAATTTGAATGATTTAATCTACCAGGTGTGACTGCCTCCTGAAACAAAGCGTCCAGGTAACTCTCCCCCTCCTGGATATGTCACAGTGTTTGAAGTTCAGAATCCAAATCATCAATTCTGAGCCGGAGATCATCCAGCAACCAACACTTGCTGCAGATGTGGTCACTGCCATTCACAAGGGGATCAGCCAGCTCCCACATCATACAGCTGCAGCACTTCACTTGCCCAGCCATCTCTACTTAGTTAATTACTTTATTAATTTAGAGTTAATTAACTTCTGATGCTTCTTTGCTCTCCTCACGTTTCGCCGCTGTCCGAATATAGCAGTTCACTCACCTTCCTGGAACACAATTTGACCGCTCACGCTGAAAATGGAGTCTGCTTACTCTCAAGTTAAGTCCTTTTCGAGGGAAGTTTACCTTCCCACCAGTTCCCTGCTCCTCACTCTCACTGCTCCCGAAAATGGAGGATGCCACACCCCCACATAGGAACAACTGACTCTTACTCAACTTGTTGTTTTATAACACCCCACAGATACACCTTCGCCCCCCCAAAACCAGGACCACGACCTCCCTTTGCACAAACCACAGAAAAAAAAACTGAGAGTCTTAAAATCTGATTCTAATACTGTGTCTTCCCAGAAGCCCTAAAATGTGGAAATAGGCCATTCGGCCCAACAGTTCTAGACTGACTCTCCGGATAGCAGCCCAAACTCAACCCCCTAGCTTATCCTGTAAGCCTGCATTCCCTACGACTGATCCACTTAACCTACGTATCCCTGGACACTGGGCAGTTTAGCCAATCCACCAAACCTGAACATCTTTGGACTATCGGAGGCCGATATACAGACCTGGGTAGAATATGCAAACTCCACACAGGAAATTGCTGGAGGCTGGAATTGTACCAGAGTCACTGGCGTTGTCAGGCAAGAGTACTAACCACTGAGCCATGGTGTTCAGCCCTACCAGTCAACACAGTGCCTTAGACTACAAGTCCCAAGTCACAGGCCTTAAACAACAGTTGTCCAAAGCTCAAAGGCAAGTCACTGGCAGATGATACAGGTCCCACCACTATTGTTCTCCCACTCTTTCTGATCCCCACCTTGTGCAGCTGAGCTCAGGCTGCACTCCCCAGAGCCGTCACTCTCACTGTTTTCCAACACAGGAAATGGTTTTCTGAGTGAGATGCACTGTGGGCCTTTCCTGAATCTCTGACTACCACTGACTGGTGATCAGTGTCAGTCAGAAACACTTCAGCTGCCAGGTGACCACACCCAAGCTCTAAAGCCCCATTCTGAAGCTGATCAAACCAGTCCTACATCCTGCAGACGTGGTCAGGGAAGGTGAGTGCAGACCCCGAGCCTTGCCCTCTCTCCATCTGCTGCCCTGTGGAGAGATGACCCCAATGGTCCAGCAGTCACTACTCCCAGAATGGGAGTGCATTTATGTGACACGTGCTGGTACAACAACACTGCTGCAGTTTATTTAAAGTGAAACAGAATCTTTATTTAAAAGAACATTAATTATTTACACTATGTACAAATATAACAGAGAGATAGGTCTATTGATTTTATGAACTGCACACTCTGGATGAGTGTACAAAGTTGTATACTTTTGGATCAGTTTCTAAGAAAGGGTAAGTATCTGGAGGAGATCAATTCTTCCTATAAATGTCCACGATCTGGAGAAGATCAATGCTGAGACAATGTTGAGGTTCCAGTGAGAGCATTTGCTGAGGACCTGACAGAGATCAGATGCTGTTAAAGATGTGAAGACCATAAGATGAAGCAGAGACGATCCGTTGGTGTGACAGAAACATTGATGTTGAGAAGGTCTGTTTGTTTATTGACGGTGAGGATCTGGATCTGGAGCACAATAGTTGGTATGAGAAGACAAGGGTCTGGGCCATATTCCGAACCTGATGTGCTGAGGTCTCATTTGGGGACTATGCAGCAGCAACTGCAAATTAATCCTTTACACCAGGAGGTCCATTGGGTGATCCAGAAGCGATGGGTCTGCTTGGTGAGGAATGCTGCTAAGGCCGCTGCTTGATCGCGGTGATGGTCCTGGTTGGAACTGAAGGATACACAGTCCGAAATGTAGGAACTCACCATGTCGGGGTAATCGTCAACGAGTTGACGTGAAATACGTTTCAGGAAGTTTCGGTAACTCCAGCCTGGTGCCTCGAGATACCTCTCAACTAAGGAGCAAGCCTTTGTGGAACCAGTGGAGGAGAAAATCATCTGCAGTGCTGCACTACAACACTGGATGGTTTTCTCACTTTTAGTATCCAGCTGCAACAGCAAGGACACGATGTTGGCGTGGAGCTGTCGCTGGAAATCACTGGACTCTCCAAACGTGGCCAATTTTTCCAACGTTTGCAGAGCTGCCACAGAGACTTGCTCACTTCCTGCCCCAAACAGTGGCTGTATCCTGGAGAGGATTGCATTTAAAAAGGGCCTGATCATTTCTGCTGGTGCCTCAAGGATGTTTTTCTGAAGGCAAGACAACACCTCAAGAGTGAAGACATCGCTGTTCTCTGGATTGCCCAACAGGCTCACCAAGACATCGGTCACACTCCAACACCGTCGCCTCGATTCAAAATCGATGTTTTTTAAAACTCTGATGCAGAGCAACTGGCTAACGGGTGAGGAGTCGTACCAGCAGAGGTATCGTATTAAGCTGTTAATGACCATGTCTGTGAGACCCAGTTCGGAAAGGCACGGAGCTTTCAGGAGTTCCTCAAAGAAGAGTATTATCGGAACTGCCTGACAGTCCTGGATCCGAAGGATTTGGGAAACCAGACGATGTACGGTCTTAAACAAATCATCACCTGCAGATGCTGTCATTGCCTGGGCCAGCAGAACAACCCCCTGATCAAATCCAACCCCTCGTAGCTGTTGCCATCCTCCGACCATCACCATCTGGTCTGAGATGTCACTTTGACCAATCAGGTCAAACAGGGCCTTGAGTGACCTCACACACCTTTCATTCAGTGACCTACTTGTATCAGCATCAAACCCAGCGGTGAAACCTCTCTGCTGTGACTGAATATCTGTATCACTGGGCAGAGAGAAACTCATTCCGCTGGTGAGTGACACAAGTAAGCCACTGAAAATGTGTGGGAACAATGTCCTCACCACGTCTGCCATCCTGGGCTGAGTCAGTATCTCATATAAGCCGTGGATGGCAGTCAGCGAGACGTTGGCCGAGTACATGTTCCCACGGACGGGGCAGCTTTTTCCCTCCAGTGAGTACACGAGATGTTTGATCGTACTCACCGGACAGGCTCGATCCTCAGCTGCTGCTCTCCACACATCCCGGATGAACTTGTGCACTGGGGGGCGACAGAGCAGGAGCTGGGACATAGCTGCTGCTGAGTGCTGTGAGGTCAGAGCAGTCATCCCTCGTAGGACACGCCCTTTCACCTCCTGGTGAGGGATGATCTCCAAATGAAGCCCCAGCACATGCAGGATCTCTGAGACCCGGTCCTGAAGTTGTTTTCTCTCTTGCAGGAAGAGGTTTTCTAATAGTAAGGACGCGACCCGGGCACAGCTGGGATTATGGTCCGACAGACTGCCACAGACCATGAGAAGCAGGTCGTCTAGCTGACAGCGCGGCAGGCTTTGGCAAATCAGCTCCATCACCTGATGACACTTCTCAAACTGAGCTCCTTCATCAGGGTCCGTCAGGTCTTCCGGAAGTGTCTTCAGAAACACCAGACTCTCTTGATATTGTTGTAGGCTGGCTCCATCAGCCACTAAGTACATGGACATAATGGTACTGACCGCGCTGAGGGCCATCTGTTGCACAGCTTGGGAACCGTCAGCACAACGTGGAAGCAGTCCTCCAAGCAGCGTGCCCACAACATTCGCCAGCACTTCCCTGCTGTCACCAAACCTCCGTGAAAACACCACGAGCATCTCCGATATGATGTGGACTGCTGTCTCCCGCTTATTGTCTTCCATCGAAAAGATCCCCTCCTCAATCTTCTGGATGATTTCGTCCTTGTCTTCACTCTCAGCAATGATCTTCTCCATTGCCACACAAAAGACACCAATAACAGGCTTCATCTTTGAGTCAGCTTGTGAAAACCCTCCAATTCTGTTCTTGAACTCTGTCTTCAATCTTTCCCTCAAGTAGGGATGTTACCAATTCAGTTGACCAGAGCAGTTTGCTTGATCTCCTCTCTCGGCGTCTCTCCAGCACAAGTGCACAGATCCCTTCAGTTTGTTGTGTTTTGTATGACCCTGTGATGATGTGTTGTCATGGTTCTCATTGTGATGACAGCGGCCGTCAGTTGTAATGGGGCCCTGAGCTGCCAGTGGGTGTCGTGTGCTGGGATTTTCAAAACCAAGCATCCTGTGAGGAGTCACAGAGATAATGACACAGAGTGTTGGCTCATGTCACAGAATCATAGAGCCAATCAGAACGGGATCAGTTCCTTCTGTGCATCCAGGTCATGCAAAAATAATCCCAAACTAACCCAGGCCAAGCTGCCTGTCCCTGGTCTCTATCCCTCCAAATATTTCAAATCCCCGTACTTCTCAAAAAATCACTTTTGCATGTTGTAATTATACCAGCCTCCAACAATTTCTTTGGCAGCTTGTTGGTGCACGCACCACCCTGTGCGTGAAAACATTGCCCCTCACTTCTCTTTTGAATATTTCCTCGCTTGCCTTAAACCTACGTCTTTAGGTTTTGAACTCCCATACCCTGGGGAAAAGACCTTGCCTACTGACCCTATTCATGCCCCTCATGATTTTATAAACTTCCATAATTTCACTCCTTGGCCTCCAACACCTTGGGGAAAATAGCCGCAGTCCTTTCAGCCTCTCCCGAAAGTTCAAACTCTCTAACCCTTTCACAACATCCTTCATGTATCAGGGAGACCAGAATTCAATGTAGTGATCCAAAAGTGGCCTCACCAATGTCCTGTACAGCCGCGACATGATCAAAGCAGTGGATCCAGCATCAATCCTTTACGCACACTGTTGGTGACAGGCCTCCTGTCTGACAAGCAACCTTCCACACTTTTAAAGTAAAGGGATAAACAATGAAATAAAACCAAGGCCGCGACACTGCCCCGATCGGACCCATCTGGGACAGGGACAGATCCGGGTAAAACACAGAGCAAAGCCCACGATGGTCTAACAGGCCAGAAAATAAAACTGCCTTGACTTTGTTCAACATAAATAATGATTTGGTCACTCTGAGGAGATACCAAAATAAATAAACAGATTAAAAGTGGCCCTCCCATGATTCTAACTGCAATTCCCTCTTTTGGGCAGGGACAATGAGGGACCAAAGTAAAAAATAAACTCAAACAAAATCAAAGAAAACAAATGAATAAACTGTTGTGAAGGTGGAAAGACTCAGTGTAGACTGTGAGGCAGGAAGATAGAATGTGGTGTTTATAAAATTGTAAACTTGTAAAATGGAGAAAGCATGGCGAGGTCCCTTGAAAAGATTGTTTTTATGCTTAGAGTTAAAATGGATGTCTGTGAGCAGATTGAACATTTGTCAGAACACAGAGATACTGAGTTGAAGCATTTTGTATCAAAACGGCAGTACAGGTGGAAGATTCTTTATCCAAACATCCAAAAAAAGAAAAGCTCCAAAATCCGAAGTTTTATATGTCAAGTTTTTTTCTCATTAACAAGTTTGTTTGGAGAGCAAACACTGAACCCAAGTCGACACCCACTCAATGTGTGTCATTCAGTTGCAACATGGGATGGTATGGCCAAGCACTGACAGGCCGAGGGTTTCTCTCTGAACGCCCAAGTCGACACCCACTTGATGAGTGTCTCTCACATGTGACATTAGGGGGGGGTCATGGGCAAACATGTTCTTAGTTAGAAGTCTGCTTCTCCGGTAAGAGTTTAATGGTGAAATTTTTAAAAATGTCTCTATTGTGAAAATCAAAAAAACTTTGAATTCTGAAAAACAGCTGGTCCTGAGCATTTCGGATAAAGGATCATCTATTTGTACCGTGAGTAAAACCTGTTGCCTGGGCCTGCTTATACAGCAAGATTTGCATGTTGCAAATCAGTTTAAATGGAGCTTTTTGGTACCAAAAAACAGTTAAATTTAAATCAGATGGTTTTGACAACACAGGCCCAATCTTATTGTAAGAAATATTGATATTGTCATCAAGGATATAAAAGAGTGGGCAGTTGGACAAAGACAAAGACCCCAGAGCTCTCTGCCATCAGCCAGAGCTAACAGCCCTCAGCTCGAGAGAGAGAGAGACTGGCTCTCACAGTCATCGGTAATTCCTGACAGAGGAACGACAAAGACGGCATTTCTGACAGAAGGATTGGAGGAAAAGCCGTTCCTGACACAAAATTGACAGTGGAGGCACTGAACATTCCACAAGACATGGAACCTGGCTGTAATTTCTAGAGACCAAATTCTATTTCTTCTATTGTATGAGTGGGACATTGGACAACATTCCATTAAAATCTTGTTTTATTTGGTAATAGTTCATAGTAAGAAGAGATTTATTTAGTTTGCTAACAGTTTCGTTTATTTATCTAACTCTAAGAGAACACATTAACTGTTACTTGTTGATATTAAAGTGATTATCGGGGATTTGTTTTTTTAACCACAAGAAGTTCTGAAAGGCAGGTTACACCATTTTTCACACCCTTTTTTACAGATTAGAAGGTGAGGTGCTCCTTTTGGGTATTTTGCTTTGAGTTCTCCAGAGTGCTTCACCTCCCCTTAATAACAGTTCGACAGCTCGGGGGCAGCATTTGGACATACCTGCAGGGATCTGGACAGATTTGAACAGACGTCGGGTATGAAAGGTCCCAGCAGATACAAACAAACTTCGTGACTAGCGTCCTAAGTCTTGAAATAAAACATTAGTGACAATTGGAAAATCTGTTTAATTTCAGTTGCCTGTTGTGGGGTAAATGGAAAGTGGGGAAATGGGTCTTAACATTACTGAAGAGGTTCTGCGGGCAAAGATGCTTTCCAAATTTGCCAAGAAAGTTTAGAAAGACAGAAAATGGTGACAGTTTCGAATGAGCAAACAGGCCAAAAGTGGGTTTAACGAAGGATAGTTAAAAAAACTGAAAATTGTAAGGGAGTTAACCAAGCATTTAGCTGTGCCTAAAGTTGTAGGTATATAACTTTAAGTACAATGGAGTTAGAAAAAAAGAATTACAAATGCGAGAATTGGAGTCAGAAAGTGTAAAGAGAGAGAGAGAGAGCAGAAAGGGGTCTGAAACAGATTGAATTACGGTTACGTGCAGAGGAACGGGAAACGGAAAAAGGAAAGAAGATTCCTAGCAGAGGAAAAAGAGAAAGAGAGAGAAGAAAGGGATAAAGAGAGTGAATTTGATCTACAGAAGTTGGCAGTTAGACAGGAAAGTTGACATAACGGGATGCATGTGAAGGTTAGAAGATAGGCTTAGTGAGGAGGATAGTGATAATGAATAAACCCAGGTAGCCAAAGGCTTGGTAGGGATATCTTCAAACATGTCAATACTTGATCAAAATTCGATGAAAAGGATGTGGAAGCCTTTTTTGTTTCCTTTTGAGAAATTGGCTCAACAGATGGACTGACCAGAAACTGCGTGGGTAAGTTTAATTCAGAACATATTAAGGAGGCAGGGCTCGCGAGGTGTTTGCAGCGCTGTCAGAGGTGGTGTCAGGAGAATAGGAAGAATTGAAGAAGGCTATTTAGAGTGAACAGATTATTACAAGTGCGAAAAAAAACTCCAAGAGGGTGGAAATGAGGTACAAAACCTGAAGTGTTTTTGCAGCAAAATGCTGGGATATACAAGGTCACAGTGCTGGTGGGTTAAGAAAGGCACTTGGAAAATGAATGGGGGAAAAAAAAAGAGGTTAAACCAGTGCGATTAGTTAAGGCAGTAAAGGAAATCCCAAGAGAAGTCGATGAACTGAAGGAGAGTAAGATAGTACTCGATCTTTTCAAAGACTTCACCTGCGGCAGTAAGATTTACTCAGGTAGATCAGGGGAATAGGGAAAAAAATTGAGATAAGGGAGCTTGTGTGTTTCTAATAGTGAGAGACCTTAAAGACCACATTGAGGGCTGATTGTCAGGATGACCCAAATGATTGGGATAAAGATATCCCATTTTTTATTGTTTACTACCAGACATGGTAGAAATGAATCGACTCAGTTTGCTCCTTTTGAATTGATGTTCAGACACAAAGTGTGAGGTCCTTTAAAGGGAATTATGGAAAAGTTAACAGATCTGAAGTCAGAGATCTCACAATTGGATTATGTATCAGAGGCGAGAGACAGATTAAACAGAGTAGTTGAATTAGCTAGACAACATTTGAAGATGACACAGCACCTGGAAGAAGATAAGAAACCTACAGTACATACGTTTGACCCTGGGGAAAAAGGTTGGGGTCATTAACAATGATGGGAGATGCCTGCAAAGCGATGTTCAATGGTCACTCTCAGATTGAGGTGAAGTTGAGTCAGGTGGATTATCTGGTAATGATGCCAGAGAGAGAAAAAAATATTGGGTACGACATGTGAAGAAACTGAAACATTACTACGACAAGGAGAGTGAACTTGCCAAACAGGTATTAGTTACTGTCATTCAGAGTAGGAATCAATCCAGAGGATTTGGATTTTGAATGTGCCCCAGAGCAAAATGAATAATGAGAAAGTCCTCAAGGAATGGGATAAGGAAGTGAGCAATCTGACTCCCGAACGGTGAACTGAATTGAAAGATTCGTTACAGAGTTGTGAGCACCTGTGTAGAAATAGAATGGGGACTTCTAATACTTTAGTATATGAGGTTGACGAAAGGAATGCTGCTCTGGTAAAACAGTACCCATTCCAGTGTAATCCTTTCAAAGCTCCGCAGGTTCAGAATGAAGTGCAAGTAATGCTCCAGGAAGAATTCTTGGAGACAAGTCAAAGCGAGTGAAGTTTGCCAATCGTGTTGGTTCTGAAGTCTGGGGGTACTCAATGATTCTGCAAAGATTATCAGAAGGACAATGCTATAACTAAATCTGATTTGGAGATGCCGGTGTACAAATCACACAACACCACGTTATCGTCTAACAGGTTTAATTGGAAGCACTAGCTTTCGGAGCGCCGCTCTTCCATCAGGACCACCATGTCAAATGTTTAGAAACCCTTCAAAATTACCATAGGCCCAAGCAATATAGGTGTTGGAGCTGTATTGTTACAGGACAATGATTGTGGAATTGAAACGCCAAATCAGTAAATTTTTAAACAAAAATCAATATCCACCAGAGAAAATATTCCACCGTTGGAAAAGAGTTATTGAGTCTGGTCATGGCCTCACAACATTTTAATGTTCACATTGAAAACAATGTATCAGAGATGATTGTGTATACCAATTACAATCCTTTGACATTCCTGGGAAGATTTGATGACAAGAGCATCAGACTATTTCATTGGAGTCTCATGTTACAAGTGTTTAAGTTTCAGAATGTATACGTTGTGTGTTGTGAAAATATTATTGTGATGCTTTAGCCAGAGTTGAAAAGAAAAATGTTTGTATGAGACAGAAACAGTAGGGTTCTATACATATATATAGGAATTAGTATAAAGTGTAACTCTAGATTAATGAGCTACGGATCTGGTAATGTGATGGAGTTAAGTTTACAAAAAAGATAGAAACCATTTTTTCACAATGATGGCCTATTTTTCCTTAATGGTGAAGGTGTTGTAAAGGTGGTTACAATGACTGTAGATTGGGGTGGGGGTGTCAAGAGGTTAGAATTTGCTGTTTGTAAAATTGTAAAATGGGGAAAGCATTACGTGATGTTTTTAAAAGTTGATGCTTTTTCTGTGGTTAGAGATTTAAATGCAGTATGTAGAAAGCATGAAATGAAACATTTGTATCAAAAGGCCGTACAGTAAGGTGGTCAAGCAGCAAATTTTACCTGGACAACAGTCTTTTGAATTTCATCAATCAATTTGAACCAGGCATTTAGATACCAGCAATCCATTAAGTTTAAATCTGGCGGTTTTGACAACATAGGACTACTGTAAGAAATATTAATATGTCAACAAGGTTATAAAAGGGGGCAGTTGGACAAAGAATTCAGAGTTAACTGCCATCCACTAGAAATAACAGCCCTCCGCTCTAGAGAGAGAAATTGGTGCTCTCAGTCATCTATGTATGAGAGAAAGCACCATCTAAATTCCTGACAGAAGGACGACTCTGAAGACGTTCCCGACAGATCAACAGACGAGGCGCTGACCATTCCGGAAGATACGTAACCTGGCTGGAATTTTGAGAGACTAAATTCAAGTTTTGTTATACGAGTGAAACTTCTATTTATTGGAACAGCACATTATTATAATTCATGTTTTATTCAGGAATAGCGAGTAGATAAAAGGGAATTATTTGATCTGTAAATAGTTTTGTTAATTTGTTCAATGCTCGAGTTGTATAAATAAATTATTACTTGCTAATTTTAAAGTGAGTGTCAGAGATTTCGTTTATATAACCACTAGAAGTTGCTGAAAGGCAGATGACACCACTTTTCACACCCTTTTTAAGATTAAAGGGTGAGGTGCTCCTCTGAGTTTTTGGCTTCAGTTCTCAATGGGTAGTCAACCTCCGCTGTGTAAGATCAGCCGGAACCAGAGCAGCCGCACCTGACATCACCACCCATCCCCTAACGATACCCTCTCAGACCCTCCTGCTGGGTAGAGATATCTCATTTATGGATGCCATTGGGATGGATGGAGACTCTCTGTTGGGAAGGTCATCCACGAGGAAGATGAAGCACATTCACGTGACATACTGATATTCTTTCCAATCTGGCATCTTCAGCAGATAATTCACCTGACTTCATTTCTTTTCAATCTGATAAGAACTACTAAACTTCCTTTGAAGGGATTTCCTATCACTGGTAACAGCTTTACTTTATCCTCACGGGCAAATGTACAAATTTGAAATTTCTTACCTCTTTCTTTCTTCATTAGGTGCTGTGCCACCTTGCAACATTATCTAGCAAATACACCTGCTCTGTTTAAGCTGTCTCTCACCTCGGATACATAATCCAACTGAGAAATCTCTGGCTTCAGACCTATCAATTTGTCCTTAATTAATTTTAAAGGTCCTCATACCTTGTGTCTGAACATCAATTCAAATGGAACAAACTGAGTCAATTCATTTGTAGCATCTCTCATAGTGAACAACATAAATGGGATAACTTTATCCCAATCACTTGAGTAATCCTGACAATAAGCCCTCAACATGGTCTTTAGGTGCTGATGCCCCATTTCCAATCCTCACCGAGATTCAGGATGGTACACACTTGATGGAATGTGTTGAATGCAGAAACTATCTATGACATCCTTACATAATTTGATAGTAAAATTGACCTTTCTGAATCTCGGAGTAATTCACAATGACTAAAGAAAGCAAGCCTCTCCTCCATAACCTTTTTTCCTCGACATTCCGTAATGGAATTGCCTCCAGCAACCTAGTAGACAATCCATTCTGGTTAGCAAATACTGGTTCCCACTTCTGGTTTTAATGAGGGGATCATCATAATCATTTATAATCCATGTAAAATATTCTTGAAAAGCGAGAATTGAAAACAAAGGTACTGGTTTTATTCCTGCCAATGTTTTTTCTACCATCTAACATGTCTGAAAGGTGCAGCAAAATTCAACCACACCTTTCAGAGGGAATGCAAATATTTTCATCTCTCCCTATTAGAGACACACTAGTTCTCATATCTCTTAGTATGTATTTTTTTTGACTTATTCCCCCTGTTCTACCTGAGTAAAACTTACTCACACAGGTGAAGTCTTTGGAAAGATCAAGCCGGTGACTAGGCTGTGCCCTCTCCTTCACCTCCTCGACGTCTCAAGATTTCCTTCATTGCCGGAACTAATCCGACTGGTTTAAATCCCACTCTTTTATCACCATCTTCTTCCCAGTACCTTTCTGAAACCACTGGCACTGTGACTTTATGTGTCTCACATTATTGCTGTGAAAGCACTTGAGACCTCTTTTCCATCCTATTGGGTTTCTACTTTCCCTGCCCAAAAGGAATTGGGAATATGGGATAGCGTTTTCACAGGGGACAGTGTGGGAGGAGGTGTAGTCTAGGTAGCTGCGGGAGTCGGTCGGTTTATAGTAAATGTCCGTGTATAGGAAGGGGAGGGCGGAGTATGAGACGGTCCAGGTGAATTTGAGGTTGGGTGGAAAGTGTTGGTAAAGTGGATGAACTGTTCAACCCCCTCGTGGGAGCACGAGGCAGCGCCGATACAGTCATCGATGTAGCGAAGGAAAAGGTGGGGGGTGGTGCCAGTGTAGCTGTGGAAGATGGACTATTCCACATATCCTATGAAGAGGCAGGCATACCTGGGGCCCATGCGGGTGCCCATGGCTACTCCTTTGGTTTGGAGGAAGTGGGAGGATTGGAAAGAGAAGTTGTTCAGGGTGAGGTCCAGTTCAGTCAGTCGAAGGAGGGTGTCGGTGGAAGGGTACTGGTTGGTACGGCAGGAAAGGAAGAAGCGAAGGGCTTCAAGTCCTTCGTGATGGGGGATGGAGGTGTACAGGGACTAGATGTCCATGGCGAAGATAAGGCGTTGGGGACCGGGGAAGTGAAAATCACGGAGGAGGTGGAGGACGTGGGTGGCATCCCGAAAATAGGTGGGGAGTTCTTGGACTCAGGGGGACAGGACCGTGTCGAGGTATGCAGAGATGAGTTCAGTGGTGCAAGAGCAGGCTGAGACAATGGGTCGGCCGGGGCAGTCAGGTTTGTGGATTTTGGGCAGGAGGTAGAAACGGGCGGTGCGGGGTTGTGGGACTATGAGGTTGGAGGCGGTGGATGGGAGATCCCCTGAGGTGATGAGGTTCTGGATTGTCTGGGAGATGATGGTTTGGTGGTGGGATGTGGGGTCATGATCAAGGGGGCAGTAGGAGGAGGTGTCTACGAGCTGGCGTTCTCCCAGTTCCAACCTTCCAGAACAGAACTGTCCAACTTCCTTCACACCCATCCGCTCCACCCTCCCCTCCAACCTATTACGTTTACCCCCACCTCCATCCATCTATCACACTCAGCTACCTCCCCCCCAGCCCCATACCCCTCCCCCTCCCACCACCGAGGCTCCGAGCCTCATTCCTGAAGAAGGTCTTTCGCCCGAAGCATCGATTTTCCAGCTCCTCGAAACCTGCCTGTCCTGCTGCTTTTCCAGCTCCACACTCTCAACTCTAATCTCCATTATATGCAGTCCTCACTTTTGCCAATATTGCAAATGGCTGTAATCTTGGCCTTGCGTGCTCTGGTAATTGAAATATTCAGTGTGTGTCAGCTCAGAAGATGGCAAAATAAAATTATATGAAAATTGAAAGATGAGGCTCAAATGAACATGAAGGGCTGATTGTTATTACAAAAGAGATTTCATGAATTAAGTAGTCCAATCTTTTTGGTATTTTAACTAATTACATTCATAAATAATGTGGAATTAATGCACAGACTGTTGATGATGATCTCAAGAACGTTTCACAGAATGAAAGGAAAATGGTGATCCTAAGACCGATATCTTTGGATCGAGAGGGTGGAGATGTTGGCCAGGGGTTGCTCACACATAAATCCAGCAAGCTGGTGAACGGAAGTTACCCGAGCACCAACCACTGGCTCTGAGGGTGACAAAGTGCAAGTCCTTATTTTGAGGAAGAATAATGGGGTAGTCTGAAAGGTGCCCACAGTGGAAAGACAACAGCTCTCAGGTGAGCAATGAACCTAGAAGAACAAGACACCACAGTTTGGGATGATTAGGCCAAAGGATAAAAATGCAGGATTCAATGTGCCATCAGCAAAAACCTTGGAGAGCAGACTTGACGATTTTGTGGATCCCACATTTTTAAATGTGAAGAGAACTTTAAGACCTGGAAGAAATTGTCTGACTAGCATGAGCTTCTGTTTATGTCATAGATTCATGCAGCATGGTCCAACCAGTCTATGCCAAACAAAATCCCAAACTAAACTCATCCCTCCTGCCTGCTATTCTTGGGTATTTACTGTTATTTTTGTTCACTGTTCAGGAAACATCAAGGTCTGTGAGTGTGCACTTGAATTTTCACCTTGTATGGATTGTATGCCTGCTGTTCACATTTTCCTAACCAAATGGTGTAAATTGTATGTTTGTTTTAACGAAACTAACAAAGGCATTAATTAGAGTCATAGAGATGGACAGCATGGAAACAGACCCTTCGGTTCAACTCGTCCATGCTGACCAGATATCCTAACCTAGTCTCAATCCATTTGCCAGCACTTGGCCCATATCCCTCTAAACCCTTCCTATTCATATACCCAACAGATGCCTATAAAAGGTTGTAATTGTACCAGCCTCCATTACTTCTTCTGGCAGCTCATTCCATGCACCCACAACCCTCTGTGTGAAAACGTTGCTCCTCAGATCCCTTTAAAAATTTTCCCCTCTCACCCGAAAGCTTTCCCTCTAGTTTTGGACTCTCGCACCCCAAGGAAAAGACCTTGTCTATTTAATCAACGCCTTTCATGATTTTATACACCTTTATAAGGTCAATCCTCAGCCTCTGATGCTCCAGGGAAAACAACCCCAGTCTATTCAGTCTCTCCCTGTAGCTCAAATCGGATTGATTATACACTAGTGCTAGGCCAATGACTGTTGTCGAGGGCAGTAACCGGACAACACTTCTTCAATGCTTTGAGCATTCCCACCTTTCAGGCAGTGAGTTCCAGATACTCCCCATCCTTAGGATGATATATATTTCCTCAAATCCCAATGAAAAACCCTCCTGATAAAACTCTCCTGTCCATGTTTTAAGAATTCTGCCACCTCTGTGCCTTTTACATTTGTGTCCCAGATAATGTTGGGGTAATTGAAATCTCCCACTCTTATGACCCTATGTGTTTTACACTTCTGTGAGATTGCTTACATATCAGTGTTCCCATCTCTCTCTGACTATTTCGGGTACATTAGACACCACCCACAATGCGATTGCCCCATTTTTATGATTAATGTTTGCCCAGATGACCTGATCTGAGGTGCCTTCTAAGCTATGATCACTGCCTATTGCAGTAAGTGATGCCTTGATCAATATTGCAACACTGCCTCTGTTACACCCTGCCTTCTGGCCTGAAGCGTCTATACCATTGAATAGGCTCTCCATGATGCTGGTCTGTTTTACTGCCACTTCCACCTCTGTGCTCACTTCTACAACCAGGAATTCCCATGTCCCGCCTATCCCCTCACCCACCTCCAGTGTTCATCTTCTACTTGGACCCCTTTCTCTTGCCTCTAACCTGCCCTCAATATCTTCACTGCCAACTGTCAGTGTAACGTTGGCTGTTGCAATTTCTCTGCTCCCCTCAGCCATTCTCCCTGTCCCCTTCTGAAATGACACCACTTCGCGCTCTCAGGTTCAATTTGAAATTTGTCATCATACCAGCTGGCAGGGGTGGTGCTCTTGTAGCCTGGCAAATTGATCTTTACCTTGAAGGGGCTAAATGCCAACTCTCCAACACCTCTTCCAACCTCTTCCTGAATCATGCCCCCATATCCCAACATCAAGGCATCGTTTCCAGCAATTTCACTGTGATTGCCCGTCATGATTGAGATTCCCACCACTATTGTTCTCACGCTTTTTCTAATCCCCACCTTGTGCACTTGAACTCTGGCTGCACTCCCCAGAGGAACTCTCACTGTTTTCCAACACAGAGAATCGCTTGTTAAGTGAGGTGCACCATGGAGCTTTCCTGAATCTCTGACTACCACTGAATGGTGATCAGTGTCAGTCAGAAACACTTCTTTATAGACCAGTGAGCCTGACGTTGGTGGTGGGCAAGTTGATGGAAGGAATCCTGAGGGACAGGATGTACATGTATTTGGAAAAGCAAGGACTGATTAGGGATATTCAACATGACTTTGTGCATGGGAAATCATGTCTTACAAACTTGATTGAGTTTTTTGAAGAAATAACAAAGATGATTGATGAGGGCAGAGCGGTAGATGTGAAACATATGAGCTTCAGTAAGGCTCCACATGGGATACTGGTGAGCAAGGTTAGATCTCATGGAATACAGGGAGAACCAGCAATTTGGATACAGAACTAGCTGAAAGGTAGAAGACAGAGAATGGTGGTGGAGGGATGCTTTTCAGACTGGAGGCCTGTGACCAGTGGAGTGCCTCAAAGATTGGTGCTAGGTCCTCTACTTTTCATCATTTATATAAATAATTTGATGTGAGCATAAGAGATGTAGTTAGTAAATTTGCAGATGACACCAAATTTATTAGTGAAGCGGATAGCGAACAAGGTGACCTCAAATTTCAACGGGATCTTGATCAAATGGGAGAATGGGCTGAGAAGTGACAGATGGAGTTTAATTTAGATAAATGTCTGGTGCTACATTTTGGGAAAGCAAATCTTACTCGGACTTACACATTAATGAGAAGTTCCAAGGGAGTGCTGCTGAACAAAGAGATCTTGGAGTGCAGGTTCATAGCTCCTTCAAAGTGGAGTCGCAGGTAGATAGGATAGTGAAGGTGGTATTTGGTATGCTTTCCTTTATTTGTCAGAGTATTGAGTACAGGAGTTGGGAGGTCGTGTTGTGGCTGAACAGAACATTGGTTAGGCCACTGTTGGAAATATTGCATGCAATTCTGGTCTCCTTCACATCATAAAGATTTTGTGAAACTTGAAAGGGTTCAGAAAAGTTTTACAAGGATGTTGCCAGGGTAAGAGAATTTGATCTATAGAGAGAGTATAATTAGGCTGGGGCAGTTTTCCCTGGAGTGACAGAGGCTGAGGGGTTACATTATAGAGGTTTATAAAATCATGAGAGGCATGGATAGGATAAATAGAGCAAGTCTTTTCCCTGGGGTCGGGGAGTCCAGAACTAGAGGGCAAAGGTTTTGGGTGAGAAGGCAAAGATATAAAAGAGACCTAAGGGGCAACTTTTTCATGCGGAGGTTGGTACGTTATGGAATGAGCTATCAGAAGAAGTGATGGAGGCTAATACAATTGCAACATTTAAAAGGCATCTGGATGGGTATATGCATTGGAAGAGTTTGGAGGGATATGGGCTGGTGCTGGCAGGTGGGACTCAATTGGGTTGGGATATTTGGTCGACATGGATGAGTTGGACCGAGTGGTCTGTTTCCATGCTGTACATCTCTATGACTCTATGACTCAATGACGTGTGCAATAAACCATTCTTGAGGTTCTCAGAGGATTAAGCGTTAATTCTGTGTTTTGGTTTGTAGGCATCTGCATTTGTCAGTTGTTATATGTTCTCTTTTCTAATTTATATGATGTGTTTCAAGATCTGGTAATACTTTGAGTTTAGTTTGTATTTTGGGAACTTGTGGTGATTTGAAACTGTAGTGTGTGCCTGTGTCAGTGTGCAAAATGTATAGTTAATGTATTGTCCTTTTAAGGAACTTTGGATGGTTGTGAAAAGGAAAAACTGTGAACAAAATATTCATTTCCAATTTCACTCTCATAGCGTGATTAAAAATTACCTCTTGGAATTGACAACAGCTGATTAAAATTAATTGAAGAAATAAAATTAAGATGTAACTTATCTGCTCTATCTTCAAAGTAGAGCATTGTGTTTGGATTGAGGAAAGAGTCTCAGTAAATTATAATTTTAGAAACTTTATGTTTTAAAAAGCAACCTTCACCATTTACTTTGTCTCCTGCCATTAAGCCAATTATATATCAAATCGGCAAGCTCACCCTGAATCCCAGTAGTTTACCATGTGAAAGCTTGTCAAAGACTTTACTCAAATCCAAATAAATAATGTCGACTAATCTGTAATCAACCACCTTCCTCAACAAAAACTCATTCATGTTGTGAGACTTGATTTTCCTCACACATAACCCTGCTGACTATCCTTACTCAATGTATGCCTCTCTCAATGTCCACGAACCCTATCTTTGATAATCACCTCCAACAATTTACCAAAACCAAAGTCAGCCTCACAGGTCTATTGTTCCCTGCTTTCTCCCTACAATCTTTCTTGAAGAAAGGTACAATGCAGCCACCCTCCAGTCAACAGGCATCTCACCCATTGTTATAGATGATGCAAATATTTCTGCAAGAGGACTCATTAGTTCCTCCCTTACTTTCCACAATCTTCTGGAATACATTTGATTAGGTCCCACCTTTATTTTCTCTAAGACCTCCCAAATTTCTTCGTCTTTAATGTGAACTGTTTTTAAAACATTTAAGTTTATTTCCCTATATTCTCTAGAAACCGTTTCTTTCTCCACAGTAAAAACTGACGTAAAATATTCATTTAGTTTCTTTCCCATCTCCCGCAGTTCAACACAAATGAACTCCTTTAAGAGGCCATACCCTCTCTCTAGTTGCCATCTTGCTCTTAATGCATTTGTAGAATAACTTTGGATTATCCTTAACCTTGTCTTCCAATGCTAACTCAAATCCCCTCTTTGCCTTCCTAATTTCTCTCTTAAGAATGCTCCTACAATCTTTATATTGATTAAGAGATTCAACTGAACCAAGTTGTCTGCGTTTAAAATAAGGTTCTCTCTTATTTTTGACAAGAACCTCAATATCTTTATTCAGCCATTGTACCATACTCTTAGCAGCCTTACCCTTCACTCAAACCGGAATAAAATGCCTCTGAACTCGCCATCACACTCTTGAATGCCTCCCACCCGCCAGATGTCCTTTTACCTGAAAACAGTCCACTCCAATCAGCTTTTGAAAGTGCTTATTCACAAACCATTAAAATTTGCCTTATTCCAGTTCAAAATTTTGATATTTTTATGGAAGGCTTCTCCTTGTTCATAACCATTTCATAACTGAACTTTGATTACTTGACTCAAAGTGTTCCCCTGGCTTTACTTCAGTAACCTGTCCTGCCTTATTACCCAAAGGAAGGTCTTGTTTTGCTCCTTCTCGAGTAGGAACATCCACATCTTGAGAAAGAAAATTTTCTTAAACATATTTGACAAATTTTCACCATCCAAACTTTTAATACAATGATAACTCCAGTCAATGTTTGGAAAATTAAAATCCCCCATCATGAACAGCCTTATTGTCCTTGTGCGTATTGGAGATCTCCCGATATACTTGTTTCTCAATTTCTCTCTTACTGTTGGGGAGCCTATTGTACAATCCCATCAAAGTGACCTTTCCTTTCTTATTTGTTATTCGTTCCCATATATTTTCACTGGACGATGTAAAGAGAAAAAACCAAGTGCTGCGATACTGTCCTGATCAGACATTCCCAGGACAGGGACAGCACAGGGTGAAACATTGCAGAGTGGGTTTTGATCAATTTCAAAACTGAAAATAAAGTTGCCCTGACTCTGTTAAACAAAACCAAAAGTGCTATTCCTAAGGGGAGAGAAAACAAAAGATGAACAATCAAAAAAAAAAGGCTCTACCTTGATGGTCCTCATCGACCTCTTTTGGGGCATGGACAACAAGGGGCCAAAGTAAAAACAAATTCAAAGAAAACAAATAATTAAACAAATAATTAAACAACTAAGTAAATAAATCCTCACTGCCCCATCCCTAATGAACACTCCCAGGATAGGTAAAAGGGTGGTTTAAAATCCAAGGTATATAAAACAGCCCTCTTCCTGGGGCACCAGACTGAAAATAAATCCAAACTGAATGGGCCAAATGTAAACTGATACTACAGAGACAATTCACTTCATGAGAATATCATTATCCACACTGATAATACACTTCAGCCCCCACAGCGCCCAGCAGTCTCAAAGGCCTCGACTGTGCTGGTGAGCACTGTGTGTGCTCCCTCTCCAGGGACACGTGACCATGGATGGAACTGTGAAAGAGGGGCACACAATCTGGAACAATGAGCTCCCCTTCGGCCTGCTGCCTGTTGATGGTGATCTTTTCCAGGCCCAGGAGCAAAGCCATGAGAAAATGCAGACTTGTCTACCCCTCCCCCACCGGGTGCTCATGGATCAGGAGTGTGGGGCTGAAGTGCAACCAAAAGCAGCACCTTCAAAGAGCGAAAAAGGTGCTGCAAACAGATGCACCATCTCCTCCAGGCCACAGAACATGCACGTGGTCTGGCGCCTGGTAAAATTACTCATTCACTCAGATTGCTGCATGTAGCGTTCTCCACCCCAGATCCCCGATGTAAGAGGAGAGGACACCTTCGTAGACAGCCCTCCATTGGAGAACTCAGCCACCGTAGAGTGAAACATTACACCAAGGCACGTCCAGGTGGTGGGTGAAAGCGCAGCAGTGGAGAGTGTATATACAAATAACACCACCGTGCAGTTCAAAAGGGCACCGGGAGGATATCTCTGAGATGACTCAGACTGTGGAGCACCCATGTCACAGGGGAGAGTCAGCTGTGTACGGTACAATGTGAAATTCTGGACGGATGGTGATCGGTTTGTCTGGAAGGTCACTGTACACCTGAGCTGCCTCGAGTGTACGTGAGGTGTGGGGGCTGAATGCCTTGTCCATTAGACTCTGGATGGCTCGGGGCACGAACCAGAGGGGGACCGACACCCTTGCAGTCAACCTTGTGGGTGTTATCCAGTCCACTCCTCTGCCATCCAGTGGGTCCCTGACTCTGGTCATCCCTGTAACCCGAGCTCTGTCCTCCCCCAGCCAGCACAATCCGTGTTCAGAAACCTGTTCCTGAGCTGGGCTCCCTGATGAGAGCCAGCTCTCCCACAGGGGGAAAAGCTCCGACTCGAGCTGAATGTGTCCCAGACTGTGATCAGGTTCAGATAGAAACCAGACAATCCCTGAAAGATGACCTGAGACTGGGACCAATCCACGAACATGAATTGCGTGTTGGAACGGAGGTCGTGCACGTGTTCGAAGAAATAGACCATGAGACTCAATGTAAAGGTGTCACTACAGGGTCTGAAGGTGGGGAGTCTTTACCTGGGTGCAATATCACACCAGCGGCTGACTACCCTCCTCAAGCGGGAGACTCAGAACCATAGCAGTGACTCAGTGCTGTCTCTTGTCCCAGAAAGACCCAACGAGTTTTTACTGGACGGTGGTGAGGAAGCCAGAGGGATCAAACTGACCAGCCAGTACCACAACATGGCTGCCACCAATTGGTTTGTGACTCGCAATCACATTGAATAGGACAACACATAAACTAATGCTTTCCAGATCAGAGACGAGGGATTCATCATCAGTCAGTGGCACAAAGAGCTGCTGGCAGACCCTGTCTGTTTTTAACAGTGAGCAGAAGGAGGGGCCACCACGGTTGAGATCCCGAAGAATCCACACCCGTAATCTCATCCCGGTACTCAATGAGATCCAAAGCCTCCCTGCTTCCTTCTCCATCCAGTCCAGAAGTGATGTCGCGAGTCCCAGAACTACTTGTCATCCTGCAGCAGCTTGTTAAAATGCAAGCACACGGTCCTCCCTCTGGTGCTAAATGGACCGTGCTCTCTGCTCAGACCAGGCTGTGATCAGAAAACTGCACTTGCTGCATGGAGGACTTCAGAACACAGGAGGCATATGCCCTGGAAATGGAGATGCAGTCAATGCTGGACACTCCAAGCTCTGATTATGACCAACTTTGCCTTCCTTAGTCTCTCAAAGAGCTCTGCCAAATGCTCCATGTGATCTTTCCATGAATGGCTAAAGATCGTCAAGTCATCCATGTAGGTGACACAATTAGACCAGAAGACCTAGGATCAGGAATTAGGCCATTCAGCCCATTGAGACTGCTCCACCATTCATTCATGTCTGATACGATTCTCAACCCCATTCTCCCACTTTCTCCCATAACCTTTACTCTCCTTGATACTCAAGAACCTATCTATCTCACTCTTAAATTTATTCAATGACGTTGCCTCCATAGCCTTTTATAACAATGAATGCCATAGATTCACCATTCTCTGGCTGAAGAAGTTTCTCTTTATCTTCGTTCTAAAAGGTCTTCCCTTTAGCCCAGGTGTATGCCCTCAACATCTAGTGTCTGTTATGAATGGAAATATTTTCCTGACATCTACTCAGTCTAGGCCATTCAGTATTCTGCATGTTTCAATTAGATATCCCCCTCATCTTTCTGAACTCCATTGAGTTTAAACCCAGAGTCCTCAAACATTCCTCAGATGATATTCTTTTCATTCCTAGAACTATTCTCATAAATGTCCTCTGAACATGCTCCTGGGCCAGTATCCTTCCTGAGAAATGGGACCTAAAACTGTACACAATACTCAAATGTGGTCTGACCAGAGCGTAATAGAGCATCAGAAGTACATCCTTGTTTTTATATTCAAGCCCTCTCAAAATAAGTGTTGTCATTGCATTTGCCTTCCTAACTACTGACTCAACCTACAAGTTTACCTTGAGAAAATCTAAGACAAAAACTCCCAATTCTCTTTGCACTTCAGACTTCTGAATTCTCTCCCCATTTAGAAAATAGTCCATGCCTCTATTCTTCCTACCAATGTATATCACCACACATTCTCCCACATTGTACCTCATCTGCCACTTCTTTGCTCACTCTCCGAATCTGTCCAAATCTTTTTATAGCCTCTCCATCTCCTCAATGTTACCTGTCCCTCTACCTCACATCAAAATCCAAATCATCTGGATTTGATTCATCACCAAGTGGCATGAGCTAATACCTGTTTTTCTAGCTCTCTTACCCTGTCATAGTATTGTTTCAGTATGTTCACATGATATACCCAATAATTTTGTTTCCTAGCTGGCATCTTTACCAGATAACTCCCCTGACTTAACTACTTCTCAATCTGGTACGCATCACTAGACCTTGCTTTGAAGGGATCTCCCGCCATTGGTAACAACACCGATCATCCTCACAGGCAACTTCATCCTCACAGGCAAACAAACAACTATTAGATTTCTTAGCTGCTTCTTTGTTCAATAAGTGACGTACCAGCTTCAAATATTGTCCAGCTAATTCACCTACTCTGTTTAATCTGTCTCTGACCTCAGATACATCATCTAACTGTAAGATCTCTGACATTTCCTTAATTATCAGCTTTTCCTAAATTTTAAAGGTTGTCTTACTTTGTCCGAACATCAATCCAAATGGAGTGAACACAGTCGATTCATTTGGAGTATCTCTAACAGCAAGTAATATAAAGAGGATACATTTAACCCAATCGTTTGGTTAATCCTGGCAATAAACCCTCAACGTGGTCTTTAGGTGCTGATGCTATTTTTTCAATGATCCCCAAGATTCAGGATGGTCCGCATTTGATGCATAAACTATCCATGTTCTTCTTCAATAATTTGGCAGTAACATTTGACCCTTGGTCTGACTGAATCTCTGAGTCATCTATAATGAGTAAGGAAAGCAAGGAACTCTTCGACAACGTTTTTACCTTGAAATTCCAGAATGGAATTGTTTCCAGAAACCTAGTGGACACATCCATTATGGTTAGGAAATTCTGCTTCCCATGTCTGGTTTTGAGGAGGGGTGGGTCTACACTATTATAATTCATGCAAAACGTTCTTCAAATGAGAAGTGGCACCAAAGGTGCTGGTTTCATCACTGCCTGTGGTTTTCTTGCCATCTGACACATATGAAAGATACGGCAAAATTCAACCACATCTTTATGTAATCTAGACCAACATGTTTCGACATCTTAGCCTGGGTCTTCCTCACTTCTAGATGACCTACCCCAGGCAGCTTGTGTACTTCCTGTCTGTATTCTACCAACAACTTATCTGGTGAACTTCACATGCCTCATCTGTGCTAATCTGCCAAGGGCACCATTTCCACCTTAAGATTTTATCCTTAAGATAATAGCTTTCTGGAATACACTGATTCTATTTCCGAGTCGGCTTTATGATGACAACCTTTATTGTCTCATCGTTTTGTTCTAACTCCTTTGATCTTTCAGAACTAAACACCTCTGTCTGATCCTCTACCTGCTTAGGTTTTTCCTTTACTACCTTATCAGAGTGTCAGCTGATTCGACCTCATATCCTTCATCTTTTCTTTTAACTCCTCAGTTCCCTGGTTTCCTTTTGTTTCCTCCATTCCACTACAATGGGCCTCATTCCCAGCTGTGATCCGGCTATATCATTTCCAAGAATTAACTGGATTCCTGGAATAGCTAATTTTCCGGTCTCTCCCACTATCACATCCCCAAATTTGATTGGACTTTCTAACCTTACCTTACTCAGGGGAATACCACTCCTCATCTTTCCATTTATTCCACAGATAACCACACACTCAGACAATATTTCAGAAGGATTGCAAATATTTTCATCTCTCACTATTAGAGACAGACTATTTCCATACCTCTCAATATTTTGTTTATTATCTATTCCCCCTAATCTACCTGAGTAAATCTTGCCCACACAGGTGACGTCTTTGAAAAGATCAAGCGCTATCTTATTATCCAGCCTGTGACTAGGCTGTGCACTCTCCTTCAGCTCCTTAACTTCCCTTGAGATTTCCTTCACTGCCCTAGCTAATCTGACTAGTTTAAATACCACTCTTTTCCCACATTCTTCTTCCCAGTGCCTTTCTTAAACCACTGGCATTGTGAACTTGTGTGTCTCATCTTGTTGCAGGAAAGAAAACCCTGAGGTCTTTCACCTCTTTTCCACCCTCTTGGATTTCTTTATTCATCGTGGTAAACTGTTCCCAGTTGTTTATTGTAGGATCTCCCTCTTTCCCAATTTCTATTCCTCACGGAACAAAATTGCTGTCAGAAGCTGGATTTCGATTTATGTATAATTGCATATTCATCGACCATCTCTTCAGCCCTTCTTGCTGTTTTAACTTACTGTTCCTCAACATGAGTTGTCATCAATTCTGGAAGTGAGTTTTTAAACTTCTCCAGCAGAATACATCTCTTTGAGCCTCACATCTTTTCTATTTTTACTTTTCTCAACTATCTATTGAAATTGCTCGGTTTAATTCTTTCAAACTCACTGCAAGTCTGATATGGTATATTTCTTACATTTCTGAACCATTGTCTGTACCCTTCTGGTATCAATTGTTAGGCACTCGACATAGACTTTTTTACTTCTTCATATATCCTGACACCTACTCTGACAGCACTATACACAATTCACTAACTTTGTTTGGATCAACAAAGCCCACATGGTTACTGGCCACTTTAATTGTTTAGCCATTTTCTCAATTGAGATGAAAAAGGCTTCTATATCCTTCTCATCATATGTAGGTAATGCTGAGATATATTTAAATAGGTCCGCACTCGGCATTTGGCAACAGTGATTTAGCTGATCACCGTCCTCCTCACGAAACCTACCTTCATCTCTATCCTTTTGAACCAACTTTCCTGTCTAATTGTTAACTTTTGTAGTTTTCTCTCTCTCTCTTTTTCCTTCCTTCTGCAAGGCCCTTCCCCGCCTGCTCTGTTTCCTCAACTTTAACTGTAAGTCAATGTTTCAGTTCCCTTTCTAACTCGAATTGTCTTACTTGCTGTTTAATTTTCTCTCACTTCACTGTATTTGACTGTAGGGCTTTTGCCCGAAACATCGATTTTCCTGCTCCTTGGTGCTGCCTGACCTGCTGTGCTTTTCCAGCACCACTCTGATCTAAACTCGGTTTGTCTGGAATACTTAAATGCATGGCTAACTCCGTTACAATTTCGGCTTTTTAATTGTTCCTCATTCAACCCAATTTCAGCTTGTTTGCTCATTCTACAAGCGTCACCTTTTTCTGATTTTTCTCAACTTTCTTGGAAAATTTGAGAAGCATCTTTGCCCCTGAACCCCTTTCGCAATGCTCTGAGCCATTTCCCCATTTTCAATTTAACCAACAACAAGCAACCAAAATTAAACAGATTTTCCAGTTCTGACTTGCAATTTGTTTTAAGATCTAGGACCTTAGTCCAGGGGTCTGTTTAAATCTGCTTGGACCTTTTGTATCCTAAATCTGGAAAAAAATCTGTCCAGATCCTGGACTAACGTCACCAGTCTGTTGTAAAGCAGAAGTTGACCCCTCTCGGAGACCTAAAACCAAAACACTAAGAGGTGCACCACATACTTTAATTTGTAAAAAAAACAAGTGTGAAAACTGATGTAACCTGCCTTTCAACAACTTCCAGTGTTTAAATAAAATATGTCCCTGACACTCACATTATCGAGAGCGAGCGAGAGAGAGCTGAGAGCTCTTCTCTCAGTCAGACGGCTGTAATCTCGGAAGTCTTTACCTGACTGCCCCTTCTTTTATGCCCTTGATAAATATATTGATATCCTTTACAATAGAAGTGGTCCCATGTTGTCAAAACCATCAGATTTACATTTAATTGGTCTTTAGTATCAAAGTACCTGTTTCAAATCAATTCGTTAAATTCAAAAGACTTATCTTGGTCATAACTGATGCTTGCTTTGCTAATGATATGACTTTCAATGCAAATGCTTCTGCTTGGGCTCTCTACGTACTGCTTTAAATCTCTAGGCACAAAAAAGCATCATCTTTTAAAGGGACCACAGAATGCTTTCCCCATTTTACAAACATCAAATTCTGACTTCCTGCCTCCCAATCTAAACTTTGCATCTACACCGGTCTCTGAGGCAAGGCAGTTCCTCCGGATGTGCCTCACCTCCTTGCAGGAATGACATAACACAGGCTCCACCAACTAGAACACCCAGTAAGCAGCACTCAAAGGAAAGTGCCCTCCGGGACAACCACCCGGGTCAGGCAGACAAACCCTTATAACCAGCAAGAATAACCACGTATCAAGCGGGCCTCCTTGAGACTGTGCGAGATAAGTGGCTATCCAGCCCCATCTACGGCACTTTTTATTTCCCTTCCCAGGAACAAAGACACGGAGGAGTCTGTCCAAAACTTTTTCATTCAACTTTGCACAGTCGGGTGCTGTTCCCAAAGGTACACACACACAAGCATAGTAATCTCCACGCATTATATACACGTATATGTGGGCTGGGTCTACTACTGCTGCCTTGACCAACGAGTGCTCGGATTCCCCACTGTTTTCCTTATTTGGGTTCTGGTGCCTGCGATTATTTTGTTATTCACTTGGCCAATCAGTGTTTGAGCTTCCCGTTCTTCCCTTATATGGATGATGTTGTACAACTGTGGTTAAGGGCGGCCTCTCAACTATCGAGGAAAGCTGTTACAACTGTTTCATTCATATAAACGTGGGGGAGGTCCGGCAACAGTTTCGAGTGTCTGCTTGTGTTTACTATGAGGTAGAAAAGACTAAAAGGCAGCTAACCGTCTACCCCCTACATGCTTGTGTTCACTATGAGGTAGAAAAGACTAAAAGGCAGCTAACCGTTTAAAAATTACACTACCCCCTACAAGACTGAGCAGTCGTGACATGACATTCAACTTTACCCACCCGGGCTGGAGGAGGTGGAGGAGAAGGAGCTCAGACAGAACAAAGAGGGAGACATTAGATAAAATGTCCTTGAGTTCCACTTACCCACGTTCTCACCGTATCCCTTAATTCCTTTGCTGTTGAAACAAAAATCTCTCTTTGCCTTAAACTGTACTGAAGTAGTGACAATTACTTCACTGGACAAGAAATTCCACAGATTAACAACCCTCGAGGTGAAGAAGTTCCTTCTCAATTCAGTCCTAAATCTGCTCCCTCTAATCTTGAGTCTATGCCCTTCGGTCTTGGTTTCAACTGCCTTGGAAACATCCTCTCTTCATCTGTCTTAACTATCCCCTTCATAATTTTATATGTTTCTAGTAGATCACCTCCCCCACTTTCTTCCCAATACCAGTGAATATAATCCCAGACTACTCAGTATCTCCTCATAAGCCAACCCCCTCAACTTCAGAATCAACCTCGTGAACCTCTCCTCTGCACCCCGTCCAGTGCCAGTACATCCCTTCTCAAATAAGCAGAACAAAACTGCACACAATATTCCAGGTGTGGCCTCACCAGCACCTTGTACAGCTGCAACATAACCTCCCTGCTTTTCAACTCAATCTCTTCAGCAATGAAAGCCACAATTCCATTTGCTTTCCAAATTACCTGTTGTACCGACAGACCAAACTTCTGTGATTCACGCACAAGGACACTCAGGTCGCTCTGCATAGCAGCACGCTGCAACCTTTAACCCTTCAAGTAATAATCCTTTTTACTGTACTCCTACCAAAATGGATGACTTCACATTTACTAATATTGTATTCCATCGTCCAGACCTTTGCCCACTTCAAGTAATTATGTTCCTCTGCAAAGTTTCACAGTTCTCTGCACACATTGCTTTGCCACACATCTCAGTGTTAACTGTAAACATTGACACAGTACACATTATCCCCAACTCCAAATCATCTCCATAAATTGTGAAGAATTGCAGTCACAACACTGATCACTGAAGCATACCACTAGTTTCTGATTGCCAGTCAGAATAGCACTCATTTATCCCCATTCATTGCTTCCTATTAGTCAACCAATCCTCTGTCCATGCTAATTCTTTACCTCTAACACAATGCATCTTTATCTGATGCAGCAGCCTCTTGAGTAGCACCTTGTTGAAGGCCTTTCAGAAATCTAGGGAGACCACATCGACTGGGCCTCCATTGTCCGCCTTGCTCATAATGTATTCATAGCATTCGAGAAGATTGGTTAAGCGTGACCTGTCCTTCATAAATCTATGCTGTGTCTGCCCAACAGGACAATTTCTATTTAGATGCCTTGCTATTTTTTTCTTGACAACAGACTCAGGCATGTTCCTTCCTACAGAGGGAGAGCTAACCCCTCTATAATTCCCCATCTTTTGTCCACCTCCCTTTTCAAACAGTTGTGCCACATTTGCTGTTTTCCAATCTGCTGGAACTGCTCCAGAGTCCAGCAAATTTTGGAAAATTAACACAAGAGCGCTTGCAATTTTTTAGAGTACACTGAGATGCAATCCTTCAGGGCCAGGAGACTTAGCTCCATCAGCTGGCCCAATACCTCTTCTGTAATAATGTTTCCAGGTCCTCACAGCCCTTTGTCTCTTTGTCAATTACTAGTATATTATTAATGTCCTCCACTGTGAAGACCGATACAAAATACCTGCCCAAAGCCTCAGCCAGTTCATCATATCCCATGACTAAAGGCCCCTTCACATTCTCTGAATGACCACTCTATGTTTTACATATTTGGAGAAACTTTTGCGATCTGTCTTTATATTCTGTGCTAGTTTTTTTTCTCACATTCTATTTTACTTTTCTTCCAATCTCTTTTTGTGGCTTTCTTGTTAGCCTTTAAAGTTTTCCCAATCTTCTGGTTTTCTGCTGTTCTTGGCCACATTGTATGCCTTCTCTTCAATTTGATAGCCTCCCTTATTTCCTGAGACACCCATGGCAGATTATCCCTTTTCTTACAGTGCCTCATTTTCACTGAAATATATTTCTGCTGAGCACTCTGAAAAATTGTTTGAAATTCCTGCCCTGCTCATCAACTGTTCCACCATAAAATCTTTGTTTCCAGTCTACTTTAGCCAAGTCCTCCCTCACTCTATTGCAGTTCCATTTTTTCAAGCACAGGTCCCTGGTATTTGATTTTATCTTTACAATCTCCAGCTGCATTTTCGAAATTCAACCACGCTATGTTTGCTCCTTCCAAGAGAATCCCAAAATATGAGGTCATTAATTATTCCTGCCCCATGACACAGGACCAAATCTAAGAGAGCTTGCTCCCTCGTCGGTTCCTTTACATATTGTTCCAGAAAACAGTCATTGATACACACAACAAAGTCCTCCTCAAGGCTACGCGGACCGAGCTGGTTTGGCTGCTCGACATGTGGATTAAATTTCCCCATCGTAACAGCTGTATTATTTTTACAGGCATTAGTTATTGCTTTATTTATTGCCGGCCCAATGTGATATTATTTGGTGGCGTATACACTACGCCTATCATTGATTTTTTTTTTCTTAGAATTTCTCATTTCCAACTGAATGGATTCAATCTTATTCTCCGTAGAACCTCCATCATCACCACCCTGATGTTGTCCTTGAATATCAGGGCTACAGCATCTCCCTTACCTTCCTGTCTGTTCTTCCAAATGGTCTGATACCCCTGGATATTTAACTCCCAGTTGTGACCATCCTGTAACCATGTCTCCATAATGGCTACCAAATCATTTTCATTCACGATGATTTGTGCCATGAACCCATCAGCCTTGTTACAAATGCTATGAGCTTTCAGGTAAAGTGCCCTTATGTAAGCTTTCCACCCCTCATGATTCCCAAATCACCAATAATATCTCCTGAGTTATCCTTTCTTTTTACTTCTTTCACAGTCTGTCTTGAACTTAAACCCTCCTGCACACAAGCTAACCTGCTGCTTACCATTTTACTTATCAGCATATTGTTGTTTTCCCTTTCCCTTCCCCCAACGCACTGGTTTAAAGTCCCAGTGACCACCTTATTGATCCTTTTCACGAGAACACTTGTTCCAGGTCGGTTCAGGTAGACACCGTCACATTGGTACACATCCCCCCAGGTCCAAAACTGATGCCAATGTCCCATGAAATGAAACCCCTCTTTCCCCCACCACACCCTCAGCCACGTTTACTTCTCTAATGTTCTTACCTCTAAGCCAATTTGCATGTTGCTTTGGCAGTAATCCAAAGATTATCAGCCTTGAGGACTAGTTCCTTAATTTTGTTCCTAGTGCTTGATAATCCCCCAAAATGTGCTCCTTCCTTGCCTTGCCTTCGTTGTTTGTCCCAGTGCAGATCACAACACCTGGATCCTCCCCTTCCCGCTCCAATATCCTTTCAAGCAGATCGGAGATGTCTTGCACTCTGGCATCAGGCAGACAACACACCATGTGGGAATTCTGATCCGGCTTGCAAAGGATACTATCGATCCCCCTAATTATAGAATCCCCTATAACTACCACTTGTCTTTTTGCTCCCCTCTCTTGAATGGTCTTCTGCACCATGGTGCCGTTGTCAGCTGGCTCATCCCGCGAGCAGTCCATTTCCTCATCCAGACAAGGAACAAGTATCCCATACTTGTTGGATAAGGTCAAGAGCTGAGGCTACTCCATTCCTGAACTCAGGATCCCCCACCTGCCTCACTTGCAGTCACACCATGTTGTCCCTGATCACGAGCTGAATTTGAATGATTTAATCTACCAGGTGTGACTGCCTCCTGAAACAAAGCGTCCAGGTAACTCTCCCCCTCCTGGATATGCCACAGTGTTTGAAGTTCAGAATCCAAATCATCAACTCTGAGCCGGAGATCCTCCACCAACTAACACTTGCTGCAGATGTGGTCACTGACATTCACAACGGGATCAGCCAGCTCCCACATCATACAGCTGCAGCACATCACCTGCCCAGCCATCTCTACTTAGTTAATTACTTTATTAATTTAGAGTTAATTAACTTCTAATGCTTCTTTGCTCTCCTCACGTTTAGCTGCTGTCCAAATATATCAGTTCACTCACCTTCCTGGAACACAATTTGACCGCTCACGCTGAAAATGGAGTCTGCTGACTCTCAAGTTAAGTCCTTTTCGAGGGAAATTTACCTTCCCACCAGTTCCCTGCTCCTCACTCTCACTGCTCCAGAAAATGGAGGATGCCACACCCCCACATAGGAACAACTGGCTCTTACTCAACTTGTTGTTTTATAACACCCCACAGATACACCTTTGCCCCCCAAAACCAGGACCACGACCTCCCGTTGCACAAACCACAGAAAAAAACTGAGAGTTTTAAAATCTGATTCTAATACTGTGTCTTCCCAGAAGCCCTAAAATGTGGAAATAGGCCATTCGGCCCAACAGTTCTGGACTGACTCTCCGGATAGCAGCCCAAACTCAACCCCCTAGCTTATCCTGTAAGCCTGCATTCCCTACGACTGATCCACTTAACCTACGTATCCCTGGACACTGGGCAGTTTAGCCAATCCACCAAACCTGAACATCTTTGGACTATCGGAGGCCGATATACAGACCTGGGTAGAATATGCAAACTCCACACAGGAAATTGCTGGAGGCTGGAATTGTACCAGAGTCACTGGTGTTGTCAGGCAAGAGTACTAACCACTGAGCCATGGTGTTCAGCCCTACCAGTCAACACAGTGCCTTAGGCTACAAGTCCCAAGTCACAGGCCTTAAACAACAGTTGTCCAAAGCTCAAAGGCAAGTCACTGGCAGATGATACAGGTCGCAGTCTAGAAATAGTAACATTGGGAGTTCCCAGGCTCCAAACAGTTCCAGACTAAAGACTCTAGCGTACAGTCACCAACAAAGAAGAGTTCAGGCCCTAAGTTGTTATCGTCCAGACCTGCAGAAATACCTGTGAGTGCCCCCCCATGACTGAGATTCCCACCACTATTGTTCTCCCACTCTTTCTGATCCCCACCTTGTGCAGCTGAGCTCAGGCTGCACTCCCCAGAGGAGCCGTCACTCTCACTGTTTTCCAACACAGGAAATGGTTTTCTGAGTGAGATGCACTGTGGGCCTTTCCTGAATCTCTGACTACCACTGACTGGTGATCAGTGTCAGTCAGAAACACTTCAGCTGCCAGGTGACCACACCCAAGCTCTAAAGCCCCATTCTGAAGCTGATCAAACCAGTCCTACATCCTGCAGACGTGGTCAGGGAAGGTGAGGGCAGACCCCGAGCCTTGCCCTCTCTCCATCTGCTGCCCTGTGGAGAGATGACCCCAATGGTCCAGCAGTCACTGCTCCCAGAATGGGAGTGCATTTATGTGACACGTGCTGGTACAACAACACTGCTGCAGTTTATTTAAAGTGAAACAGAATTTTTATTTACAAGAACATTAATTATTTACACTATGTACAAATATAACTGAGAGATAGGTCTATTGATTTTATGAACTGCACACTCTGGATGAGTGTACAAAGTTGTATACTTTTGGATCAGTTTCTAAGAAAGGGTAAGTATCTGGAGGAGATCAATTCTTCCTATTAATGTCCACGATCTGGAGAAGATCAATGCTGAGACAATGTTGAGGTTCCAGTGAGAGCATTTGCTGAGGACCTGACAGAGATCAGATGCTGTTAAAGATGTGAAGACCATAAGATGAAGCAGAGACGATCCATTTGTGTGACAGAAACATTGATGTTGAGAAGGTCTGTTTGTTTATTGACGGTGAGGATCTGGATCTGGAGCACAATAGTTGGTATGAGAAGACAAGGGTCTGGGCCATATTCCGAACCTGATGTGCTGAGGTCTCATTTGGGGACTATGCAGCAGCAACTGAAAATTAATCCTTTACACCAGGAGGTCCATTGGGTGATCCGGAAGCGATGGGTCTGCTTGGTGAGGAATGCTGCTAAGGCCGCTGCTTGATCGCGGTGATGGTCCTGGTTGGACCTGAAGGATACACAGTCCGAAATGTAGGAACTCACCATGTCGGGGTAATCGTCAACGAGTTGACGTGAAATACGTTTCAGGAAGTTTTGGTAACTCCAGCCTGGTGCCTCGAGATACCTCTCAACTAAGGAGCAAGCCTTTGTGGAACCAGTGGAGGAGAAAATCATCTGCAGTGCTGCACAACAACACTGGATGGTTTTCTCACTTTTAGTATCCAGCTGCAACAGCAAGGACACGATGTTGGCGTGGAGCTGTCGCTGGAAATCACTGGACTCTCCAAACGTGGCCAATTTTTCCAACGATTGGAGAGCTTCCACAGAGACTTGCTCACTTCCTGCCCCAAACAGTGGCTGTATCCTGGAGAGGATTGCATTTAAAAAGGGCCTGATCATTTCTGCTGGTGCCTCAAGGATGTTTTTCTGAAGGCAAGACAACACCTCAAGAGTGAATACATCGCTGTTCTCTGGATTGCCCAACAGGCTCACCAAGACATCGGTCACACTCCAACACCATCGCCTCGATTCAAAATCGATGTTTTTTAAAACTCTGATGCAGAGCAACTGGCTAACGGGTGAGGAGTCGTACCAGCAGAGGTATCGTATTAAGCTGTTAATGACCATGTCTGTGAGACCCAGTTCGGAAAGGCACGGAGCTTTCAGGAGTTCCTCAAAGAAGAGTATTATCGGAACTGCCTGACAGTCCTGGATCCGAAGGATTTGGGAAACCAGACGATGTACGGTCTTAAACAAATCATCACCTGCAGATGCTGTCATTGCCTGGGCCAGCAGAACAACCCCCTGATCAAATCCAACCCCTCGTAGCTGTTGCCATCCTCCGACCATCACCATCTGGTCTGAGATGTCACTTTGACCAATCAGGTCAAACAGGGCCTTGAGTGACCTCACGCACCTTTCATTCAGTGACCTACTTGTATCAGCATCAAACCCAGCGGTGAAACCTCTCTGCTGTGACTGAATATCTGTATCACTGGGCAGAGAGAAACTCATTCCGCTGGTGAGTGATACAAGTAAGCCACTGAAAATGTGTGGGAACAATGTCCTCACCACGTCTGCCATCCTGGGCTGAGTCAGTATCTCATATAAGCCGTGGATGGCAGTCAGCGAGATGTTGGCCGAGTACATGTTCCCACGGATGGGGCAGCTTTTTCCCTCCAGTGAGTACACGAGATGTTTGATCGTACTCACCGGACAGGCTCGATCCTCAGCTGCTGCTCTCCACACATCCCGGATGAACTTGTCCCCTGGGGGGCGACAGAGCAGGAGCTGGGACATAGCTGCTGCTCAGTGCTATGAGGTCAGAGCAGTCATCCCTCGTAGGACACGCCCTTTCACCTCCTGGTGAGGGATGATCTCCAAATGAAGCCCCAGCACATGCAGGATCTCTGAGACCCGGTCCTGAAGTTGTTTTCTCTCTTGCAGGAAGAGGTTTTCCAATAGTAAGGACGCGACCCGGGCACAGCTGGGATTATGGTCCGACAGACTGCCACAGACCATGAGAAGCAGGTCGTCTAGCTGACAGCGCGGCAGGCTTTGGCAAATCAGCTCCATCACCTGATGACACTTCTCAAACTGAGATCCTTCATCAGGGTCCGTCAGGTCTTCCGGAAGTGTCTTCAGAAACACCAGACTCTCTTGATATTGTTGTAGGCTGGCTCCATCAGCCACTAAGTACATGGACATAATGGTACTGACCGCGCTGAGGGCCATCTGTTGCACAGCTTGAGAACCGTGTGACTCCTGTGAGGAGTCACAGAGATAATGACACAGAGTGTTGGCTCATGTCACAGAATCATAGAGCCAATCAGAACGGAATCAGTTCCTTCTGTGCATCCAGGTCATGCAAAAATAATCCCAAACTAACCCAGGCCAAGCTGCCTGTCCCTGGTCTATATCCCTCCAAATATTTCAAATCCCCGTACTTCTCAAAATATCACTTTTGCATGTTGTAATTATACCAGCCTCCAACAATTTCGTTGGCAGCTCATTGGGTGCACGCACCACCCTGTGCGTGAAAACATTGCCCCTCACTTCCCTTTTGAATATTTCCTCGCTTGCCTTAAACCTACGTCTTTAGGTTTTGAACTCCCATACCCTGGGGAAAAGACCCTGCCTACTGACCCTATTCATGCCCCTCATGATTTTATAAACTTCCATAAGTTCACTCCTTGGCCTCCAACACCTTGGGGAAAATAGCCGCAGTCCTTTCAGCCTCTCCCGAAAGTTCAAACGCTCTAACCCTTTCACAACATCCTTCATGTATCAGGGAGACCAGAATTCAATGTCGTGATCCAAAAGTGGCCTCACCAATGTCCTGTATAGCAGCGACATGATCAAAGCAGTGGATCCAGCATCAATCCTTTACGCACACTGTTGGTGACAGGCCTCCTGTCTGACAAGCAACCTTCCACACTTTTAAAGTAAAGGGATAAACAATGAAATAAAACCAAGGCCGCGACACTGCCCCGATCGGACCCACCCGGGACAGGGACAGATCCGGGTAAAACACAGAGCAAAGCCCACTCTGGTCTAACAGGCCAGAAAATAAAAACTGCCTTGACTTTGTTCAACATAAATAATGATCTGGTCACTCTGAGGAGATACAAAAATAAATAAACAGATTAAAAGTGGCCCTCCCATGATTCTAACTGCAATTCCCTCTTTTGGGCAGGGACAATGAGGGACCAAAGTAAAAAATAAACTCAAACAAAATCAAAGAAAACAAATGAATAAACTGTTGTGAAGGTGGATAGACTCAGTGTAGACTGTGAGGCAGGAAGATAGAATGTGGTGTTTATAAAATTGTAAGGTTGGAAAATGGAGAAAGCATGGCGAGGTCCCTTTAAAAGATTGTTTTTATGCTTATAGTTAAAATGGATGTCTGTGAGCAGATTGAACATTTGTCAGAACACAGAGATCCTGAGTTGAAGCATTTTGCATCAAAACGGCAGTACAGGTGGAAGATTCTTTATCCAAACATCCAAAAAAAGAAAAGCTCCAAAATCCGAAGTTTTTTATGTAAAGTTTTTTTCTCATTAACAAGGTTGTTTGGAGAGCAAACACTTAACCCAAGTCGACACCCACTCAATGTGTGTCATTCAGATGCGACATGGGACGGTATGTCCAAGCACTGACAGGCCGAGGGTTTCTCTCTGAACGCCCAAGTCGACACCCACTTGATGAGTGTCTCTCACATGTGACATTTGGGGGGGGTCATGGCCAAACATGTTCTTAGTTAGAAGTCTGCTTCTCCAGTAAGAGTTTAATGGTGAAATTTTTAAAAATGTCCCGATTGTGAAAATCAAAAAACTTTGAATTCTGAAAAACAGCTGGTCCTGAGCATTTCGGATTAAGGATCATCTATTTGTACCGTGAGTAAAACCTGTTGCCTGGGCCTGCTTATACAGCAAAGTTTGCATGTCGCAAATCAGTTTGAATGGAGCTTTTAGGTACCAAAAACCAGTTAAATTTAAATCAGGTGGTTTTGACAACACAGGCCCAATCTTATTGTAACAAATATTGATATGGTCATCAAGGATATAAAAGAGTGGGCAGTTGGACAAAGACAAAGACCCCAGAGCTCTCTGCCATCAGCCAGAGCTAACAGCCCTCAGCTCGAGAGAGAGAGTGACTAGCTCTCACAGTCATCGGTAATTCCTGACAGAGGAACGACAAAGACGGCATTTCTGACAGAAGGATTGGAGGAAAAGCCGTTCCTGACACAAAATTGACAGAGGAGGCACTGAACATTCCACAAGACATGGAACCTGGCTGTAATTTCTAGAGACCAAATTCTATTTCTTCTTTTGTATGAGTGGGACATTGGACAACATTCCATTAAAATCTTGTTTTATTTGGTAATAGTTCATAGTAAGAAGAGATTTATTTAGTTTGCTAACAGTTTCGTTTATTTATTTAACTCTAAGAGAACACATTAACTGTTACTTGTTGATATTAAAGTGAATATCGGGGATTTGTTTTTTTAACCACAAGAAGTTCTGAAAGGCAGGTTACACCACTTTTCACACCCTTTTTTACAGATTAGAAGGTGAGGTGCTCCTTTTGGGTATTTTGCTTTGAGTTCTCCAGAGTGCTTCACCTCCCCTTAAAAACAGTTCGACAGCTCGGGGGCAGCATTTGGACATACCTGCAGGGATCTGGACAGATTTGAACAGACGTCGGGTATGAAAGGTCCCAGCAGATACAAACAAACTTCGTGACTAGCGTCCTAAGTCTTGAAATAAAACATCAGTGACAATTGGAAAATCTGTTTAATTTCAGTTGCCTGTTGTGGGGTAAATGGAAAGTGGGGAAATGGGTCTTAACATTACTGAAGAGGTTCTGCGGGCAAAGATGCTTTCCAAATTTGCCAAGAAAGTTTAGAAAGACAGAAAATGGTGACAGTTTAGAATGAGCAAACAGGCCAAAAGTGGGTTTAACGAAGGATAGTTAAAAAAACTGAAAATTGTAAGGGAGTTAACCAAGCATTTAGCTGTGCCTAAAGTTGTAGGTATATAACTTTAAGTACAATGGAGTTAGAAAAAAAGAATTACAAATGCGAGAATTGGAGTCAGAAAGTGTAAAAGAGAGAGAGAGAGAGCAGAAAGGGGTCTGAAACAGATTGAATTACGGTTACATGCAGAGGAACGGGAAACGGAAAGAGGAAAGAAGATTCCCAGCAGAGGAAAAAGAGAAAGAGAGAGAAGAAAGGGATAAAGAGAGAGAATTTGATCTACAGAAGTTGGCAGTTAGACAGGAAAGTTGACATAACGGGATGCATGTGAAGTGAGAAGATAGGCTTAGTGAGGAGGATAGTGATAATGAATAAACCCAGGTAGCCAAAGGCTTGGTAGGGATATCTTCAAACATGTCAATACTTGATCAAAATTCGATGAAAAGGATGTGGAAGCCTTTTTTGTTTCCTTTTGAGAAATTGGCTCAACAGATGGACTGACCAGAAACTGCGTGGGTAAGATTAATTCAGAACATATTAAGGAGGCAGGGCTCGCGAGGTGTTTGCAGCGCTGTCAGATGTGGTGTCAGGAGAATAGGAAGAAGTGAAAAAGGGTATTTAGAGTGAACAGATTATTACAAGTGCGAAAGAAAAATCCCAAGTGGGTGGAAATGAGGTTCAAAACCTGAGGTGTTTTTGCAGCAAAACGCTGGGATATACAAGGTCACAGTGCTGGTGGGTTAAGAAAGGCACTTGGAAAATGAATGGGGGATAAAAAAAAGAGGTTAAACCAGTGGGATTAGTTAAGGCAGTAAAGGAAATCCCAAGAGAAGTCGATGAACTGAAGGAGAGTAAGATAGTACTCGATCTTTTCAAAGACTTCACCTGCGGCAGTAAGATTTACTCAGGTAGATCAGGGGAATAGGGAAAAAAATTGAGAGTTAAGGGAGCTCGTGTGTTTCTAATAGTGAGAGACCTTAAAGATAACATTGAGGGCTGATTCTCAGGATGACCCAAATGATTGGGATAAAGATATCCCATTTTTTATTGTTTACTACCAGACATGGTAGAAATGAATCGACTCAGTTTGCTCCTTTTGAATTGATGTTCAGACACAAAGTGTGAGGTCCTTTCAAGGGAATTATGGAAAAGTTGACAGATCTGAAGTCAGAGATCTCACAATTGGATTATGTATCAGAGGCGAGAGACAGATTAAACAGAGTAGTTGAATTAGCTAGACAATATTTGAGGATGACACAGCACCTGGAAGAAGATAAGAAATCTACAGGACATACGTTTGACCCTGGGGGAAAAGGTTGGGGTCATTAACAATGATGGGAGATGCCTGCAAAGCGATGTTCAATGGTCACTCTCAGATTGAGGTGAAGTTGAGTCAGGTGGATTATCTGGTAATGATGCCAGAGAGAGAAAAAAATATTGGGTACGACATGTGAAGAAACTGAAACATTACTACGACAAGGAGAGTGAACTTGCAAAACAGATATTAGTTACTGTCATTCAGAGTAGGAATCAATCCAGAGGATTTGGATTTTGAATGTGCCCCAGAGCAAAATGAATAATGAGAAAGTCCTCAAGGAATGGGATAAGGAAGTGAGCAATCTGACTCCCAAACGGTGAACTGAATTGAAAGATTCGTTACAGAGTTGTGAGCACCTGTGTAGAAATAGAATAGGGACTTCTAATACTTTAGTATATGAGGTTGACGAAAGGAATGTTGCTCTGGTAAAACAGTACCCATTCCAGTGTAATCCTTTCAAAGCTCCGCAGGTTCAGAATGAAGTGCAAGTAATGCTCCAGGAAGAATTCTTGGAGACAAGTCAAAGCGAGTGAAGTTTGCCAATCGTGTTGGTTCTGAAGTCTGGGGGTACTCAATGATTCTGCAAAGATTATCAGAAGGACAATGCTATAACTAAATCTGATTTGGAGATGCCGGTGTACAAATCACACAACACCACGTTATAGTCTAACAGGTTTAATTGGAAGCACTAGCTTTTGGAGCGCCGCTCTTCCATCAGGACCACCATGTCAAATGTTTAGAAACCCTTCAAAATTATCATAGGACCAAGCAATATAGGTGTTGGAGCTGTATTGTTACAGGACAATGATTGTGGAATTGAAACGCCAAATCAGTAAATTTATAAACAAAAATCAATATCCACCAGAGAAAATATTCCACCGTTGGAAAAGAGTTATTGAGTCTGGTCATGGCCTCACAACATTTTAATGTTCACATTGAAAACAATGTATCAGAGATGATTGTGTATACCAATTACAATCCTTTGACATTCCTGGAAAGATTTGATGACAAGAGCATCAGACTATTTCATTGGAGTCTCATGTTACAAGTGTTTAAGTTTCAGAATGTATACGTTGTGTGTCGTGAAAATATTATTGCGATGCTTTATCCAGAGTTAAAAAGAAAAATGTTTGTATGAGACAGAAACAGTAGGGTTCTATATATATAAATATATATATATAGGAATTAGTATAAAATGTAACTCTAGATTAATGAGCTACGGATCTGGTAATGTGATGGAGTTAAGTTTACAAAAAAGATAGAAACCATTTTTTCACAATGATGGCCTATTTTTCCTTAATGGTGAAGGTGTTGTAAAGGTGGTTACAATGACTGTAGATTGGGGTGGGGGTGTCAAGAGGTTAGAATTTGCTGTTTGTAAAATTGTAAAATGGGGAAAGCATTACGTGATGTTTTTAAAAGTTGATGCTTTTTCTGTGGTTAGAGATTTAAATGCAGTATGTAGAAAGCATGAAATGAAACATTTGTATCAAAAGGCCGTACAGTAAGGTGGTCAAGCAGCAAATTTTACCTGGACAACAGTCTTTTGAATTTCATCAATCAATTTGAACCAGGCATTTAGATACCAGCAATCTATTAAGTTTAAATCTGGCGGTTTTGACAACATAGGACTACTGTAAGAAATATTAATATGTCAACAAGGTTATAAAAGGGGGCAGTTGGACAAAGAATTCAGAGTTAACTGCCATCCACTAGAACTAACAGCCCTCAGCTCTAGAGAGAGAAATTGGTGCTCTCAGTCATCTATGTATGAGAGAAAGCACCATCTAAATTCCTGACAGAAGGACGACTCTGAAGACGTTCCCGACAGATCAACAGATGAGGCACTGACCATTCCGGAAGATACGTAACCTGGCTGGAATTTTGAGAGACTCAATTCAAGTTTTGTTATACGAGTGAAACTTCTATTTATTGGAACAGCACATTATTATAATTCATGTTTTATTCAGGAATAGCGAGTAGATAAAAGGGAATTATTTGATCTGTAAATAGTTTTGTTAATTTGTTCACTGCTCGAGTTGTATAAATAAATTGTTACTTGCAAATTTTAAAGTGAGTGTCAGAGATTTCGTTTATATAACCAGTAGAAGTTGCTGAAAGGCAGATGACACCACTTTTCACACCCTTTTTAAGATTAAAGGGTGAGGTGCTCCTCTGGGTTTATGGTTTCAGTTCTCAATGAGGAGTCATCCTCCGCTGTGTAAGACCAGCCGGAACCAGAGCAGCCGCACCTGACATCACCACCCATCCCCTAACGATACCCTCTCAGACCCTCCTGCTGGGTAGAGATATCTCATTTATGGCTGCCATTGGGATGGATGGAGACTCTCTGTTGGGGAGGTCATCCACGAGGAAGATGAAGCACATTCACGTGACATACTGATATTCTTTCCAATCTGGCATCTTCAGCAGATAATTCACCTGACCTCATTTCTTTTCAATCTGATAAGAACTACTAAACTTCCTTTGAAGGGATTTCCTATCACTGGTAACAGCTTTACTTTATCCTCATGGGCAAATGTACAAATTTGAAATTTCTTACCTCTTTCTTTCTTCATTAGGTGCTGTGCCACCTTGCAACATTATCTAGCAAAAACACCTGCTCTGTTTAAGATGTCCCACCTCTAATACATAATCCAACTGAGAAATCTCTGGCTTCAGACCTACCAATTTGTCCTTAATTAATTTTAAAGGTCCTCATACCTTGTGTCTGAACATCAATTCAAATGGAACAAACTGAGTCAATTCATTTGTAGCATCTCTCATAGTAAACAACATAACTGGGATAACTTTATCCCAATCACTTGAGTAATCCTGACAATAAGCCCTCAACATGGTCTTTAGGTGCTGATGCCCCATTTCCAATCCTCCCTGAGATTCAGGATGGTACACACTTGATGGAATGTGTTGAATGCAGAAACTATCCACGACATACTTACATAATTTGATAGTAAAATTGGCCTGACTGAATCGCGGAGTAATTCACAATGACTAAAGAAAGCAAGCATCTCCTCCATAACCTTTTTTGCCTCGACATTCCGAAATGGAATTGCCTCCAGCAACCTAGGAGACAATCTATTCTGGTTAGCAAAAACTGGTTCCCACTTCTGGTTTTAATGAGGGGACCATCATAATCATTTATAATCCATGTAAAATATTCTTGAAAAGCGAGAATTGACAACATAGGCACTGGTTTTATTCCTGCCAATGTTTTTTCTACCATCTGACATGTCTGAAAGGTGCAGCAAAATTCAACCACACCTTTCTGTAATCCAGACCAATAAAAATGCTTCTGTATCTTAGCCTGAATGTTCCTTACTCCTAGAACAACTCTGATAGGTAATATGTGTACTACCTGCAATACTTCTGGTCTGTACTCTACCAGCAACACAATCTGGTGAACTTGCACCCATTTCTCATTTGCACTACCCTGCCAAGGTCTCCATGTCTGCCTTGAGATTTTATCCTTCAGGTAATACCATTCTGGAATACACTCTGATTCTTTTTCCAAACAGGCTTCATGACATAAATCCTTTACCATCTCATCCTTTTGTTCTAACTCCATTAATCTTTCAGAACTAAACAACCCACCCGAATCCTCTAACTTGCTTAGCTTTTTCCTTGACCATCTCATCAGAGTGTCAGCTAACTGGACCTCAACTCCTTGGTCTTTCTCTTTTCCCCTTCTTGTTTCAACTTATGTCGAGAGGTTCTTGTCACCAGGCCAGAAAAATGCCAGGTATTTTTCTTTTAACTCCTCAGTTCCCTGGTTTTCTTTTGGTTTCTCCACTCCAGTACACGAGGCCTCACTCCCAGCTGTGATCCAGTGATATCATTCCCAAGAATTAACTGGATTCCTGGAATAGCCAATTTTCCCGTCACTCCAACTATCATTTCCCCAATCTTGATTTGACTTTCTAACCTTATCTTGCACAGGGGAATACCAATCCTCTCTCTATTTATTCTATAGATTACCACACTCTCAGTCAATATTTCAGAAGGATTGCAAATATTTTCATCTCTCCTTATTAGAGACACACTAATTCTCATATCTCTTAATATGTATTTTTTTAAAAACTTATTCCCCCTGTTCTACCTGAATAAAACTTACTCACACAGGTGAAGTCTTTGGAAAGATCAAACCGGTGACTAGGCTGTGCCCTCTCCTTCACCTCCACGACGTCTCAAGATTTCCTTCATTGCCTTAACTAATCCGATTGGTTTAAATCTCTCTCTTTTATCACATTCTTCTTCCCAATGCCTTTCTGAAAACACTGGCACTGTGACTTTCTGTGTCTCACATTATTGCTGTGAAAGCACTTGAGACCTCTTTTCCATCCTATTGGGTTTCTTTTTTCCACATGTGGTAATCTGTTTCTAGTGTGATCTACCTTTTGCTTTTCATTGATGGGTTCACCACTTTCCCAATTTCTATCCCTAATGGAATGAAATTGCTGTCAGAAGCTAGATTTCGAACTGCGGACTAACGCTTATTCATTTACCATCTCGTCAGCTCTTCTGGGTGTTTTAAATTTCTGTTCCTCAGCGTGAGCTCTTATCAATTCTGGAAATGAGTTCTTACACTCCTTCAGCAAAATAATATCTCTAAGAGCCTCATACATCTTTTCTATCTTTAATGCTTTCATTCATCTATTGAAGTTGATCTGTTTAATTCTTTCAAACTCATTGTAAATCCAATGTCATTCCTTTCTTGCATTTCTGAACCGTTGTCTATCTACTTCTGATACCAGTTCATAGGCACTCAAAATAGACTTTATTTCCTTCTTCATATTCTCCTGAAACCCACTCTGATAGTGCTGTCAACAATTCACTAGCCCTACCTACCAACTTTGTTTGGATCAACAAAATCCATATGGTTGCTTGCCACCTCATTTATTTCGCCACTTTCTCAAATGAGATGAAAAGGGTTTTTATGTCCTTTTATCAAATTTATGCAATGGTTGGATATATTTAAACAGGTCCCCACCAGGCCATTAGCTATGGTGGTTTACCTCATTATCTCTATGCTCCTCACTAAAATTATCTTCTACCTTCATCGCCATCCTTTTGAGGCAACATTCCTGTTTAATTGTCAACTTCTGAAATTCAAACTCTCTCTTTCCCTTCCTTTTGCTCGGTCTTTCCTTCTTTTGTTTTCCCTCAGCTTTTAACTAATTCAAACTGTTTCAGTTCCCTTTCTAACTCCAATTGTCTTATTTGCTGTTTAATTGTTTCTAACACCACTGCACTTGACTGTTGGTCTGGTATACTTAAGTGCATGGCTGACTCCATTACAATTTCAGCTTTTTTGTTATCCCTCATTAAAACCAATTTTAGCCTATTTGCTGATTCTACAAGGGTCACACTTTTCTGTCTTTCTAAGTTGTCTTGGCAAATTTGAGAAGCGTCTTTGCCCCAAAACCTCTTTAGCAATGCTCAGAGCCATTTCCCCACTTTCAATTTAACCAACAAGCAACCAATATTGAACAGATTTTCCACTTCTCACTTCCAGTTAAAAACCGAGAACACTAATCCACAAGTCTGTTTCAACTTGCTGGGATCTTGCCTAACCAAAATCTGTACAAATCTGTCCAGATCCTGGATTCAAGCCTCCAATCTGTTAGAAAGCAGAGGTTGACCCCTCTCTGCGATCTAAAACCAAAACACACACACAGAGGAACATCATACCCTGTAATCTGTAAAGAGTGTTTAATAGATGTAACCCACCTTTCAGTAAATTTAGTGGTTAAATAAATCCCTGACTCTCAATCTAAAATCAACAAGTAACAACTTATTTATCTCACTTGAACAGGAAACAAAAATTCATAACTAATTATTCCCGAACTAAACAAAATTCTAATGGTTTGCTGTTCCAGTGAATAGAAGCCTCATAGATAGACTTTAGTCTCTCAAAATTACAGCCAGATTCCAGATGTGGTGCCCCCTCTGTTGTTCTTCTGTCAGGAAAGTCTTCTTTGTTATCCGTCTGTCAGGAACGTCTTCTCCATCATTGGTCCCGTTATTATTTCGAGAAATAAAAGAGACTGTGAGAGCCAACAATTTCGTCTTGAAAGTTGAGGGCTCTGAGCTCTGGTGAATGGATGTTGTCTCTGGAGTCTTTATCTGACTGCCCTTTCATTTATACTCTTGTGGACATATCAATATTTCTTACAATACAATTGTTCCTCTGTTGTCAAAACTTTCAGATTCAAAATTAATAGATTTTTCATATCGAAGTGCCTGGTTCAAATTGATTGGCTAAATTCAAAAGTCTGTTGTCTTGGTAAATCCTGCTGCTTTCCCTGAAATCTGGAAAGCCTTTCCATACAAATGTTTCAATTCAGGCTCTATGTACTGCATTGAAATCATTAAGTGCAGAAAAAGCACATCTTTTCTGTATGTTATCTACCTAGATTTGCAAAAGGCCTTTGATAAGGTGCCTCACGGGAGGCTGAGTAAGCTGAGGGCCCACGATGTTTGAGGTGAGCTACTGGCATGGATTGAGGATTGGCTGTCTGACAGAAGGCAGAGAGTTGGGATAAAAGCATCTTTTTCAATATGGCAGCTGGTGACAAGTGGTATCCTGCAAGGTTCAGTGTTGGGGCCGCAGCTGTTCACTTTATAAATAAATGATCTGGATGAAGAAACTGGGGGCATTCTGGCAAAGTTTGTCAATGATACGAAGTTAGGTGGACAGGCAGGTAGTCCTGCGGAGGTGGGGAGACTGCAGAAAGATTTAAATAGTTGAGGAGAATTGTCCAAGAAATGGCTGATGAAATTAAATGTGAGCAAATGCAAGATCTTGCACTTTGGAAAAAAGAACACAGGCATGGATTATTTTATAAATGGTGAAAAAATTCACAAAACCAAAGTACGAAGGGATCTGGGAGTTGTAGTACAAGATTGCCTAAAGGTTGACTTGCAGGTTGAATCCGTGATTAAGAAAGCAAATGTAATGTTGTCATTAATTTCAAGAGGGTTGGAATGTAAAAGCAGTGATGTGCTACTGAGACTTTATAAAGTTCTGGTTATGCCCCATTTAGAATACTGTGTCCAGTTTTGGGCACCACACCCCCGCATGTCCAGTGGAGATTCACACAGATGATCCCTGGAATGGTAGTCCTAACATATGATGAACGGCTGAGGATCCTGGGATTGTATTCGTTAGCGTTCAGATGGTTGAGGGGAGATCTAATAGAAACTTCGAAAGGGTGGAGCCTGGAAAATTATTTCCCTCAGGCGGGGAGACTAGGACTCGTGGGCACAGCCTTAGAATTAGAGAGGGTCAAGTTAAAATAGAAATGCGGAGACATTTCTTCAGCCAGAGAGTGGTGGGCCTGTGGAATTCACTTCAAGGCAGAGATTGATATATTCTTGATCTTGCAATGAATTAAGGGATACGGGGAGAGTGTGGGTAGGTGGCATTGAAATGCCCATCAGCCATGATTGAATGGTGGAGTGGACTCAATGGGCTGAATAGCCTTACTTCCACTCCTATTTCTCATGCTCTTATGGTCTTATCTTTTAAAGGCACCATGCAAAAGTCCAGGCTCCAGGAACTGACATTTCAAGAAAATGGCTGGTCAGAAATAAAGGCCAGAAAGTGTCTCCCAGCAGCAGCAACAGCAGCCAGTCTGAACTACGTGTCCCTCCAGGCAGGCAGACTGCAGTGCACGAGGCTCCAGGTCCCAAACAGCAGCTACTCTCTGGTGCAGTTGGCGTTATTACAGCAGTCTTACCGCACCAAGAAGAAATGCAGTACACCAGGCTCCCAAAGGCAGCAGCAGTGAAAATCCCAAGCTCCATTCCCTCCACACCACTCGAGGCTCCAGGCTTTAGGCCTAAACCAGCTCCAGCTGCTCTCAGTTACAGCAGGTGTTGCCACTCCAGCCTCCACATTCCAATGACAGCAGCAGCACCAGAGTGCAGCCTCCTACTACACTGCCCTCTACAGGGAAAATAACCCTCCCTCTCCACTCTCTTTCTCTTGCCATCGAGCCAGTTCTGTCGCCAAATTCTCCCTGTATTCAATGTGATCAACCTTGCTAACCGGCCTGCCACATGGAACCTTGTTGAATGCCTCACTGAAGTCCATATATGTCACATCCTCTGCTCTGCCTTCATCAGCCCACTTTGTTATTCCTTCAAAAAACTCAATCAAGTTAATGAGACATGATTTCCAATGTACAACACCATGTAGACTGCTGAATCAGTGCTATCTATTGAAGTACATTTCCCTTAAGATCCCATCAAACAACTTGCCCACCTCTGATGTCAGTCTCATCAGTCCATAGTTCTGTGGCTTTTCCTTCCACCTTTTTTAAACAGTGGCACCAGTGTAGCCAACCTTCAGTCTTCCGGTACCTCGTCTGTGACCATCAATAATACAAATATCTCAGCAAGAGGCTCAAAATTCACTTCTCTAGATTCCCACAGAGTTCAAGAGGTCACTGATCAGGTCCCAGGGATCAATCCACCTTTTGCATTTTACGAAATCCAGCACCTCCTCCACATCTTTTGAGTCCATGTTTGATGCTATTTCTCTGTTATTCAAAGAGATTATCTGCAGATAGAGAGCTGGAAGATAAAAGATAAACTAAATTAAGGAGAATAAAATTGGTTACAGGTTAAAGAGGTTACAGAATTTGAAAATAGTCAATTTTGGATAATGTATGCAAAAAACTGAGAGAAAAACACCGATGTTGACAGTTTGAGCAGATCATTCCACTCAAAAGACCCAGGGACATGACGTAGATGAGAAAAATGTGATCTTAGACTTGGTTATTGGGTGAGAGCTTGGGGTGTGACCCTTGCCTTGGCCATAATAAGAGCAGTCATGAAGGAAACACAATTTGCAGAAGAGGCAAAGGAGAGGATCCATCAACGGACGAAACACACCAAAGCAATTAGAACTCGTACTGAAGGCAAATGAGATGTTGGAGATGTAATGTTCAAGTACATCCATGGGTGAGAATATATTGCACATGAGTTGAGTGTGTGGTGCTGGAAAAGCAGAACAGGTCAAGCAGCATCCGAGGACCAGGAAAATCACCATTTTGGAGGGGAGGGTGAAGCCGATGGGCGGGAAGGAAGATGGACGGGTAGAACAGGTCATGAGGGTGGTGCCGAGCTAGAAGGTTGAAACTGGGATAAGGTGGAAGGAGCAGAAATTCACGGACCTCCCCATCTCCATCAATGGTGACCGACTCAACATTGATATTTTCTACAAACCCACCGACTCCCACAATTACATGGATTACACCTTCTCCCAATCTGCCTCCTCTAAAAATGATATCCTTTATTCCCAAATCCTCCACCGCATCTGCTCCCAGGAGGACCAGTTCCACTATAGAATGCTCCAGTTGACCTCCTTCATTAAAGACTGGAACTTTCCCTTGACAACATAGTGGATGACGCTCTCTGATGCATCTCATCCACGTCTGACATCTCTGTCCTCAAATCCCACTCCTCTATATTCAACTACTACAGAATCCCCATGGCCCTCACTTTCCATTCCCCACCAAGCTCTGTATACATCGGATCACCTTCTGCCATTTCCACCACCTACAAATGGACCCCACCACCAGGGATATATTTCCCTCCCCACCCTTATCCACCTTGCCATAAAGACAATTCCCTCCGTGACTAGCTCATCAGGTCTACGCTCCCCAACAAGCCACGCTCCCCTCCCGACACCTTCCCCTGCCTCCGCAGGAATTGCAAAACTCAAACCTCACCTCCCCTTCATCTCTGTCCAAGGCCCCAAAAGACCCTTCCACATCCATCAAAGTTTCACCGGCACTTTCACATATGTCATTTACTGAATCCATTGCTCCCGATGTAGTCTCGTCTACATTGGGGAGACTGACCGCCTACTCACAGAGTGCTTCAGAGAACATCTCCAGGACACCCGCACAAACCAACCCCACCGCCCTTTTGCCGAACACTTTAACTCCCCCTCCCACTCTGCCAAGGACAGCCACATTTGCTTCCTCAGTGCATGCCTCCGTAACCAACTCATCCCACACAGACTCCGGACCATCTTTAAACCAGCAGAGTTCGGACCTGAACAGGAAAAACAGTACAGACTACAGATTCAAAAACACCAGCAACAGTTCTCCTTCAAGATCCTCCGCTCCACGCTTGCAGCAATGCGCCGGCACCTAACCTCTCTACAGTCAGCCCTGCCCCAGCTGAGTGCCACACTCTCTCAGAATTGCAAAGGACCCACTCTGTACTACATCCTCAGGAGAATTCATACTCTCAACAAACAGTATTTCAATTCCATCTCAAACATCAAAAACTGTAAGTACAACAAACTTTTATCCACCCACCTCCATAACCACAGCTCCTCAAACATTCCAGAAGATTCCCCTGGCCTCGGAAACGCCGTTAGCCATGCGGCTGATGCAGCTCCCACCCCCACGCTGAGTGATGATGTCACTTCCGCCCCCATCATGGCCACTCCCACAGCCACTTCCGGCCCTCACATCATCACTGATGCCACACGCTCAGTGACTTCCGCCACCCCTACTGCCATGATCACCACCACTTCCACCCCCACCAGCGCCACTCACCTGCATTCTGCTGACACGCCTCCCACAGACCCCACTATCACTATCCCCACCCCCCAGAACCCAGAGGGGAACATTACCCCTGCTCATGCCTCCACCCCCAATCCCCCACCATCACACCTACTCCAGGTACTGGCTCCAACCCCACTCCCAGCTCCACACCCACACCAGATCCCAGCTCCCGGCCCTGCCGAGCTTTCACCATCCCCCCAGACCTCCCACTCACTGAGGACAAACGATCAGTCCTCAGCAAAGGACTCACCTACGTCCCCCTCCATGCACGCATCAATGAATTTAATACACGCCGTGACATCGAACACTTCTTCCGTCGCCTCCGCCTCCGAGCTTACTTTCACAATCAGGACTTCCGCCCACCTTCCGAGGACCCCTTCGCCCACCTCCAACACACTGCATCCACCTGGACACCCCGCGCTGGCCTATTACCTGCCCTCGACCTCTTTATTTCCAACTGCCTCCGGGACATTAACCGCCTCAACCTGTCGACCCCCCTCCCCCACTTCAAACTCTCACCCTCACAACGCGCAGCCCTCCAATCCCTCTGCTCCAATCCCAACCTCACCATCAAGCCAGCGGATAAAGGGGGCACAGTGGTAGTCTGGCGCACTGACCACTACACCGCTGAAGCCAAACGCCAACTCGAGGACACCCCTTCCTACGCCCCCTCGACCATGACCCCACCCCCATCACCAAACCATCATCGCCCAGACCATACAGAACCTCATCACCTCAGGAGATGTCCCTCCCACAGCTTCCAACCTCATAGTCCGGGAACCCCACACTACCCGGTTCTATCTCCTTCCCAAGATCCACAAGCCTGACCACCCTGGCCGACCCATTGTCTCAGCATGCTCCTGCCCCACTGAACTCATCTCTACCTACCTCGACACTGTCCTATCCCCCCTAGTCCAGAAACTCCCCACATACATTCGAGACACCACACACGCCCTCTACCTCCTCCAAGACTTCCGTTTCCCCGGCCCCCAATGCCTCATCTTCACCATGGATATCCAAATCCTCGACACTTCCATCTGCCATGACCAGGGCCTCCAAGCCCTCTGATTTTTCCTCTCCAGATGTACCCAACAGTACCCTTCCACTGGCACTCTCATTCGTTTGGCCAAACTGGTCTTCACACTTAACAATTTCTCCTTTGAATCCTCCCACTTCCTCCAGACCAAAGGGGTAGCCATGGGCACACGTATGGGCCCCAGCTATGCCTGTCTCTTTGTTGGCTATGTAGAATAGTTGATCTTCCGTAATTACACCGGCACCACTCCCCACCTCTTCCTCCGCTACACTGATGACTGCATTGGCACCACCTCGTGCTCCCGCGAGGAGGTTGAGCAATTCATCAACTTCACCAGCACATTCCACCCCGACCTTAAATTTACCTGGACCATCTCTGACACCTCCCTCCCCTTCCTGGACCTCTCCATCTCCATTAGTGACGACCGACTTGACACTGACATTTTTTACAAACCCACCGACTCCCACAGCTACCTGGATTACACCTCTTCCCACCCTATCTCTTGCAAAAATGCCATCCCGTATTCCCAATTTCTCCGCCTCCGACGTATCTGCTCCCAGGAGGACCAGTTCCACCATAGAACACACGAGATGGCCTCCTTTTTAGAGACCGCAATTTCCCTTCCCACGTGGTTAAAGATGCCCTTCAACGCATCTCGTCCACATCACACACCTCCGGCCTCAGACCCCACCCCTCCAACCGTAACAAGGACAAAACGCCCCGGTGCTCACCTTCCACCCTACAAACCTTCGCATAAACCAAATCATCTGCCGACATTTCCGCCACCACCAAAAAGACCCCACCACCAGGAATATATTTCCCTCCCCACCCCTTTCCATCTTCCGCAAAGACCGTTCCCTCCGTGACTACCTCGTCAGGTCCACACCCCCCTACGACCCACCCTCCCATTCTGGCACTTTCCCCTGCCACCACAGGAACTGTAAAACCTGTGCCCACACCTCCTCCCTCACCTCTATCCAAGGCCCTAAAGGAGCCTTCCACATCCATCAAAGTTTTACCTGCACATCCACTAATTACATTTATTGTATCCGTTGCTCCCGATGTTGTCTCCTCTACATTGGGGAGTCTGGGCGCCTCCTAGCAGAGCGCTTTAGGGAACATCTCCGAGACACCCGCACCAATCAACCAAGCCGCCCCGTGGCCCAACATTTCACCTCCCCCTCCCACTCTGCTGAGGACATGGAGGTCCTGGGCCTCCTTAACCGCCCCTCCCTCACCACCAGACGCCTGGAGGAAGAACGCCTCATCTTCCGCCTCGGAACACTTCAACCCCAGGGCATCAGTGTGGACTTCAACAGATTGCACATTTCCCCTTCCCCCACCTCATCCTAGTTTCCAACTTCGAGTTCAGCCCTGTCCCCTTGACTTGTCTGGACTTGTCCGACCTGCCTAGCTCCTTTTCCACCTATCCACATCACCCTCCCCTCCCTGACCTACCACCTTCATCTCCTCCCCCATTCACCCATTGTACTCTATGCTACTCTCTCCCCACCCCCACCCTCCTCTAGCTTATCTCTCCACACTTCAGGCTCACTGCATTTATTCCTGATGAAGGTCTCTTGCACGAAACATCGATTTCCCTGCTCGTTGGATGCTGCCTGAACTGATGTGCTCTTCCAGTACCACTAATCCAGAACATGGACATGTAGGTCCTAGGCATCCTCCATTGCTACTCCCTTACCACTCGACACCGGAGGAAGAATGTCTTATCTTCCACCTCGGGACCCTCCAACTCTATGGCATCAATGTGGATTTCATCAGTATCCTCGCTTCCTCTCCCTCTCACCTTCTCCCAGTTCCAACCTTCCAGCTCAGCACTGTCCAACTTCCTTCTCACACATCCGCTCCATCCTCCCCTCCAACCTATTACATTTACCCCCACCTCCATCCACCTATCACACTCAGCGACCTTCCCCACAGCCCCATCCCTCTCCCCCTCCCACCTTCCCACCACCGAGGCCCTGAGCCTCATTCCTGATGAAGGGTTTTTGCCCGAAACATCAATTTTCCAGCTTTTCGGAAGCTGCCTGTCCTGCTGCAATTCCAGCTCCACACTCTCAACTCTAATCTCCATTATATGCAGTCCTCACTTTTGCCAATATTGCAAATGGCTGTAATATTGGTCTTGCATGCTCTGGTAATTGAAATATTCAGTTCAGAAGATGGCAAAATAAAATTATATGCAGATTGAAAGATGAGGCTTGAATGAACCTGAAGAGCTGATTGTTATTATAAAAGAGATTGTATGAATTAAGTAGTTAGATCTTTTTGGTATTTTAACTAATTATATTCATAAATAATGTGGAATTAATGCATAGACTGTTGATTATGATCTCAAGAACGGTTCACAGAATGAAAGGAAAATGGTGATCCTAAGACTCTATCTTTGGATCGAGAGGGTGGAGATGTTGGCCAAGGGTTGCTCTCACATAAAGCCAGCAAGCTGGTGAACGGAAGTTACCCGAGCACCAACCACTGGCTCTGAGGGTGACATAAAGTGCAAGTCCTTATTTGGAGTAAGAATAATAGGGTAGTCTGAAAGGTGCCCACAGTGGAAAGACAACAGCTCTCAGATGAGCAATGAACCTAGAAGAACAAGACACCACAGTTCGGGATGATTAGGCCAAAGGATGAAAATGCAGGATTCAATATGCCATCAGCAAAAACCTTGGAGAGCAGACTTGACGATTTAGTGTGTCCCACATTTTTAAATGTGAAGAGGACTTTAAGACCTGGAAGAAATTGTCTGACTAGCATGAGCTTCTGTTTATATCATAGATTCATGCAGCATGGTCCAACCAGTCTATGCCGAACAGAATCCCAAACTAAACTAATCCCTCCTGCCTGCTATTCTTGGGTATTTACTGTTATTTTTGTTCACTGTTCAGGAAACATCAAGGTCTGTGAGTGTGCACTTGAATTTTCACCTTGTATGGATTATATGCCTGCTGTTCACCTTTTCCTAACCAAATGGTGTAAATTGTATGTTTGTTTAAACTAACAAAGGTATTGATTAGAGTCATAGAGTTATACAGCATGGAAACAGACCCTTCGGTTCAACTCGTCCATGCTGACCAGATATCCTAACCTAGTCTCAATCCATTTGCCAGCACTTGGCCCATATCCCTCTAAAATCTTCCTATTCGTATACCCAACTGATGCCGATAAAAAGTTGTAATTGTACCAGCCTCCATTACTTCTTCTGGCAGCTCATTCCATGCACCCACAACCCTCTGTGTGAAAACGTTGCTCCTCAGATCCCTTTGAAAATTTTCCCCTCTCACCCGAAAGCTTTCCCTCTAGTTTTGGACACTCGCACCCCAGGGAAAAGACCTTGTCTATTTAATCAACGCCTTTCATGATTTTATACACCTTTATAAGGTCAATCCTCAGCCTCTGATGCTCCAGGGAAAACAACCCCAGTCTATTCAGTCTCTCCCTGTAGCTCAAATCGGATTGATCATACACTCGTGCTGGGCCAATGACTGTTGTCTAGGGCAGTAACCGGACAACACTTCTTCAATGCTTTGAGCATTCCCACCTTTCAGGCAGTGAGTTCCAGATACTCCCCATCCTTAGGATGATATATATTTCCTCAAATCCCGATGAAAAACCCTCCTGATAAAACTCTCCTGTCCACGTTTTAAGAATTCTGCCACCTCTGTGCCTTTTACATTTGTGTCCCAGATAATGTTGGGGTAATTGAAATCTCCCACTCTTATGACCCTATGTGCTTTACACTTCTGTGAGATTGCTTTCATATCAGTGTTCCCATCTCTCTCTGACTATTTGGGGTACATTAGACACCACCCACAATGCGATTGCCCCATTTTTATGATTAATGTTTGCCCAGATGGCCTGATCTGAGGTGCCGTCGAAGCTATAATCTCTCCCTATTGCAGTAAGTGATGCCTTGATCAATATTGCAACACTGCCTCTGTTACACCGTGCCTTCTGGCCTGAAGCTTCTGTACCATGGAATAGGCTTTCCATGATGCTGGACAGTTTTACTGCCACTTCTACAACCAGGAATTCTCATGTCCCACCTATTCCCTCACCCACCTCCAGTATTCATCTTCTACTTGGACCCCTTCCTCTTGCCTCTTATCTGCCCTCAATCTCTTCATTGCCCTCAATCTCTTCACTGCCAACTGTCAGTGTAACGTTGGCTGTTGCAATTTCTCTGCTCCTCTCACCCATTCTCCCTGTCCCCTTCTGAAATGACACTACTTCGCGCTCTCAGGTTCTATTCGAAATTTGTCAGCATACCAGCTGGCAGGGGTGGTGCCCTTGTAGCCTGGAAAATTGATCTTTACCTTGAAGGGGCTAAGTGCCAAATCTCCAACACCTCTTTGAACCTCTTCCTGAATCATTCCCCCATATCCCAACATCAAGGCATCGTTTCCAGCAATTTCACTGTGATTGCCCGTCATGATTGAGATTCCCACCACTATTGTTCTCACGCTTTTTCTCATCCCCACCTTGTGCACTTGAACTCTGGCTGCACTCCCCAGAGGAACTCTCACTGTTTTCCAACACAGAGAATCGCTTCCTAAGTGAGGTGCACCATGGAGCTTTCCTGAATCTCTGACTACCACTGAATGGTGATCAGTGTCAGTCAGAAACACTTCCTTATATACCAGTGAGCCTGACGTCGGTGGTGGGCAAGTTGATGGAAGGAATCCTGAGGGACAGGATGTACATGTATTTGGAAAAGCAAGGACAGATTAGGGATAGTCAACATGGCTTTGTACGTGGGAAATCATGTCTCACAAACTTGATTGAGTTTTTTGAAGAAATAACAAAGATGATTAATGAGGGCCGAGCAGTAAGGCTCCACATGGGACACTGGTGAGCAAGGTTAGATCTCATGGAATACAGGGAGAACCAGCAATTTGGATACAGAACTGGCTGAAAGGTAGAAGACAGAGGATGGTGGTGGAGGGATGCTTTTCAGACCGGAGGCCTGTGACCAGTAGAGTGCCACAAAGATTGGTGCTAGGTCCACGACTTTTCATCATTTACATAAATGATTTGATGTGAGCACAAGTGGTATAGTTAGTAAGTTTGCAGATGACACTAAAATTAGTAGTGTCGTGGATAGCGAACAAGGTGACCTCAAATTACAACCGGATCTTGATCAAATGGGAGAATGGGCTGAGAAGTGTCAGATGGAGTTTAATTTAGATAAGTGTGAGGCGCTACATTTTGGGAAAGTAAATCTTACTCGGACTTATACATTAACGAGACGGTCCAAGGGAGTGCTGCTGAACAAAGAGATCTTGGAGTGCAGGTTCATAGCTCCTTCAAAGTGGAGTCGCAGGTAGATAGGATAGTGAAGGTGGTATTTGGTATGCTTTCCTTTATTTGTCAGAGTATTGAGTACAGGAGTTGGGAGGTCGTGTTGTGGCTGAACAGAACATTGGTTAGGCCACTGTTGGAAATATTGCACGCAATTCTGGTCTCCTTCACATCGTAAAGATTTTGTGAAACTTGAAAGGGTTCAGAAAAGTTTTACAAGGATGTTGCCAGGGTTAGAGAATTTGATCTATAGAGAGAGTATGATTAGGCTGGGGCAGTTTTCCCTGGAGTGACAGAGGCTAAGGGGTTACATTATAGAGGTTTATAAAATCATGAGAGGCATGGATAGGATAAATAGAGAAAGTCTTTTCCCTGGGGTCGGGGAGTGCAGAACTAGACGGCAAAGGTTTAGGGTGAGAAGGCAAAGATATAAAAGAGACCTAAGGGGCAACTTTTTCATGCGGAGGTTGGTACGTGTATGGAATGAGCTGCCAGAATAAGTGATGGAGGCTAATACAATTGCAACATTTAAAAGGCATCTGGATGGGTCTATGCATTGGAAGAGTTTGGAGGGATATGGGCCGGGTGCTGCCAGGTAGGACTGAATTGGGTTGGGATATTTGGTTGACATGGATGAGTTGGACCGAGTGGTCTGTTTCCATGCTGTACATCTCTATGACTCTATGACGTGTGCAATAAACCATTCTTGAGGTTCTCAGAGGATTAAGCGTTAATTCTGTGTTTTGGTTTGTAGGCATCTGCATTTGTCAGTTGTTAAATGTTCTCTTTTCTAATTTATATGATTTGTTTCATATAAATGGTAATACTTTGAGTTAAGTTTGTATTTTGGGAACTTGTGGTGATTTGAAACTGTAGTGTGTGCCTGTGTCAGTGTGCAAAATGTATAGTTAATGTATTGTCCTTTTAAGGAACTTTGGATGGTTGTGTAAAGGAAAAACTGTGACAAAATATTCATTTCCAATTTCACTCTCATAGCTTGATTAAAAATTACCTCTTGGAATTGACAACAGCTGATTAAAATTAATTGAAGAAATAAAATTAAGATGTAATTTATCTGCTCAATCTTCAAATTAGAGCATTGTGTTTGGATTGAGGAAAGAGTCTCGGTAAATTATAATTTTAGAAACTTTATGTTTTAAAAAGCAACCATCACCATTTACTTTGTCTCCTGCCATTAAGCCAATTATATATCTAATTGGCAAGCTCACCCTGAATCCCAGTAGTTTACCATGTGAAAGCTTGTCAAAGACTTTACTAAAATCCAAATAAATAATGTCTACTAATCTGTAATCAACCACCTTCCTCAACAAAAACTCATTCATGTTGGGAGACATGATTTTCCTCACACATAACCCTGATGACTATCCTTACTCAATTTATGCCTCTCTCAATGTCCACAAATCCAATCTTTGATAATCACCTCCAACAATTTACGAAAAGCAAACTCAGCCTCACAGGTCTATAGTTCCCTGCTTTCTCTCGACAATCTTTCTTGAGCAAAGGTACAATGCAGCCACCCTCCAATCAACAGGCATCTCACCCATTGTTACAGATGATGCAAATATTTCTGCAAGAGGACTCATTAGTTCCTCCCTTACTTTCCACAATCTTCTGGAATACATTTGATTAGGTCCCACCTTTATTTTCTCGAAGACCTCCCAAATTTCTTCGTCTTTTATCTGAAATGTTTTTAAAACATTCAAGTTTATTTCCCTACATTCTCTAGACTCCGTTTCTTTCTCCACAGTAAAAACTGACGTAAAATATTCATTTAGTTTTCTTCCCATCTCCCGCAGTTCAACACAGATGACCTCCTTTAAGAGGCCATACCCTCTCTCTAGTTGCCCTCTTGCTCTTAATGCATTTGTAGAATCACTTTGGATTATCCTTTACCTTATCTGCCAATGCTAACTCCAATCCCCTCTTTGCCTTCCTAATTTCTCTCTTAGGAATGCCCCTACAATCTTTATATTGATTAAGAGATTCAACTGAACCAAGTTGTCTGCGTTTAAAATAAGGTTCTCTCTTATTTTTGACAAGAACCTCAATATCTTTATTCAGCCATTGTACCATACTCTTAGCAGCCTTACCCTTCACTCAAACAGGAATAAAATGCCTCTGAACTCGCCATCACACTCTTGAATGCCTCCCACCCGCCAGATGTCCTTTTACCTGCAAACAGTCCACTCCAATCAGCTTTTGAAAATGCTTATTCACAAACCATTAAAATTTGCCATATATTTTCACTGGACGATGTAAAGAGAAAAAACCAAGTGCTGCGATACTGTCCTGATCAGACATTCCCAGGACAGGGACAGCACAGGGTGAAACATTGCAGAGTGGGTTTTGATCAATTTCAAAACTGAAAATAAAGTTGCCCTGACTCTGTTAAACAAAACCAAAAGTGCTATTCCTAAGGGGAGAGAAAACAAAAGATGAACAATCAAAAAAAAAAGGCTCTACCTTGATGGTCCTCATCGACCTCTTTTGGGGCATGGACAACAAGGGGCCAAAGTAAAAACAAATTCAAAGAAAACAAATAATTAAACAAATAATTAAACAACTAAGTAAATAAATCCTCACTGCCCCATCCCTAATGAACACTCCCAGGATAGGTAAAAGGGTGGTTTAAAATCCAAGGTATATAAAACAGCCCTCTTCCTGGGGCACCAGACTGAAAATAAATCCAAACTGAATGGGCCAAATGTAAACTGATACTACAGAGACAATTCACTTCATGAGAATATCATTATCCACACTGATAATACACTTCAGCCCCCACAGCGCCCAGCAGTCTCAAAGGCCTCGACTGTGCTGGTGAGCACTGTGTGTGCTCCCTCTCCAGGGACACGTGACCATGGATGGAACTGTGAAAGAGGGGCACACAATCTGGAACAATGAGCTCCCCTTCGGCCTGCTGCCTGTTGATGGTGATCTTTTCCAGGCCCAGGAGCAAAGCCATGAGAAAATGCAGACTTGTCTACCCCTCCCCCACCGGGTGCTCATGGATCAGGAGTGTGGGGCTGAAGTGCAACCAAAAGCAGCACCTTCAAAGAGCGAAAAAGGTGCTGCAAACAGATGCACCATCTCCTCCAGGCCACAGAACATGCACGTGGTCTGGCGCCTGGTAAAATTACTCATTCACTCAGATTGCTGCATGTAGCGTTCTCCACCCCAGATCCCCGATGTAAGAGGAGAGGACACCTTCGTAGACAGCCCTCCATTGGAGAACTCAGCCACCGTAGAGTGAAACATTACACCAAGGCACGTCCAGGTGGTGGGTGAAAGCGCAGCAGTGGAGAGTGTATATACAAATAACACCACCGTGCAGTTCAAAAGGGCACCGGGAGGATATCTCTGAGATGACTCAGACTGTGGAGCACCCATGTCACAGGGGAGAGTCAGCTGTGTACGGTACAATGTGAAATTCTGGACGGATGGTGATCGGTTTGTCTGGAAGGTCACTGCACACCTGAGCTGCCTCGAGTGTACGTGAGGTGTGGGGGCTGAATGCCTTGTCCATCAGACTCTGGATGGCTCGGGGCACGAACCAGAGGGGGACCGACACCCTTGCAGTCAACCTGGTCGGTGTTATCCAGTCCACTCCTCTGCCATCCAGTGTGTCTCTGACTCTGGTCATCCCTGTAACCCAAGCTATCTCCACCCCCAGCCAGCACAATCCGTGTTCAGAAACCTGTTCATGAACAGGGCTCCCTGATGAGAGCCAGCTCTCCCACTGGGGGAAAAGTTCCGACTCGAGCTGAATGTGTCCCAGACTGTGATCAGTTTCAGATAGAAACCAGACAATCCCTGAAAGATGATCCGAGACTGGGACCAATCCACGAACATGAATTGCGTGTTGGAACGGAGGTCGTGCACTTGTTCGAAGAAATAGATCATGAGACTCAATGTAAAGGTATCACTAATGGGTCTGAAGGTGGGGAGTCTTTTCCTGGGTGCAATGTCACACCAGCGGCTGACCACCCTCCTCAAGCGGGAGACTCAGAACCACAGCAGTGACTCAGCGCTGTCTCCTGTCCCAGAAAAACCCAACGAGTTTTTACTGGACGGTGGTGAGGAAGCCAGAGGGACCAAACTGACCAGCCAGTACCACAACATGGCTGCCACCAATTGGTTTGTGACTCGCAATCACATTGAATGGGACAACACATAACCTGATGCTTCCCAGATCAGAGACGAGGGATTCATCATCAGTCAGTGGCACAAAGATCTTCTGGCAGACCCTGTGTCTTTTTAAACAGTGAGCAGAAGGAGGGGCCACCATGGTTGAGATCCCGAAGGATCCACACCCGTAATCTCATCCTGGTACTCAATGAGATCCAAAGCCTCCCTGCTTCCTTCTCCATCCAGTCCAGAAGTGATGTCGCGAGTCCCAGAACTACTTGTCATCCTGCAGCAGCTTGTTAAAGTGCAAGTACACAGTCCTCACTCCGGTGCTAAATGGACCGTGCTCTGCTCAGACCAGGCTGTGATCAGAAAACTGCACTTGCTGCATGGAGGACTTCAGAACACAGGAGGCATATGCCCTGGAAATGGAGATGCAGTCAATGCTGGACACTCCAAGCTCTGATTATGACCAACTTTGCCTTCCTTAGTCTCTGCCAAATGCTCCATGTGATCTTTCCACGAATGGCTAAGGATCATCAAGTCATCCATGTAGGTGACACGATTAGACCAGAAGACCTCGGATCAGGAATTAGGCCATTCAGCCCCTTGAGTCTGCTCCACCATTCATTCATGTCTGATACGATTCTCAACCCCATTCTCCCACTTTCTCCCATAACCTTTAATCTCCTTGATACTCAAGAACCTATCTATCTCACTCTTAAATTTATTCAGTGACCTTGCCTCCACAGCCTTTTATGGCAATGAATTCCACAGATTCCATCGATTCACCACTCTCTGGCTGAAGAAGTTTCTCTTTATCTCCGTTCTAAAAGGTCTTCCCTTTAGCCTAGGTGTATGCCCTCAACATCTAGTGTCTCTTATGAATGGAAACATTTTCCTGACATCTACTCTGTCTAGGCCATTCAGTGTTGTGCATGTTTCAATTAGATATCCCCCTCATCTTTCTGAACTCCGTTGAGTTTAAACCCAGAGGCCTCAAACATTCCTCAGATGTTATGCTTTTCATTCCTAGAACTATTCTCATAAATGTCCTCTGAACATGCTCCAGGGCCAGTATCCTTCCTGAGAAATGGGACCGAAAACTGTACACAATACGCAAATGTGGTCTGACCAGATCGTAATAGAGCATCAGAAGTACATCCTTGTTTTTATATTCAAGTCCTCTCAAAATAAATGATGTCATGGCATTTGCCTTCCTAACTACTGACTCAACCAACAATTTTACCTTGAGAAAATCTAAGACTAAATCTCCCAATTCTCTTTGCACTTCAGACTTCTGAATTCTCTCCCCATTTAGAAAATAGTCCTCTATACTTCCTACCAATATACATCACCACACACTTTCCCACATTGTACCTCATCTGCCACTTCTTTCCTCACTCTCCGAATCTGTCCAAATCTTTATATAGCCTCCCGATCTCCTCAATGTTACCTGTCCCTCTACCTCACATCAAAATCCAAATCATCTGGATTTGATTCATCACCAAGTGGCATGAGCTAATACCTGTTTTGCTCGCTCCCTTACCCTGTCATAGCATTGTTTCAGCATGTTCACATGATATACCCAATAATTTTGTTTCCTAGCTGGCACCTTCACCAGATAACTCCCCTGACTTCACGACTTCTCAATCTGGTACGCATCACTAGACCTTGCTTTGAAGGGATCACTCGCCATTGGTAACAGCACCAATACTTCATCCTCACAGGCAAACAAACAACTATTAGATTTCTTATCTGCTTCTTTGTTCAATACGTGACGTACCAGCTTCAAATATTGTCCAGCTAATTCACCTACTCTGTTTAATCTGTCTCTGACCTCAGATACATAATCCAACTGTAAGATCTCTGACATTTCCTTAATTATCAGCTTTTCCTAAATTTTAAAGTTTGGAGAATCTCTAACAACAAGTAATATAAAAGGGATACATTTAACCCAATCATTTGGTTAATCCTGGCAATAAACCCTCAACGTGGTCTTTAGGTGCTGATGCTATTTTTTCAATGATCCCCAAGATTCAGGATGGTCCGCATTTGATGCATAAACTATCCATGATCTTCTTCAATAATTTGGCAGTAACATTGGACCCTTGGTCTGACTGAATCTCTGAGTAATCTATAATAAGTAAAGAAAGCAAGCAACTCTTCTACAACATTTTACCTTGAAATTCCAGAATCCTAGTGGATACATCCATTATGGTTAGGAAATTCTGGCTCCCATATCTGGTTGAGGAGGGGTGAGTCTACACGATTATAATTCATGCAAAAGGTTCTTCAAATGAGAAGTGGCACCAAAGGTGCTGGTTTCATCACTGCCTGTGGTTTTCTTGCCATCTGACATGAATGAAAGGTACGGCAAAATTCAACCACATCTTTATGTAATCTAGACCAATAAACATGTTTTGACATCTTAGCCTGAGTATTCCTCACTCCTAGATGACCTACTCCAGGCAACTTGTGTACTTCCTGTCTGTATTCTACCAACAACTTATCTGGTGAACTTCACATGCCTCATCTGTGCTAATCTGCCAAGGGCACCATTTCCACCTTAAGATTTTATCCTTAAGATAATAGCTTTCTGGAATACACTGATTCTATTTCCGAGTCGGCTTTATGATGACAACCTTTATTGTCTCATCGTTTTGTTCTAACTCCTTTGATCTTTCAGAACTAAACACCTCTGTCTGATCCTCTACCTGCTCAGGTTTTTCCTTTACTACCTAATCAGAGTGTCAGCTGACTCGACCTCATATCCTTCATCTTTTCTTTTAACTCCTCAGTTCCCTGGTTTCCTTTTGTTTCCTCCATTCCACTACAATGGGCCTCATTCCCAGCTGTGATCCGGCTATATCATTTCCAAGAATTAACTGGATTCCTGGAATAGCTAATTTTCCGCTATCACGATCACTTCCCCAAATTTGATTGGACTTTCTAACCTTACCTTACTCAGGGGAATACCACTCCTCATCTTTCCATTCATTCCACAGATTACCACACACTCAGACAATATTTCAGAAGGATTGCAAATATTTTCATCTCTCACTATTGGAGACAGACTATTTCCATACCTCTCAATATTTTAAGTTATTTATCTATTTCCCCCAATCTACCTGAGTAAATCTTACCCACACAGGTGACATCTTTGAAAAGATCAAGCTCTATCTTACTATCCAGCCTGTGACTAGGCTGTGCACTCTCCTTCAGCTCCTTAACTTCCCTTGAGATTTCCTTCACTGCCCTAACTATTCTGACTAGTTTAAATCCCACTCTTTTACCACATTCTTCTTCCCAGTGCCTTTCTTAAACCACTAGCATTGTGAACTTGTGTGTCTCATCTTGTTGGAGGAAAAAAACCCTGAGGTCTTTCACCTCTTTTTCACCCTCTTGGATTTCTTTATTCATCGTGGTAAACTGTTCCAGTTGTTTTTTAATGTAGGATCGCCCTTTTTCCCAATTTCTATCACTCACAGAACAAAATTGCTGTAAGAAGCTGGATTTCGATTTATGTATAATTGCATATTCATCAACCATCTCTTCAGCTCTTCTTGCTGTTTTAACTTACTGTTCCTCAACATGAGTTGTCATCAATTCTGGAAGTGAGTTTTTAAACTTCTCCAGCAGAATACATCTCTTTGAGCCTCACATCTTTTCTATTTTAACTTTTCTCAACTATCTATTGAAATTGCTCAGTTTAATTCTTTCAAACTCACTGCAAGTCTGATATGGTATATTTCTTACATTTCTGAACCATTGTCTGTCCCCTTCTGGTAACAATTGTTAGGCACTCGACATAGACTTTTTTACTTCTTCATATATCCTGACACCTACTCTGACAGCACTATACACAATTCAGTAACTTTGTTTGGATCAAAGCCCACATGGTTACTGGCCACTTTAATTGTTTAGCCATTTTCTCAATTGAGATAAAAAAGGCTTCTATATCCTTCTCATCATATGTAGGTAATGCTGAGATATATTTAAATAGGTCTGCACCCGGCCTTTGGCTACAGTGATTTAGCTTATCACCGTACACCTCACTAAACCTACCTTCATCTCTCTCCTTTTGAACCAACTTTCCTGTCTGATTGTCAACCCTTGCAGTTTTCACTCTCTCTCTTTTTCCTTCCTTCTGCAAGGCCCTTCCCCGCCTGCTCTGTTTCCTCAACTTTAACTGTACGTCATAATGTTTCAGTTCCCTTTCTAACTTGAATTGTCTTACTTGCTGTTTAATTTTCTCTAACTCCACTGTACTTGACTGTAGGGCTTTTGCCCGAAACATCGATTTTCCTGCTCCTTGGATGCTGCCTGATCTGCTGTGCTTTTCCAGCACCACTCTGATCTAAACTCTGTTTGTCTGGAATACTTCAATGCATGGCTAACTCCGTTACAATTTCAGCTTTTTAATTATTCCTCATTAAACGCAATTTCAGCTTGTTTGCTCATCCTACAAGTGTCACCTTTTTCTGATTTTTCTCAACTTTCTTGGAAAATTTGAGAAGCATCTTTGCCCCTGAACCCCTTTAGCAATGCTCTGAGCCATTTCCCCATTTTCAATTTAGCCAACAACAAGCAACCAAAATTAAACACATTTTCCAGTTCTGACATACATTTCATTTTAAGATCTAGGACCTTAGTCCAGAGGTCTGTTGAAATCTCTTTTTGTGGCTTTCTTGTTAGCCTTTAAAGGTTTTCCAATCTTCTGGTTTTCTGCTGTTCTTGGCCACATTGTATGCCTTCTTTTCAATTTGATAGCCTCCCTTATTTCCTGAGACACCCATGGCAGATTACCCCTTTTCTTACAGTGCTTCCTTTTCACCGAAATATATTTCTGCTGAGCACTTTGAAACATTGCTTTGAAATTCCTGCACTGCTCATCAACTGTTCCACCATAAAATCTTTGTTTCCAGTCTACTTTAGCCAAGTCCTCCCTCACTCTATTGCAGTTCCATTTTTTCAAGCACAGGACCCTGGTATTTGATTTTATCTTTACAATCTCCATCTGCATTTTCTACATTCAACCATGCTGTGATTGCTCCTTCCAAGAGAATCCCAAAATATGAGGTCATTAATTGTTCCTGCCCCATTACACAGGACCAAATCTAAGATAGCTTGCTCCCTCGTCAGTTCCTTTACATATTGTTCCAGAAAACAGTCATGGATACACACAACAAAGTCCTCCTCAAGGCTATCCTGACCGAGCTGGTTTGGCTGCTCGACATGTGGATTAAATGCCCCCATTGTAACAGCTGTATTATTTTTACAGGCATTAGTTATTGCTTTATTTATTGCCGGCCCAATGTGATATTATTTGGTGGCGTATACACTACGCCTATCATTGATTTTTTTTTTCTTAGAATTTCTCATTTCCAACTGAATGGATTCAATCTTATTCTCCGTAGAACCTCCATCATCACCACCCTGATGTTGTCCTTGAATATCAGGGCTACAGCATCTCCCTTACCTTCCTGTCTGTTCTTCCAAATAGTCTGATACCCCTGGATATTTAACTCCCAGTTGTGACCATCCTGTAACCATGTTTCCATAATGGCTACCAAATCATTTTCATTCACAATGATTTGTGTCATGAACCCATCAGCCTTGTTACAAATGCTATGAGCTTTCAGGTAAAGTGCCCTTATGTGAGCTTTCCACCCCTCATGATTCCCAAATCACCAATAATATCTCCTGAGTTATCCTTTCTTTTTACTTCTTTCACAGTCTGTCTTGAACTTAAACCCTCCTGCACACAAGCTAACTTGCTGCTTACCATTTTACTTATCAGCATATTGTCGTTTTCCCTTTCCCTTCCCCCAACGCACTGGTTTAAAGTCCCAGTGACCACCTTATTGATCCTTTTCACGAGAACACTTGTTCCAGGTCGGTTCAGGTAGACACCGTCACATTGGTACACATCCCCCCAGGTCCAAAACTGATGCCAATGTCCCATGAAATGAAACCCCTCTTTCACCCACCACACCCTCAGCCACGTTTACTTCTCTAATGTTCTTACCTCTAAGCCAATTTGCATGTTGCTTTGGCAGTAATCCAAAGGTTATCAGCCTTGAGGACTAGTTCCTTAATTTTGTTCCTAGTGCTTGATAATCCCCAAAAATGTGCTCCTTCCTAGCCTTGCTTATGTTGTTTGTCCCAGTGCGGATCACAACAACTGGATCCTCCCCTTCCCGCTCCAATATCCTTTCAGGCTGATCGGAGATGTCTTACACCCTAGCATCAGGCAGACAACACTCCATGTGGGACTCCTGATCCGGCTTGCAAAGGATACTATCGATCCTCCTAATTATAGAATCCCCTATAACTACCACTTGTCTTTTTGCTCCCCTCTCTTGAATGGTCCTATGCACCATGGTGCCGTTGTCAGCTGGCTCATCCCGCTAGCAGTCCATTTCCTCATCCAGACAAGGAACAAGTATCCCATACTTGTTGGATAAGGTCAAGAGCTGAGGCTACTCCATTCCTGAACTCAGGATCCCCCACCTGCCTCACTTGCAGTCACACCATGTTGTCCCTGATCACGAGCTGAATTTGAATCAGTTAATCTACCAGGTGTGACTGCCTCCTGAAACAAAGCGTCCAGGTAACTCTCCCCCTCCCGGATATGCCACAGTGTTTGAAGTTCAGAATCCAAATCATCAATTCTGAGCCGGAGATCCTCCACCAACCAACACTTGCTGCAGATGTGGTCACTGCCATTCACAAGGGGATCAGCCAGCTCCCACATCATACAGCTGCAGCACTTCACCTGCCCAGCCATCTCTACTTAGTTAATTACTTTATTAATTTAGAGTTAATTAACTTCTGATGCTTCTTTGCTCTCCTCACGTTTCGCCGCTGTCCGAATATATCAGTTCACTCACCTTCCTGGAACACAATTTGACCGCTCACGCTGAAAATGGAGGCTGCTGACTCTCAAGTTAAGTCCTTTTCGAGGGAAATTTACCTTCCCACCAGTTCCCTGCCCCTCACTCTCACTGCTCCCGAAAATGGAGGATGCCACACTCCCACATAGGAACAACTGGCTCTTACTCAACTTGTTGTTTTATAACACCCCATAGATACACCTTCGCCCCCCAAAACCAGGACCACGATCTCCCTTTGCACAAACCACAGAAAAAAAACTGAGAGTCTTAAAATCTGATTCTAATACTGTGTCTTCCCAGAAGCCCTAAAATGTGGAAATAGGCCATTCGGCCCAACAGTTCTAGACTGACTCTCCGGATAGCAGCCCAAACTCAACCCCCTAGCTTATCCTGTAAGCCTGCATTCCCTACGACTGATCCACTCAACCTACGTATCCCTGGACACTGGGCAGTTTAGCCAATCCACCAAACCTGAACATCTTTGGACTATCGGAGGCCGATATACAGACCTGGCTAGAATATGCAAACTCCACAGAGGAAATTGCTGGAGGCTGGAATTGTACCAGAGTCACTGGTGTTGTCAGGCAAGAGTACTAACCACTGAGCCATGGTGTTCAGCCCTACCAGACAACACAGTGCCTTAGACTACAACTCCCAAGTCACAGGCCTTAAACAAGAGTTGTCCAAAGCTCAAAGGCAAGTCACTGGCAGATGATACAGGTCGCAGTCTCGAAATAGTAACATTGGGAGTTCCCAGGCTCCAAACAGTTCCAGGCTAAAGACTCTAGCGTACAGTCACCAACAAAGAAGAGTTCAGGCCCTAAGTTGTTATCATCCAGACCTGCAGAAATACTTGTGAGTGCCGCCCCATGACTGAGATTCCCACCACTATTGTTCTCCCACTCTTTCTGATCCCCACCTTGTGCAGCTGAGCTCTGGCTGCACTCCCCAGAGCCGTCATTCTCACTGTTTTACAACACAGGAAATGGTTTTCTGAGTGAGATGGGCTGTGGGCCTTTCCTGAATCTCTGACTACCACTGACTGGTGATCAGTGTCAGTCAGAAACACTTCAGCTGCCAGGTGACCACACCCAAGCTCTAAAGCCCCATTCTGAAGCTGATCAAACCAGTCCTACATCCTGCAGACGTGGTCAGGGAAGGTGAGTGCAGACCCCGAGCCTTGCCCTCTCTCCATCTGCTGCCCTGTGGAGAGATGACCCCAATGGTCCAGCCATCACTACTCCCAGAATGGGAGTGCATTTATGTGACACGTGCTGGTACAACAACACTGCTGCAGTTTATTTAAAGTGAAACAGAATCTTTATTTACAAGAACATTAATTATTTACACTATGTACAAATATAACTGAGAGATAGGTCTATTGATTTTATGAACTGCACACTCTGGATGAGTGTACAAAGTTGTATACTTTTGGATCAGTTTCTAAGAAAAGGTAAGTATCTGGAGGAGATCAATTCTTCCTATAAATGTCCACGATCTGGAGAAGATCAATGCTGAGACAATGTTGAGGTTCCAGTGAGAGCATTTGCTGAGGACCTGACAGAGATCAGATGCTGTTAAAGATGTGAAGACCATAAGATGAAGCAGAGACAATCCGTTGGTGTGACAGAAACATTGATGTTGAGAAGGTCTGTTTGTTTATTGATGGTGAGGATCTGGATCTGGAGCACAATAGTTGGTATGAGAAGACAAGGGTCTGGGCCATATTCCGAACCTGATGTGCTGAGGTCTCATTTGGGGACTATGCAGCAGCAACTGAAAATTAATCCTTTACACCAGGAGGTCCATTGGGTGATCCGGAAGCGATGGGTCTGCTTGGTGAGGAATGCTGCTAAGGCCGCTGCTTGATCGCGGTGATGGTCCTGGTTGGAACTGAAGGATACACAGTCCGAAATGTAGGAACTCACCATGTCGGGGTAATCGTCAACGAGTTGACGTGAAATACGTTTCAGGAAGTTTTGGTAACTCCAGCCTGGGGCCTCGAGATACCTCTCAACTAAGGAGCAAGCCTTTGTGGAACCAGTGGAGGAGAAAATCATCTGCAGTGCTGCACAACAACACTGGATGGTTTTCTCACTTTTAGTATCCAGCTGCAACAGCAAGGGCACGATGTTGGCGTGGAGCTGTCGCTGGAAATCACTGGACTCTCCAAACGTGGCCAATTTTTCCAACGTTTGGAGAGCTTCCACAGAGACTTGCTCACTTCCTGCCCCAAACAGTGGCTGTATCCTGGAGAGGATTGCATTTAAAAAGGGCCTGATTGTTTCTGCTGGTGCCTCAAGGATGTTTTTCTGAAGGCAAGACAACACCTCAAGAGTGAATACATCGCTGTTCTCTGGATTGCCCAACAGGCTCACCAAGACATCGGTCACACTCCAACACCATCGCCTCGATTCAAAATCGATGTTTTTTAAAACTCTGATGCAGAGCAACTGGCTAACGGGTGAGGAGTCGTACCAGCAGAGGTATCGTATTAAGCTGTTAATGACCATGTCTGTGAGACCCAGTTCGGAAAGGCACGGAGCTTTCAGGAGTTCCTCAAAGAAGAGTATTATCGGAACTGCCTGACAGTCCTGGATCCGAAGGATTTGGGAAACCAGACGATGTACGGTCTTAAACAAATCATCACCTGCAGATGCTGTCATTGCCTGGGCCAGCAGAACAACCCCCTGATCAAATCCAACCCCTCGTAGCTGTTGCCATCCTCCGACCATCACCATCTGGTCTGAGATGTCACTTTGACCAATCAGGTCAAACAGGGCCTTGAGTGACCTCACACACCTTTCATTCAGTGACCTACTTGTATCAGCATCAAACCCAGCGGTGAAACCTCTCTGCTGTGACTGAATATCTGTATCACTGGGCAGAGAGAAACTCATTCCGCTGGTGAGTGATACAAGTAAGCCACTGAAAATGTGTGGGAACAATGTCCTCACCACGTCTGCCATCCTGGGCTGAGTCAGTATCTCATATAAGCCGTGGATGGCAGTCAGCGAGACGTTGGCCGAGTACATGTTCCCACGGACGGGGCAGCTTTTTCCCTCCAGTGAGTACACGAGATGTTTGATCGTACTCACCGGACAGGCTCGATCCTCAGCTGCTGCTCTCCACACATCCCGGATGAACTTGTGCACTGGGGGGCGACAGAGCAGGAGCTGGGACATAGCTGCTGCTGAGTGCTGTGAGGTCAGAGCAGTCATCCCTCGTAGGACACGCCCTTTCACCTCCTGGTGAGGGATGATCTCCAAATGAAGCCCCAGCACATGCAGGATCTCTGAGACCCGGTCCTGAAGTTGTTTTCTCTCTTGCAGGAAGAGGTTTTCCAATAGTAAGGACGCGACCCGGGCACAGCTGGGATTATGGTCCGACAGACTGCCACAGACCATGAGAAGCAGGTCGTCTAGCTGACAGCGCGGCAGGCTTTGGCAAATCAGCTCCATCACCTGATGACACTTCTCAAACTGAGATCCTTCATCAGGGTCCGTCAGGTCTTCCGGAAGTGTCTTCAGAAACACCAGACTCTCTTGATATTGTTGTAGGCTGGCTCCATCAGCCACTAAGTACATGGACATGATGGTACTGACCGCGCTGAGGGCCATCTGTTGCACAGCTTGGGAACCGTCAGCACAACGTGGAAGCAGTCCTCCAAGCAGCGTGCCCACAACATTCGCCAGCACTTCCCTGCTGTCATCAAATCTCCGTGAAAACACCACGAGCATCTCCGAGATGATGTGGACTGCTGTCTCCCGCTTATTGTCTTCCATCGAAAAGATCCCCTCCTCAATCTTCTGGATGATTTCGTCCTTGTCTTCACTCTCAGCAATGATCTTCTCCATTGCCACACAAAAGACACCAATAACAGGCTTCATCTTTGAGTCAGCTTGTGAAAACCCTCCGATTCTGTTCTTGAACTCTGTCTTCAGTCTTTCTCTCGAGTAGGGATGTTACCAATTCAGTTGACCAGAGCAGTTTGCTTGATCTCCTCTCTCGGCGTCTCTCCAGCACAAGTGCACAGATCACTTCAGTTTGTTGTGTTTTGTATGACCCTGTGATGATGTGTTGTCATGGTTCTCATTGTGATGACAGCGGCCGTCAGTTGTAATGGGGCCCTGAGCTGCCAGTGGGTGTCGTGTGCTGGGATTTTCAAAACCAAGCATCCTGTGAGGAGTCACAGAGATAATGACACAGAGTGTTGGCTCATGTCACAGAATCATAGAGCCAATCAGAACGGAATCAGTTCCTTCTGTGCATCCAGGTCATGCAAAAATAATCCCAAACTTACCCAGGCCAAGCTGCCTGTCCCTGGTCTATATCCCTCCAAATATTTCAAATCCCCGTACTTCTCAAAATATCACTTTTGCATGTTGTAATTATACCAGCCTCCAACAATTTCGTTGGCAGCTCATTGGGTGCACGCACCACCCTGTGCGTGAAAACATTGCCCCTCACTTCCCTTTTGAATATTTCCTCGCTTGCCTTAAACCTACGTCTTTAGGTTTTGAACTCCCATACCCTGGGGAAAAGACCCTGCCTACTCACCCTATTCATGCCCCTCATGATTTTATAAACTTCCATAATTTCACTCCTTGGCCTCCAACACCTTGGGGAAAATAGCCGCAGTCCTTTCAGCCTCTCCCGAAAGTTCAAACTCTCTAACCCTTTCACAACATCCTTCATGTATCAGGGAGACCAGAATTCAATGTAGTGATCCAAAAGTGGCCTCACCAATGTCCTGTACAGCTGCGACATGATCAAAGCAGTGGATCCAGCATCAATCCTTTACGCACACTGTTGGTGACAGGCCTCCTGTCTGACAAGCAACCTTCCACACTTTTAAAGTAAAGGGATAAACAATGAAATAAAACTAAGGCCGCGACACTGCCCCGATCGGACCCACCCGGGACAGGGACAGATCCGGGTAAAACACAGAGCAAAGCCCACTCTGGTCTAACAGGCCAGAAAATATAAACTGCCTTGACTTTGTTCAACATAAATAATGATCTGGTCACTCTGAGGAGATACAAAAATAAATAAACAGATTAAAAGTGGCCCTCCCATGATTCTAACTGCAATTCCCTCTTTTGGGCAGGGACAATGAGGGACCAAAGTAAAAAATAAACTCAAACAAAATCAAAGAAAACAAATGAATAAACTGTTGTGAAGGTGGATAGACTCAGTGTAGACTGTGAGGCAGGAAGATAGAATGTGGTGTTTATAAAATTGTAAGGTTGTAAAATGGAGAAAGCATGGCGAGGTCCTTTTAAAAGATTGTTTTTATTCTTAGAGTTAAAATGGATGTCTGTGAGCAGATTGAACATTTGTCAGAACACAGAGATACTGAGTTGAAGCATTTTGTATCGAAACGGCAGTACAGGTGGAAGATTCTTTATCCGAACATCCAAAAAAACAAAAGCTCCAAAATCCGAAGTTTTTTATGTAAAGTTTTTTTCTCTTTAACAAGGTTGTTTGGAGAGCAAACACTTAACCCAATTCGACACCCACTCAATGTGTGTCATTCAGATGCGACATGGGATGGTATGGCCAAGCACTGACAGGCCGAGGGTTTCTCTATGAACACCCAAGTCGACACCCACTTGATGAGTGTCTCTCACATGTGACATTTGGGGGGGGGGTCATGGGCAAACATGTTCTTAGTTAGAAGTCTGCTTCTCCAGTAAGAGTTTAATGGTGAAATTTTTAAAAATGTCCCTATTGTGAAAATCAAAAAACTTTGAATTCTGAAAAACAGCTGGTCCTGAGCATTTCGGATAAAGGATCATCTATTTGTACCGTGAGTAAAACCTGTTGCCTGGGCCTGCTTATACAGCAAAGTTTGCATGTCGCAAATCAGTTTGAATGGAGCTTTTAGGTACCAAAAATCAGTTAAATTTAAATCAGATGGTTTTGACAACACAGGCCCAATCTTATTGTAAGAAATATTGATATTGTCATCAAGGATATAAAAGAGTGGGCAGTTGGACAAAGACAAAGACCCCAGAGCTCTCTGCCATCAGCCAGAGCTAACAGCCCTCAGCTCGAGAGAGAGAGTGACTAGCTCTCACAGTCATCGGTAATTCCTGACAGAGGAACGACAAAGACGGCATTTCTGACAGAAGGATTGGAGGAAAAGCCGTTCCTGACACAAAATTGACAGAGGAGGCACTGAACATTCCACAAGACATGGAACCTGGCTGTAATTTCTAGAGACCAAATTCTATTTCTTCTATTGTATGAGTGGGACATTGGACAACATTCCATTAAAATCTTGTTTTATTTGGTAATAGTTCATAGTAAGAAGAGATTTATTTAGTTTGCTAATAGTTTCGTTTATTTATTTAACTCTAAGAGAACACATTAACTGTTACTTGTTGATATTAAAGTGAATATCGGGGATTTGTTTTATTTAACCACAAGAAGTTCTGAAAGTCAGGTTACACCACTTTTCACAGCATTTTTTACAGATTAGAAGGTGAGGTGCTCCTTTTGGGTATTTTGCTTTGAGTTCTCCAGAGTGCTTCACCTCCCCTTAATAACAGTTCGACAGCTCGGGGGCAGCATTTGGACATACCTGCAGGGATCTGGACAGATTTGAACAGACGTCGGGTATGAAAGGTCCCAAACAAACTTCGTGACTAGCGTCCTAAGTCTTAAAATAAAACATTAGTGACAATTGGAAAATCTGTTTAATTTCAGTTGCCTGTTGTGGGGTAAATGGAAAGTGGGGAAATGGGTCTTAACATTACTGAAGAGGTTCTGCGGGCAAAGATGCTTTCCAAATTTGCCAAGAAAGTTTAGAAAGACAGAAAATGGTGACAGTTTCGAATGAGCAAACAGGCCAAAAGTGGGTTTAACGAAGGATAGTTAAAAAAACTGAAAATTGTAAGGGAGTTAACCAAGCATTTAGCTGTGCCTAAAGTTGTAGGTATATAACTTTAAGTACAATGGAGTTAGAAAAAAAGAATTACAAATGCGAGAATTGGAGTCAGAAAGTGTAAAAGAGAGAGAGAGAGAGCAGAAAGGGGTCTGAAACAGATTGAATTACGGTTACATGCAGAGGAACGGGAAACGGAAAGAGGAAAGAAGATTCCCAGCAGAGGAAAAAGAGAAAGAGAGAGAAGAAAGGGATAAAGAGAGAGAATTTGATCTACAGAAGTTGGCAGTTAGACAGGAAAGTTGACATAACGGGATGCATGTGAAGTGAGAAGATAGGCTTAGTGAGGAGGATAGTGATAATGAATAAACCCAGGTAGCCAAAGGCTTGGTAGGGATATCTTCAAACATGTCAATACTTGATCAAAATTCGATGAAAAGGATGTGGAAGCCTTTTTTGTTTCCTTTTGAGAAATTGGCTCAACAGATGGACTGACCAGAAACTGCGTGGGTAAGATTAATTCAGAACATATTAAGGAGGCAGGGCTCGCGAGGTGTTTCCAGCGCTGTCAGAGGCGGTGTCAGGAGAATAGGAAGAAGTGAAAAAGGCTATTTAGAGTGAACAGATTATTACAAGTGCGAAAGAAAAACCCCAAGAGGGTGGAAATGAGGTACAAAACCTGAGGTGTTTTTACAGCAAAACGCTGGGATATACAAGGTCACAGTGCTGGTGGGTTAAGAAAGGCACTTGGAAAATGAATGGGGGAAAAAAAAAGAGGTTAAACCAGTGGGATTAGTTAAGGCAGTAAAGGAAATCCCAAGAGAAGTCGATGAACTGAAGGAGAGTAAGATAGTACTCGATCTTTTCAAAGACTTCACCTGCGGCAGTAAGATTTACTCAGGTAGATCAGGGGAATAGGGAAAAAAATTGAGAGTTAAGGGAGCTCGTGTGTTTCTAATAGTGAGAGACCTTAAAGATAACATTGAGGGCTGATTGTCAGGATGACCCAAATGATTGGGATAAAGATATCCCATTTTTTATTGTTTACTACCAGACATGGTAGAAATGAATCGACTCAGTTTGCTCCTTTTGAATTGATGTTCAGACACAAAGTGTGAGGTCCTTTCAAGGGAATTATGGAAAAGTTGACAGATCTGAAGTCAGAGATCTCACAATTGGATTATGTATCAGAGGCGAGAGACAGATTAAACAGAGTAGTTGAATTAGCTAGACAATATTTGAGGATGACACAGCACCTGGAAGAAGATAAGAAATCTACAGTACATACGTTTGACCCTGGGGGAAAAGGTTGGGGTCATTAACAATGATGGGAGATGCCTGTAAAGCGATGTTCAATGGTCACTCTCAGATTGAGGTGAAGTTGAGTCAGGTGGATTATCTGGTAATGATCCCAGAGAGAGAAAAAAATATTGGGTACGACATGTGAAGAAACTGAAACATTACTACGACAAGGAGAGTGAACTTGCAAAACAGGTATTAGTTACTGTCATTCAGAGTAGGAATCAATCCAGAGGATTTGGATTTTGAATGTGCCCCAGAGCAAAATGAATAATGAGAAAGTCCTCAAGGAATGGGATAAGGAAGTGAGCAATCTGACTACCGAACGGTGAACTGAATTGAAAGATTCGTTACAGAGTTGTGAGCACCTGTGTAGAAATAGAATGGGGATTTCTAATACTTTAGTATATGAGGTTGACGAAAGGAATGCTGCTCTGGTAAAACAGTACCCATTCCAGTGTAATCCTTTCAAAGCTCCGCAGGTTCAGAATGAAGTGCAAGTAATGCTCCAGGAAGAATTCTTGGAGACAAGTCAAAGCGAGTGAAGTTTGCCAATCGTGTTGGTTCTGAAGTCTGGGGGTACTCAATGATTCTGCAAAGATTATCAGAAGGACAATGCTATAACTAAATCTGATTTGGAGATGCCGGTGTACAAATCACACAACACCACGTTATAGTCTAACAGGTTTAATTGGAAGCATTAGCTTTCGGAGCGCCGCTCTTCTATCAGGACCACCATGTCAAATGTTTAGAAACCCTTCAAAATTACCATAGGCCCAAGCAATATAGGTGTTGGAGCTGTGTTGTTACAGGACAATGATTGTGGAATTGAAACGCCAAATCAGTAAATTTTTAAACAAAAATCAATATCCACCAGAGAAAATATTCCACCGTTGGAAAAGAGTTATTGAGTCTGGTCATGGCCTCACAACATTTTAATGTTCAGATTGAAAACAATGTATCAGAGATGATTGTGTATACCAATTACAATCCTTTGACATTCCTGGGAAGATTTGATGACAAGAGCATCAGACTATTTCATTGGAGTCTCATGTTACAAGTGTTTAAGTTTCAGAATGTATACGTTGTGTGTTGTGAAAATATTATTGCGATGCTTTATCCAGAGTTAAAAAGAAAAATGTTTGTATGAGACAGAAACAGTAGGGTTCTATACATATATATAGGAATTAGTATAAAGTGTAACTCTAGATTAATGAGCTACGGATCTGGTAATGTGATGGAGTTAAGTTTACAAAAAAGATAGAAGCAATTTTTTCACAATGATGGCCTACTTTTCCTTAATGGTGAAGGTGTTGTAAAGGTGGTTACAATGACTGTAGATTGGGGTGGGGGTGTCAAGAGGTTAGAATTTGCTGTTTGTAAAATTGTAAAATGGGGAAAGCATTACGTGATGTTTTTAAAAATTGATGCTTTTTCTGTGGTTAGAGATTTAAATGCAGTATGTAGAAAGCATGAAATGAAACATTTGTATCAAAAGGCCGTACAGTAAGGTGGTCAAGCAGCAAATTTTACCTGGACAACAGTCTTTTGAATTTCATCAATCAATTTGAACCAGGCATTTAGATACCAGCAATCCATTAAGTTAAAATCTGGCGGTTTTGACAACATAGGACTACTGTAAGAAATATTAATATTTCAACAAGGTTATAAAAGGGGGCAGTTGGACAAAGAATTCAGAGTTAACTGCCATCCACTAGAACTAACAGCCCTCAGCTCTAGAGAGAGAAATTGGTGCTCTCAGTCATCTATGTATGAGAGAAAGCACCATCTAAATTCCTGACAGAAGGACGACTCTGAAGACGTTCCCGACAGATCAACAGACGAGGCGCTGACCAGTCCGGAAGATACGTAACCTGGCTGGAATTTTGAGAGACTAAATTCAAGTTTTGTTATACGAGTGAAACTTCTATTTATTGGAACAGCACATTATTATAATTCATGTTTTATTCAGGAATAGCGAGTAGATAAAAGGGAATTATTTGATCTGTAAATAGTTTTGTTAATTTGTTCACTGCTCGAGTTGTATAAATAAATTATTACTTGCTAATTTTAAAGTGAGTGTCAGAGATTTCGTTTATATAACCACTAGAAGTTGCTGAAAGGCAGATGACACCACTTTTCACACCCTTTTTAAGATTAAAGGGTGAGGTGCTCCTCTGAGTTTTTGGTTTCAGTTCTCAATGGGGAGTCAACCTCCGCTGTGTAAGACCAGCCGGAACCAGAGCAGCCGCACCTGACATCACCACCCATCCCCTAACGATACCCTCTCAGACCCTCCTGCTGGGTAGAGATATCTCATTTATGGCTGCCATTGGGATGGATGGAGACTCTCTGTTGGGAAGGTCATCCACGAGGAAGATGAAGCACATTCACGTGACATACTGATATTCTTTCCAATCTGGCATCTTCAGCAGATAATTCACCTGACTTTATTTCTTTTCAATCTGATAAGAACTACTAAACTTCCTTTGAAGGGATTTCCTATCACTGGTAACAGCTTTACTTTATCCTCACGGGCAAATGGACAAATTTGAAATTTCTTACCTCTTTCTTTCTTCATTAGGTGCTGTGCCACCTTGCAACATTATCTAGCAAATACACCTGCTCTGTTTAAGCTGTCTCTCACCTCGGATACATAATCCAACTGAGAAATCTCTGGCTTCAGACCTATCAATTTTTCCTTAATTAATTTTAAAGGTCCTCATACCTTGTGTCTGAACATCAATTCAAATGGAACAAACTGAGTCAATTCATTTGTAGCATCTCTCATAGTGAACAACATAAATGGGATAACTTTATCCCAATCACTTGAGTAATCCTGACAATAAGCCCTCAACATGGTCTTTAGGTGCTGATGCCCCATTTCCAATCCTCACCGAGATTCAGGATGGTACACACTTGATGTAACGTGTTGAATGCAGAAACTATCTATGACATCCTTACATAATTTGATAGTAAAATTGGCCTTTCTGAATCTCGGAGTAATTCACAATGACTAAAGAAAGCAAGCATCTCCTCCATAACCTTTTTTGCCTCGACATTCCGTAATGGAATTGCCTCCAGCAACCTAGTAGACAATCCATTCTGGTTAGCAAATACTGGTTCCCACTTCTGGTTTTAATGAGGGGGTCATCATAATCATTTATAATACATGTAAAATATTCTTGAAAAGCGAGAATTGACAACAAAGGTACTGGTTTTATTCCTGCCAATGTTTTTTCTACCATCTAACATGTCTGAAAGGTGCAGCAAAATTCAACCACACCTTTCAGAGGGAATGCAAATATTTTCATCCCTCACTATTAGAGACACACTAGTTCTCATATCTCTTAATATGTATTTGTTTTGACTTATTCCCCCTGTTCTACCTGAGTAAAACTTACTCACAAAGGTGAAGTCTTTGGAAAGATCAAGCCGGTGACTAGGCTGTGCCCTCTCCTTCACCTCCTCGACGTCTCAAGATTTCCTTCATTGCCTGAACTAATCCGACTGGTTTAAATCCCACTATTTTATCACCATCTTCTTCCCAGTACCTTTCTGAAACCACTGGCACTGTGACTTTATGTGTCTCACATTATTGCTGTGAAAGCACTTGAGACCACTTTTCCATCCTATTGGGTTTCTACTTTCCCTGCCCAAAAGGAATTGGGAATATGGGATAGCGTTTTCACAGGGGACAGTGTGGGAGGAGGTGTAGTCTAGGTAGCTGCGGGAGTCGGTCGGTTTATAGTAAATGTCCGTGTATAGGAAGGGGAGGGCGGAGTATGAGATGGTCCGGGTGAATTTGAGGTTGGGTGGAAAGTGTTGGTAAAGTGGATGAACTGTTCAACCCCCGCGTGGGAGCACGAGGCAGCGCCGATACAGTCATCGATGTAGCGAAGGAAAAGGTGGGGGGTGGGGCCAGTGTAGCTGCAGAAGATAAACTGTTCCACATATCCTTTGAGGAGGCTGGCATACCTGGGGCCCATGCGGGTGCTCATGGCTACTCCTTTGGTTTGGAGGAAGTGGGAGGATTGGAAAGAGAAGTTGTTCAGGGTGAGGACCAGTTCAGTCAGTCGAAGGAGGGTGTCGGTAGAAGGGTACTGGTTGGTACGGCAGGAAAGGAAGAAGCGAAGTGCTTCAAGTCCTTCGTGATGGGGGATGGAGGTGTACAGGGACTAGATGTCCATTGTGAAGATAAGGCGTTGGGGACCGGGGAAGTGAAAATCACGGAGGAGGTGGAGGACGTGGGTGGCATCCCGAAAGTAGGTGGGGAGTTCTTGTACTCAGGGGGACAGGACCGTGTCGAGGTATGCAGAGATGAGTTCGGTGGGGCAAGAGCAGGCTGAGACAATGGGTCGGCCGGGGCAGTCAGGTGTGTGGATTTTGGGCAGGAGGTAGAAACGGGCGGTGCAGGGTTGTGGGACTATGAGGTTGGAGGCGGTGGATGGGAGATCCCCTGAGGTGATGAGGTTCTGGATTGTCTGGGAGATGATGGTTTGGTGGTGGGATGTGGGGTCATGGTCAAGGGGGCAGTAGGAGGAGGTGTCTACGAGCTGGCGTTCTCCCAGTTCCAACCTTCCAGAACAGCACTGTCCAACTTCCTTCACACCCATCCGCTCCACTCTCCCCTCCAACCTATTACGTTTACCCCCACCTCCATCCATCTATCACACTCAGCTACCTCCCCCCCAGCCCCATACCCCTCCCCCTCCCACCACCGAGGCTCCGAGCCTCATTCCTGAAGAAGGGCTTTCGCCCGAAACACCGATTTTCCAGCTCCTCGGAAGCTGCCTGTCCTGCTGCTTTTCCAGCTCCACACTCTCAACTCTAATCTCGATTATATGCAGTCCTCACTTTTGCCAATATTGCAAATGACTGTAATCTTGCCCTTGCGTGCTCTGGTAATTGAAATATTCAGTGTGTGTCAGCTCAGAAGATGGCAAAATAAAATTATATGAAAATTGAAAGATGAGGCTCAAATGAACCTGAAGGGCTGATTGTTATTACAAAAGAGATTTCATGAATGAAGGAGTCCAATCTTTTTGGTATTTTAACTAATTACATTCATAAATAATGTGGAATTAATGCACAGACTGTTGATTATGATCTCCAGAACGGTTCACAGAATGAAAGGAAAATGGTGATCCTAAGACAGATATCTTTGGATCGAGAGGGTGGAGATGTTGGCCAGGGGTTGCTCACACATAAATCCAGCAACATGGTGAACGGAAGTTACCCGAGCACCAACCACTGGCTCTTAGGGTGACAAAGTGCAAGTCCTTATTTTGAGGAAGAATAATGGGGTAGTCTGAAAGGTGCCCACAGTGGAAAGACAACAGCTCTCAGATGAGCAATGAACCTAGAAGAACAAGACACCACAGTTCGGGATGATTAGGCCAAAGGATAAAAATGCAGGATTCAATGTGCCATCAGCAAAAACCTTGGAGAGCAGACTTGACGATTTTGTGGGTCCCACATTTTTAAATGTGAAGAGGACTTTAAGACCTGGAAGAAATTGTCTGACTAGCATGAGCTTCTGTTTATGTCATAGATTCATGCAGCATGGTCCAACCAGTCTATGCCGAACAGAATCCCAAACAAAACTAATCCCTCCTGCCTGCTATTCTTGGGTATTTACTGTTATTTTTGTTCACTGTTCAGGAAACATCAAGGTCTGTGAGTGTGCACTTGAATTTTCACCTTGTATGGATTGTATGCCTGCTGTTCACTTTTTCCTAACCAAATGGTGTAAATTGTATGTTTGTTTTAACGAAACTAACAAAGGCATTAATTAGAGTCATAGAGATGGACAGCATGGAAACAGACCCTTCGGTTCAACTCGTCCATGCTGACCAGATATCCTAACCTAGTCTCAATCCATTTGCCAGCACTTGGCCCATATCCCTCTAAACCCTTCCTATTCATATACCCAACAGATGCCTATAAAAAGTTGTAATTGTACCAGCCTCCATTACTTCTTCTGGCAGCTCATTCCATGCACCCACAAACCTCTGTGTGAAAACGTTGCTCCTCAGATCCCTTTGAAATTTTTCCCCTCTCACCCGAAAGCTGTCCCTCTAGTTTTGGACTCTCGCACCCCAGGGAAAAGACCTTGTCTATTTAATCAAAGCCTTTCATGATTTTATACACCTTTATAAGGTCAATCCTCAGCCTCTGATGCTCCAGGGAAAACAACCCCAGTCTATTCAGTCTCTCCATGTAGCTCAAATCGGATTGATCATAGACTAGTGCTGGGCCAATGACTGTTGTCGAGGGCAGTAACCGGACAACACTTCTTCAATGCTTTGAGCATTCCCACCTTTCAGGCAGTGAGTTCCAGATACTCACCATCCTTCGGATGATATATATTTCCTCAAATCCCGATGAAAAACCCTCCTGATAAAACTCTCCTGTCCACGTTTTAAGAATTCTGCCATCTCTGTGCCTTTGACATTTGTGTCCCAGATAATGTTGGGGTAATTGAAATCTCCCACTCTTATGACCCTATGTGTTTTACACTTCTGTGAGATTGCTTACATATCAGTGTTCCCATCTCTCTCTGACTATTTGGGGTACATTAGACACCACCCACAATGCGATTGCCCCATTTTTATGATTAATGTTTGCCCAGATGGCCTGATCTGAGGTGCCTTCTAAGCTATGATCACTGCCTATTGCAGTAAGTGATGCCTTGATCAATATTGCAACACTGCCTCTGTTACACCCTGCCTTCTGGCCTGAAGCGTCTATACCATTGAATAGGCTCTCCATGATGCTGGTCTGATTTATTACCACTTCCACCTCTGTGCTCACTTCTACAACCAGGAATTCCCATGTCCCGCCTATCCCCTCACCCACCTCCAGTGTTCATCTTGTACTTGGACCCCTTCCACTTGCCTCTTACCTGCCCTCAATATCTTCACTGCCAACTGTCAGTGTAACGTTGGCTGTTGCAATTTCTCTGCTCCTCTCACCCATTCTCCCTGTCCCCTTCTGAAATGACACCACTTCGCGCTCTCAGGTTCAATTTGAAATTTGTCATCATACCAGCAGGCAGGGGTGGTGCCCTTGTAGCCTCGCAAATTGATCTTTACCTTGAAGGGGCTAAATGCCAACTCTCCAACACCTCTTCCAACCTCTTCCTGAATCATGCCCCCATATCCCAACATCAAGGCATCGTTTCCAGCAATTTCACTGTGATTGCCCGTCATGTTTGAGATTCCCACCACAATTGTTCTCACGCTTTTTCTAATCCCCACCTTGTGCACTTGAACTCTGGCTGCACTCCCCAGAGGAACTCTCACTGTTTTCCAACACAGAGAATTGCTTCCTAAGTGAGGTGCACCATGGGGCTTTCCTGAATCTCTGATTACCACTGACGGGTGATCAGTGTCAGTCAGAAACACTTCCTTATAGACCAGTGAGCCTGACGTTGGTGGTGGGCAAGTTGATGGAAGGAATCCTGAGGGACAGGATGTACATGTATTTGGAAAAGCAAGGACTGATTAGGGATATTCAACATGGCTTTGTGCATGGGAAATCATGTCTCACAAACTTGATTGAGTTTTTTGAAGAAATAACAAAGATGATTGATGAGGGCAGAGCGGTAGATGTGAAACATATGAGCTTCAGTAAGGCTCCACATGGGATACTGGTGAGCAAGGTTAGATCTCATGGAATACAGGGAGAACCAGCAATTTGGATACAGAACTGGCTGAAAGGTCGAAGACAGAGGATGGTGGTGGAGGGATGCTTTTCAGACTGGAGGCCTGTGACCAGTGGAGTGCCACAAAGATTGGTGCTAGGTCCACTACCTTTCATCATTTATATAAATAATTTGATGTGAGCATAAGAGGTGTAGTTAGTAAATTTGCAGATGACACCAAATTTATTAGTGAAGCGGATAGCGAACAAGGTGACCTCAAATTTCAACGGGATCTTGATCAAATGGGAGAATGGGCTGAGAAGTGTCAGATGGAGTTTAATTTAGATAAATGTGAGGTGCTACATTTTGGGAAAGCAAATCTTACTCGGACTTACACATTAATGAGAAGGTCCAAGGGAGTGCTGCTGAACAAAGAGATCTTGGAGTGCAGGTTCATAGCTCCTTCAAAGTGGAGTCGCAGGTAGATAGGATAGTGAAGGTGGTATTTGGTATGCTTTCCTTTATTTGTCAGAGTATTGAGTACAGGAGTTGGGAGGTCGTGTTGTGGCTGAACAGAACATTGGTTAGGCCACTGTTGGAAATATTGCATGCAATTCTGGTCTCCTTCACATCGTAAAGATTTTGTGAAACTTGAAAGGGTTCAGAAACGTTTTACAAGGATGTTGCGAGGGTTAGAGAATTTGATCTATAGAGAGAGTATGATTAGGCTGGGGCAGTTTTCCCTGGAGTGACAGAGGCTGAGGGGTTACATTATAGAGGTTTATAAAATCATGAGAGGCATGGATAGTATAAATAGAGAAAGTCTTTTCCCTGGGGTCGGGGAGTCCAGAACTAGAGGGCAAAGGTTTTGGGTGAGAAGGCAAAGATATAAAAGAGACCTAAGGGGCAACATTTTCATGCGGAGGTTGGTACGTTATGGAATGAGCTGCCAGAAGAAGTGATGGAGGCTGGTACTATTGCAACAATTAAAAGGCAGCTGGATGGGTATATGCATTGGAAGAGTTTGGAGGGATATGGGCCGGGTGCTGCCAGGTGGGACTCAATTGGGTTGGGATATTTGGTCGACATGGATGAGTTGAACCGAGTGGTCTGTTTCCATGCTGTACATCTCTATGACTCTATGATGTGTGCAATAAACCATTCTTGAGGTTCTCAGAGGATTAAGTGTTAATTCTGTGTTTTGGTTTGTAGGCATCTGCATTTGTCAGTTGTTATATGTTCTCCTTTCTAATTTATATGATGTGTTTCAAGATCTGGTAATACTTTGAGTTTAGTTTGTATTTTGGGAACTTGTGGTGATTTGAAACTGTAGTGTGTGCCTGTGTCAGAGTGCAAAATGTATAGTTAATGTATTGTCCTTTTAAGGAACTTTGGATGGTTGTGTAAAGGAAAAACTGTGACAAAATATTCATTTCGAATTTCACTCTCATAGCTTGATTAAAAATTACCTCTTGGAATTGACAACAGCTGATTAAAATTAATTGAAGAAATAAAATTAAGATGTAACTAATCTGCTCAATCTTCAAATTAGAGTATTGTGTTTGGATTGTGGAAAGAGTCTCGGTAAATTATAATTTTAGAAACTTTATGTTTTAGAAAGCACCCTTCACCATTTACTTTGTCTCCTGCCATTAAGCCAATTATATATCGAATTGGCAAGCTCACCCTGAATCCCAGTAGTTTACCATGTGAAAGCTTGTGAAAGACTTTACTCAAATCCAAATAAATAATGTCGACTAATCTGTAATCAACCACCTTCCTCAACAAAAACTCATTCATGTTGTGAGACTTGATTTTCCTCACACATAACCCTGCTGACTATCCTTACTCAATGTATGCCTCTCTCAATGTCCACGAACCCTATCTTTGATAATCACCTCCAACAATTTACCAAAACCAAAGTCAGCCTCACAGGTCTATAGTTCCCTGCTTTCTCCCTACAATCTTTCTTGAACAAAGGTACAATGCAGCCACCCTCCAGTCAACAGGCATCTCACCCATTGTTATAGATGATGCAAATATTTCTGCAAGAGGACTCATTAGTTCCTCCCTTACTTTCCACAATCTTCTGGAATACATTTGATGATGTCCCACCTTTATTTTCTCGAAGACCTCCCAAATTTCTTCGTCTTTAATGTGAACTGTTTTTAAAACATTTAAGTTCATTTCCCTATATTCTCTAGAAACTGTTTCTTTCTCCACAGTAAAAACTGACGTAAAATATTCATTTAGTTTCTTTCCCATCTCCCGCAGTTCAACACAAATGAACTCCTTTAAGAGGCCATACCCTCTCTCTAGTTGCCATCTTGCTCTGAATGCATTGGTAGAATCACTTTGGATTATCCTTAACCTTATCTTCCAATGCTAACTCAAACCCCCTCTTTGCCTTCCTAATTTCTCTCTTAAGAATGCTCCTACAATCTTTATATTGATTAAGAGATTCAACTGAACCAAGTTGTCTGCGTTTAAAATAAGGTTCTCTCTTATTTTTGACAAGAACCTCAATATCTTTATTCAGCCATAGTACCATACTCTTAGCACCCTTACCCTTCACTCAAACAGGAATAAAATGCCTCTGAACTTGCCATCACACTCTTGAATGCCTCCCACCCGCCAGATGTCCTTTTACCTGCAAACAGTCCACTCCAATCAGCTTTTGAAAGTGCTTTTTCACAAACCATTAAAATTTACCTTTTTCCAGTTAAAAATTTTGATATTTTTATGGAAGGCTTCTCCTTGTTCATAACCATTTCATAACTGAACTTTGATTACTTGACTCAAAGTGTTCCCCTGGCTTTACTTCAGTAACCTGTCCTGCCTTATTACCCAAAGGAAGGTCTTGTTTTGCTCCTTCTCGAGTAGGAACATCCACATCTTGAGAAAGAAAATTTTCTTAAACATATTTGACAAATTTTCACCATCCAAACTTTTAATACAATGATAACTCCAGTCAATGTTTGGAAAATTAAAATCCCCCATCATGAACAGCCTTATTGTCCTTGTGCGTATTGGAGATCTCCCGATATACTTGTTTCTCAATTTCTCTCTTACTGTTGGGGAGCCTATTGTACAATCACATCAAAGTGACCTTTGCTTTCTTATTTGTTATTCGTTCCCATATATTTTCACTGGACGATGTAAAGAGAAAAAACCAAGTGCTGCGATACTGTCCTGATCAGACATTCCCAGGACAGGGACAGCACAGGGTGAAACATTGCAGAGTGGGTTTTGATCAATTTCAAAACTAAAAATAAAGTTGCCCTGACTCTGTTAAACAAAACCAAAAGTGCTATTCCTATGGGGAGAGAAAACAAAAGATGAACAAGCCAAAAAAAAGGCTCTACCTTGATGGTCCTCATCGACCTCTTTTGGAGCATGGACAACAAGGGGCCAAAGTAAAAATAAACTCCAGCAAATTCAAAGAAAACAAATAATTAAACAAACAATTAAACAACCAAGTAAATAAATCCTCACTGCCCCATCCCTAATGAACACTCCCAGGACAGGGAAAACGATGGTTTAAAATCCAAGGTAGAAAAAACAGCCCTCTTCCTGGGGCACCAGACTGAAAATAAATACAAACTGAATGGGCCAAATGTAAACTGCTACTACAGAGACAATTCACTAAATGAGAATATCATTATCCACACTGATAATACACTTCAGCCCCCACGGCGCCCAGCAGTCTCAAAGGCCTCGACTGTACTGGTGAGCACTGTGTGTGCTCCCTCTCCAGGGACACGTGACCATGGATGGAACTGTGAAAGAGGGGCACACAATCTGGAACAATGAGCTCCCCTTCGGCCTGCTGCCTGTTGATGGTGATCTTGGCCAGGCCCAGGAGCAAAGCCATGAGAAAATTCAGACTTGTCTACCCCTCCCCCACCGGGTGCTCATGGATCAGGAGTGTGGGGCTGAAGTGCAACCAACAACAGCACCTTTAAAGAGCGAAAAAGGTGCTGCAAACAGATGCACCATCTCCTCCAGGCCACAGAACATGCACGTGGTCTGGCGCCTGGTAAAATTACTCATTCACTCAGATTGCTGCATGTAGCGTTCTCCACCCCAGATCCCCGATGTAAGAGGAGAGGACACCTTCGTAGACGGCCCTCCATTGGAGAACTCAGCCACCGTAGAGTGAAACATTACACCAAGGCACGTCCAGGTGGTGGGTGAAAGCGCAGCAGTGGAGAGTGTATATACAAATAACACCACCGTGCAGTTCAAAAGGGCACCGGGAGGATATCTCTGAGATGACTCAGACTGTGGAGCACCCATGTCACAGGGGAGAGTCAGCTGTGTACGGTACATTGTGAAATTCTGGAGAGATGGTGATCAGTTTGTCTGGAAGGTCACTGCACACCTGAGCTGCCTCGAGTGTACGTGAGGTGTGGGGGCTGAATGCCTTGTCCATCAGACTCTGGATGGCTCGGGGCACGAACCAGAGGGGGACCGACACCCTTGCAGTCAACCTTGTGGGTGTTATCCAGTCCACTCCTCTGCCATCCAGTGGGTCCCTGACTCTGGTCATCCCTCTAACCCGAGCTCTGTCCTCCCCCAGCCAGCACAATCCGTGTTCAGAAACCTGTTCCTGAGCAGGGCTCCCTGATGAGAGCCAGCTCTCCCACAGAGGGAATAGCTCCGACTCGAGCTGAATGTGTCCCAGACTGTGATCAGGTTCAGATAGAAACCAGACAATCCCTGAAAGATGACCTGAGACTGGGACCAATCCACGAACATGAATTGCGTGTTGGAACGGAGGTCGTGCACGTGTTTGAAGAAATACACCATGAGACTCAATGTAAAGGTGTCACTACAGGGTCTGAAGGTGGGGAGTCTTTACCTGGGTGCAATATCACACCAGCGGCTGACCACCCTCCTCAAGCGGGAGACTCAGAACCACAGCAGTGACTCAGCGCTGTCTCTTGTCCCAGAAAGACCCAACGAGTTTTTACTGGACAGTGGTGAGGAAGCCAGAGGGATCAAACTGACCAGCCAGTACCACAACATGGCTGCCACCAATTGGTTTGTGACTCGCAATCACATTGAATAGGACAACACATAAACTAATGCTTTCCAGATCAGAGACGAGGGATTCATCATCAGTCAGCGGCACAAAGATCTTCTGGCAGACCCTGTTTCTTTTTAACAGTGAGCAGAAGGAGGGGCCACCACGGTTGAGATCCCGAAGAATCCATACCCGTAATCTCATCCCGGTACTCAATGAGATCCAAAGCCTCCCTGCTTCCTTCTCCATCCAGTCCAGAAGTGATGTCGCGAGTCCCAGAACTACTTGTCATCCTGCAGCAGCTTGTTAAAATGAAAGCACACGGTCCTCCCTCCGGTGCTAAATGGACCGTGCTCTGCTCAGACCAGGCTGTGATCAGAAAACTGCACTTGCTGCATGGAGGACTTCAGAACACAGGAGGCATATGCCCTGGAAATGGAGATGCAGTCAATGCTGGACACTCCAAGCTCTGATTATGACCAACTTTGCCTTCCTTAGTCTCTCAAAGAGCTCTGCCAAATGCTCCATGTGATCTTTCCATGAATGGCTAAAGATCGTCAAGTCATCCATGTAGGTGACACAATTAGACCAGAAGACCTAGGATCAGGAATTAGGCCATTCAGCCCATTGAGACTGCTCCACCATTCATTCATGTCTGATACGATTCTCAACCCCATTCTCCCACTTTCTCCCATAACCTTTACTCTCCTTGATACTCAAGAACCTATCTATCTCACTCTTAAATTTATTCAATGACGTTGCCTCCATAGCCTTTTATAACAATGAATGCCATAGATTCACCATTCTCTGGCTGAAGAAGTTTCTCTTTATCTTCGTTCTAAAAGGTCTTCCCTTTAGCCTCGGTGTATGCCCTCAACATCTAGTGTCTGTTATGAATGGAAATATTTTCCTGACATCTACTCAGTCTAGGCCATTCAGTATTCTGCATGTTTCAATTAGATATCCCCCTCATCTTTCTGAACTCCATTGAGTTTAAACCCAGAGTCCTCAAACATTCCTCAGATGATATTCTTTTCATTCCTAGAACTATTCTCATAAATGTCCTCTGAACATGCTCCTGGGCCAGTATCCTTCCTGAGAAATGGGACCTAAAACTGTACACAATACTCAAATGTGGTCTGACCAGAGCGTAATAGAGCATCAGAAGTACATCCTTGTTTTTATATTCAAGCCCTCTCAAAATAAGTGTTGTCATTGCATTTGCCTTCCTAACTACTGACTCAACCTACAAGTTTACCTTGAGAAAATCTAAGACAAAAACTCCCAATTCTCTTTGCACTTCAGACTTCTGAATTCTCACCCTATTTAGAAAATAGTCCATGCCTCTATTCTTCCTACCAATGTATATCACCACACACTCTCCCACATTGTACCTCATCTGCCACTTCTTTGCTCACTCTCCGAATCTGTCCAAATCTTTCTATAGCCTCTCCATCTCCTCAATGTTACCTGTCCCTCTACCTCACATCAAAATCCAAATCATCTGGATTTGATTCATCACCAAGTGGCATGAGCTAATACCTGTTTTTCTAGCTCTCTTACCCTGTAATAGTATTGTTTCAGTATGTTCACATGATATACCCAATAATTTTGTTTCCTAGCTGGCATCTTTACCAGATAACTCCCCTGACTTAACTACTTCTCAATCTGGTACGCATCACTAGACCTTGCTTTGAAGGGATCTCCCGCCATTGGTAACAACACCGATCATCCTCACAGGCAACTTCATCCTCACAGGCAAACAAACAACTATTAGATTTCTTAGCTGCTTCTTTGTTCAATAAGTGACGTACCAGATTCAAATATTGTCCAGCTAATTCACCTACTCTGTTTAATCTGTCTCTGACCTCAGATACATCATCTAACTGTAAGATCTCTGACATTTCCTTAATTATCAGCTTTTCCTAAATTTTAAAGGTTGTCTTACTTTGTCCGAACATCAATCCAAATGGAGTGAACACAGTCGATTCATTTGGAGTATCTCTAACAGCAAGTAATATAAAGAGGATACATTTAACCCAATCGTTTGGTTAATCCTGGCAATAAACCTTCAACGTGGTCTTTAGGTGCTGATGCTATTTTTTCAATGATCCCCAAGATTCAGGATGGTCCGCATTTGATGCATAAACTATCCATGTTCTTCTTCAATAATTTGGCAGTAACATTTGACCCTTGGTCTGACTGAATCTCTGAGTCATCTGTCATGAGTAAGGAAAGCAAGGAACTCTTCTACAACGTTTTTACCTTGAAATTCCAGAATGGAATTGTTTCCAGAAACCTAGTGGACACATCCATTATGGTTAGGAAATTCAGGCTCCCATATCTGGTTTTGAGGTGGGGTGGGTCTACACTATTATAATTCATGCAAAACGTTCTTCAAATGAGAAGTGGCACCAAAGGTGCTGGTTTCATCACTGCCTGTGGTTTTCTTGCCATCTGACACATATGAAAGGTACGGCAAAATTCAACCACATCTTTATGTAATCTAGACCAACATGTTTCGACATCTTAGCCTGGGTCTTCCTCACTTCTAGATGACCTACCCCAGGCAGCTTGTGTACTTCCTGTCTGTATTCTACCAACAACTTATCTGGTGAACTTCACATGCCTCATCTGTGCTAATCTGCCAAGGGCACCATTTCCACCTTAAGATTTTATCCTTAAAATAATAGCTTTCTGGAATACACTGATTCTATTTCCGAGTCGGCTTTATGATGACAACCTTTATTGTCTCATCGTTTTGTTCTAACTCCTTTGATCTTTCAGAACTAAACACCTCTGTCTGATCCTCTACCTGCTTCGGTTTTTCCTTTACTACCTAATCAGAGTGTCAGCTGACTCGACCTCATATCCTTCATCTTTTCTTTTAACTCCTCAGTTCCCTGGTTTTCATTTGTTTCCTCCATTCCACTACAATGGGCCTCATTCCCAGCTGTGATCCGGCTATATCATTTCCAAGAATTAACTGGATTCCTGGAATAGCTAATTTTCCGGTCTCTCCCACTATCACATCCCCAAATTTGATTGGACTTTCTAACCTTACCTTACTCAGGGGAATACCACTCCTCATCTTTCCATTTATTCCACAGATTACCACACACTCAGACAATATTTCAGAAGGATTGCAAATATTTTCATCTCTCACTATTAGAGACAGACTATTTCCATACCTCTCAATATTTTGTTTATTATCTATTCCCCCTCATCTACCTGAGTAAATCTTGCCCACACAGGTGACGTCTTTGAAAAGATCAAGCGCTATCTTATTATCCAGCCTGTGACTAGGCTGTGCACTCTCCTTCAGCTCCTTAACTTCCCTTGAGATTTCCTTCACTGCCCTAGCTAATCTGACTAGTTTAAATACCACTCTTTTCCCACATTCTTCTTCCCAGTGCCTTTCTTAAACCACTGGCATTGTGAACTTGTGTGTCTCATCTTGTTGCAGGAAAGAAAACCCTGAGGTCTTTCACCTCTTTTCCACCCTCTTGGATTTCTTTATTCATCGTGGTAAACTGTTCCCAGTTGTTTATTGTAGGATCTCCCTCTTTCCCAATTTCTATTCCTCACGGAACAAAATTGCTGTCAGAAGCTGGATTTCAATTTATGTATAATTGCATATTCATCTACCATCTCTTCAGCCCTTCTTGCTGTTTTAACTTACTGTTCCTCAACATGAGTTGTCATCAATTCTGGAAGTGAGTTTTTAAACTTCTCCAGCAGAATACATCTCTTTGAGCCTCACATCTTTTCTATTTTTACTTTTCTCAACTATCTATTGAAATTGCTCGGTTTAATTCTTTCAAACTCACTGCAAGTCTGATATGGTATATTTCTTACATTTCTGAACCATTGTCTGTACCCTTCTGGTAACAATTGTTAGGCACTCGACATAGACTTTTTTACTTCTTCATATATCCTGACACCTACTCTGACAGCACTATACACAATTCACGAACTTTGTTTGGATCAACAAAGCCCACATGGTTACTGGCCACTTTAATTGTTTAGCCATTTTCTCAATTGAGATGAAAAAGGCTTCTATATCCTTCTCATCATATGGAGGTAATGCTGAGATATATTTAAATAGGTCCGCACTCGGCATTTGGCAACAGTGATTTAGCTGATCACCGTCCTCCTCACGAAACCTACCTTCATCTCTATCCTTTTGAACCAACTTTCCTGTCTAATTGTTAACTTTTGTAGTTTTCTCTCTCTCTCTTTTTCCTTCCTTCTGCAAGGCCCTTCCCCGCCTGCTCTGTTTCCTCAACTTTAACTGTAAGTCAATGTTTCAGTTCCCTTTCTAACTCGAATTGTCTTACTTGCTGTTTAATTTTCTCTCACTTCACTGTACTTGACTGTAGGGCTTTTGCCCGAAACATCGATTTTCCTGCTCCTTGGTGCTGCCTGACCTGCTGTGCTTTTCCAACACCACTCTGATCTAAACTCAGTTTGTCTGGAATACTTAAATGCATGGCTAACTCCGTTACAATTTCGGCTTTTTAATTGTTCCTCATTCAACCCAATTTCAGCTTGTTTGCTCATTCTACAAGCGTCACCTTTTTCTGATTTTTCTCAACTTTCTTGGAAAATTTGAGAAGCATCTTTGCCCCTGAACCCCTTTCGCAATGCTCTGAGCCATTTCCCCATTTTCAATTTAACCAACAACAAGCAACCAAAATTAAACAGATTTTCCAGTTCTGACTTGCATTTTGTTTTAAGATCTAGGACCTTAGTCCAGGGGTCTGTTTAAATCTGCTTGGACCTTTTGTATCCTAAATCTGGAAAAAAATCTGTCCAGATCCTGGACTAGCGTCACCAGTCTGTTGTAAAGCAGAAGTTGACCCCTCTCTGAGACCTAAAACCAAAACACTAAGAGGTGCACCACATACTTTAATTTGTAAAAAAAACAAGTGTGAAAACTGATGTAACCTGCCTTTCAACAACTTCCAGTGTTTAAATAAAATATGTCCCTGACACTCACATTATCGAGAGCGAGCGAGAGAGAGGTGAGAGCTCTTCTCTCAGTCAGACGGCTGTAATCTCGGAAGTCTTTATCTGACTGCCCCTTCTTTTATGCCCTTGATAAATATATTCATATCCTTTACAATAGAATTGGTCCCATGTTGTCAAAACCATCAGATTTACATTTAATTGATCTTTAGTATCAAAGTACCTGTTTCAAATCAATTCGCTAAATTCAAAAGACTTATCTTGGTCATAACTGATGCTTGCTTTGCTAATGATATGACTTTCAATGCAAATGCTTCTGCTTGGGCTCTCTACGTACTGCTTTAAATCTCTAGGCACAAAAAAGCATCATCTTTTAAAGGGACCACAGAATGCTTTCCCCATTTTACAAACATCAAATTCTGACTTCCTGCCTCCCAATCTAAACTTTGCATCTACACCGGTCTCTGAGGCAAGGCAGTTCCTCCGGATGTGCCTCACCTCCTTGCAGGAATGACATAACACAGGCTCCACCAACTAGAACACCCAGTAAGCAGCACTCAAAGGAAAGTGCCCTCCGGGACAACCACCCGGGTCAGGCAGACAAACCCTTATAACCAGCAAGAATAACCACGTATCAAGCGGGCCTCCTTGAGACTGTGCGAGATAAGTGGCTCTCCAGCCCCATCTACGGCACTTTTTATTTCCCTTCCCAGGAACAAAGACACGGAGGAGTCTGTCCAAAACTTTTTCATTCAACTTTGCATAGTCGGGTGCTGTTCCCAAAGGTACACACACACAAGCATAGTAATCTCCACGCATTATATACACGTATATGTGGGCTGGGTCTACTGCTGCTGCCTTGACCAACGAGTGCTCGGATTCCCCACTGTTTTCCTTATTTGGGTTCTGGTGCCTGCGATTATTTTGTTATTCACTTGGCCAATCAGTGTTTGAGCTTCCCGTTCTTCCCTTATATGGATGATGTTGTACAACTGTGGTTAAGGGCGGCCTCTCAACTATCGAGGAAAGCTGTTACAACTGTTTCATTCATATAAACGTGGGGGAGGTCCGGCAACAGTTTCGAGTGTCTGCTTGTGTTTACTATGAGGTAGAAAAGACTAAAAGGCAGCTAACCGTCTACCCCCTACATGCTTGTGTTCACTATGAGGTAGAAAAGACTAAAAGGCAGCTAACCGTTTAAAAATTACACTACCTCCTACAAGACTGAGCAGTCGTGACATGACATTCAACTTTACCCACCCGGGCTGGAGGAGGTGGTGGAGAAGGAGCTCAGACAGAACAAAGAGGGAGACATTAGATAAAATGTCCTTGAGTTCCACTTACCCACGTTCTCACCGTATCCCTTAATTCCTTTGCTGTTGAAACAAAAATCTCTCTTTGCCTTAAACTGTACTGAAGTAGTGACAATTACTTCACTGGACAAGGAATTCCACAGATTAACAACCCTCGAGGTGAAGAAGTTCCTTCTCAATTCAGTCCTAAATCTGCTCCCTCTAATCTTGAGTCTATGCCCTTCGGTCTTGGTTTCAACTGCCTTGGAAACATCCTCTCTTCATCTGTCTTAACTATCCCCTTCATAATTTTATATGTTTCTAGTAGATCACCTCCCCCACTTTCTTCCCAATACCAGTGAATATAATCCCAGACTACTCAGTATCTCCTCATAAGCCAACCCCCTCAACTTCAGAATCAACCTCGTGAACCTCTCCTCTGCACCCCGTCCAGTGCCAGTACATCCCTTCTCAAATAAGCAGAACAAAACTGCACACAATATTCCAGGTGTGGCCTCACCAGCACCTTGTACAGCTGCAACATAACCTCCCTGCTTTTCAACTCAATCTCTTTAGCAATGAAAGCCACAATTCCATTTGCTTTCCAAATTACCTGTTGTACCGACAGACCAAACTTCTGTGATTCATGCACAAGGACACTCAGGTCCCTCTGCATAGCAGCACGCTGCAACCTTTAACCCTTCAAGTAATAATCCTTTTTACTGTACTCCTACCAAAATGGATGACTTCACATTTACTAATATTGTATTCCATCGGCCAGACCTTTGCCCACTTCAAGTAATTATGTTCCTCTGCAAAGTTTCACAGTTCTCTGCACGCATTGCTTTGCCACTCATATCAGTGTTAACTGTAAACATTGACACAGTACACATTATCCCCAACTCCAAATCATCTCCATAAATTGTGAAGAATTGCAGTCACAACACTGATCACTGAAGCATACCACTAGTTTCTGATTGCCAGTCAGAATAGCACTCATTTATCCCCATTCATTGCTTCCTATTAGTCAACCAATCCTCTGTCCATGCTAATTCTTTACCTCTAACACAATGCATCTTTATCTGATGCAGCAGCCTCTTGAGTAGCACCTTGTTGAAGGCCTTTCAGAAATCTAGGGAGACCACATCGACTGGGCCTCCATTGTCCGCCTTGCTCATAATGTATTCATAGCATTCGAGAAGATTGGTTAAGCGTGACCTGTCCTTCATAAATCTATGCTGTGTCTGCCCAACAGGACAATTTCTTTTTAGATGCCTTGCTATTTCTTTCTTGATAACAGACTCAAGCATGTTCCTTCCTACAGAGGGAGAGCTAACCCCTCTATAATTCCCCATCTTTTGTCCACCTCCCTTTTCAAACAGTTGTGTCACATTTGCTGTTTTCCAATCTGCTGGAACTGCTCCAGAGTCCAGCAAATTTTGGAAAATTAACACAAGGGCACTTGCTATTTCTTATAGTACACTGAGATGCAATCCTTCAGGGCCAGGAGACTTAGCTCCATCAGCTGGCCCAATACCTCTTCTGTAATAATGTTTCCAGGACCTCACCGCCCTTTGTCTCTTTGTCAATTACTAGTATATTATTAATGTCCCCCACTGTGAAGACCGATACAAAATACCTGCCCAAAGCCTCAGCCAGTTCATCATATCCCATGACTAAAGGCCCCTTCACATTCTCTGAATGACCACTCTATGTTTTACATATTTGGAGAAACTTTTGCGATCTGTCTTTATATTCTGTGCTCGTTTTTTTTCTCACATTCTATCTTTCTTTTCTTCCAATCTCTTTTTGTGTCTTTCTTGTTAGCCTTTAAAGTTTTCCCAATCTTCTGGTTTTCTGCTGTTCTTGGTCACATTGTATGCCTTCTCTTCAATTTGATAGCCTCCCTTATTTCCTGAGACACCCATGGCAGATTACCCCTTTTCTTACAGTGCCTCCTTTTCACTGAAATATATTTCTGCTGAGCACTCTGAAAAATTGTTTGAAATTCCTGCCCTGCTCATCAACTGTTCCACCATAAAATCTTTGTTTCCAGTCTACTTTAGCCAAGTCCTCCCTCACTCTATTGCAGTTCCATTTTTTCAAGCACAGGTCCCTGGTATTTGATTTTATCTTTACAATCTCCAGCTGCATTTTTGAAATTCAACCATGCTATGTTTGCTCCTTCCAAGAGAATCCCAAAATATGAGGTCATTAATTATTCCTGCCCCATGACACAGGACCAAATCTAAGATAGCTTGCTCCCTTGTCGGTTCCTTTACATATTGTTCCAGAAAACAGTCATGGATACACACAACAAAGTCCTCCTCAAGGCTACCCTGACCGAGCTGGTTTGGCTGCTCGACATGTGGATTAAATTTCCCCATCGTAACAGATGTATTATTTTTACAGGCATTAGTTATTGCTTTATTTATTGCCGGCCCAATGTGATATTATTTGGTGGCGTATAGACTACGCCTATCATTGATTTTTTTTTCTTAGAATTTCTCATTTCCAACTGAATGGATTCAATCTTATTCTCCGTAGAACCTCCATCATCACCACCCTGATGTTGTCCATGAATATCAGTGCTACAGCATCTCCCTTACCTTCCTGTCTGTTCTTCCAAATGGTCTGATACCCCTGGATATTTAACTCCCAGTAGTGACCATCCTGTAACCATGTTTCCATAATGGCTACCAAATCATTTGCATTCACAATGATTTGTGCCATGAACCCATCAGCCTTGTTACAAATGCTATGAGCTTTCAGGTAAAGTGCCCTTATGTGAGCTTTCCACCCCTCATGATTCCCAAATCACCAATAATATCTCCTGAGTTATCCTTTCTTTTTACTTCTTTCACAGTCTGTCTTGAACTTAAACCCTCCTGCACACAAGCTAACCTGCTGCTTACCATTTTACTTATCAGCATATTGTCGTTTTCCCTTTCCCTTCCCCCAACGCACTGGTTTAAAGTCCCAGTGACCACCTTATTGATCCTTTTCACGAGAACACTTGTTCCAGGTCGGTTCAGGTAGACACCGTCACATTGGTACACATCCCCCCAGGTCCAAAACTGATGCCAATGTCCCATGAAATGAAACCTCTCTTTCCCCCACCACACCCTCAGCCACGTTTACTTCTCTAATGTTCTTACCTCTAAGCTAATTTGCATGTTGCTTTGGCAGTAATCCAAAGGTTATCAGCCTTGAGGATTAGTTCCTTAATTTTGTTCCTAGTGCTTGATAATCCCCAAAAATGTGCTCCTTCCTTGCCTTGCCTACGTTGTTTGTCCCAGTGCGGATCACAACAACTGGATCCTCCCCTTCCCGCTCCAATATCCTTTCAAGCAGATCGGAGATGTCTTGCACTCTGGCATCAGGCAGACAACACACCATGTGGGAATTCTGATCCGGCTTGCGAAGGATACTATCGATCCCCCTAATTATAGAATCCCCTATAACTACCACTTGTCTTTTTGCTCCCCTCTCTTGAATGGTCTTCTGCACCATGGTGCCGTTGTCAGCTGGCTCATCCTGCGAGCAGTTCTTTTCCTCATCCAGACAAGGAACAAGTATCCCATACTTGTTGGATAAGGTCAAGAGCTGAGGCTACTCCATTCCTGAACTCAGGATCCCCCACCTGCCTCACTTGCAGTCACACCATGTTGTCCCTGATCACGAGCTGAATTTGAATAATTTAATCTACCAGGTGTGACTGCCTCCTGAAACAAAGCATCCAGGTAACTCTCCCCCTCCCGGATATGTCACAGTGTTTGAAGTTCAGAATCCAAATCATCAACTCTGAGCCGGAGATCCTCCAGCAACCAACACTTGCTGTAGATGTGGTCACTGCCATTCACAAGGGGATCAGCCAGCTCCCACATCATACAGCTGCAGCACTTCACCTGCACAGCCATCTCTACTTAGTTAATTACTTTATTAATTTAGAGTTAATTAACATCTAATGCTTCTTTGCTCTCCTCACGTTTCGCCGCTGTCCGAATATATCAGTTCACTCACCATCCTGGAACACAATTTGACCGCTCACGCTGAAAATGGAGGCTGCTTACTCTCAAGTTAAGTCCTTTTCGAGGGAAATTTACCTTCCCACCTGTTCCCTGCTCCTTACTCTCACTGCTCCCGAAAATGGAGGATGCCACACCCCCACATAGGAACAACTGACTCTTACTCAACTTGTTGTTTTATAACACCCCACAGTTACCATAGATACACCTTCGCCCCCCCCCAAAACCAGGACCACTACCTCCCCTTGCACAAAGCACAGAAAAAAACTGAGAGTCTTAAAATCTGATTCTAATAATGTGGAAATAGGCCATTCGGCCCAACAATTCTAGACTGACTCTCCAGATAGCAGCCCAAACTCAACCACCTTCCTTATCCCTGGAAGCCTGCATTCCCTACGACTGATCCACTTAACCGACGTATCCCTGGACACTGGGCAGTTTAGGTAAAAACAATGACTGCAGATGCTGGAAAGCAAATACTGGATTAGTGGTGCAGGAAAAGCACAGCAGTTCAGGCAGCATCCAACAAGCAGCAAAATCGACATTTCGGGCAAAAGCCCTTCATCAATCCACCAAACCTGAACATCTTTAGACTATCGGAGGCAGACATACAGACCTGGGGAGAACATGCAAACTCCACACAGGAAATTGCTGGAGGCTGGAATTGTACCAGAGTCACTGGTGTTGTGAGGCAAGAGTACTAACCACTGAGCCATGGTGTTCAGCCCTACCAGTCAACACAGTGCCTTAGACTACAAGTCCCAAGTCACAGGCCTTAAACAAGAGTTGTCCTAATCTCAAAGGCAAGTCACTAGCAGATGATACAGGTCACAGTCTAGAAATAGTAACATTGGGAGTTCCCAGGCTCAAGACTCTAGCGTACAGTGACTAACGAAGAAGAGTTCAGGACCTAAGTTGTTATCGTCCAGACCAGCAGGCAAACCTGACAGTGACCCCCCATGACTGAGATTCCCACCACTATTGTTCTTCCACACTTTCTGATCCCCACCTTGTGTAGCTGAGCTCAGGCTGCACTCCCCAGGGCCGTCACTCTCACTGTTTTCCAACACAGGAAATGGTTTTCTGAGTGAGATGCACTGTGGGCCTTTCCTGAATCTCTGACTACCACTGACTGGTGATCAGTGTCAGTCAGAAACACTTCAGCTGCCAGGTGACCACACCCAAGCTCTAAAGCCCCATTCTGAAGCTGATCAAACCAGTCCTACATCCTGCAGACGTGGTCAGGGAAGGTGAGTGCAGACCCCGAGCCTTGCCCTCTCTCCATCTGCTGCCCTGTGGAGAGATGACCCCAATGGTCCAGCAGTCACTACTCCCAGAATGGGAGTGCATTTATGTGACACGTGCTGGTACAACAACACTGCTGCAGTTTATTTAAAGTGAAACAGAATCTTTATTTACAAGAACATTAATTATTTACACTATGTACAAATATAACAGAGAGACAGGTCTATTGATTTTATGAACTGCACACTCTGGATGAGTGTACAAAGTTGTATACTTTTGGATCAGTTTCTAAGAAAAGGTAAGTATCTGGAGGAGATCAATTCTTCCTATAAATGTCCACGATCTGGAGAAGATCAATGCTGAGACAATGTTGAGGTTCCAGTGAGAGCATTTGCTGAGGACCTGACAGAGATCAGATGCTGTTAAAGATGTGAAGACCATAAGATGAAGCAGAGGCGATCCGTTGGTGTGACAGAAACATTGATGTTGAGAAGGTCTGTTTGTTTATTGACGGTGAGGATCTGGATCTGGAGCACAATAGTTGGTATGAGAAGACAAGGGTCTGGGCCATATTCCGAACCTGATGTGCTGAGGTCTCATTTGGGGACGATGCAGCAGCAACTGCAAATTAATCCTTTACACCAGGAGGTCCATTGGGTGATCCGGAAGCGATGGGTCTGCTTGGTGAGGAATGCTGCTAAGGCCGCTGCTTGATCGCGGTGATGGTCCTGGTTGGAACTGAAGGATACACAGTCCGAAATGTAGGAACTCACCATGTCGGGGTAATCGTCAACGAGTTGACGTGAAATACGTTTCAGGAAGTTTTGGTAACTCCAGCCTGGGGCCTCGAGATACCTCTCAACTAAGGAGCAAGCCTTTGTGGAACCAGTGGAGGAGAAAATCATCTGCAGTGCTGCACTACAACACTGGATGGTTTTCTCACTTTTAGTATCCAGCTGCAACAGCAAGGGCACGATGTTGGCGTGGAGCTGTCGCTGGAAATCACTGGACTCTCCAAACGTGGCCAATTTTTCCAACGTTTGGAGAGCTTCCACAGAGACTTGCTCACTTCCTGCCCCAAACAGTGGCTGTATCCTGGAGAGGATTGCATTTAAAAAGGGCCTGATTGTTTCTGCTGGTGCCTCAAGGATGTTTTTCTGAAGGCAAGACAACACCTCAAGAGTGAATACATCGCTGTTCTCTGGATTGCCCAACAGGCTCACCAAGACATCGGTCACACTCCAACACCATCGCCTCGCTTCAAAATCGATGTTTTTTAAAACTCTGATGCAGAGCAACTGGCTAACGGGTGAGGAGTCGTACCAGCAGAGGTATCGTATTAAGCTGTTAATGACCATGTCTGTGAGACCCAGTTCGGAAAGGCACGGAGCTTTCAGGAGTTCCTCAAAGAAGAGTATTATCGGAACTGCCTGACAGTCCTGGATCCGAAGGATTTGGGAAACCAGACGATGTACGGTCTTAAACAAATCATCACCTGCAGATGCTGTCATTGCCTGGGCCAGCAGAACAACCCCCTGATCAAATCCAACCCCTCGTAGCTGTTGCCATCCTCCGACCATCACCATCTGGTCTGAGATGTCACTTTGACCAATCAGGTCAAACAGGGCCTTGAGTGACCTCACACACCTTTCATTCAGTGACCTACTTGTATCAGCATCAAACCCAGCGGTGAAACCTCTCTGCTGTGACTGAATATCTGTATCACTGGGCAGAGAGAAACTCATTCCGCTGGTGAGTGATACAAGTAAGCCACTGAAAATGTGTGGGAACAATGTCCTCACCACGTCTGCCATCCTGGGCTGAGTCAGTATCTCATATAAGCCATGGATGGCAGTCAGCGAGACGTTGGCCGAGTACATGTTCCCACGGACGGGGCAGCTTTTTCCCTCCAGTGAGTACACGAGATGTTTGATCGTACTCACCGGACAGGCTCGATCCTCAGCTGCTGCTCTCCACACATCCCGGATGAACTTGTGCACTGGGGGGCGACAGAGCAGGAGCTGGGACATAGCTGCTGCTGAGTGCTGTGAGGTCAGAGCAGTCATCCCTCGTAGGACACGCCCTTTCACCTCCTGGTGAGGGATGATCTCCAAATGAAGCCCCAGCACATGCAGGATCTCTGAGACCCGGTCCTGAAGTTGTTTTCTCTCTTGCAGGAAGAGGTTTTCCAATAGTAAGGACGCGACCCGGGCACAGCTGGGATTATGGTCCGACAGACTGCCACAGACCATGAGAAGCAGGTCGTCTAGCTGACAGCGCGGCAGGCTTTGGCAAATCAGCTCCATCACCTGATGACACTTCTCAAACTGAGATCCTTCATCAGGGTCCGTCAGGTCTTCCGGAAGTGTCTTCAGAAACACCAGACTCTCTTGATATTGTTGTAGGCTGGCTCCATCAGCCACTAAGTACATGGACATGATGGTACTGACCGCGCTGAGGGCCATCTGTTGCACAGCTTGGGAACCGTCAGCACAACGTGGAAGCAGTCCTCCAAGCAGCGTGCCCACAACATTCGCCAGCACTTCCCTGCTGTCATCAAACCTCCGTGAAAACACCACGAGCATCTCCGAGATGATGTGGACTGCTGTCTCCCGCTTATTGTCTTCCATCGAAAAGATCCCCTCCTCAATCTTCTGGATGATTTCGTCCTTGTCTTCACTCTCAGCAATGATCTTCTCCATTGCCACACAAAAGACACCAATAACAGGCTTCATCTTTGAGTCAGCTTGTGAAAACCCTCCGATTCTGTTCTTGAACTCTGTCTTCAATCTTTCTCTCGAGTAGGGATGTTACCAATTCAGTTGACCAGAGCAGTTTGCTTGATCTCCTCTCTCGGCGTCTCTGCAGCACAAGTGCACAGATCACTTCAGTTTGTTGTGTTTTGTATGACCCTGTGATGATGTGTTGTCATGGTTCTCATTGTGATGACAGCGGCCGTCAGTTGTAACGGGGTCCTGAGCTCCCAGTCGTTGTCCTGTGTTGGGATTTTCAAAAACAAGCATCCTGTGAGGAGTCACAGAGATAATGACACAGAGTGTTGGCTCATGTCACAGAATCATAGAGCCAATCAGCATGGAATCATTTCCTTCAGTGCATCCAGGTCATGGCGACAATAATCCCAAGCAAACCCAGGCCAAGCTGCCTGTCCCTGGTCTATATCCCTCCAAATATTTCAAATCCCCGTACTTCTCAAAATATCACTTTTGCATACACAAGAACTGAAAATGCATCAAAATAATATCATACTATTGAAATAACATAACACGGAAATCTAGAAGTAAATCACGAAATAAGCGTCAACTCAGGAGAAATTGCAAGATCCGTGTTACCCTCAGTCTACCATTATTCCAAATTTATTTTGTTTTCAACATCCCTCAACATAGGTGTCATTCCTGTTGAAAGCCATCGTTGGTACATTCTGTTATCTGGGAGAACCCTTTCTCTCCCAAATTCCCTTCACTGAGGAACTCTTCTTGTTCCATCACCTGAGGAATCTTTAATCAGAGCAACGTCCATTGTAGCACATGGCAGCTCTGTGGAAGCTGGTCATTTTTTTTTTCACAATATCTTGGATTTGAGTTCGATCATTTTTTCTTGACCATATCCTGAATCTGTGCAGTTCGTTTGGAAACTGTTGAGTCAGATGAAGCTCATCTTCATTTTGCGCAAGGAAACCTTCGTTCTCAAACTGTTGAATTTCTTGTGCTGAAGTATGTAATTGATTGAATTTGACTTATCGAGTGAGTTGGACATTTTCATTGGCTCTGTGTGGGTGATATCCTGGTGAATTAGATATTTCACATCCTCAATCATGTTACTCCAGGCTTACTGCTTATTTAGTCTTACCTCTGTCAATGGGAATAACATTTCTTCTTTGGAAGATGAAGGATTAACATCTTCCTCTTGAACTTGGGTCAACTCATCACCTGTCATTCAAATCAAACTGTTGCAATGATTTGTTCACCATATTGCTTTACTATCTGAATCACTTCAGTTCTAGATTCTTTGATGGGTTCATGTGTGTTGCCCTGGATATTTATTCTTTTCTCAACTGCATTTTAGATTCACAGAGACACAGAGCTGTCGAGCATGGCAGAAGACCCTTCGGTACAACTCGTCCATACCGACCAGCTAACTCAAATTAATCCGCTCCCATTTGCCAGCATTTGGCACATATCCCCCTAAACACTTCCTAGTCACAGTCCTATCCAGAATCCTTTAACATGTTGTAATTATACCAGCCTCCAACAATTTCGTTGGCAGCTCGTTGGGTGCACGCACCACCCTGTGCGTGAAAACATTGCCCCTCACTTCCCTTTTGAATATTTCCTCGCTTGCCTTAAACCTACGTCTTTAGGTTTTGAACTCCCATACCCTGGGGAAAAGACCCTGCCTACTCACCCTATTCATGCCCCTCATGATTTTATAAACTTCCATAAGTTCACTCCTTGGCCTCCAACACCTTGGGGAAAATAGCTCCAGTCCATTCAGACTCTCCCGAAAGTTCAAACTCTCTCACCCTTTCACAACATCCTTCATGTATCAGGGAGACCAGAATTCAATGTCGTGATCCAAAAGTGGCCTCACCAATGTCGCGACATGATCAAAGCAGAGGATCCAGCACCAATCCTTTACGCACACTGTTGGTGACAGGCCTCCTGTTTGACAAGCAACCTTCCACACTTTTAAAGTAAAGGGATAAACAATGAAATAAAAGCAAGGCCGCGACACTACCCCGATCAGACCCATCTGGGACAGGGACAGATCCGGGTAAAACACAGAGCAAAGCCCACTATGGTCTAACAGGCCAGAAAATAAAACTGCCTTGACTTTGTTCAACATAAATAATGATCTGGTCACTCTGAGGAGATACAAAAATAAATAAACAGATTAAAAGTGGCTATCCCATGATTCTGTCTGCAAGTCCCTCTTTTGGGCAGGGACAATGAGGGACCAAAGTAAAAAATAAACTCAAACAAAATCAAAGAAAACAAATGAATAAACTGTTGTGAAGGTGGAAAGACTCAGTGTAGACTGTGAGGCAGGAAGATAGAATGTGGTGTTTATAAAATTGTAAAGTTATAAAATGGAGAAAGCATGGCGCGGTCCCTTTAAAAGATTGTTTTTATGCTTATAGTTAAAATGGATGTCTGTGAGCAGCTTGAACATTTGCCAATACACAGAGATCATGAACTGAAGCATTTTGTATCGAAACAGCAGTACAGGTGGAAGATTCTTTATCCGAACATCCAAAAAAAGAAAAGCTCCAAAATCCGAAGTTTTTTATGTAAAGTTTCTTTCTCATTAACAAGGTTGTTTGGAGAGCAAACACTTAACCCAAGTCGACACCCACTCAATGTGTGTCATTCAGATGCGACATGGGATGGTATGGCCAAGCACTGACAGGCCGAGGGTTTCTCTCTGAACGCCCAAGTCGACACCCACTTGATGAGTGTCTCTCACATGTGACATTAGGGGGGGATCGTGGCCAAACATGTTCTTAGTTAGAAGTCTGCTTCTCCGGTAAGAGTTTAATGGTGAAATTTTTTTAAATGTCCCTATTGTGAAAATCAAAAAATTTTGAAATCTGAAAAACAGCTGGTCCTGAGCATTTCGGATAAAGGATCGTCTATTTGTACCGTGAGTAAAACCTGTTGCCTGGGCCTGCTTATACAGCAAAGTTTGCATGTTGCAAATCAGTTTAAATGGAGCTTTTTGGTACCAAAAACCAGTTAAATTTAAATCAGATGGTTTTGACAACACAGGCCCAATCTTATTGTAACAAATATTGATATTGTCATCAAGGATATAAAAGAGGGGGCAGTTGGACAAAGACAAAGACCCCAGAGCTCTCTGCCATCAGCCAGAGCTAACAGCCCTCAGCTCGAGAGAGAGAGAGAGACTGGCTCTCACAGTCATCGTTAATTCCTGACAGAGGAACGATAAAGAAGGCATTTCTGACAGAAGGATTGGAGGAAAAGCCGTTCCTGACACAAAATTGACAGAGGAGGCACTGAACATTCCACAAGACATAGAACCTGGCTGTAATTTCTAGAGACCAAATTCTATTTCTTCTATTGTATGAGTGGGACATTGGACAACATTCCATTAAAATCTTGTTTTATTTGGTAATAGTTCATAGTTAGAAGGGATTTAATTAGTTTGCTAATAGTTTTGTTTATTTATCTAACTCTAAGAGAACACATTAACTGTTACTTGTTGATATTAAAGTGAATATCGGGGATTTGTTTTATTTAACCACAAGAAGTTCTGAAAGGCAGGTTACACCACATTTCACACCCTTTTTACAGATTAGAAGGTGAAGTGCTCCTTTTGGGTATTTTGCTTTGAGTTCTCCAGAGTGCTTCACCTCCCCTTAATAACAGTTCGACAGCTCGGGGGCAGCATTTGGACATACCTGCAGGGATCTGGACAGATTTGAACAGACGTAGGGTATGAAAGGTCCCAGCAGATTCAAACAAACTTCGTGACTTGCGTCCTAAGTCTTGAAATAAAACATTAGTGACAATTGGAAAATCTGTTTAATTTCAGTTGTCTGTTGTGGGGTAAATGGAAAGTGGGTAAATGGGTCTTAACATTACTGAAGAGGTTCTGCGGGCAAAGATGCTTTCCAAATTTGCCAAGAAAGTTTAGAAAGTCAGAAAATGGTGACAGTTTAGAATGAGCAAACAGGCCAAAAGTGGGTTAAATGAAGGATAGTTAAAAAAAAACTGAAAATTGTAAGGGAGTTAACCATGCATTTAGCTATGCCTAAAGTTGTAGGTTTATAACTTTAAGTGCAATGGAGTTAGAAAAAAAAGAATTACAAATGCGAGAATTGGAGTCAGAAAGTGAAAAAGAGAGAGCGAGCAGAAAGGTTTCTGAAACAGATTGAATTACAGTTACATGCAGAGGAACGGGAAACGGAAAGAGGAAAGAAGATTCCCAGCAGAGGAAAAAGAGAGAGAGAGAGAAGAAAAGGATAAAGAGGGAGAATTTGATCTACAGAAGTTGGCAATTAGGCAGGAAAGTTGACATAACGGGATGCATATGAAGGTAGAAGTTAGGCTTAGTGAGGAGGATAGTGATAATGAATAAACCCAGGTAGCCAATGGCTTGGTAGGGATATCTTCAAACATGTCAATACTTGATCAAAATTCGATGAAAAGGATGTGGAAGCCTTTTTTGTTTCCTTTTGAGAAATTGGCTCAACAGATGGACTGACCAGAAACTGCGTGGGTAAGTTTAATTCAGAGCATATTAAGGAGGCAGGGCTCGCGAGGTGTTTGCAGCGCTGTCAGAGGTGGTGTCAGGACAATAGGAAGAAGTGAAAAAGGCTATTTAGAGTGAACAGATTATTACAAGTGCGAAAAAAAAACCCCAAGAGGGTGGAAATGAGGTACAAAACCTGAGGTGTTTTTACAGCAAAACGCTGGGATATACAAGGTCACAGTGTTGGTGGTTTAAGAAAGGCACTTGGAAAATGAATGGGGGAAAAAAAAGTGGTTAAACCAGTGGGATTAGTTAAGGCAGTAAAGGAAATCCCAAGAGAAGTCGAGGAGCTGAAGGAGAGTAAGATCGTGCTCGATCTTTTCAAAGACTTCACCTGCGGCAGTAAGATTTACTCAGGTAGATCAGGGGAATAGGGAAAAAAAATTGAGAGTTAAGGGAGCTCGTGTATTTCTAATAGTGAGAGACCTTAAAGACCACATTGAGGGCTGATTGTCAGGATGACCCAAATGATTGTGATAAAGATATCCCATTTTTTATTGTTTACTAACAGACATGGTAGAAATGAATCGACTCAGTTTGCTCCTTTGTTAAACGAGTAAAACTTCTATTTATTGGAACAGCACACTATTATAATCTTGTTTTATTCCAGAATAGCTAGAAGATAAAAGGGAATTATTTGATCTGTTAATAGTTTTGTTAATTTGTTCACTGTTCGAGTTGTATAAATAAATTATTACTTGCTAATTTTAAAGTGAGTGTCAGAGATTTCGTTTATATAACCACTAGAAGTTGCTGAAAGGCAGATGACACCACTTTTCACACCCTTTTAACGATTAAAGGGTGAGGTGCTCCTCTGAGTTTTTGGTTTCAGTTCTCAATGGGGAGTCAACCTCTGCTGTGTAAGATCAGCCGGAACCAGAGCAGCCGCAGCTGACATCACCACCCATCCCCTAACGATACCCTCTCAGACCCTCCTGCTGGGTAGAGATATCTCATTTATGGATGTCATTGGGATGGATGGAGACTCTCTGTTGGGGAGGTCATCCACGAGGAAAATGAAGCACATTCACGTGACATACTGATATTTTTTCCTCTCTGGCATCTTGAGCAGATAATTCACCTGACCTCATTTCTTTTCAATCTGATAAGAACTACTAAACTTCCTTTGAAGAGATTTCCTATCACTGGTAACAGCTTTACTTTATCCTCACGGGCAAATGTACAAATTTGAAATTTCTTACCTCTTTCTTTCTTCATTAGGTGCTGTGCCACCTTGCAACATTATCTAGCAAATACACCTGCTCTGTTTAAGCTGTCTCTCACCTCTGATAAATAATCCAACTGAGGAATCGCTGGTTTCAGACCTATCAATTTGTCCTTTATTAATTTTAAAGGTCCTCATACCTTGTGTCTGAACATCAATTCAAATGGAACAAACTGAGTCAATTCATTTGTAGCATCTCTCATAGTAAACAACATAAATGGGATAACTTTATCCCAATCACTTGAGTAATCCTGACAATAAGCCCTCAACATGGTCTTTAGGTGCGATGCCCCATTTCCAATCCTCCCTGAGATTCAGGATGGTACACACTTGATGGAATGTGTTGAATGCAGAAACTATCTATGACATCCTTACATAATTTGATAGGAAAATTGGCCTTTCTGAATCTCGGAGTAATTCACAATGACTAAAGAAAGCAAGCATCTCCTTCATAACCTTTTTTGCCTCGACATTCCGAAATGAATTGCCTCCAGCAACCTCGTAGACAATCCATTCTGGTTAGCAAATACTGGTTCCCACTTCTGGTTTTAATGAGGGGATCATCATAATCATTTATAATCAATGTAAAATATTCTTGAAAAGCGAGAATTGACAACAAAGGTACTGGTTTTATTCTTGCCAATGTTTTTTTCTACCATCTGACATGTCTGAAAGGTACAGCAAAATTCAACCACACCTTTCAGAGGCAATGCAAATATTTTCATCTCTCATTATTAGAGACACACGAGTTCTCATATCTCTTAATATGTATTTTTTTTTGACTTATCCCCCCTGTTCTACCTGAGTAAAACTTACTCACACAGGTGAAGTCTTTGGAAAGATCAAGCCGGTGACTAGGCTGCGCCCTCTCCTTCACCTCCTCGACGTCACAAGATTTCCTTCATTGCCTGAACTAATCCGACTGGTTTAAATCTCATTCTTTTGTTACCATCTTCTTCCCAGTACCTTTCTGAAACCACTGGCACTGTGACTTTATGTGTCTCACATTATTGCTGTGAAAGCACTTGAGACCTCTTTTCCATCCTATTGGGTTTCTTTTTTCCCTGCCCAAAAGGAATTGGGAATATGGGATAGCGTTTTTACAGGGGACAGGGTGGGAGGAGGTGTAGTCTAGGTAGCTGTGGGAGTCGGTCGGTTTATAGTAAATGTCCGTGTATAGGAAGGTTAGGGCGGAGTATGAGATGGTCCAGGTGAATTTGAGGTTGGGTGGAAAGTGTTGGCAAAGTGGATGAAATGTTCAACCCCCTCGTGGGAGCACGAGGCAGCGCCGATACAGTCATCGATGTGGCGAAGGAAAAGGTGGGGGGTGGGGCCAGTGTAGCTGCGGAAGATAGACTGTTCCACATATCCTATGAAGAGGCAGGCATACCTGGGGCCCATGCGGGTGCCCATGGCTACTCCTTTGGTTTGGAGGAAGTGGGAGGATTGGAAAGAGAAGTTGTTCAGGGTGAGGACCAGTTCAGTCAGTCGAAGGAGGGTGTCGGTGGAAGGGTACTGGTTGGTATGGCAGGAAAGGAAGAAGCGAAGGGCTTCAAGTCCTTCGTGATGGGGGATGGAGGTGTACAGGGACTAGATGTCCATGGTGAAGATAAGGCGTTGGGGACCGGGGAAGCGAAAATCACGGAGGAGGTGGAGGACGTGGGTGGCATCCGAACGTCGGTGGGGAGTTCTTGGACTCAGGGGGACAGGACCGTGTCGAGGTATGCAGAGATGAGTTCGGTGGGGCAAGAGCAGGCTGAGACAATGGGTCGGCCGGGGCAGTCAGGTTTGTGGATTTTGGGCAGGAAGTAGAAACGGGCGGTGCAGGGTTGTGGGACTATGAGGTTGGAGGCGGTGGATGGGAGATCCCCTGAGGTGATGAGGTTCTGGATTGTCTGGGAGATGATGGTTTGGTGGTGGGATGTGGGGTCATGGTCATGGGGGCAGTAGGAGGAGGTGTCTACGAGCTGGCGTTCTCCCAGTTCCAACCTTCCAGAACAGCACTGTCCAACTTCCTTCACATCCATCCGCTCCACTCTCCCCTCCAAACTATTACGTTTACCCCCACCTCCATCCATCTATCACACTCAGCTACCTCCCCCCCAGCCCCATACCCCTCCCCCTCCCACCACCGAGGCTCCGAGCCTCATTCCTGAAGAAGGGCTTTCGCCCGAAACACCGATTTTCCAGCTCCTCGGAAGCTGCCTGTCCTGCTGCTTTTCCAGCTCCACACTCTCAACTCTAATCTCCATTATATGCAGTCCTCACTTTTGCCAATATTGCAAATGGCTGTAATCTTGGCCTTGCGTGCTCTGGTAATTGAAATATTCAGTGTGTGTCAGCTCAGAAGATGGCAAAATAAAATTATATGCAAATTGAAAGATGAGGCTCAAATGAACATGAAGGGCTGATTGTTATTACAAAAGAGATTTCATGAATTAAGTAGTCCAATCTTTTTGGTATTTTAACTAATTACATTCATAAATAATGTGGAATTAATGCACAGACTGTTGATTATGATCTCAAGAACAGTTCACAGAATGAAAGGAAAATGGTGATCCTAAGACAGATATCTTAGGATCGAGAGGGTGGAGATGTTGGCCAGGGGTTGCTCACACATAAATCCAGCAAGCTGGTGAACGGAAGTTACCCGAGCACCAAGCACTGGCTCTGAGGGTGACAAAGTGCAAGTCCTTATTTTGAGGAAGAATAATGGGGTAGTCTGAAAGGTGCCCACAGTGGAAAGACAACAGCTCTCAGATGAGCAATGAACCTAGAAGAACAAGACACCACAGTTCGGGATGATTAGGCCAAAGGATAAAAATGCAGGATTCAATGTGCCATGAGCAAAAACCTTGGAGAGCAGACTTGACGATTTTGTGGGTCCCACATTTTTAAATGTGAAGATGACTTTAAGACCTGGAAGAAATTGTCTGACTAGCATGAGCTTCTAGTTATGCCATAGATTCATGCAGCATGGTCCAAACATTCTATGCCGAACAGAATCCCAAACTAAACTAATCCCTCCTGCCTGCTATTCTTGGGTATTTGCTATTATTTTTGTTCACTGTTCAGGAAACATCAAGGTCTGTGAGTTTGTACTTGAATTTTCACCTTGTATGAATTGTATGCCTGCTGTTCACCTTTTCCTAACCAAATGGTGTAAATTGTATGTTTGTTTTAACGAAATTAACAAAGGTATTGATTACAGTCATAGAGATGGACAGCATGGAAACAGACCCTTCGGTTCAACTCGTCCATGCTGACCAGATATCCTAACCTAGTCTCAATCCATTTGCCAGCACTTGGCCCATAACCCTCTAAACCCTTCCTATTCATATACCCAACAGATGCCGATAAAAAGTTGTAATTGTACCAGCCTCCATTACTTCTTCTGGCAGCTCATTCCATGCACCCACAACCCTCTGTGTGAAAACGTTGCTCCTCAGATCCCTTTGAAAATTTTCCCCTCACACCCGAAAGCTTTCCCTCTCGTTTTGGACTCTCGCACCCCAGGGAAAAGACCTTGTCTTTTTATCGATGCCTTTCATGATTTTATACACCTTTATAAGGTCAATCCTCAGCCTCTGATGCTCCAGGGAATACAACCCCAGTCTCTTCAGTCTCTCCCTGTAGCTCAAATCGGATTGATCATAGACTAGTGCTGGGCCAATGACTGTTGTCGAGGGCAGTAACCGGACAACACTTCTTCAATGCTTTGAGCATTCCCACCTTTCAGGCGGTGAGTTCCAGATACTCACCATCCTTAGGATGATATATATTTCCTCAAATCCCGATGAAAAACCCTCCAGATAAAACTCTCCTGTCCACGTTTTAAGAATTCTGCCACCTCTGTGCCTTTTACATTTGTGTCCCAGATAATGTTGGGGTAATTGAAATCTCCCACTCTTATGACCCTATGTGTTTTACACTTCTGTGAGATTGCACACATATCAGTGTTCCCATCTCTCTCTGACTATTTGGGGTACATTAGACACCACCCACAATGCGAATGCCCCATTTTTATGATTAATGTTTGCCCAGATGGCCTGATCTGAGGTGCCTTCTAAGCTATGATCACTCCGTATTGCAGTAAGTGATGCCTTGATCAATATTGCAACACTGCCTCTGTTACACCCTGCCTTCTGGCCTGAAGCTTCTATACCATTGAATAGGCTCTCCATGATGCTGGACAGTTTTACTGCCACTTCTACAACCAGGAATTCCCATGTCCCGCCTATCCCCTCACCCACCTCCAGTGTTCATCTTCTACTTTGACCCCTTCCCCTTGCCTCTTACCTGCCCTCAATCTCTTCACTGCCAACTGTCAGTGTAACGTTGGCTGTTGCAATTTCTCTGCTCCTCTCACCCATTCTCCCTGTCCCCTTCTGAAATGACACCACTTCGTACTCTCAGGTTCAATTCGAAATTTGTCATCATACCAGCTGGCAGGGGTGGTGTTCTTGTAGCCTGGCAAATTGATCTTTACCTTGAAGGGGCTCAATGCCAACTCTCCAACACCTCTTCGAACCTCTTCCTGAATCATGCCCCCATATCCCAACATCAAGGCATCGTTTCCAGCAATTTCACTGTGATTGCCCGTCATGATTGAGATTCCCACCACTATTGTTCTCACGCTTTTTCTAATCCCCACCTTGTGCACTTGAACTCTGGCTGCACTCCCCAAACGAACTCTCACTGTTTTCCAACACAGAGAATCGCTTCCTAAGTGAGGTGCACCATGGAGCTTTCCTGAATCTCTGACTACCACTGAATGGTGATCAGTGTCAGTCAGAAACACTTCCTTATAAACCAGTGAGCCTGACGTTGGTGGTGGGCAAGTTGATGGAAGGAATCCTGAGGGACAGGATGTACATGTATTTGGAAAAGCAAGGACTGATTAGGGATAGTCAACATGGCTTTGTGTGTGGGAAATCATGTCTCACTAAGTTGATTGAGTTTTTTGAAGAAATAACAAAGATGATTGATGAGGGCAGAGCTGTAGATGTGATCCATATGAACTTCAGTAAGGCTCCACATGGGATACTGGTGAGCAAGGTTAGATCTCATGGAATACACGGGGAGCCAGCAATTTGGATACAGAACTGGCTGAAAGGTTGAAGACAGAGGATGGTGGTGGAGGGATGCTTTTCAGACTGGAGGCCTGTGACCAGTGGAGTGCCACAAAGATTGGTGCTAGGTCCGCTACTTTTCATCATTTACATAAATGATTTGATGTGAGCATAAGTGGTATAGTTAGTAAGTTTGCAGATGACACTAAAATTAGTAGTGTAGTGGATAGCGAACAAGGTGACCTCAAATTACAACAGGATCTTGATCAAATGGGCGAATGGGCTGAGAAGTGTCAGATGGAGTTTAATTTAGATAAATGTGAGGTGCTACATTTTGGGAAAGCAAATCTTACTAGGACTTATACATTAACGAGAAGGTCCAAGGGAGTGCTGCTGAACAAAGAGATCTTGGAGTGCAGGTTCATAGCTCCTTCAAAGTGGAGTCGCAGGTAGATAGGATAGTGAAGGTGGTATTTGGTATGCTTTCCTTTATTTGTCAGAGTATTGAGTACAGGAGTTGGGAGGTCGTGTTGTGGCTGAACAGAACATTGGTTAGGCCACTGTTGGAAATATTGCATGCAATTCTGGTCTCCTTCACATCGTAAAGATTTTGTGAAACTTGAAAGGGTTCAGAAACGTTTTACAAGGATGTTGCCAGGGTTAGAGAATTTGATCTATAGAGAGAGTATGATTAGGCTGGGGCAGTTTTCCCTGGAGTGACAGAGGTTGAGGGGTTACATTATTGAGGTTTATAAAATCATGAGAGGCATGGATAGTATAAATAGAGAAAGTCTTTTCCCTGGGGTCGGGGAGTCCAGAACTAGAGGGCAAAGGTTTTGGGTGAGAAGGCAAAGATATAAAAGAGACCTAAGGGGCAACTTTTTCATGCGGAGGTTGGTACGTTATGGAATGAGCTGTCAGAAGAAGTGCTGGAGGCTGGTACAATTGCAACATTTAAAAGGCATCTGGATGGGTCTATGCATTGGAAGAGTTTGGAGGGATATGGGCCGGGTGCTGGCAGGTGGGACTCAATTGGGTTGGGATATTTGGTCGACATGGATGAGTTGGACCGAGTGGTCTGTTTCCATGCTGTACATCTCTATGACTCTATGACTCTATGACGTGTGCAATAAACCATTCTTGAGGTTCTCAGAGGATTAAGCGTTAATTCTGTGTTTTGGTTTGTAGGCATCTGCATTTGTCAGTTGTTAAATGTTCTCTTTTCTAATTTATATGATGTGTTTCAAGATCTGGTAATACTTTGAGTTTAGTTTGTATTTTGGGAACTTGTGGTGATTTGAAACTGTAGTGTGTGCCTGTGTCAGTGTGCAAAATGTATAGTTAATGTATTGTCCTTTTAAGGAACTTTGGATGGTTGTGTAAAGGAAAAACTGTGACAAAATATTCATTTCGAATTTCACTCTCATAGCTTGATTAAAAATTACCTCTTGGAATTGACAACAGCTGATTAAAATTAATTGAAGAAATAAAATTAAGATGTAACTTATCTGCTCAATCTTCAAATTAGAGCATTGTGTTTGGATTGAGGAAAGAGTCTCAGCAAATTATAATTTTAGAAACTTTATGTTTTAAAAAGCAACCTTCACCATTTACTTTGTCTCCTGCCATTAAGCCAATTATATATCTAATCGGCAAGCTCACCCTGAATCCCTGTAGTTTACCATGTGAAAGCTTGTCAAAGATTTTACTAAAATCCAAATAAATAATGTCTACTAATCTGTAATCAACCACCTTCCTCAACAAAAACTCATTCATGTTGGGAGACTTGATTTTCCTCACACATAACCCTGATGACCATCCTTACTCAATTTATGCCTCTCGAAATGTCCACAAACCCTATCTTTGATAATCACCTCCAACAATTTACGAAAACCAAAGTCAGCCTCACAGGTCTATAGTTCCCTGCTTTCTCCCTACAATCTTTTTTGAACAAAGGTACAATGCAGCCACCCTCCAGTCAACAGGCATCTCACCCATTGTTATAGATGATGCAAATATTTCTGCAAGAGGACTCATTAGTTCCTCCCTTACTTTCCACAATCTTCTGGAATACATTTGATGAGGTCCCACCTTTATTTTCTCGAAGACCTCCCAAATTTCTTCGTCTTTAATGTGAACTGTTTTTAAAACATTCAAGTTTATTTCCCTACATTCTCGAGACTCCGTTTCTTTCTCCACTGTAAAAACTGACGTAAAACGTTCATTTTGTTTCTTTCCCATCTCCCGCAGCTCAACACAAATGAACTCCTTTAAGAGGCCATACCCTCTCTCTAGTTGCCATCTTGCTCTTAATGCATTTGTAGAATCACCTTGGATTATCCTTTACCTTATCTGCCAATGCTAACTCCAATCCCCTCTTTGCCTTCCTAATTTCTCTCTTAAGAATGCCCCTACAATCTTTATATTGATTAAGAGATTCAACTGAACCAAGTTGTCTGCGTTTAAAATAAGGTTCTCTCTTATTTTTGACAAGAACCTCAATATCTTTATTCAGCCATTGTACCATACTCTTAGCAGCCTTACCCTTCACTCAAACAGGAATAAAATGCCTCTGAACTCGCCATCACACTCTTGAATGCCTCCCACCCGCCAGATGTCCTTTTACCTGCAAACAGTCCACTCCAATCAGCTTTTGAAAATGCTTATTCACAACCCATTAAAATTTGCCTTATTCCAGTTCAAAATTTTGATATTTTTATGGAAGGCTTCTCCTTGTTCACAACCATTTCATAACTGAACTTTGATTACTTGTCTCAAAGTGTTCCCCTGGCTTTACTTCAGTCACCTGTCCTGCCTTATTACCCAAAGAAAGGTCTCCTTTTGTTCCTTCTCGAGTAGGAACATCCACAACTTGAGAAAGAAAATTTTCTTTAACATATTTGACAAATTTTCACCATCCAAACTTTTAATACAATGATAACTCCAGTCAATGTTTGGAAAATTAAAATCCCCCATCATTCACAGCCTTATTGTCCTTGTGCGTATTGGAGATCTCCCGATATACTTGTCTCTCAATTTCTCTCTTACTGTTGGGGAGCCTATTGTACAATCCCATCAAAGTGACTTTTCCTTACTTATTTGTTATTCGTTCCCAGATATTTTCACTGGACGATATAAATAGAAAAAAACCAAGTGCTGCGATACTGTCCTGATCAGACATTCCCAGGACAGGGACAGCACAGGGCGAAACATTGATCAAATCCCACTCTGCAATTTCAAAACTGAAAATAAAGTTGCCCTGACTCTGTTAAACAAAACCAAAAGTGCTATTCCTATGGGGAGAGAAAACAAAAGATCAACAAGCAAAAAAAAGGCTCTACCTTGATGGTCCTCATCGACCTCTTTTGGAGCATGGATAACAAGGGGCCAAAGTAAAAATAAACTCAAGCAAATTCAAAGAAAACAAATAATTAAACAAACAATTAAACAACTAAGTAAATAAATCCTCTCTGCCCCATCCCTAATGAACACTCCCAGGACAGGGACAACGATGGTTTAAAATCCAAGGTATATAAAACAGCCCTCTTCCTGGGGCACCAGACTGAAAATAAATCCAAACTGAATGGGCCAAATGTAAACTGATACTACAGAGACAATTCACTAAATGAGAATATCATGAACCAGAGGGGGACCGACACCCTTGCAGTCAACCTTGTGGGTGTTATCCAGTCCACTCCTCTGTCATCCAGTGGGTCCCCGACTCTGGTCATCCTTGTAACCCGAGCTCTCTAATCCCCCAGCCAGCACAATCCGTGTTCAGAAACCTGTTCATGAACAGGGCTCCCTGATGAGAGCCAGCTCTCCCACAGGGGGAAAAGCTCCGACTCGAGCTGAATGTGTCCCAGATGGTGATCAGGTTCAGATTGAAACCAGACAATCCCTGAAAGATGACCTGAGACTGGAACCAATCCACGAACATGAATTGCGTGTTGGAACGGAGGTCGTGCACTTGTTGGAAGAAATAGACCATGAGACTCAATGTAAAGGTGCCACTACAGGGTCTGAAGGTGGGGAGTCTTTACCTGGGTGCAATGTCACACCAGCGGCTGACCACCCTCCTCAAGCGGGAGACTCAGAACCACAGCAGTGATTCAGCGCTGTCTCTTGTCCCAGAAAGACCCAACGAGTTTTTACTGGACGGTGGTGAGGAAGCCAGAGGGACCAAACTGACCAGCCAGTACCACAACATGGCTGCCACAATTGGTTTGTGACTCGCAATCACATTGTGTAGGATAACACTCATACCCTGACGCTTTCCAGATCTGAGACGAGGGATCCATCATCAGTCAGCGGCACAAAGAGCTGCTGGCAGACCCTGTCTGTTTTTAACAGTGAGCAGAAGGAGGGGCCACGATGGTTGAGATCCCGAAGGATCCACACCCGTAATCTCATCCCGGTACTCAATGAGATCCAAAGCCTCCCTGCTTCCTTCCCCATCCAGTCCAGAAGTGATGTCATAAATGTCATTTATTCTCATAAATGTCCTCTGAACATGCTCCAGGGCCAGTATCCTTCCTGAGAAATGGGACCTAAAACTGTACACAATACTCAAATGTGGTCTGACCAGAGTGTAATAGAGCATCAGAAGTACATCCTTGCTTTTGTATTCAAGTCCTCTCAAAATAAATGTTGTCATTGCATTTGCCTTCCTAACTACTGACTCAACCTACAGGTTTACCTTGAGAAAATCCAAGACTAAAACTCCCAAGTCTCTTTGCACTTCAGACTTCTGAATTCTCTCCCCATTTAGAAAATAGTCCATGCCTCTATTCTTCCTACCAAAGTGCATGACCTCACACTTTTCCACATTGTACCTCTTCTGCCACTTCTTTGCCCACTCTCCTAATCTGTCCAAATCTTTCTACAGCCTCTCCATCTCCTCAATGTTACTTGTCCCTCTACCTCACATCAAAATCCAAATCATCTGGATTTGATTCCTCACTGAGTGGCAATAGCTAATACCTGTTTTTCTAGCTCCCTTACCCTTTCATAGCAATGTTTCAGCATGTTCACATGATATACCCAATAATTTTGTTTCCTAGCTGGCATCTTTACCAGATAACTCCCCTGACTTAACTACTTCTCAATCTGGTACGCATCACTAGACCTTGCTTTGAAGGGATCTCCCGCCATTGGTAACAGCACCGATACATCATCCTCACAGGCAAACATACAACTTTTACATTTCTTATCTGCTTCTTTGTTCAATAAGTGATGAACCAGCTTCAAAAATTGTTCAGCTAATTCACCTACTGTTTAATCTGTCTCTGACCTCAGATACATCATCCAACTGTAAGATCTGACTTTTCCTTAATTATAAGCTTTTCCTTAATTTTAAAGGTTGTCTTACTTTGTCTGAATATCAATCCAAATGGAGTAAACACAGTTGATTCATTTGGAGAATCTCTAACAGCAAGTAATATAAAAGGGATACATTTAACCCAATCATTTGGTTAATCCTGGCAATAAACCCTCAACGTGGTCTTTAGGTGCTGATGCTATTTTTTCAATGATCCCCAAGATTCAGGATGGTCCGCATTTGATGCATAAACTATCCATGATCTTCTTCAATAATTTGGCAGTAACATTAGACCCTTGGTCTGACTGAATCTCTGAGTAATCTATAATGAGTAAAGAAAGCAAGTAACTCTTCTACAACGTTTTTACCTTGAAATTCCAGAATGGAATTGTTTCCAGAAACCTCGTGGACACATCCATTATGGTTAGGAAATTCTGGCTCCCATATCTGGTTTTGACGAGGGGTGGGTCCACACTATTATAATTCATGCAAAACGTTCTTCAAATGAGAAGTGGCACCAAAGGTGCTGGTTTCATCACTACCTGTGGTTTTCTTGCCATCTGACATGTATGAAAGGTACGGCAAAATTCAACCACATCTTTATGTAATCTAGACCAATAAACATGTTTCTACATCTTAGCCTGAGTCTTCCTCACTTCTAGATGACCTACTCCAGGCAACTTGTGTACTTCCTGTCTGTATTCTACCAGCAACTTATCTGGTGAACTTCACATGCCTCATCTGTGCTAATCTGCTAAGGTCTCCATTTCCACCTTAAGATTTTATCCTTAAGATAATAGCTTTCTGGAATACACTGATTCTATTTCCGAGTCGGCTTTATGATGACAACCTTTATTGTCTCATCGTTTTGTTCTAACTCCTTTGATCTTTCAGAACTAAACACCTCTGTCTGATCCTCTACCTGCTTAGGTTTTTCCTTTACTACCTAATCAGAGTGTCAGCTGACTCGACCTCATATCCTTCATCTTTTCTTTTAACTCCTCAGTTCCCTGGTTTTCTTTTGTTTCCTCCATTCCACTACAATGGGCATCATTCCCAGCTGTGATCCGGCTATATCATTTCCAAGAATTAACTAGATTCCTGGAATAGCTAATTTTCCGGTCACTCCTACTATCACTTCCCCAAATTTGATTGCACTTTCTAACCTTACCTTACTCAGGGGAATACCACTCCTCATCTTTCCATTTATTCCACAGATTACCACACACTCAGACAATATTTCAGAAGGATTGCAAATATTTTCATCTCTCACTATTAGAGACAGACTATTTCCATACCTCTCAATATTTTGTTTATTATCTATTCCCCCAATCTACCTGAGTAAATCTTGCCCACACAGGTGATGTCTTTGAAAAGATCAAGCTCTATCTTACTATCCAGCCTGTGACTAGGCTGTGCACTCTCCTTCCGCTCCTTAACTTCCCTTGAGATTTCCTTCACTGCCCATCTAATCTGACTCGTATAAATACCACTCTTTTACCACATTCTTCTTCCCAGTGCCTTTCTTAAACCACTAGCATTGTGAACTTGTGTGTCTCATCTTGTTGCAGGAAAAAAAAACGAGGTCTTTCACCTCTTTTTCACTTTCTTGGGTTTCTTAATTCATCGTGGTAAACTGTACCCAGTTGTTTTTTAATATACGATCGCCCTCTTTCCCAATTTCTATTCCTCACGGAACAAAATTGCTGTCAGAAGCTGGATTTCGATTTATGTATGATTGCATATTCATCTACCATCTCTTCAGCCCTTCTTGCTGTTTTAACTTACTGTTCCTCAACATGAGTTGTCATCAATTCTGGAAGTGAGTTTTTAAACTTCTCCAGCAGAATACATCTCTTTGAGCCTCACATCTTTTCTATTTTTACTTTTCTCAACGACCTATTGAAATTGCTCGGTTTAATTCTTTCAAACTCACTGCAAGTCTAATATGGTATATTTCTTACATTTCTGAACCATTGTCTGTCCCCTTCTGGTAACAATTGTTAGGCACTCGACATAGACTTTTTTACTTCTTCATATATCCTGACACCTACTCTGACAGCACTATACACAATTCACGAACTTTGTTTGGATCAACAAAGCCCACATGGTTACTGGCCACTTTAATTGTTTAGCCATTTTCTCAATTGAGATGAAAAAGTCTTCCAAATCCTTCTCATCATATGTAGGTATCGATTTTCCTGCTCCTTGGATGCTGCCTGACCTGCTGTGCTTTTCCAGCACCACTCTGATCTAAACGCTGTTTGTCTGGAATACTAATATGCATGGCTAACTCCGTTACAATTTCGGCTTTTTAATTATTCCTCATTAAACCCAATTTCAGCTTGTTTGCTCATTCTACAAGCGTCACCTTTTTCTGATTTTTCTAAACTTTCTTGGAAAATTTGAGAAGCATCTTTGCCCCTGAACCCCTTTAGCAATGCTCTGAGCCATTTCCCCATTTTCAATTTAACCAACAAGCAACCAAAATTAAACAGATTTTCCAGTTCTGACTTACATTTCATTCTAAGATCTAGGACCTTAGTCCAGAGGGCTGTTTAAATCTGCTGGGATCTTTTGTATTCTAAATCTGGAAAAAAATCTGTCCAGATCCTGGACGAGAGTCACCAGTCTATTGTAAAGCAGAAGTTGACCCCTCTCTGAGACCTAAAACCAAAACACTAAGAGGTGCACCACATACTTTAATTTGTAAAAAAAAAAGTGTGAAAACTGATGTAACCTGCCTTTCAACAACTTTCAGTGTTTAAATAAAATAAATCCCTGGCACTCACATTAAAATCAACAAGTAACAATTTATTTAGCTAACTCTAACAGTGAACAAATTAGCTAAAGTATTAACAAATCATATAAATCCCTTCCAACTACTAATTTTCCCAAATAAGACAAGATTCTAATGGTTTGCTTTTCTAATAAACATAAGGCTCACTCATCCAACAAAAACAGAATTTAGTCTCTCAAAATTACTGCCACGTTAAGTGTCTTCCAGAATGTTCTGTGCCTCCTGCTTCGTTCTTCTGTCAGGAACATCTTCTCTGTTGTTTTTACTTCTGGTATTTCGAAGCATGTTTCTCTTACACATGATGATTGTGAGAGCCAATTTCTCTCTCTCTCTCTCTCTCTCTCTTTCTCTCTCTCTCTCTCTCTTTCGAGAGAGAGAGAGATCTTCGCTTTGGTAGAAGGCTGTAATCTCTGAAGTCTTTATTTGACTGCCCCTTCTTTTATGCCTTGATAAATATATTGAAATCCTTTACAATAGAAGTGGTCCTATGTTTTCAAAACCATCACATTTACATTTAATCGGTCTTTAGTATCAAAGTACCTGTTTCAAATCAAGTCGTGAAATTCAAAAGACTTATCTTGGTAATAACTAATGCTTGCTTTGCTAATGATATGACTTTCAATACAAATGCTTCTGCTTGGGCTCTCTATGTACTGCTTTAAATCTCTCGGCACAAAAAAGCATCATCTTTTAAAGGGAGCACAGAAAGCTTTCCCCATTTTACAAACATCAAATTCTGACTTCCTGCCTCCCAATCTAAACTATGCATCTACACCGGTCTCTGAGGCAAGGCAGTTCCTCCGGATGTGCCACACCTCCTTGCAGGAATGACATAACACAGGCTCCACCAACTAGAACACCCAGTAAGCAGCACTCAAAGGAAAGTGCCCTCCGGGACAACCTCCCGGGTCAGGCAGACAAACCCTTATAACCAGCAGGAATAACCACGTATCAAGCAGGCCTCCTAGATACTGAGCAGTCGTGACATGACATTCAACGTTACCCACCCGGGCTGGAGGAGGTGGTGGAGGAGCTCAGTCAGAACAAAGATGCAGACATTAGATTAAATGACCTTGAGTTCCACTTACCCACGCTCTCACCGTATCCCTTAATTCCTTTATTGTTGAAACAAAAATCTCTCTTTGCCTTAAAAACCTTTACTGAAGTAGTGTCAATTACTTCACTGGACAAGGAATATCCACAGATTAACAACCCTCGAGGTGAAGAAATCCCTTCTCGATTCAGTCCAAAATCTGCTCCCTCTAATCTTGAGTCTATGCCCTCTGGTCTTGGTTTCACCTGCTGTGGAAACATCCTCTCTTCATCTGTCTTAACTATCCCCTTCATAATTTTATATGTTTCTATTAGATCACCTCCCCCACTTTCTTCCCAATACCAGTGAATATAATCCCAGACTACTCAGTATCTCCTCATAAGCCAACCCCCTCAACTTCAGAATCAACCTCGTGAACCTCTCCTCTGCACCCCGTCCAGTGCCAGTACATCCCTTCTCAAATAAGCAGACCAAAACTGCACACAATATTCCAGGTGTGGCCTCACCAGCACCTTGTACAGCTGCAACATAACCTCCCTGCTTTTAAACTCAATCTCTTTAGCAATGAAAGCCACAATTCCATTTGCTTTCCAAATTAACTGTTGTACCGACAGACCAACATTCTGTGATTCATGCACAAGGACACCCAGGTCCCTCTGCATAGCAGCATGCTGCAACCTTTAACCATTCAAGTAATAATCCTTTTTACTTTACTCCTACCAAAATGGATGACTTCACATTTATAAATAATGTATTCCATCGGCCAGACCATTGCCCACTTCAATTATTTATGTTCCTCTGCAAAGTTTTACAATACTCTGCACACATTGCTTTGCCACTCATCTCAGTGTTAACTGCAAACATTGACACAGTACACATTATCCCCAACTCCAAATCATCTCCATAAATTGTGAAGAATTGCAGTCACAACACTGATCACTGAAGCATACCACTAGTTTCTGATTGCCAGTCAGAATAGCACTCATTTATCCCCACTCATTGCTTCCTATTAGTCAACCAATCCTCTGTCCATGCTAATTCTTTACCTCTAATACCATGCATCTTTATCTGATGCAGCAGCCTCTTGTGCGGCACCTTGTTGAAGGCCTATCAGAAATCCAGGGAGACGACATCGACTGGGCCTCCATTGTCTGCCATGCTCATAATGTATTCATAATATTCGAGAAGATTGGTTAAGCGTGACCTGTCCTTCATAAATCTATGCTGTGTCTGCCCAACAGGACAATTTCTATTTAGATGCCTTGCTATTTCTTTCTTGATAACAGACTCAAGCATGTTCCTTCCAACAGAGGTAGAGCTAACCCCTCTATAACTCCCCATCTTTTGTCCAACTCCCTTTTTAAACAGTTGTGTCACATTTGCTGTTTTCCAATCTGCTGGAACTGCTCCAGAGTCCAGCAAATTTTGGAAAATTACCACAAGGGCACTTGCTATTTCTTAGAGTACACTGAGATGCAATCCTTCAGGGCCAGGAGACTTAGCTCCATCAGCTGGCCCAATACCTCTTCTGTAATAATGTTTCCAGGACCTCACCGCCCTTTGTCTCTTTGTCAATTACTAGTATATTATTAATGTCCCCCACTGTGAAGACCGATACAAAATACCTGCCCAAAGCCTCAGCCAGTTCATCATATCCCATGACTAAAGGCCCCTTCACATTCTCTGAATAACCACTCTTTGTTTTACATATTTGGAGAAACTTTTGCGATCTGTCTTTATATTCTGTGCTCGTTTTTTTTTCTCACATTCTATCTTACTTTTCTTCCAATCTCTTTTTGTGGCTTTCTTGTTAGCCTTTAAAGTTTTCCCAATCTTCTGGTTTTCTGCTGTTCTTGGCCACATTGTATGCCTCCTCTTAAATTTGATAGCCTCCCTTATTTCCTGAGACACCCATGGCAGATTACCCCTTTCTTACAGTGCCTCATTTTCACTGAAATATATTTCTGCTGAGCACTTTGAAACATTGCTTTGAAATTCCTGCACTGCTCATCAACTGTTCCACCATAAAATCTTTGTTTCCAGTCTACTTTAGACAAGTCCTCCCTCACTCTATTGCAGTTCCATTTTTTCAAGCACAGGACCCTGGTATTTGATTTTATCTTTACAATCTCCATCTGCATTTTCTAAATTCAACCACGCTATGATTGCTCCTTCCAAGAGAAACCCAAAATATGAGGTCATTAATTGTTCCTGCCCCATTACACAGGACCAAATCTAAGATAGCTTGCTCCCTCGTCGGTTCCTTTACATACTGTTCCAGAAAATATTCATGGATACATACAACAAAGTCCTCCTCAAGGCTATCCTGCTGAGCTGGTTTGGCTAATCGATATGTGGATTAAAATCCTCCATCGTAACATCTGTATTATTTTTACAGGCATTAGTTATTGCTTTATTTATTGCCGGCCCAATGTGATATTATTTGGTGGCGTATAGACTACGCCTATCATTGATTTTTTTTTCTTAGAATTTCTCATTTCCAACTGAATGGATTCAATCTTATTCTCCGTAGAACCTCCATCATCACCACCCTGATGTTGTCCTTGAATATCAGGGCTACAGCATCTCCCTTACCTTCCTGTCTGTTCTTCCAAATAGTCTGATACACCTGAATAATTAACTCCCAGTTGTGACCATCCTGTAACCATGCCTCCATAATGGCTACCAAATCATTTTCATTCACGATGATTTGTGCCATGAACCCATCAGCCTTGTTACAAATGCTATGAGCTTTCAGGTAAAGTGCCCTTATGTGAGCTTTCCACCCCTCATGATTCCCAAATCACCAATAATATCTCCTGAGTTATCCTTTCTTTTTACTTCTTTCACAGTCTGTCTTGAACTTAAACCCTCCTGCACACAAGCTAACCTGCTGCTTACCATTTTACTGATCAGCATATTGTCGTTTTCCCTTTCCCTTCCCCCAACGCACTGGTTTAAAGTCCCAGTGACCACCTTATTGATCCTTTTCACGAGAACACTTGTTCCAGGTCGGTTCAGGTAGACACCGTCACATTGGTACACATCCCCCCAGGTCCAAAACTGATGCCAATGTCCCATGAAATGAAACCCCTCTTTCCCCCACCACACCCTCAGCCACGTTTACTTCTCTAATGTTCTTACCTCTAAGCCAATTTGCATGTTGCTTTGGCAGTAATCCAAAGGTTATCAGCCTTGAGGACTAGTTCCTTAATTTTGTTACTAGTGCTTGATAATCCCCCAAAATGTGCTCCTTCCTTGCCTTGCCTACGTTGTTTGTCCCAGTGCAGATCACAACACCTGGATCCTCCCCTTCCCGCTCCAATATCCTTTCAAGCTGATCGGAGATGTCTTGCACTCTGGCATCAGGCAGACAACACACCATGTGGGAATTCTGATCCGGCTTGCAAAGGATACTATCGATCCCCCTAATTATAGAATCCCCTATAACTACCACTTGTCTTTTTGCTCCCCTCTCTTGAATGGTCTTCTGCACCATGGTGCCGTTGTCAGCTGGCTCATCACGCTAGCAGTCCATTTCCTCATCCAGACAAGGAACAAGTGTCCCATACTTGTTGGATAAGGTCAAGAGCTGAGGCTACTCCATTCCTGAACTCAGGATCCCCCACCTGCCTCACTTGCAGTCACACCATGTTGTCCCTGATCACGAGCTGAATTTGAATGATTTAATCTACCAGGTGTGACTGCCTCCTGAAACAAAGCGTCCAGGTAACTCTCCCCCTCCTGGATATGCCACAGTGTTTGAAGTTCAGAATCCAAATCATCAACTCTGAGCCGGAGATCCTCCACCAACTAACACTTGCTGCAGATGTGGAAACTGACATTCACAACGGGATCAGCCAGCTCCCACATCATACAGCTGCAGCACATCACCTGCCCAGCCATCTCTACTTAGTTAATTACTTTATTAATTTAGAGTTAATTAACTTCTAATGCTTCTTTGCTCTCCTCACGTTTAGCTGCTGTCCAAATATATCAGTTCACTCACCTTCCTGGAACACAATTTGACCGCTCACGCTGAAAATGGAGGCTGCTGACTCTCAAGTTAAGTCCTTTTCGAGGGAAATTTACCTTCCCACTAGTTCCCTGCTCCTCACTCTCACTGCTCCCGAAAATGGAGGATGCCACACCCCCACATAGGAACAACTGGCTCTTACTCAACTTGTTGTTTTATAACACCCCACAGATACACCTTTGCCCCCCAAAACCAGGACCACGACCTCCCATTGCACAAACCACAGAAAAAAACTGAGAGTTTTGAAATCTGATTCTAATACTGTGTCTTCCCAGAAGCCCTAAAATGTGGAAATAGGCCATTCGGCCCAACAGTTCTAGACTGACTCTCCGGATAGCAGCCCAAACTCAACCCCCTAGCTTATCCTGTAAGCCTGCATTCCCTACGACTGATCCACTTAACCTACGTATCCCTGGACACTGGGCAGTTTAGCCTATCCACCAAACCTGAACATCTTTGGACTATCGGAGGCCAATATACAGACCTGGGTAGAATATGCAAACTCCACACAGGAAATTGCTGGAGGCTGGAATTGTACCAGAGTCACTGGCGTTGTCAGGCAAGAGTACTAACCACTGAGCCATGGTGTTCAGCCCTACCAGTCAACACAGTGCCTTAGACTACAAGTCCCAAGTCACAGGCCTTAAACAAGAGTTGTCCAAAGCTCAAAGGCAAGTCACTGGCCGATGATACAGGTCACAGTCTAGAAATAGTAACATTGGGAGTTCCCAGGCTCCAAACAGTTCCAGGCTAAAGACTCTAGCGTACAGTCACCAACAACGAAGAGTTCAGGCCCTAAGTTGTTATCGTCCAGACCTGCAGAAATACCTGTGAGTGCCCCCCCATGACTGAGATTCCCACCACTATTGTTCTCCCACTCTTTCTGATCCCCACCTTGTGCAGCTGAGCTCAGGCTGCACTCCCCAGAGGAGCCGTCACTCTCACTGTTTTCCAACACAGGAAATGGTTTTCTGAGTGAGATGGGCTGTGGGCCTTTCCTGAATCTCTGACTACCACTGACTGGTGATCAGTGTCAGTCAGAAACACTTCAGCTGCCAGGTGACCACACCCAAGCTCTAAAGCCCCATTCTGAAGCTGATCAAACCAGTCCTACATCCTGCAGACGTGGTCAGGGAAGGTGAGTGCAGACCCCGAGCCTTGCCCTCTCTCCATCTGCTGCCCTGTGGAGAGATGACCCCAATGGTCCAGCAGTCACTACTCCCAGAATGGGAGTGCATTTATGTGACACGTGCTGGTACAACAACACTGCTGCAGTTTATTTAAAGTGAAACAGAATTTTTATTTACAAGAACATTAATTATTTACACTATGTACAAATATAACAGAGAGATAGGTCTATTGATTTTATGAACTGCACACTCTGGATGAGTGAACAAAGTTGTATACTTTTGGATCAGTTTCTAAGAAAGGGTAAGTATCTGGAGGAGATCAATTCTTCCTATAAATGTCCACGATCTGGAGAAGATCAATGCTGAGACAATGTTGTGGTTCCAGTGAGAGCATTTGCTGAGGACCTGACAGAGATCAGATGCTGTTAAAGATGTGAAGACCATAAGATGAAGCAGAGACGATCCATTTGTGTGACAGAAACATTGATGTTGAGAAGGTATGTTTGTTTATTGACGGTGAGGATCTGGATCTGGAGCACAATAGTTGGTATGAGAAGACAAGGGTCTGGGCCATATTCCGAACCTGATGTGCTGAGGTCTCATTTGGGGACTATGCAGCAGCAACTGCAAATTAATCCTTTACACCAGGAGGTCCATTGGGTGATCCGGAAGCGATGGGTCTGCTTGGTGAGGAATGCTGCTAAGGCCGCTGCTTGATCGCGGTGATGGTCCTGGTTGGAACTGAAGGATACACAGTCCGAAATGTAGGAACTCACCATGTCGGGGTAATCGTCAACGAGTTGACGTGAAATACGTTTCAGGAAGTTTTGGTAACTCCAGCCTGGGGCCTCGAGATACCTCTCAACTAAGGAGCAAGCCTTTGTGGAACCAGTGGAGGAGAAAATCATCTGCAGTGCTGCACAACAACACTGGATGGTTTTCTCACTTTTAGTATCCAGCTGCAACAGCAAGGGCACGATGTTGGCGTGGAGCTGTCGCTGGAAATCACTGGACTCTCCAAATGTGGCCAATTTTTCCAACGTTTGGAGAGCTTCCACAGAGACTTGCTCACTTCCTGCCCCAAACAGTGGCTGTATCCTGGAGAGGATTGCATTTAAAAAGGGCCTGATTGTTTCTGCTGGTGCCTCAAGGATGTTTTTCTGAAGGCAAGACAACACCTCAAGAGTGAATACATCGCTGTTCTCTGGATTGCCCAACAGGCTCACCAAGACATCGGTCACACTCCAACACCATCGCCTCGATTCAAAATCGATGTTTTTTAAAACTCTGATGCAGAGCAACTGGCTAACGGGTGAGGAGTCGTACCAGCAGAGATATCGTATTAAGCTGTTAATGACCATGTCTGTGAGACCCAGTTCGGAAAGGCACGGAGCTTTCAGGAGTTCCTCAAAGAAGAGTATTATCGGAACTGCCTGACAGTCCTGGATCCGAAGGATTTGGGAAACCAGACGATGTACGGTCTTAAACAAATCATCACCTGCAGATGCTGTCATTGCCTGGGCCAGCAGAACAACCCCCTGATCAAATCCAACCCCTCGTAGCTGTTGCCATCCTCCGACCATCACCATCTGGTCTGAGATGTCACTTTGACCAATCAGGTCAAACAGGGCCTTGAGTGACCTCACACACCTTTCATTCAGTGACCTACTTGTATCAGCATCAAACCCAGCGGTGAAACCTCTCTGCTGTGACTGAATATCTGTATCACTGGGCAGAGAGAAACTCATTCCGCTGGTGAGTGACACAAGTAAGCCACTGAAAATGTGTGGGAACAATGTCCTCACCACGTCTGCCATCCTGGGCTGAGTCAGTATCTCATATAAGCCGTGGATGGCAGTCAGCGAGACGTTGGCCGAGTACATGTTCCCACGGACGGGGCAGCTTTTTCCCTCCAGTGAGTACACGAGATGTTTGATCGTACTCACCGGACAGGCTCGATCCTCAGCTGCTGCTCTCCACACATCCCGGATGAACTTGTGCACTGGGGGGCGACAGAGCAGGAGCTGGGACATAGCTGCTGCTGAGTGCTGTGAGGTCAGAGCAGTCATCCCTCGTAGGACACGCCCTTTCACCTCCTGGTGAGGGATGATCTCCAAATGAAGCCCCAGCACATGCAGGATCTCTGAGACCCGGTCCTGAAGTTGTTTTCTCTCTTGCAGGAAGAGGTTTTCCAATAGTAAGGACGCGACCCGGGCACAGTTGGGATTATGGTCCGACAGACTGCCACAGACCATGAGAAGCAGGTCGTCTAGCTGACAGCGCGGCAGGCTTTGGCAAATCAGCTCCATCACCTGATGACACTTCTCAAACTGAGATCCTTCATCAGGGTCCGTCAGGTCTTCCGGAAGTGTCTTCAGAAACACCAGACTCTCTTGATATTGTTGTAGGCTGGCTCCATCAGCCACTAAGTACATGGACATAATGGTACTGACCGCGCTGAGGGCCATCTGTTGCACAGCTTGGGAACCGTCAGCACAACGTGGAAGCAGTCCTCCAAGCAGCGTGCCCACAACATTCGCCAGCACTTCCCTGCTGTCATCAAACCTCCGTGAAAACACCACGAGCATCTCCGAGATGATGTGGACTGCTGTCTCCCGCTTATTGTCTTCCATCGAAAAGATCCCCTCCTCAATCTTCTGGATGATTTCGTCCTTGTCTTCACTCTCAGCAATGATCTTCTCCATTGCCACACAAAAGACACCAATAACAGGCTTCATCTTTGAGTCAGCTTGTGAAAACCCTCCGATTCTGTTCTTGAACTCTGTCTTCAATCTTTCTCTCGAGTAGGGATGTTACCAATTCAGTTGACCAGAGCAGTTTGCTTGATCTCCTCTCTCGGCGTCTCTCCAGCACAAGTGCACAGATCACTTCAGTTTGTTGTGTTTGTATGACCCTGTGATGATGTGTTGTCATGGTTCTCATTGTGATGACAGCGGCCGTCAGTTGTAATGGGGCCCTGAGCTGCCAGTGGGTGTCGTGTGCTGGGATTTTCAAAACCAAGCAACCTGTGAGGAGTCACAGAGATAATGACACGGAGTGTTGGCTCATGTCACAGAATCATAGAGCCAATCAGAACGGAATCAGTTCCTTCTGTGCATCCAGGTCATGCAAAAAAATCCCAAACTTGCCCAGGCCAAGCTGCCTGTCCCTGGTCTATATCCCTCCAAATATTTCAAATCCCCGTACTTCTCAAAATATCACTTTTGCATGTTGTAATTATACCAGCCTCCAACAATTTCGTTGGCAGCTCATTGGGTGCACGCACCACCCTGTGCGTGAAAACATTGCCCCTCACTTCTCTTTTGAATATTTCCTCGCTTGCCTTAAACCTACGTCTTTAGGTTTTGAACTCCCATACCCTGGGGAAAAGACCTTGCCTACTCACCCTATTCATGCCCCTCATGATTTTACAAACTTCCATAATTTCACTCCTTGGCCTCCAACACCTTGGGGAAAATAGCCGCAGTCCTTTCAGCCTCTCCCGAAAGTTCAAACTCTCTAACCCTTTCACAACATCCTTCATGTATCAGGGAGACCAGAATTCAATGTAGTGATCCAAAAGTGGCCTCACCAATGTCCTGTACAGCTGCGACATAATCAAAGCAGTGGATCCAGCATCAATCCTTTACGCACACTGTTGGTGACAGGCCTCCTGTCTGACAAGCAACCTTCCACACTTTTAAAGTAAAGGGATAAACAATGAAATAAAACCAAGGCCGCGACACTGCCCCGATCGGACCCACCCGGGACAGGGACAGATCCGGGTAAAACACAGAGCAAAGCCCACTCTGGTCTAACAGGCCAGAAAATATAAACTGCCTTGACTTTGTTCAACATAAATAATGATCTGGTCACTCTGAGGAGATACAAAAATAAATAAACAGATTAAAAGTGGCCCTCCCATGATTCTAACTGCAATTCCCTCCTTTGGGCAGGGACAATGAGGGACCAAAGTAAAAAATAAACTCAAACAAAATCAAAGAAAACAAATGAATAAACTGTTGTGAAGGTGGATAGACTCAGTGTAGACTGTGAGGCAGGAAGATAGAATGTGGTGTTTATAAAATTGTAAGGTTGTAAAATGGAGAAAGCATGGCGAGGTCCCTTGAAAAGATTGTTTTTATGCTTAGAGTTAAAATGGATGTCTGTGAGCAGATTGAACATTTGTCAGAACACAGAGATACTGAGTTGAAGCATTTTGTATCGAAACGGCAGTACAGGTGGAAGATTCTTTATCCGAACATCCAAAAAAAACAAAAGCTCCAAAATCCGAAGTTTTTTATGTAAAGTTTTTTTCTCTTTAACAAGGTTGTTTGGAGAGCAAACACTTAACCCAATTCGACACCCACTCAATGTGTGTCATTCAGATGCGACATGGGATGGTATGGCCAAGCACTGACAGGCCGAGGGTTTCTCTATGAACACCCAAGTCGACACCCACTTGATGAGTGTCTCTCACATGTGACATTAGGGGGGGGATCATGGGCAAACATGTTCTTAGTTAGAAGTCTGCTTCTCCGGTAAGAGTTTAATGGTGAAATTTTTAAAAATGTCCCTATTGTGAAAATCAAAAAACTTTGAATTCTGAAAAAACAGCTGGTCCTGAGCATTTCGGATAAAGGATCATCTATTTGTACCGTGAGTAAAACCTGTTGCCTGGGCCTGCTTATACAGCAAAGTTTGCATGTCGCAAATCAGTTTGAATGGAGCTTTTAGGTACCAAAAATCAGTTAAATTTAAATCAGATGGTTTTGACAACACAGGCCCAATCTTATTGTAAGAAATATTGATATTGTCATCAAGGATATAAAAGAGTGGGCAGTTGGACAAAGACAAAGACCCCAGAGCTCTCTGCCATCAGCCAGAGCTAACAGCCCTCAGCTCGAGAGAGAGAGTGACTAGCTCTCACAGTCATCGGTAATTCCTGACAGAGGAACGACAAAGACGGCATTTCTGACAGAAGGATTGGAGGAAAAGCCGTTCCTGACACAAAATTGACAGAGGAGGCACTGAACATTCCACAAGACATGGAACCTGGCTGTAATTTCTAGAGACCAAATTCTATTTCTTCTATTGTATGAGTGGGACATTGGACAACATTCCATTAAAATCTTGTTTTATTTGGTAATAGTTCATAGTAAGAAGAGATTTATTTAGTTTGCTAATAGTTTCGTTTATTTATTTAACTCTAAGAGAACACATTAACTGTTACTTGTTGATATTAAAGTGAATATCGGGGATTTGTTTTATTTAACCACAAGAAGTTCTGAAAGGCAGGTTACACCACTTTTCACACCCTTTTTTACAGATTAGAAGGTGAGGTGCTCCTTTTGGGTATTTTGCTTTGAGTTCTCCAGAGTGCTTCACCTCCCCTTAATAACAGTTCGACAGCTCGGGGGCAGCATTTGGACATACCTGCAGGGATCTGGACAGATTTGAACAGACGTCGGGTATGAAAGGTCCCAGCAGATTCAAACAAACTTCGTGACTAGCGTCCTAAGTCTTGAAATAAAACATTAGTGACAATTGGAAAATCTGTTTAATTTCAGTTGCCTGTTGTGGGGTAAATGGAAAGTGGGGAAATGGGTCTTAACATTACTGAAGAGGTTCTGCGGGCAAAGATGCTTTCCAAATTTGCCAAGAAAGTTTAGAAAGACAGAAAATGGTGACAGTTTCGAATGAGCAAACAGGCCAAAAGTGGGTTTACCGAAGGATAGTTAAAAAAACTGAAAATTGTAAGGGAGTTAACCAAGCATTTAGCTGTGCCTAAAGTTGTAGGTATATAACTTTAAGTACAATGGAGTTAGAAAAAAAGAATTACAAATGCGAGAATTGGAGTCAGAAAGTGTAAAAGAGAGAGAGAGAGAGCAGAAAGGGGTCTTAAACAGATTGAATTACGGTTACATGCAGAGGAACGTGAAACGGAAAGAGGAAAGAAGATTCCCAGCAGAGGAAAAAGAGAAAGAGAGAGAAGAAAGGGATAAAGAGAGAGAATTTGATCTACAGAAGTTGGCAGTTAGACAGGAAAGTTGACATAACGGGATGCATGTGAAGGCAGAAGATAGGCGTAGTGAGGAGGATAGTGATAATGAATAAACCCAGGTAGCCAAAGGCTTGGTAGGGATATCTTCAAACATGTCAATACTTGATCAAAATTCGATGAAAAGGATGTGGAAGCCTTTTTTGTTTCCTTTTGAGAAATTGGCTCAACAGATGGACTGACCAGAAACTGCGTGGGTAAGATTAATTCAGAACATATTAAGGAGGCAGGGCTCGCGAGGTGTTTCCAGCGCTGTCAGAGATGGTGTCAGGAGAATAGGAAGAAGTGAAAAAGGCTATTTAGAGTGAACAGATTATTACAAGTGCGAAAGAAAAACCCCAAGAGGGTGGAAATGAGGTACAAAACCTGAGGTGTTTATGCAGCAAAACGCTGGGATATACAAGGTCACAGTGCTGGTGGGTTAAGAAAGGCACTTGGAAAATGAATGGGGGAAAAAAAAAGAGGTTAAACCAGTGGGATTAGTTAAGGCAGTAAAGGAAATCCCAAGAGAAGTCGATGAACTGAAGGAGAGTAAGATAGTACTCGATCTTTTCAAAGACTTCACCTGCGGCAGTAAGATTTACTCAGGTAGATCAGGGGAATAGGGAAAAAAATTGAGAGTTAAGGGAGCTCGTGTGTTTCTAATAGTGAGAGACCTTAAAGATAACATTGAGGGCTGATTGTCAGGATGACCCAAATGATTGGGATAAAGATATCCCATTTTTTATTGTTTACTACCAGACATGGTAGAAATGAATCGACTCAGTTTGCTCCTTTTGAATTGATGTTCAGACACAAAGTGTGAGGTCCTTTCAAGGGAATTATGGAAAAGTTGACAGATCTGAAGTCAGAGATCTCACAATTGGATTATGTATCAGAGGCGAGAGACAGATTAAACAGAGTAGTTGAATTAGCTAGACAATATTTGAGGATGACACAGCACCTGGAAGAAGATAAGAAATCTACAGTACATACGTTTGACCCTGGGGGAAAAGGTTGGGGTCATTAACAATGATGGGAGATGCCTGTAAAGCGATGTTCAATGGTCACTCTCAGATTGAGGTGAAGTTGAGTCAGGTGGATTATCTGGTAATGATCCCAGAGAGAGAAAAAAATATTGGGTACGACATGTGAAGAAACTGAAACATTACTACGACAAGGAGAGTGAACTTGCAAAACAGGTATTAGTTACTGTCATTCAGAGTAGGAATCAATCCAGAGGATTTGGATTTTGAATGTGCCCCAGAGCAAAATGAATAATGAGAAATTCCTCAAGGAATGGGATAAGGAAGTGAGCAATCTGACTACCGAACGGTGAACTGAATTGAAAGATTCGTTACAGAGTTGTGAGCACCTGTGTAGAAATAGAATGGGGACTTCTAATACTTTAGTATATGAGGTTGACGAAAGGAATGCTGCTCTGGTAAAACAGTACCCATTCCAGTGTAATCCTTTCAAAGCTCCGCAGGTTCAGAATGAAGTGCAAGTAATGCTCCAGGAAGAATTCTTGGAGACAAGTCAAAGCGAGTGAAGTTTGCCAATCGTGTTGGTTCTGAAGTCTGGGGGTACTCAATGATTCTGCAAAGATTATCAGAAGGACAATGCTATAACTAAATCTGATTTGGAGATGCCGGTGTACAAATCACACAACACCACGTTATCGTCTAACAGGTTTAATTGGAAGCACTAGCTTTCGGAGCGCCGCTCTTCCATCAGGACCACCATGTCAAATGTTTAGAAACCCTTCAAAATTACCATAGGCCCAAGCAATATAGGTGTTGGAGCTGTGTTGTTACAGGACAATGATTGTGGAATTGAAACGCTAAATCAGTAAATTTTTAAACAAAAATCAATATCCACCAGAGAAAATATTCCACCGTTGGAAAAGAGTTATTGAGTCTGGTCATGGCCTCACAACATTTTAATGTTCACATTGAAAACAATGTATCAGAGATGATTGTGTATACCAATTACAATCCTTTGACATTCCTGGGAAGATTTGATGACAAGAGCATCAGACTATTTCATTGGAGTCTCATGTTACAAGTGTTTAAGTTTCAGAATGTATATGTTTTGTGTTGTGAAAATATTATTGCGATGCTTTATCCAGAGTTAAAAAGAAAAATGTTTGTATGAGACAGAAACAGTAGGGTTCTATATATATATAGGAATTAGTATAAAATGTAACTCTAGATTGATGAGCTACGGATCTGGTAATGTGATGGAGTTAAGTTTACAAAAAAGATAGAAGCCATTTTTTCACAATGATGGCCTACTTTTCCTTAATGGTGAAGGTGTTGTAAAGGTGGTTACAATGACTGTAGATTGGGGTGGGGGTGTCAAGAGGTTAGAATTTGCTGTTTGTAAAATTGTAAAATGGGGAAAGCATTACGTGATGTTTTTAAAAGTTGATGCTTTTTCTGTGGTTAGAGATTTAAATGCAGTATGTAGAAAGCATGAAATGAAACATTTGTATCAAAAGGCCGTACAGTAAGGTGGTCAAGCAGCAAATTTTACCTGGACAACAGTCTTTTGAATTTCATCAATCAATTTGAACCAGGCATTTAGATACCAGCAATCCATTAAGTTTAAATTTGGCGGTTTTGACAACATCGGACTACTGTAAGAAATATTAATATTTCAACAAGGTTATAAAAGGGGGCAGTTGGACAAAGAATTCAGAGTTAACTGCCATCCACTAGAACTAACAGCCCTCAGCTCTAGAGAGAGAAATTGGTGCTCTCAGTCATCTATGTATGAGAGAAAGCACCATCTAAATTCCTGACAGAAGGACGACTCTGAAGACGTTCCCGACAGATCAACAGACGAGGCGCTGACCATTCCGGAAGATACGTAACCTGGCTGGAATTTTGAGAGACTCAATTCAAGTTTTGTTATACGAGTGAAACTTCTATTTATTGGAACAGCACATTATTATAATTCATGTTTTATTCAGGAATAGCGAGTAGATAAAAGGGAATTATTTGATCTGTAAATAGTTTTGATAATTTGTTCACTGCTCGAGTTGTACAAATAAATTATTACTTGCTAATTTTAAAGTGAGTGTCAGAGATTTCGTTTATATAACCACTAGAAGTTGCTGAAAGGCAGATGACACCACTTTTCACACCCTTTTTAAGATTAAAGGGTGAGGTGCTCCTCTGAGTTTTTGGTTTCAGTTCTCAATGGGGAGTCAACCTCCGCTGTGTAAGATCAGCCGGAACCAGAGCAGCCGCACCTGACATCACCACCCATCCCCTAACGATACCCTCTCAGACCCTCCTGCTGGGTAGAGATATCTCATTTATGGATGCCATTGGGATGGATGGAGACTCTCTGTTGGGAAGGTCATCCACGAGGAAGATGAAGCACATTCACGTGACATACTGATATTCTTTCCAATCTGGCATCTTCAGCAGATAATTCACCTGACTTCATTTCTTTTCAATCTGATAAGAACTACTAAACTTCCTTTGAAGGGATTACCTATCACTGGTAACAGCTTTACTTTATCCTCACGGGCAAATGTACAAATTTGAAATTTCTTACCTCTTTCTTTCTTCATTAGGTGCTGTGCCACCTTGCAACATTATCTAGCAAATACACCTGCTCTGTTTAAGCTGTCTCTCACCTCGGATACATAATCCAACTGAGAAATCTCTGGCTTCAGACCTATCAATTTTTCCTTAATTAATTTTAAAGGTCCTCATACCTTGTGTCTGAACATCAATTCAAATGGAACAAACTGAGTCAATTCATTTGTAGCATTTCTCATAGTGAACAACATAAATGGGATAACTTTATCCCAATCACTTGAGTAATCCTGACAATAAGCCCTCAACATGGTCTTTAGGTGCTGATGCCCCATTTCCAATCCTCACCGAGATTCAGGATGGTACACACTTGATGTAACGTGTTGAATGCAGAAACTATCTATGACATCCTTACATAATTTGATAGTAAAATTGGCCTTTCTGAATCTTGGAGTAATTCACAATGACTAAAGAAAGCAAGCATCTCCTCCATAACCTTTTTTGCCTCGACATTCCGTAATGGAATTGCCTCCAGCAACCTAGTAGACAATCCATTCTGGTTAGCAAATACTGGTTCCCACTTCTGGTTTTAATGAGGGGGTCATCATAATCATTTATAATCCATGTAAAATATTCTTGAAAAGCGAGAATTGACAACAAAGGTACTGGTTTTATTCCTGCCAATGTTTTTTCTACCATCTGACATGTCTGAAAGGTACAGCAAAATTCAACCACACCTTTCAGAGGCAATGCAAATATTTTCATCCCTCACTATTAGAGACACACTAGTTCTCATATCTCTTAATATGTATTTGTTTTGACTTATTCCCCCTGTTCTACCTGAGTAAAACTTACTCACACAGGTGAAGTCTTTGGAAAGATCAAGCCGGTGACTAGGCTGTGCCCTCTCCTTCACCTCCTCGACGTCTCAAGATTTCCTTCATTGCCTGAACTAATCCGACTGGTTTAAATCCCACTATTTTATCACCATCTTCTTCCCAGTACCTTTCTGAAACCACTGGCACTGTGACTTTATGTGTCTCACATTATTGCTGTGAAAGCACTTGAGACCTCTTTTCCATCCTATTGGGTTTCTACTTTCCCTGCCCAAAAGGAATTGGGAATATGGGATAGCGTTTTCACAGGGGACAGTGTGGGAGGAGGTGTAGTCTAGGTAGCTGCGGGAGTCGGTCGGTTTATAGTAAATGTCCGTGTATAGGAAGGGGAGGGCGGAGTATGAGATGGTCCAGGTGAATTTGAGGTTGGGTGGAAAGTGTTGGTAAAGTGGATGAACTGTTCAACCCACTCGTGGGAGCACGAGGCAGCGCCGATACAGTCATCGATGTAGCGAAGGAAAAGGTGGGGGGTGGGGCGAGTGTAGCTGCAGAAGATAGACTGTTCCACATATCCTTTGAGGAGGCAGGCATACCTGGGGCCCATGCGGGTGCCCATGGCTACTCCTTTGGTTTGGAGGAAGTGGGAGGATTGGAAAGAGAAGTTGTTCAGGGTGAGGACCAGTTCAGTCAGTCGAAGGAGGGTGTCGGTGGAAGGGTACTGGTTGGTACGGCAGGAAAGGAAGAAGCGAAGTGCTTCAAGTCCTTCGTGATGGGGGATGGAGGTGTACAGGGACTAGATGTCCATTGTGAAGATAAGGCGTTGGGGACCGGGGAAGCGAAAATCACGGAGGAGGTGGAGGACGTGGGTGGCATCCCGAAAGTAGGTGGGGAGTTCTTGTACTCAGGGGGACAGGACCGTGTCGAGGTATGCAGAGATGAGTTCGGTGGGGCAAGAGCAGGCTGAGACAATGGGTCGGCCGGGGCAGTCAGGTTTGTGGATTTTGGGCAGGAGGTAGAAACGGGCGGTGCAGGGTTGTGGGACTATGAGGTTGGAGGCGGTGGATGGGAGATCCCCTGAGGTGATGAGGTTCTGGATTTTCTGGGCGATGATGGTTTGGTGGTGGGATGTGGGGTCATGGTCAAGGGGGCAGTAGGAGGAGGTGTCTACGAGCTGGCGTTCTCCCAGTTCCAACCTTCCAGAACAGCACTGTCCAACTTCCTTCACACCCATCCGCTCCACTCTCCCCTCCAACCTATTACGTTTACCCCCACCTCCATCCATCTATCACACTCAGCTACCTCCCCCCCAGCCCCATACCCCTCCCCCTCCCACCACCGAGGCTCCGAGCCTCATTCCTGAAGAAGGGCTTTCGCCCGAAACACCGATTTTCCAGCTCCTCGGAAGCTGCCTGTCCTGCTGCTTTTCCAGCTCCACACTCTCAACTCTAATCTCCATTATATGCAGTCCTCACTTTTGCCAATATTGCAAATGGCTGTAATCTTGGCCTTGCGTGCTCTGGTAATTGAAATATTTAGTGTGTGTCAGCTCAGAAGATGGCAAAATAAAATTATATGCAAATTGAAAGATGAGGCTCAAATGAACCTGAAGGGCTGATTGTTATTACAAAAGAGATTTCATGAATTAAGTAGTCCAATCTTTTTGGTATTTTAACTAATTACATTCATAAATAATGTGGAATTAATGCACAGACTGTTGATTATGATCTCCAGAACGGTTCACAGAATGAAAGGAAAATGGTGATCCTAAGACCGATATCTTTGGATCGAGAGGGTGGAGATGTTGGCCAGGGGTTGCTCACACATAAAGCCAGCAAGCTGGTGAACGGAAGTTACCCGAGCACCAAGCACTGGCTCTGAGGGTGACAAAGTGCAAGTCCTTATTTTGAGGAAGAATAATGGGGTAGTCTGAAAGGTGCCCACAGTGGAAAGATAACAGCTCTCAGATGAGCAATGAACCTAGAAGAACAAGACACCACAGTTCGGGATGATTAGGCCAAAGGATAAAAATGCAGGATTCAATGTGCCATCAGCAAAAACCTTGGAGAGCAGACTTGACGATTTTGTGGGTCCCACATTTTTAAATGTGAAGAGGACTTTAAGACCTGGAAGAAATTGTCTGACTAGCATGAGGTTCTGTTTATATCATAGATTCATGCAGCATGGTCCAACCAGTCTATGCCGAACAGAATCCCAAACTAAACTAATCCCTCCTGCCTGCTATTCTTGGGTATTTACTGTTATTTTTGTTCACTGTTCAGGAAACATCAAGGTCTGTGAGTGTGCACTTGAATTTTCACCTTGTATGGATTGTATGCCTGCTGTTCACTTTTTCCTAACCAAATGGTTTAAATTGTATGTTTGTTTTAACGAAACTAACAAAGGCATTAATTAGAGTCATAGAGATGGACAGCATGGAAACAGACCCTTCGGTTCAACTCGTCCATGCTGACCAGATATCCTAACCTAGTCTCAATCCATTTCCCAGCACTTGGCCCATATCCCTCTAAACCCTTCCTATTCATATACCCAACAGATGCCTATAAAAAGTTGTAATTGTACCAGCCTCCATTACTTCTTCTGGCAGCTCATTCCATGCACCCACAAACCTCTGTTTGAAAACGTTGCTCCTCAGATCCCTTTGAAATTTTTCCCCTCTCACCCGAAAGCTGTCCCTCTAGTTTTGGACTCTCGCACCCCAGGGAAAAGACCTTGTCTTTTTATCCATGCCTTTCATGATTTTATACACCTTTATAAGGTCAATCCTCAGCCTCTGATGCTCCAGGGAAAACAACCCCAGTCTATTCAGTCTCTCCCTGTAGCTCAAATCGGATTGATTATACACTAGTGCTGAGCCAATGACTGTTGTCGAGGGCAGTAACCGGACAACACTTCTTCAATGCTTTGAGCATTCCCACCTTTCAGGCAGTGAGTTCCAGATACTCACCATCCTTAGGATGATATATATTTCCTCAAATCCCGATGAAAAACCCTCCTGATAAAACTCTCCTGTCCACGTTTTAAGAATTCTGCCACCTCTGTGCCTTTTACATTTGTGTCCCAGATAATGTTGGGGGAATTGAAATCTCCCACTCTTATGACCCTATGTGTTTTACACTTCTGTGAGATTGCTTACATATCAGTGTTCCCATCTCTCTCTGACTATTTGGGGTACATTAGACACCACCCACAATGCGATTGCCCCATTTTTATGATTAATGCATGCCCAGATGGCCTGATCTGAAGTGCCTTCTAAGCTATGATCACTGCCTATTGCAGTAAGTGATGCCTTGATCAATATTGCAACACTCCCTCTGTTACACCCTGCCTTCTGGCCTGAAGCGTCTATACCATTGAATAGGCTCTCCATGATGCTGGTCTGTTTTATTGCCACTTCCACCTCTGTGCTCACTTCTACAACCAGGAATTCCGATGTCCCGCCTATCCCCTCACCCACCTCCAGTGTTCATCTTCTACTTGGACCCCTTCCACTTGCCTCTTACCTGCCCTCAATATCTTCACTGCCAACTGTCAGTGTAACGTTGGCTGTTGCAATTTCTCTGCTCCTCTCACCCATTCTCCCTGTCCCCTTCTGAAATGACACCACTTCGCGCTCTCAGGTTCAATTTGAAATTTGTCATCATACCAGCAGGCAGGGGTGGTGCCCTTGTAGCCTCGCAAATTGATCTTTACCTTGAAGGGGCTAAATGCCAACTCTCCAACACCTCTTCCAACCTCTTCCTGAATCATGCCCCCATATCCCAACATCAAGGCATCGTTTCCAGCAATTTCACTGTGATTGCCCGTCATGTTTGAGATTCCCACCACTATTGTTCTCACGCTTTTTCTAATCAACACCTTGTGCACTTGAACTCTGGCTGCACTCCCCAGAGGAACTCTCACTGTTTTCCAACACAGAGAATTGCTTCCTAAGTGAGGTGCACCATGGTGCTTTCCTGAATCTCTGATTACCACTGACGGGTGATCAGTGTCAGTCAGAAACACTTCCTTATAGACCAGTGAGCCTGACGTTGGTGGTGGGCAAGTTGATGGAAGGAATCCTGAGGGACAGGATGTACATGTATTTGGAAAAGCAAGGACTGATTAGGGATATTCAACATGGCTTTGTGCATGGGAAATCATGTCTCACAAACTTGATTGAGTTTTTTGAAGAAATAACAAAGATGATTGATGAGGTCAGAGCGGTAGATGTGAAACATATGAGCTTCAGTAAGGCTCCACATGGGATACTGGTGAGCAAGGTTAGATCTCAATGGAATACAGGGAGAACCAGCAATTTGGATACAGAACTGGCTGAAAGGTCGAAGACAGAGGATGGTGGTGGAGGGATGCTTTTCAGACTGGAGGCCTGTGACCAGTGGAGTGCCACAAAGATTGGTGCTAGGTCCACTACCTTTCATCATTTATATAAATAATTTGATGTGAGCATAAGAGGTGTAGTTAGTAAATTTGCAGATGACACCAAATTTATTAGTGAAGCGGATAGCGAACAAGGTGACCTCAAATTTCAACGGGATCTTGATCAAATGGGAGAATGGGCTGAGAAGTGTCAGATGGAGTTTAATTTAGATAAATGTGAGGTGCTAAATTTTGGGAAAGCAAATCTTACTCGGACTTACACATTAATGAGAAGGTCCAAGGGAGTGCTGCTGAACAAAGAGATCTTGGAGTGCAGGTTCATAGCTCCTTCAAAGTGGAGTCGCAGGTAGATAGGATAGTGAAGGTGGTATTTGGTATGCTTTCCTTTATTTGTCAGAGTATTGAGTACAGGAGTTGGGAGGTCGTGTTGTGGCTGAACAGAACATTGGTTAGGCCACTGTTGGAAATATTGCATGCAATTCTGGTCTCCTTCACATCGTAAAGATTTTGTGAAACTTGAAAGGGTTCAGAAACGTTTTACAAGGATGCTGCCAGGGTTAGAGAATTTGATCTATAGAGAGAGTATGATTAGGCTGGGGCAGTTTTCCCTGGAGTCACAGAGGCTGAGGGGTTACATTATAGAGGTTTATAAAATCATGAGAGGCATGGATAGTATAAATAGAGAAAGTCTTTTCCCTGGGGTCGGGGAGTCCAGAACTAGAGGGCAAAGGTTTTGGGTGAGAAGGCAAAGATATAAAAGAGACCTAAGGGGCAACATTTTCATGCGGAGGTTGGTACGTTATGGAATGAGCTGCCAGAAGAAGTGATGGAGGCTGGTACTATTGCAACAATTAAAAGGCAGCTGGATGGGTTTATGCATTGGAAGAGTTTGGAGGGATATGGGCCGGGTGCTGCCAGGTGGGACTCAATTGGGTTGGGATATTTGGTCGACATGGATGAGTTGAACCGAGTGGTCTGTTTCCATGCTGTACATCTCTATGACTCTATGATGTGTGCAATAAACCATTCTTGAGGTTCTCAGAGGATTAAGTGTTAATTCTGTGTTTTGGTTTGTAGGCATCTGCATTTGTCAGTTGTTATATGTTCTCCTTTCTAATTTATATGATGTGTTTCAAGATCTGGTAATACTTTGAGTTTAGTTTGTATTTTGGGAACTTGTGGTGATTTGAAACTGTAGTGTGTGCCTGTGTCAGTGTGCAAAATGTATAGTTAATGTATTGTCCTTTTAAGGAACTTTGGATGGTTGTGTAAAGGAAAAACTGTGACAAAATATTCATTTCGAATTTCACTCTCATAGCTTGATTAAAAATTACCTCTTGGAATTGACAACAGCTGATTAAAATTAATTGAAGAAATAAAATTAAGATGTAACTAATCTGCTCAATCTTCAAATTAGAGTATTGTGTTTGGATTGTGGAAAGAGTCTCGGTAAATTATAATTTTAGAAACTTTATGTTTTAGAAAGCACCCTTCACCATTAACTTTGTCTCCTGCCATTAAGCCAATTATATATCGAATTGGCAAGCTCACCCTGAATCCCAGTAGTTTACCATGTGAAAGCTTGTGAAAGACTTTACTCAAATCCAAATAAATAATGTCGACTAATCTGTAATCAACCACCTTCCTCAACAAAAACTCATTCATGTTGTGAGACTTGATTTTCCTCACGCATAACCCTGCTGACTATCCTTACTCAATGTATGCCTCTCTCAATGTCCACGAACCCTATCTTTGATAATCACCTCCAACAATTTACCAAAACCAAAGTCAGCCTCACAGGTCTATAGTTCCCTGCTTTCTCCCTACAATCTTTCTTGAACAAAGGTACAATGCAGCCACCCTCCAGTCAACAGGCATCTCACCCATTGTTATAGATGATGCAAATATTTCTGCAAGAGGACTCATTAGTTCCTCCCTTACTTTCCACAATCTTCTGGAATACATTTGAAGGTCCCACCTTTATTTTCTCGAAGACCTCCCAAATTTCTTCGTCTTTAATGTGAACTGTTTTTAAAACATTTAAGTTCATTTCCCTATATTCTCTAGAAACTGTTTCTTTCTCCACAGTAAAAACTGACGTAAAATATTCATTTAGTTTCTTTCCCATCTCCCGCAGTTCAACACAAATGAACTCCTTTAAGAGGCCATACCCTCTCTCTAGTTGCCATCTTGCTCTGAATGCATTGGTAGAATCACTTTGGATTATCCTTAACCTTATCTTCCAATGCTAACTCAAACCCCCTCTTTGCCTTCCTAATTTCTCTCTTAAGAATGCTCCTACAATCTTTATATTGATTAAGAGATTCAACTGAACCAAGTTGTCTGCGTTTAAAATAAGGTTCTCTCTTATTTTTGACAAGAACCTCAATATCTTTATTCAGCCATAGTACCATACTCTTAGCACCCTTACCCTTCACTCAAACAGGAATAAAATGCCTCTGAACTTGCCATCACACTCTTGAATGCCTCCCACCCGCCAGATGTCCTTTTACCTGCAAACAGTCCACTCCAATCAGCTTTTGAAAGTGCTTTTTCACAAACCATTAAAATTTGCCTTTTTCCAGTTAAAAATTTTGATATTTTTATGGAAGGCTTCTCCTTGTTCATAACCATTTCATAACTGAACTTTGATTACTTGACTCAAAGTGTTCCCCTGGCTTTACTTCAGTAACCTGTCCTGCCTTATTACCCAAAGGAAGGTCTCGTTTTGCTCCTTCTCGAGTAGGAACATCCACATCTTGAGAAAGAAAATTTTCTTAAACATATTTGACAAATTTTCACCATCCAAACTTTTAATGCAATGATAACTCCAGTCAATGTTTGGAAAATTAAAATCCCCCATCATGAACAGCCTTATTGTCCTTGTGCGTTTTGGAGATCTCCCGATATACTTGTTTCTCAATTTCTCTCTTACTGTTGGGGAGCCTATTGTACAATCCCATCAAAGTGACCTTTCCTTTCTTATTTGTTATTCGTTCCCATTTATTTTCACTGGACGATGTAAAGAGAAAAAACCAAGTGCTGCGATACTGTCCTGATCAGACATTCCCAGGACAGGGACAGCACAGGGTGAAACATTGCAGAGTGGGTTTTGATCAATTTCAAAACTGAAAATAAAGTTGCCCTGACTCTGTTAAACAAAACCAAAAGTGCTATTCCTATGGGGAGAGAAAACAAAAGATGAACAAGCCAAAAAAAAGGCTCTACCTTGATGGTCCTCATCGACCTCTTTTGGAGCATGGACAACAAGGGGCCAAAGTAAAAATAAACTCCAGCAAATTCAAAGAAAACAAATAATTAAACAAACAATTAAACAACCAAGTAAATAAATCCTCACTGCCCCATCCCTAATGAACTCTCCCAGGACAGGGAAAACGGTGGTTTAAAATCCAAGGTATATAAAACAGCCCTCTTCCTGGGGCACCAGACTGAAAATAAATACAAACTGAATGGGCCAAATGTAAACTGCTACTACAGAGACAATTCACTAAATGAGAATATCATTATCCACACTGATAATACACTTCAGCCCCCACGGTGCCCAGCAGTCTCAAAGGCCTCGACTGTACTGGTGAGCACTGTGTGTGCTCCCTCTCCAGGGACACGTGACCATGGATGGAACTGTGAAAGAGGGGCACACAATCTGGAACAATGAGCTCCCCTTCGGCCTGCTGCCTGTTGATGGTGATCTTTTCCAGGCCCAGGAGCAAAGCCATGAGAAAATTCAGACTTGTCTACCCCTCCCCCACCGGGTGCTCATGGATCAGGAGTGTGGGGCTGAAGTGCAACCAACAACAGCACCTTCAAAGAGCGAAAAAGGTGCTGCAAACAGATGCACCATCTCCTCCAGGCCACAGAACATGCACGTGGTCTGGCGCCTGGTAAAATTACTCATTCACTCAGATTGCTGCATGTAGCGTTCTCCACCCCAGATCCCCGATGTAAGAGGAGAGGACACCTTCGTAGACAGCCCTCCATTGGAGAACTCAGCCACCGTAGAGTGAAACATTACACCAAGGCACGTCCAGGTGGTGGGTGAAAGCACAGCAGTGGAGAGTGTATATACAAATAACACCACCGTGCAGTTCAAAAGGGCACCGGGAGGATATCTCTGAGATGACTCAGACTGTGGAGCACCCATGTCACAGGGGAGAGTCAGCTGTGTACGGTACATTGTGAAATTCTGGAGAGATGGTGATCAGTTTGTCTGGAAGGTCACTGCACACCTGAGCTGCCTCGAGTGTACGTGAGGTGTGGGGGCTGAATGCCTTGTCCATCAGACTCTGGATGGCTCGGGGCACGAACCAGAGGGGGACCGACACCCTTGCAGTCAACCTTGTGGGTGTTATCCAGTCCACTCCTCTGCCATCCAGTGGGTCCCTGACTCTGGTCATCCCTCTAACCCGAGCTCTGTCCTCCCCCAGCCAGCACAATCCGTGTTCAGAAACCTGTTCCTGAGCAAGGCTCCCTGATGAGAGCCAGCTCTCCCACAGAGGGAATAGCTCCGACTCGAGCTGAATGTGTCCCAGACTGTGATCAGGTTCAGATAGAAACCAGACAATCCCTGAAAGATGACCTGAGACTGGGACCAATCCACGAACATGAATTGCGTGTTGGAACGGAGGTCGTGCACGTGTTTGAAGAAATACACCATGAGACTCAATGTAAAGGTGTTACTACAGGGTCTGAAGGTGGGGAGTCTTTACCTGGGTGCAATATCACACCAGTGGCTGACCACCCTCCTCAAGCGGGAGACTCAGAACCACAGCAGTGACTCAGCGCTGTCTCTTGTCCCAGAAAGACCCAACGAGTTTTTACTGGACGGTGGTGAGGAAGCCAGAGGGATCAAACTGACCAGCCAGTACCACAACATGGCTGCCACCAATTGGTTTGTGACTCGCAATCACATTGAATAGGACAACACATAAACTAATGCTTTCCAGATCAGAGACGAGGGATTCATCATCAGTCAGCGGCACAAAGATCTTCTGGCAGACCCTGTGTCTTTTTAACAGTGAGCAGAAGGAGGGGCCACCACGGTTGAGATCCCGAAGAATCCACACCCGTAATCTCATCCCGGTACTCAATGAGATCCAAAGCCTCCCTGCTTCCTTCTCCATCCAGTCCAGAAGTGATGTCGCGAGTCCCAGAACTACTTGTCATCCTGCAGCAGCTTGTTAAAATGCAAGCACACGGTCCTCCCTCCGGTGCTAAATGGACCGTGCTCTGCTCAGACCAGGCTGTGATCAGAAAACTGCACTTGCTGCATGGAGGACTTCAGAACACAGGAGGCATATGCCCTGGAAATGGAGATGCAGTCAATGCTGGACACTCCAAGCTCTGATTATGACCAACTTTGCCTTCCTTAGTCTCTCAAAGAGCTCTGCCAAATGCTCCATGTGATCTTTCCATGAATGGCTAAAGATCGTCAAGTCATCCATGTAGGTGACACAATTAGACCAGAAGACCTAGGATCAGGAATTAGGCCATTCAGCCCATTGAGACTGCTCCACCATTCATTCATGTCTGATACGATTCTCAACCCCATTCTCCCACTTTCTCCCATAACCTTTACTCTCCTTGATACTCAAGAACCTATCTATCTCACTCTTAAATTTATTCAATGACGTTGCCTCCATAGCCTTTTATAACAATGAATGCCATAGATTCACCATTCTCTGGCTGAAGAAGTTTCTCTTTATCTTCGTTCTAAAAGGTCTTCCCTTTAGCCTCGGTGTATGCCCTCAACATCTAGTGTCTGTTATGAATGGAAATATTTTCCTGACATCTACTCAGTCTAGGCCATTCAGTATTCTGCATGTTTCAATTAGATATCACCCTCATCTTTCTGAACTCCATTGAGTTTTAACCCAGAGTCCTCAAACATTCCTCAGATGATAATCTTTTCATTCCTAGAACTATTCTCATAAATGTCCTCTGAACATGCTCCAGGGCCAGTATCCTTCCTGAGAAATGGGACCTAAAACTGTACACAATACTCAAATGTGGTCTGACCAGAGCGTAATAGAGCATCAGAAGTACATCCTTGTTTTTATATTCAAGCCCTCTCAAAATAAGTGTTGTCATTGCATTTGCCTTCCTAACTACTGACTCAACCTACAAGTTTACCTTGAGAAAATCTAAGACAAAAACTCCCAATTATCTTTGCACTTCAGACTTCTGAATTCTCTCCCTATTTAGAAAATAGTCCATGCCTCTATTCTTCCTACCAATGTATATCACCACACACTCTCCCACATTGTACCTCATCTGCCACTTCTTTGCTCACTCTCCGAATCTGTCCAAATCTTTCTATAGCCTCTCCATCTCCTCAATGTTACCTGTCCCTCTACCTCACATCAAAATCCAAATCATCTGGATTTGATTCATCACCAAGTGGCATGAGCTAATACCTGTTTTTCTAGCTCTCTTACCCTGTCATAGTATTGTTTCAGTATGTTCACATGATATACCCAATAATTTTGTTTCCTAGCTGGCATCTTTACCAGATAACTCCCCTGACTTAACTACTTCTCAATCTGGTACGCATCACTAGACCTTGCTTTGAAGGGATCTCCCGCCATTGGTAACAACACCGATCATCCTCACAGGCAACTTCATCCTCACAGGCAAACAAACAACTATTAGATTTCTTAGCTGCTTCTTTGTTCAATAAGTGACATACCAGATTCAAATATTGTCCAGCTAATTCACCTACTCTGTTTAATCTGTCTCTGACCTCAGATACATCATCTAACTGTAAGATCTCTGACATTTCCTTAATTATCAGCTTTTCCTAAATTTTAAAGGTTGTCTTACTTTGTCCGAACATCAATCCAAATGGAGTGAACACAGTCGATTCATTTGGAGTATCTCTAACAGCAAGTAATATAAAGAGGATACATTTAACCCAATCGTTTGGTTAATCCTGGCAATAAACCCTCAACGTGGTCTTTAGGTGCTGATGCTATTTTTTCAATGATCCCCAAGATTCAGGATGGTCCGCATTTGATGCATAAACTATCCATGTTCTTCTTCAATAATTTGGCAGTAACATTTGACCCTTGGTCTGACTGAATCTCTGAGTCATCTATAATGAGTAAGGAAAGCAAGGAACTCTTCTACAACGTTTTTACCTTGAAATTCCAGAATGGAATTGTTTCCAGAAACCTAGTGGACACATCCATTATGGTTAGGAAATTCTGGCTCCCATATCTGGTTTTGAGGAGGGGTGGGTCTACACTATTATAATTCATGCAAAACGTTCTTCACATGAGAAGTGGCACCAAAGGTGCTGGTTTAGTCACTGCCTGTGGTTTTCTTGCCATCTGACACATATGAAAGGTACGGCAAAATTCAACCACATCTTTATGTAATCTAGACCAACATGTTTCGACATCTTAGCCTGGGTCTTCCTCACTTCTAGATGACCTACCCCAGGCAGCTTGTGTACTTCCTGTCTGTATTCTACCAACAACTTATCTGGTGAACTTCACATGCCTCATCTGTGCTAATCTGCCAAGGGCACCATTTCCACCTTAAGATTTTATCCTTAAGATAATAGCTTTCTGGAATACACTGATTCTATTTCCGAGTCGGCTTTATGATGACAACCTTTATTGTCTCATCGTTTTGTTCTAACTCCTTTGATCTTTCAGAACTAAACACCTCTGTCTGATCCTCTACCTGCTCCGGTTTTTCCTTTACTACCTAATCAGAGTGTCAGCTGACTCGACCTCATATCCTTCATCTTTTCTTTTAACTCCCCAGTTCCCTGGTTTCCTTTTGTTTCCTCCATTCCACTACAATGGGCCTCATTCCCAGCTGTGATCCGGCTATATCATTTCCAAGAATTAACTGGATTCCTGGAATAGCAAATTTTCCGGTCTCTCCCACTATCACATCCCCAAATTTGATTGGACTTTCTAACCTTACCTTACTCAGGGGAATACCACTCCTCATCTTTCCATTTATTCCACAGATTACCACACACTCAGACAATATTTCAGAAGGATTGCAAATATTTTCATCTCTCACTATTAGAGACAGACTATTTCCATACCTCTCAATATTTTGTTTATTATCTATTCCCCCTAATCTACCTGAGTAAATCTTGCCCACACAGGTGACGTCTTTGAAAAGATCAAGCGCTATCTTATTATCCAGCCTGTGACTAGGCTGTGCACTCTCCTTCACCTCCTTAACTTCCCTTGAGATTTCCTTCACTGCCCTAACTAATCTGACTAGTTTAAATACCACTCTTTTCCCACATTCTTCTTCCCAGTGCCTTTCTTAAACCACTGGCATTGTGAACTTGTGTGTCTCATCTTGTTGCAGGAAAGAAAACCCTGAGGTCTTTCACCTCTTTTCCACCCTCTTGGATTTCTTTATTCATCGTGGTAAACTGTTCCCAGTTGTTTATTGTAGGATCTCCCTCTTTCCCAATTTCTATTCCTCACGGAACAAAATTGCTGTCAGAAGGCTGGATTTCGATTTATGTATAATTGCATATTCATCTACCATCTCTTCAGCCCTTCTTGCTGTTTTAACTTACTGTTCCTCAACATGAGTTGTCATCAATGCTGGAAGTGAGTTTTTAAACTTCTCCAGCAGAATACATCTCTTTGAGCCTCACATCTTTTCTATTTTTACTTTTCTCAACTATCTATTGAAATTGCTCGGTTTAATTCTTTCAAACTCACTGCAAGTCTGATATGGTATATTTCTTACATTTCTGAACCATTGTCTGTACCCTTCTGGTAACAATTGTTAGGCACTCGACATAGACTTTTTTACTTCTTCATATATCCTGACACCTACTCTGACAGCACTATACACAATTCACTAACTTTGTTTGGATCAACAAAGCCCACATGGTTACTGGCCACTTTAATTGTTTAGCCATTTTCTCAATTGAGATGAAAAAGGCTTCTATATCCTTCTCATCATATGTAGGTAATGCTGAGATATATTTAAATAGGTCCGCACTCGGCATTTGGCAACAGTGATTTAGCTGATCACCGTCCTCCTCACGAAACCTACCTTCATCTCTATCCTTTTGAACCAACTTTCCTGTCTAATTGTTAACTTTTGTAGTTTTCTCTCTCTCTCTTTTTCCTTCCTTCTGCAAGGCCCTTCCCCGCCTGCTCTGTTTCCTCAACTTTAACTGTAAGTCAATGTTTCAGTTCCCTTTCTAACTCGAATTGTCTTACTTGCTGTTTAATTTTATCTCACTTCACTGTACTTGACTGTAGGGCTTTTGCCCGAAACATCGATTTTCCTGCTCCTTGGTGCTGCCTGACCTGCTGTGCTTTTCCAGCACCACTCTGATCTAAACTCAGTTTGTCTGGAATACTTAAATGCATGGCTAACTCCGTTACAATTTCGGCTTTTTAATTGTTCCTCATTCAACCCAATTTCAGCTTGTTTGCTCATTCTACAAGCGTCACCTTTTTCTGATTTTTCTCAACTTTCTTGGAAAATTTGAGAAGCATCTTTGCCCCTGAACCCCTTTCGCAATGCTCTGAGCCATTTCCCCATTTTCAATTTAACCAACAACAAGCAACCAAAATTAAACAGATTTTCCAGTTCTGACTTGCATTTTGTTTTAAGATCTAGGACCTTAGTCCAGGGGTCTGTTTAAATCTGCTTGGACCTTTTGTATCCTAAATCTGGAAAAAAATCTGTCCAGATCCTGGACTAGCGTCACCAGTCTGTTGTAAAGCAGAAGTTGACCCCTCTCTGAGACCTAAAACCAAAACACTAAGAGGTGCACCACATACTTTAATTTGTAAAAAAAACAAGTGTGAAAACTGATGTAACCTGCCTTTCAACAACTTCCAGTGTTTAAATAAAATATGTCCCTGACACTCACATTATCGAGAGCGAGCGAGAGAGAGGTGAGAGCTCTTCTCTCAGTCAGACGGCTGTAATCTCGGAAGTCTTTATCTGACTGCCCCTTCTTTTATGCCCTTGATAAATATATTGATATCCTTTACAATAGAAGTGGTCCCATGTTGTCAAAACCATCAGATTTACATTTAATTGGTCTTTAGTATCAAAGTACCTGTTTCAAATCAATTCGCTAAATTCAAAAGACTTATCTTGGTCATAACTGATGCTTGCTTTGCTAATGATATGACTTTCAATGCAAATGCTTCTGCTTGGGCTCTCTACGTACTGCTTTAAATCTCTAGGCACAAAAAAGCATCATCTTTTAAAGGGACCACAGAATGCTTTCCCCATTTTACAAACATCAAATTCTGACTTCCTGCCTCCCAATCTAAACTTTGCATCTACACCGGTCTCTGAGGCAAGGCAGTTCCTCCGGATGTGCCTCACCTCCTTGCAGGAATGACATGACACAGGCTCCACCAACTAGAACACCCAGTAAGCAGCACTCAAAGGAAAGTGCCCTCCGGGACAACCTCCCGGGTCAGGCAGACAAACCCTTATAATCAACAAGAATAAGTGGGCCTCCTTGAGACTGAGCAGTCGTGACATGACATTCAACGTTACCCACCCGGGCTGGAGGAGGTGGTGGAGGAGCTCAGTCAGAACAAAGATGCAGACATTAGATAAAATGACCTTGAGTTCCACTTACCCACGCTCTTACCGTATCCCTTAATTCCTTTATTGTTGAAACAAAAATCTCTCTTTGCCTTAAAAACCTTTACTGAAGTAGTGTCAATTACTTCACTGGACAAGGAATTCCACAGATTAACAACCCTCGAGGTGAAGAAATCCCTTCTCGATTCAGTCCAAAATCTGCTCCCTCTAATCTTGAGTCTATGCCCTCTGGTCTTGGTTTCATCTGCTGTGGAAACATTCTCTCTTCATCTGTCTTAACTATCCCCTTCATAATTTTATATGTTTCTATTAGATCACCTCCCCCACTTTCTTCCCAATACCAGTGAATATAATCCCAGACTACTCAGTATCTCCTCATAAGCCAACCCCCTCAACTTCAGAATCAACCTCATGAACCTCTCCTCTGCACCCCGTCCAGTGCCAGTACATCCCTTCTCAAATAAGCAGACCAAAACTGCACACAATATTCCAGGTGTGGCCTCACCAGCACCTTGTACAGCTGCAACATAAACTCCCTGCTTTTAAACTCAATCTCTTTAGCAATGAAAGCCACGATTCCATTTGCTTTCCAAATTAACTGTTGTACCGACAGACCAACATTCTGTGATTCATGCACAAGGACACCCAGGTCCCTCTGCATAGCAGCATGCTGCAACCTTTAACCCTTCAAGTTATAATCCTTTTTACTGTACTCCTACCAAAATGGATGACTTCACATTTATAAATAATGTATTCTATCGGCCAGACCATTGCCCACTTCAATTATTTATGTTCCTCTGCAAAGTTTTACAATACTCTGCACACATTGCTTTGCCACTCATCTCAGTGTTAACTGCAAACATTGACACATTACACATTATCCCCAACTCCAAATCATCTCCATAAATTGTGAAGAATTGCAGTCACAACACTGATCACTGAAGCATACCACTAGTTTCTGATTGCCAGTCAGAATAGCACTCATTTATTCCCACTCATTGCTTCCTATTAGTCCACCAATCCTCTGTCCATGCTAATTCTTTACCTCTAACACCATGCATCTTTATCTGATGCAGCAGCCTCTTGTGCGGCACCTTGTTGAAGGCCTATCAGAAATCCAGGGAGACGACATCGACTGGGCCTCCATTGTCTGCCATGCTCATAATGTATTCATAATATTCGAGAAGATTGGTTCAGCGTGACCTGTCCTTCATAAATCTATGCTGTGTCTGCCCAACAGGACAATTTCTGTTTAGGTGCCTTGCTATTTCTTTCTTGATAATAGACTCAAGCATCTTCCTTCCAACAGAGGTAGAGCTAACCCCTCTATAATTCCCCATCTTTTGTCCAACTCCCTTTTTAAACAGTTGTGTCACATTTGCTGTTTTCCAATCTGCTGGAACTGCTCCAGAGTCCAGCGATTTTTGGAAAATTACCACAAGTGCACTTGCCATTTCTTAGAGTACACTGAGATGCAATCCTTCAGGGCCAGGAGACTTAGCTCCATCAGCTGGCCCAATACCTCTTCTGTAATAATTTTTCCAGGACCTCACCGACCTTTGTCTCTTTGTCAATTACTAGTATATTATTAATGTCCTCCACTGTGAAGACCGATACAAAATACCTGCCCAAAGCCTCAGCCAGTTCATCATATCCCATGACTAAAGGCCCCTTCACATTCTCTGAATGACCACTCTATGTTTTACATATTTGGAGAAACTTTTGCGATCTGTCTTTATATTCTGTGCTCGTTTTTTTTCTCACATTCTAGCTTATTTTTCTTCCAGTCTCTTTTTGTGGCTTTCTTGTTAGCCTTTAAAGTTTTCCCAATCTTCTGGTTTTCTGCTGTTCTTGACCACATTGTATGCCTTCTCTTCAATTTGATAGCCTCCCTTATTTCCTGAGACACCCATGGCAGATTACCCCTTTCTTACAGTGCCTCCTTTTCACCGAAATATATTTCTGCTGAGCACTTTGAAACATTGCTTTGAAATTCCTGCACTGCTCATCAACTGTTCCACCATAAAATCTTTGTTTCCAGTCTACTTTAGACAAGTCCTCCCTCACTCTATTGCAGTTCCATTTTTTCAAGCACAGGACCCTGGTATTTGATTTTATCTTTACAATCTCCATCTGCATTTTCTAAATTCAACCACGCTGTGATTGCTCCTTCCAAGAGAATCCCAAAATATGAGGTCATTAATTGTTCCTGCCCCATTGCACAGGACCAAATCTAAGATAGCTTGCTCCCTCGTAGGTTCCTTTACATACTGTTCCAGAAAATATTCATGGATACATACAACAAAGTCCTCCTCAAGGCTATCCTGCTGAGTTGGTTTGGCTAATCGACATGTGGATTAAAATCCTCCATCGTAACATCTGTATTATTTTTACAGGCATTAGTTATTGCTTTATTTATTGCCGGCCCATTGTGATATTAATTGGTGGCGTATAGACTACGCCTATCATTGATTTTTTTTTTTCTTAGAATTTCTCATTTCCAACTGAATGGATTCAATCTTATTCTCCGAAGAACCTCCTTCATTACCACCCTGATGTTGTCCTTGAATATCAGGGCTACAGCATCTCCCTTACCTTCCTGTCTCTTCTTCCAAATAGTCTGATACACCTGAATATTTAACTCCCAGTTGTGACCATCCTGTAACCATGTCTCCATAATGGCTACCAAATCATTTTCATTCACGATGATTTGTGCCATGAACCCATCAGCCTTGTTACAAATGCTATGAGCTTTCAGGTAAAGTGCCCTTATGTGAGCTTTCCACCCCTCATGATTCCCAAATCACCAATAATATCTCCTGAGTTATCCTTTCTTTTTACTTCTTTCACAGTCTGTCTTGAACTTAAACCCTCCTGCACACAAGCTAACCTGCTGCTTACCATTTTACTTATCAGCATATTGTCGTTTTCCCTTTCCCTTCCCCCAACGCACTGGTTTAAAGTCCCAGTGACCACCTTATTGATCCTTTTCACGAGAACACTTGTTCCAGGTCGGTTCAGGTAGACACCGTCACATTGGTACACATCCCCCCAGGTCCAAAACTGATGCCAATGTCCCATGAAATGAAACCTCTCTTTCCCCCACCACACCCTCAGCCACGTTTACTTCTCTAATGTTCTTACCTCTAAGCCAATTTGCATGTTGCTTTGGCAGTAATCCAAAGGTTATCAGCCTTGAGGACTAGTTCCTTAATTTTGTTCCTAGTGCTTGATAATCCCCAAAAATGTGCTCCTTCCTAGCCTTGCCTACGTTGTTTGTCCCAGTGCAGATCACAACACCTGGATCCTCCCCTTCTCGCTCCAATATGCTTTCAAGCAGATCGGAGATGTCTTGCACTCTGGCATCAGGCAGACAACACACCATGTGGGAATTCTGATCCGGCTTGCAAAGGATACTATCGATCCCCCTAATTATAGAATCCCCTATAACTACCACTTGTCTTTTTGCTCCCCTCTCGTGAATGGTCTTCTGCACCATGGTGCCGTTGTCAGCTGGCTCATCCCGCTAGCAATCCATTTCCTCATCCAGACAAGGAACAAGTATCCCATACTTGTTGGATAAGGTCAAGAGCTGAGGCTACTCCATTCCTGAACTCAGGATCCTCCACCTCCCTCACTTGCAGTCACACCATGTTGTCCCTGATCACGAGCTGAATTTGAATGATTTAATCTACCAGTTGTGACTGCCTCCTGAAACAAAGCGTCCAGGTAACTCTCCCCCTCCTGGATATGTCACAGTGTTTGAAGTTCAGAATCCAAATCATCAACTCTGAGCCGGAAATCCTCCACCAACTAACACTTGCTGTAGATGTGGTCACTGCCATTCACAACGGGATCAGCCAGCTCCCACATCATACAGCTGCAGCACATCACCTGCCCAGCCATCTCTACTTAGTTAATTACTTTATTAATTTAGAGTTAATTAACTTCTAATGCTTCTTTGCTCTCCTCACGTTTAGCTGCTGTCCAAATATATCAGTTCACTCACCTTCCTGGAACACAATTTGACCGCTCACGCTGAAAATGGAGGCTGCTGACTCTCAAGTTAAGTCCTTTTCGAGGGAAATTTACCTTCTCACCAGTTCCCTGCTCCTCACTCTCACTGCTCCCGAAAATGGAGGATGCCACACCCCCACATTGGAACAACTGACTCTTACTCAACTTGTTGTTTTATAACACCCCACAGATACACCTTCGCCCCCCCAAAACCAGGACCACGACCTCCCTTTGCACAAACCATAGAAAAAAAACAGAGTCTTAAAATCTGATTCTAATACTGTGTCTTCCCAGAAGCCCTAAAATGTGGAAATAGGCCATTCGGCCCAACAGTTCTAGACTGACTCTCCGGATAGCAGCCCAAACTCAACCCCCTAGCTTATCCTGTAAGCCTGCATTCCCTACGACTGATCCACTTAACCTACGTATCCCTGGACACTGGGCAGTTTAGCCAATCCACCAAACCTGAACATCTTTGGACTATCGGAGGCCGATATACAGACCTGGGTAGAATATGCAAACTCCACACAGGAAATTGCTGGAGGCTGGAATTGTACCAGAGTCACTGGTGTTGTGAGGCAAGAGTACTAACCACTGAGCCATGGTGTTCAGCCCTACCAGTCAACACAGTGCCTTAGACTACAAGTCCCAAGTCACAGGCCTTAAACAAGAGTTGTCCAAAGCTCAAAGGCAAGTCACTGGCAGATGATACAGGTCGCAGTCTAGAAATAGTAACATTGGGAGTTCCCAGGCTCCAAACAGTTCCAGGCGAAAGACTCTAGCGTACAGTCACCAACAACGAAGACTTCAGGCCCTAAGTTGTTATCGTCCAGACCTGCAGAAATACCTGTGAGTGCCGACCCATGACTGAGATTCCCACCACTATTGTTCTCCCACTCTTTCTGATCCCCACCTTGTGCAGCTGAGCTCAGGCTGCAATCCCCAGAGGAGCCATCACTCTCACTGTTTTCCAACACAGGAAATGGTTTTCTGAGTGAGATGCACTGTGGGCCTTTCCTGAATCTCTGACTACCACTGACTGGTGATCAGTGTCAGTCAGAAACACTTCAGCTGCCAGGTGACCACACCCAAGCTCTAAAGCCCCATTCTGAAGCTGATCAAACCAGTCCTACATCCTGCAGACGTGGTCAGGGAAGGTGAGTGCAGACCCCGAGCCTTGCCCTCTCTCCATCTGCTGCCCTGTGGAGAGATGACCCCAATGGTCCAGCAGTCACTACTCCCAGAATGGGAGTGCATTTATGTGACACGTGCTGGTACAACAACACTGCTGCAGTTTATTTAAAGTGAAACAGAATCTTTATTTACAAGAACATTAATTATTTACACTATGTACAAATATAACTGAGAGATAGGTCTATTGATTTTATGAACTGCACACTCTGGATGAGTGTACAAAGTTGTATACTTTTGGATCAGTTTCTAAGAAAGGGTAAGTATCTGGAGGAGATCAATTCTTCCTATAAATGTCCACGATCTGGAGAAGATCAATGCTGAGACAATGTTGAGGTTCCAGTGAGAGCATTTGCTGAGGACCTGACAGAGATCAGATGCTGTTAAAGATGTGAAGACCATAAGATGAAGCAGAGACGATCCATTTGTGTGACAGAAACATTGATGTTGAGAAGGTCTGTTTGTTTATTGACGGTGAGGAGCTGGATCTGGAGCACAATAGTTGGTATGAGAAGACAAGGGTCTGGGCCATATTCCGAACCTGATGTGCTGAGGTCTCATTTGGGGACTATGCAGCAGCAACTGCAAATTATTCCTTTACACCAGGAGGTCCATTGGGTGATCCGGAAGCGATGGGTCTGCTTGGTGAGGAATGCTGCTAAGGCCGCTGCTTGATCGCGGTGATGGTCCTGGTTGGAACTGAAGGATACACAGTCCGAAATGTAGGAACTCACCATGTCGGGGTAATCGTCAACGAGTTGACGTGAAATACGTTTCAGGAAGTTTTGGTAACTCCAGCCTGGGGCCTCGAGATACCTCTCAACTAAGGAGCAAGCCTTTGTGGAACCAGTGGAGGAGAAAATCATCTGCAGTGCTGCACAACAACACTGGATGGTTTTCTCACTTTTAGTATCCAGCTGCAACAGCAAGGGCACGATGTTGGCGTGGAGCTGTCGCTGGAAATCACTGGACTCTCCAAACGTGGCCAATTTTTCCAACGTTTGGAGAGCTTCCACAGAGACTTGCTCACTTCCTGCCCCAAACAGTGGCTGTATCCTGGAGAGGATTGCATTTAAAAAGGGCCTGATTGTTTCTGCTGGTGCCTCAAGGATGTTTTTCTGAAGGCAAGACAACACCTCAAGAGTGAATACATCGCTGTTCTCTGGATTGCCCAACAGGCTCACCAAGACATCGGTCACACTCCAACACCATCGCCTCGATTCAAAATCGATGTTTTTTAAAACTCTGATGCAGAGCAACTGGCTAACGGGTGAGGAGTCGTACCAGCAGAGGTATCGTATTAAGCTGTTAATGACCATGTCTGTGAGACCCAGTTCGGAAAGGCACGGAGCTTTCAGGAGTTCCTCAAAGAAGAGTATTATCGGAACTGCCTGACAGTCCTGGATCCGAAGGATTTGGGAAACCAGACGATGTACGGTCTTAAACAAATCATCACCTGCAGATGCTGTCATTGCCTGGGCCAGCAGAACAACCCCCTGATCAAATCCAACCCCTCGTAGCTGTTGCCATCCTCCGACCATCACCATCTGGTCTGAGATGTCACTTTGACCAATCAGGTCAAACAGGGCCTTGAGTGACCTCACACACCTTTCATTCAGTGACCTACTTGTATCAGCATCAAACCCAGCGGTGAAACCTCTCTGCTGTGACTGAATATCTGTATCACTGGGCAGAGAGAAACTCATTCCGCTGGTGAGTGACACAAGTAAGCCACTGAAAATGTGTGGGAACAATGTCCTCACCACGTCTGCCATCTTGGGCTGAGTCAGTATCTCATATAAGCCGTGGATGGCAGTCAGCGAGACGTTGGCCGAGTACATGTTCCCACGGACGGGGCAGCTTTTTCCCTCCAGTGAGTACACGAGATGTTTGATCGTACTCACCGGACAGGCTCGATCCTCAGCTGCTGCTCTCCACACATCCCGGATGAACTTGTGCACTGGGGGGCGACAGAGCAGGAGCTGGGACATAGCTGCTGCTGAGTGCTGTGAGGTCAGAGCAGTCATCCCTCGTAGGACACGCCCTTTCACCTCCTGGTGAGGGATGATCTCCAAATGAAGCCCCAGCACATGCAGGATCTCTGAGACCCGGTCCTGAAGTTGTTTTCTCTCTTGCAGGAAGAGGTTTTCCAATAGTAAGGACGCGACCCGGGCACAGCTGGGATTATGGTCCGACAGACTGCCACAGACCATGAGAAGCAGGTCGTCTAGCTGACAGCGCGGCAGGTTTTGGCAAATCAGCTCCATCACCTGATGACACTTCAGAAACTGAGATCCTTCATCAGGGTCCGTCAGGTCTTCCGGAAGTGTCTTCAGAAACACCAGACTCTCTTGATATTGTTGTAGGCTGGCTCCATCAGCCACTAAGTACATGGACATAATGGTACTGACCGCGCTGATGGCCATCTGTTGCACAGCTTGGGAACCGTCAGCACAACGTGGAAGCAGTCCTCCAAGCAGCGTGCCCACAACATTCGCCAGCACTTCCCTGCTGTCATCAAACCTCCGTGAAAACACCACGAGCATCTCCGAGATGATGTGGACTGCTGTCTCCCGCTTATTGTCTTCCATCGAAAAGACCCCCTCCTCAATCTTCTGGATGATTTCGTCCTTGTCTTCACTCTCAGCAATGATCTTCTCCATTGCCACACAAAAGACACCAATAACAGGCTTCATCTTTGAGTCAGCTTGTGAAAACCCTCCAATTCTGTTCTTGAACTCTGTCTTCAATCTTTCTCTCGAGTAGGGATGTTACCAATTCAGTTGACCAGAGCAGTTAGCTTGATCTCCTCTCTCGGCGTCTCTCCAGCACAAGTGCACAGATCACTTCAGTTTGTTGTGTTTTGTATGACCCTGTGATGATGTGTTGTCATGGTTCTCATTGTGATGACAGCGGCCGTCAGTTGTAATGGGGCCCTGAGCAAGCAACCTGTGAGGAGTCACAGAGATAATGACACAGAGTGTTGGCTCATGTCACAGAATCATAGAGCCAATCAGAACGGAATCAGTTCCTTCTGTGCATCCAGGTCATGCAAAAATAATCCCAAACTAACCCAGGCCAAGCTGCCTGTCCCTGGTCTCTATCCCTCCAAATATTTCAAATCCCCGTACTTCTCAAAATATCACTTTTGCATGTTGTAATTATACCAGCCTCCAACAATTTCATTGGCAGCTCGTTGGGTGCACGCACCACCCTGTGCGTGAAAACATTGCCCCTCACTTCCCTTTTGAATATTTCCTCGCTTGCCTTAAACCTACGTCTTTAGGTTTTGAACTCCCATACCCTGGGGAAAAGACCTTGCCTACTGACCCTATTCATGCCCCTCATGATTTTATAAACTTCCATAATTTCACTCCTTGGCCTCCAACACCTTGGGGAAAATAGACGCAGTCCTTTCAGCCTCTCCCGAAAGTTCAAACTCTCTAACCCTTTCACAACATCCTTCATGTATCAGGGAGACCAGAATTCAATGTAGTGATCCAAAAGTGGCCTCACCAATGTCCTGTACAGCCGCGACATGATCAAAGCAGTGGATCCAGCATCAATCCTTTACGCACACTGTTGGTGACAGGCCTCCTGTCTGACAAGCAACCTTCCACACTTTTAAAGTAAAGGGATAAACAATGAAATAAAACCAAGGCCGCGACACTGCCCCGATCGGACCCATCTGGGACAGGGACAGATCCGGGTAAAACACAGAGCAAAGCCCACTCTGGTCTAACAGGCCAGAAAATATAAACTGCCTTGACTTTGTTCAACATAAATAATGATCTGGTCACTCTGAGGAGATACAAAAATAAATAAACAGATTAAAAGTGGCCCTCCCATGATTCTAACTGCAATTCCCTCTTTTGGGCAGGGACAATGAGGGACTAAAGTAAAAAATAAACTCAAACAAAATCAAAGAAAACAAATGAATAAACTGTTGTGAAGGTGGATAGACTCAGTTAGACTGTGAGGCAGGAAGATAGAATGTGGTGTTTATAAAATTGTAAGGTTGTAAAATGGAGAAAGCATGGCGAGGTCCCTTTAAAAGATTGCTTTTTATGCTTATAGTTAAAATGGATGTCTGTGAGCAGATTGAACATTTGTCAGAACACAGAGATCCTGAGTTGAAGCATTTTGCATCAAAACGGCAGTACAGGTGGAAGATTCTTTATCCAAACATCCAAAAAAAGAAAAGCTCCAAAATCCGAAGTTTTTTATGTAAAGTTATTTTCTCTTTAACAAGGCTGTTTGGAGAGCAAACACTTAACCCAAGTCGACACCCACTCAATGGGTGTCATTCAGATGCGACATGGGATGGTATGGCCAAGCACTGACAGGCCGAGGGTTTCTCTATGAACGCCCAAGTCGACACCCACTTGATGAGTGTCTCTCACATGTGACATTTGGGGGGGGATCATGGGCAAACATGTTTTTAGTTAGAAGTCTGCTTCTCCAGGAAGAGTTTAATGGTGAAATTTTTAAAAATGTCCCTATTGTGAAAATCAAAAAACTTTGAATTCTGAAAAAACAGCTGGTCCTGAGCATTTCGGATAAAGGATCGTCTATTTGTACCGTGAGTAAAACCTGTTGCCTGGGCCTGCTTATACAGCAAAGTTTGCATGTCGCAAATCAGTTTGAATGGAGCTTTTTGGTACCAAAAACCAGTTAAATTTAAATTGGATGGTTTTGACAACACAGGCCCAATCTTATTGTAACAAATATTGATATTGTCATCAAGGATATAAAAGAGGGGGCAGTTGGACAAAGACAAAGACCCCAGAGCTCTCTGCCATCAGCCAGAGCTAACAGCCCTCAGCTCGAGAGAGAGAGAGACTGGCTCTCACAGTCATCGGTAATTCCTGACAGAGGAACGATAAAGAAGGCATTTCTGACAGAAGGATTGGAGGAAAAGCCGTTCCTGACACAAAATTGACAGAGGAGGCACTGAACATTCCACAAGACATAGAACCTGGCTGTAATTTCAAGAGACCAAATTCTATTTCTTCTATTGTATGAGTGGGACATTGGACAACATTCCATTAAAATCTTGTTTTATTTGGTAATAGTTCATAGTTAGAAGGGATTTATTTAGTTTGCTAATAGTTTCGTTTATTTATTTAATTCTAAGAGAACACATTAAGTGTTACTTGTTGATATTAAAGTGAATATCGGGGATTTGTTTTTTTTAACCACAAGAAGTTCTGAAAGGCAGGTTACACCACTTTTCACACCCTTTTTTTACAGATTAGAAGGTGAGGTGCTCCTTTTGGGTATTTTGCTTTGAGTTCTCCAGAGTGCTTCACCTCCCCTTAATAACAGTTCGACAGCTCGGGGGCAGCATTTGGACATACCTGCAGGGATCTGGACAGATTTGAACAGACGTCGGGTATGAAAGGTCCCAGCAGATTCAAACAACCTTCGTGACTAGCGTCCTAAGTCTTGAAATAAAACATTAGTTTTATTAATTTCAGTTGCCTGTTGTGGGGTAAATGGAAAGTGGGGAAATGGGTCTTAACATTACTGAAGAGGTTCTGCGGGCAAAGATGCTTTCCAAATTTGCCAAGAAAGTTTAGAAAGACAGAAAATGGTGACAGTTTCGAATGAGCAAACAGGCCAAAAGTGGGTTTAACGAAGGATAGTTAAAAAAACTGAAAATTGTAAGGGAGTTAACCAAGCATTTAGCTATGCCTAAAGTTGTAGGTTTATAACTTTAAGTACAATGGAGTTAGAAAAAAAGAATTACAAATGCGAGAATTGGAGTCAGAAAGTGTAAAGAGAGAGAGAGAGAGCAGAAAGGGGTCTGAAACAGATTGAATTACGGTTACATGCAGAGGAACGGGAAACGGAAAGAGGAAAGAAGATTCCCAGCAGAGGAAAAAGAGAAAGAGAGAGAAGAAAGGGATAAAGAGAGAGAATTTGATCTACAGAAGTTGGCAGTTAGACAGGAAAGTTGACATAACGGGATGCATGTGAAGTTCGAAGATAGGCTTTGTGAGGAGGATAGTGATAATGAATAAACCCAGGTAGCCAAAGGCTTGGTAGGGATATCTTCAAACATGTCAATACTTGATCAAAATTCGATGAAAAGGGTGTGGAAGCCTTTTTTGTTTCCTTTTGAGAAATTGGCTCAACAGATGGACTGACCAGAAACTGCGTGGGTAAGATTAATTCAGAACATATTAAGGAGGCAGGGCTCGCGAGGTGTTTGCAGCGCTGTCAGATGTGGTGTCAGGAGAATAGGAAGAAGTGAAAAAGGCTATTTAGAGTGAACAGATTATTACAAGTGCGAAAAAAAACCCCAAGAGGGTGGAAATGAGGTACAAAACCTGAGGTGTTTTTGCAGCAAAACGCTGGGATATACAAGGTCACAGTGCTGGTGGGTTAAGAAAGGCACTTGGAAAATGAATGGGGGAAAAAAAAAAGAGGTTAAACCAGTGGGATTAGTTAAGGCAGTAAAGGAAATCCCAAGAGAAGTCGATGAACTGAAGGAGAGTAAGATAGTACTCGATCTTTTCAAAAACTTCACCTGCGGCAGTAAGATTTACTCAGGTAGATCAGGGGAATAGGGAAAAAAATTGAGAGTTAAGGGAGCTCGTGTGTTTCTAATAGTGAGAGACCTTAAAGACCACATTGAGGGCTGATTGTCAGGATGACCCAAATGATTGGGATAAAGATATCCCATTTTTTATTGTTTACTACCAGACATGGTAGAAATGAATCGACTCAGTTTGCTCCTTTTGAACTGATGTTCAGACACAAAGTGTGTGGTCCTTTAAAGGGAATTATGGAAAAGTTGACAGATCTGAAGTCAGAGATCTCACAATTGGATTATGTATCAGAGGTGAGAGACAGATTAAACAGAGTAGTTGAATTAGCTAGACAATATTTGAGGATGACACAGCACCTGGAAGAAGATAAGAAATCTACAGTACATACGTTTGACCCTGGGGAAAAAGGTTGGGGTCATTAACAATGATGGGAGATGCCTGTAAAGCGATGTTCAATGGTCACTCTCAGATTGAGGTGAAGTTGAGTCAGGTGGATTATCTGGTAATGATCCCAGAGAGAGAAAAAAATATTGGGTACGACATGTGAAGAAACTGAAACATTACTACGACAAGGAGAGTGAACTTGCAAAACAGATATTAGTTACTGTCATTCAGAGTAGGAATCAATCCAGAGGATTTGGATTTTGAATGTGCCCCAGAGCAAACTGAATAATGAGAAAGTCCTCAAGGAATGGGATAAGGAAGTGAGCAATCTGACTACCGAACGGTGAACTGAATTGAAAGATTCGTTACAGAGTTGTGAGCACCTGTGTAGAAATAGAATGGGGACTTCTAATACTTTAGTATATGAGGTTGACGAAAGGAATGCTGCTCTGGTAAAACAGGACCCATTCCAGTGTAATCCTTTCAAAGCTCCGCAGGTTCAGAATGAAGTGCAAGTAATGCTCCAGGAAGAATTCTTGGAGACAAGTCAAAGCGAGTGAAGTTTGCCAATCGTGTTGGTTCTGAAGTCTGGGGGTACTCAATGATTCTGCAAAGATTATCAGAAGGACAATGCTATAACTAAATCTGATTTGGAGATGCCGGTGTACAAATCACACAACACCACGTTATAGTCTAACAGGTTTAATTGGAAGCACTAGCTTTTGGAGCGCCGCTCTTCCATCAGGACCACCATGTCAAATGTTTAGAAACCCTTCAAAATTACCATAGGCCCAAGCAATATAGGTGTTGGAGCTGTATTGTTACAGGACAATGATTGTGGAATTGAAACGCCAAATCAGTAAATTTATAAACAAAAATCAATATCCACCAGAGAAAATATTCCACCGTTGGAAAAGAGTTATTGAGTCTGGTCATGGCCTCACAACATTTTAATGTTCACATTGAAAACAATGTATCAGAGATGATTGTGTATACCAATTACAATCCTTTGACATTCCTGGAAAGATTTGATGACAAGAGCATCAGACTATTTCATTGGAGTCTCATGTTACAAGTGTTTAAGTTTCAGAATGTATACGTTGTGTGTCGTGAAAATATCATTGCGATGCTTTATCCAGAGTTAAAAAGAAAAATGTTTGTATGAGACAGAAACAGTAGGGTTCTATATATATATATAGGAATTAGTATAAAATGTAACTCTAGATTAATGAGCTACGGATCTGGTAATGTGATGGAGTTAAGTTTACTAAAAAGATAGAAACCATTTTCTCACAATGATGGCCTACTTTTCCTTAATGGTGAAGGTGTTGTAAAGGTGGTTACAATGACTGTAGATTGGGGTGGGGGTGTCAAGAGGTTAGAATTTGCTGTTTGTAAAATTGTAAAATGGGGAAAGCATTATGTGATGTTTTTAAAAGTTGATGCTTTTTCTGTGGTTAGAGATTTAAATGCAGTATGTAGAAAGCATGAAATGAAACATTTGTATCAAAAGGCCGTACAGTAAGGTGGTCAAGCAGCAAAATTTACCTGGACAACAGTCTTTTGAATTTCATCAATCAATTTGAACCAGGCATTTAGATACCAGCAATCCATTAAGTTTAAATCTGGCGGTTTTGACAACATAGGACTACTGTAAGAAATATTAATATGTCAACAAGGTTGTAAAAGGGGGCAGTTGGACAAAGAATTCAGAGTTAACTGCCATCCACTAGAACTAACAGCCCTCAGCTCTAGAGAGAGAAATTGGTGCTCTCAGTCATCTATGTATGAGAGAAAGCACCATCTAAATTCCTGACAGAAGGACGACTCTGAAGACGTTCCCGACAGATCAACAGACGAGGCGCTGACCATTCCGGAAGATACGTAACCTGGCTGGAATTTTGAGAGACTAAATTCAAGTTTTGTTATACGAGTGAAACTTCTATTTATTGGAACAGCACATTATTATAATTCATGTTTTACTCAGGAATAGCGAGTAGATAAAAGGGAATTATTTGATCTGTTAATAGTTTTGTTAATTTGTTCACTGCTCGAGTTGTATAAATAAATTATTACTTGCTAATTTTAAAGTGAGTGTCAGAGATTTCGTTTATATAACCACTAGAAGTTGCTGAAAGGCAGATGACACCACTTTTCACACCCTTTTTAAGATTAAAGGGTGAGGTGCTCCTCTGAGTTTTTGGTTTCAGTTCTCAATGGGGAGTCAACCTCCGCTGTGTAAGACCAGCCGGAACCAGAGCAGCCGCACCTGACATCACCACCCATCCCCTAACGATACCCTCTCAGACCCTCCTGCTGGGTAGAGATATCTCATTTATGGATGCCATTCGGATGGATGGAGACTCTCTGTTGGGAAGGTCAGCCACGAGGAAGATGAAGCACATTCACGTGACATACTGATATTCTTTCCAATCTGGCATCTTCAGCAGATAATTCACCTGACCTCATTTCTTTTCAATCTGATAAGAACTACTAAACTTCCTTTGAAGGGATTACCTAACACTGGTCACAGCTTTACTTTATCCTCACGGGCAAATGTACAAATTTGAAATTTCTTACCTCTTTCTTTCTTCATTAGGTGCTGTGCCACCTTGCAACATTATCTAGCAAAAACACCTGCTCTGTTTAAGCTGTCCCACCTCTAATACATAATCCAACTGAGAAATCTCTGGCTTCAGACCTACCAATTTGTCCTTAATTAATTTTAAAGGTCCTCATACCTTGTGTCTGAACATCAATTCAAATGGAACAAACTGAGTCAATTCATTTGTAGCATCTCTCATAGTAAACAACATAACTGGGATAACTTTATCCCAATCACTTGAGTAATCCTGACAATAAGCCCTCAACATGGTCTTTAGGTGCTGATGCCCCATTTCCAATCCTCCCTGAGATTCAGGATGGTACACACTTGATGGAATGTGTTGAATGCAGAAACTATCCACGACATACTTACATAATTTGATAGTAAAATTGGCCTGACTGAATCGCGGAGTAATTCACAACCTAGGAGACAATCCATTCTGGTTAGCAAAAACTGGTTCCCACTTCTGGTTTTAATGAGGGGACCATCGTAATCATTTATAATCCATGTAAAATATTCTTGAAAAGCGAGAATTGACAACATAGGTACTGGTTTTATTCCTGCCAATGTTTTTTCTACCATCTGACATGTCCGAAAGGTGCAGCAAAATTCAACCACACCTTTCTGTAATCCAGACCAATAAAAATGCTTCTGTATCTTAGCCTGAATGTTCCTTACTCCTAGAACAACTCTGATAGGTAATATGTGTACTACCTGCAATACTTCTGGTCTGTACTCTACCAGCAACACAATCTGGTGAACTTGCACCCATTTCTCATTTGCACTACCCTGCCAAGGTCTCCATGTCTGCCTTGAGATTTTATCCTTAAGGTAATACCATTCTGGAATACACTCTGATTCTTTTTCCAAACAGGCTTCATGACATAAATCCTTTACCATCTCATCCTTTTGTTCTAACTCCATTAATCTTTCAGAACTAAACAACCCACCCGAATCCTCTAACTTGCTTAGCTTTTTCCTTGACCATCTCATCAGAGTGTCAGCTAACTGGACCTCAACTCCTTGGTCTTTCTCTTTTCCCCTTCTTGTTTCAACTTATGTCGAGAGGTTCTTGTCACCAGGCCAGAAAAATGCCAGGTATTTTTCTTTTAACTCCTCAGTTCCCTGGTTTTCTTTTGGTTTCTCCACTCCAGTACACGAGGCCTCACTCCCAGCTGTGATCCAGTGATATCATTCCCAAGAATTAACTGGATTCCTGGAATAGCCAATTTTCCCGTTACTCCAACTATCATTCCCCCAATCTTGATTTGACTTTCTAACCTTATCTTGCACAGGGGAATACCAATCCTCTCTCTATTTATTCTATAGATTACCACACTCTCAGTCAATATTTCAGAAGGATTGCAAATATTTTCATCTCTCCTTATTAGAGACACACTAGTTCTCATATCTCTTAATATGTATTTTTTTTTAAACTTCTTCCCCCTGTTCTACCTGAGTAAAACTTACTCACACAGGTGAAGTCTTTGGAAAGATCAAACCGGTGACTAGGCTGTGCCCTCTCCTTCACCTCCACGACGTCTCAAGATTTCCTTCATTGCCTTAACTAATCCGACTGGTTTAAATCTCACTCTTTTATCACATTCTTCTTCCCAGTACCTTTCTGAAACCACTGGCACTGTGACTTTCTGTGTCTCACATTATTGCTGTGAAAGCACTTGAGACCTCTTTTCCATCCTATTGCGTTTCTTTTTTCCACATGTGGTAATCTGTTTCTAGTGTGATCTACCTTTTGCTTTTCATTGATGGATTCACCACTTTCCCAATTTCTATCCCTAATGAAATGAAATTGCTGTCAGAAGCTAGATTTCGAACTGCGGACTAACGCTTATTCATTTACCATCTCGTCAGCTCTTCTGGGTGTTTTAAATTTCTGTTCCTCAGCGTGAGCTCTTATCAATTCTGGAAATGAGTTCTTACACTCCTTCAGCAAAATAATATCTCTAAGAGCCTCATACATCTTTTCTATCTTTAATGCTTTCATTCATCTATTGAAGTTGATCTGTTTAATTCTTTCAAACTCAATGTAAATCCAATGTCATTCCTTTCTGGCATTTCTGAACCGTTGTCTATCTACTTCTGATACCAGTTCATAGGCACTCAAAATAGACTTTATTTCCTTCTTCATATTCTCCTGAAACCCACTCTGATAGTGCTGTCAACAATTCACTAGCCCTACCTACCAACTTTGTTTGGATCAACAAAATCCATATGGTTGCTTGCCACCTCATTTATTTCGCCACTTTCTCAAATGAGATGAAAAGGGATTTATGTCCTTTTATCAAATTTATGCAATGGTTGGATATATTTAAACAGGTCCCCACCAGGCCATTAGCTATGGTGGTTTACCTCATTATCTCTATGCTCCTCACTAAAATTATCTTCTACCTTCATCGCCATCCTTTTGAGGCAACATTCCTGTTTAATTGTCAACTTCTGAAATTCAAACTCTCTCTTTCCCTTCCTTTTGCTCGGTCTTTCCTTCTTTTGTTTTCCCTCAGCTTTTAACTAATTCAAACTGTTTCAGTTCCCTTTCTAACTCCAATTGTCTTATTTGCAATTTAATTGTTTCTAACACCACTGCACTTGACTGTTGGTCTGGTATACTTAAGTGCATGGCTGACTCCATTACAATTTCAGCTTTTTTGTTATCCCTCATTAAAACCAATTTTAGCCTATTTGCTGATTCTACAAGGGTCACACTTTTCTGTCTTTCTAAGTTGTCTTGGCAAATTTGAGAAGCGTCTTTGCCCCAAAACCTCTTTAGCAATGCTCAGAGCCATTTCCCCACTTTCAATTTAACCAACAAGCAACCAATATTGAACAGATTTTCCACTTCTCACTTCCAGTTAAAAACCGAGAACACTAATCCACAAGTCTGTTTCAACTTGCTGGGATCTTGCCTAACCAAAATCTGTACAAATCTGTCCAGATCCTGGATTCAAGCCTCCAATCTGTTAGAAAGCAGAGGTTGACCCCTCTCTGCGATCTAAAACCAAAACACACACACAGAGGAACATCATACCCTGTAATCTGTAAAGAGTGTTTAATAGATGTAACCCACCTTTCAGCAAATTTAGTGGTTAAATAAATCCCTGACTCTCAATCTAAAATCAACAAGTAACAACTTATTTATCTCACTCGAACAGGAAACAAAAATTCATAACTAATTATTCCCGAACTAAACAAAATTCTAATGGTTTGCTGTTCCAATGAATAGAAGCCTCATAGATAGAATTTGGTCTCTCAAAATTACAGCCAGATTCCAGATGTGGTGCCTCCTCTGTTGTTCTTCTGTCAGGAACGTCTTCTCCATCATTGGTACCGTTATTATTTCGAGAAATAAAAGAGACTGTGAGAGCCAACGATTTCGTCTTGAAAGTTGAGGGCTCTGAGCTCTGGTGAATGGATGTTGTCTCTGGAGTCTTTATCTGACTGCCCTTTCATTTATACTCTTGTGGACATATCAATATTTCTTACAATACAATTGTTCCTCTGTTGTCAAAACTTTCAGATTCAAAATTAATAGATTTTTCGTATCGAAGTGCCTGGTTCAAATTGATTGGCTAAATTCAAAAGTCTGTTGTCTTGGTAAATCCTGCTGCTTTCCCTGAAATCTGTAAAGCCTTTCCATACAAATGTTTCAATTCAGGCTCTATGTACTGCATTGAAATCATTAAGTGCAGAAAAAGCACATCTTTTCTGTATGTTATCTACCTAGATTTGCAAAAGGCCTTTGATAAGGTACCTCACGGGAGGCTGAGTAAGGTGAGGGCCCACGATGTTTGAGGTGAGCTACTGGCATGGATTGAGGATTGGCTGTCTGACAGAAGGCAGAGAGTTGGGATAAAAGCATCTTTTTCAATATGGCAGCTGGTGACAAGTGGTATCCTGCAAGGTTCAGTGTTGGGGCTGCAGCTGTTCAATTTATAAATAAATTATCTGGATGAAGAAACTGGGGGCATTCTGGCAAAGTTTTTCAATGATACGAAGTTAGGTGGACAGGCAGGTAGTCCTGCAGAGGTGGGGAGACTGCAGAAAGATTTAAATAGTTGAGGAGAATTGTCCAAGAAATGGCTGATGAAATTAAATGTGAGCAAATGCAAGATCTTGCACTTTGGAAAAAAGAACACAGGCATGGATTATTTTATAAATGGTGAAAAAATTCACAAAACCAAAGTACGAAGGGATCTGGGAGTTGTAGTACAAGATTGTCTAAAGGTTGACTTGCAGGTTGAATCCGTGATTAAGAAAGCAAATGTAATGTAGCCATTAATTTCAAGAGGGTTGGAATGTAAAAGCAGTGATGTGCTACTGAGACTTTATAAAGTTCTGGTTATGTCCCATTTAGAATACTGTGTCCAGTTTTGGGCACCACACCCCCGCGTGTCCAGTGGAGATTACACAGATGATCCCTGGAATGGTAGTCCTAACATATGATGAACAGCTGAGGATTCTGGGATTGTATTCCTTAGCGTTCAGAAGGTTGAGGGGAGATCTAATAGAAACTTAGAAAGGGTGGAGACTGGAAAATTGTTTCCCTCAGGCGGGGAGACTAGGACTCGTGGGCACAGCCTTAGAATTAGAGAGGGTCAAGTTAAAATAGAAATGCGGAAACATTTCTTCAGCCAGAGAGTGGTGGGCCTGTGGAATTCACTTCCATGGAGCGCAGTGGAGGCTGGGACATTAAATACCTTCAAGGCAGAGATTGATATATTCTTAATCTTGCAATGAATTAAGGGATACGGGGAGAGTGTGGGTAGGTGGCATTGAAATGCCCATCAGCCATGATTGAATGGTGGAGTGGACTCAATGGGCTGAATAGCCTTACTTCCACTCCTATTTCTCATGCTCTTATGGTCTTATCTTTTAAAGGCACCATGCAAAAGTCCAGGCTCCAGGAACTGACATTTCGAGAAAATGGCTGGTCAGAAATCGAGGCCAGAAAGTGTCTCCCAGCAGTAACAACAGCAGCCAGTCTAAACTACGTGTCCCTCCAGGCAGGCAGACTGCAGTGCACGAGGCTCCAGGTCCCAAACAGCAGCTACTCTCTGGTGCAGTTGGTGTTATTACAGCAGTCTTACCGCACCAAGAAGAAATGCAGTATACCAGGCTCCCAAAGGCAGCAGCAGTGAAAAATCCCAAGCTCCATTCCCTCCACACCACTCGAGTCTCCAGGCTTTAGGCCTAAACCAGCTCCAGCTGCTCTCAGTTACAGCAGGTGTTGCCACTCCAGCCTCCACATTCCAATGACAGCAGCAGCAGCAGAGTGCAGCCTCCTACTACACTGCCCTCTACAGGGAAAATAACCCTCCCTCTCCACTCTCTTTCTCTTGCCATCGAGCCAGTTCTGTCGCCAAATTCTCCCTGTATTCAATGTGATCAACCTTGCTAACCGGCCTGCCACATGGAACCTTGTTGAATGCCTCACTGAAGTCTATATATGTCACATCCTCTGCTCTGCCTTCATCAGCCCACTTTGTTATTCCTTCAAAAAACTCAATCAAGTTAATGAGACATGATTTCCAATGTACAACACCATGTAGACTGCTGAATCAGTGCTATCTATTGAAGTACATTTCCCTTAAGATCCCCTCAAATAACTTGCCCACCACTGATGTCAGTCTCATCAGTTCATAGTTCTGTGGCTTTTCCTTCCACCTTTTTTAAACAGTGGCACCAGTGTAGCCAACCTTCAGTCTTCCGGTACCACGTCTGTGACCATCAATAATACAAATATCTCAGCAAGAGGCTCAAAATTCACTTCTCTAGATTCCCACAGAGTTCAAGAGGTCACTGATCAGGTCCCAGGGATCAATCCACCTTTATGCATTTTACGAAATCCAGCACCTCCTCCACATCTTTTGAGTCCATGTTTGATGCTATTTCTCTGTTATTCAAAGAGATTATCTGCAGATAGAGAACTGGAAGATAAAAGATAAACTAAATTAAGGAGAATAAAATTGGTTACAGGTTAAAGAGGTTACAGAATTTGAAAATAGTAAATTTTGGATAATGTATGCAAAAAACTGAGAGAAAAACACAGATGTTGACAGTTTGAGCGTATCATTCCACTCAAAAGACCCAGGGACATGACGTAGATGAGAAAAATGTGATCTTAGAGTTGGTTATTGGGTGAGAGCTTGGGGTGTGACCCTTGCCTTGGCCATAATAAGAGCAGTCATGAAGGAAACACAATTTGCAGAAGAGGCAAAGGAGAGGATCCATCAACGGACTAAACATACCAAAGCAATTAGAACTCGTACTGAAGGCAAATGAGGTGTTGGAGATGTAATGTTCAAGTACATCCATGGGTGAGAATATATTGCATATGAGTTGAGTGTGTGGTGCTGGAAAAGCAGAACAGGTCAAGCAGCATCCGAGGACCAGGAAAATCACCATTTTGGAGGGGAGGGTGAAGCCGATGGGCGGGAAGGAAGATGGACGGGTAGAACAGGTCATGAGGGTGGTGCCGAGCTAGAAGGTTGAAACTGGGATAAGGTGGGAGGAGCAGAAATTCACGGACCTCCCCATCTCCATCAATGGTGACCGACTCAACATTGATATTTTCTACAAACCCACCGACTCCCACAATTACATGGATTACACCTTCTCCCAATCTGCCTCCTCTAAAAATGATATCCTTTATTCCCAAATCCTCCACCGCATCTGCTCCCAGGAGGACCAGTTCCACCATAGAATGCACCAGTTGACCTCCTTCATTAAAGACTGGAACTTTCCCTTGACAACATAGTGGATGACGCTCTCTGATGCATCTCATCCACGTCTGACATCTCTGCCCTCAAATCCCACTCCTCTATATTCAACTACTACAGAATCCCCATGGCCCTCACTTTCCATTCCCCACCAAGCTCTGTATACATCGGATCACCTTCTGCCATTTCCACCACCTACAAATGGACCCCACCACCAGGGATATATTTCCCTCCCCACCCTTATCCACCTTGCCATAAAGACAATTCCCTCCGTGACTAGCTCATCAGGTCTACGCTCCCCAACAAGCCACGCTCCCCTCCCGACACCTTCCCCTGCCTCCGCAGGAATTGCAAAACTCAAACCTCACCTCCCCTTCATCTCTGTCCAAGGCCCCAAAAGACCCTTCCACATCCATCAAAGTTTCACCGGCACTTTCACATATGTCATTTACTGAATCCATTGCTCCCGATGTAGTCTCGTCTACATTGGGGAGACTGACCGCCTACTCACAGAGTGCTTCAGAGAACATCTCCAGGACACCCGCACAAACCAACCCCACCGCCCTTTTGCCGAACACTTTAACTCCCCCTCCCACTCTGCCAAGGACAGCCACATTTGCTTCCTCAGTGCATGCCTCCGTAACCAACTCATCCCACACAGACTCCGGACCATCTTTAAACCAGCAGAGTTCGGACCTGAACAGGAAAAACAGTACAGACTACAGATTCAAAAACACCAGCAACAGTTCTCCTTCAAGATCCTCCGCTCCACGCTTGCAGCAATGCGCCGGCACCTAACCTCTCTACAGTCAGCCCTGCCCCAGCTGAGTGCCACACTCTCTCAGAATTGCAAAGGACCCACTCTGTACTACATCCTCAGGAGAATTCATACTCTCAACAAACAGTATTTCAATTCCATCTCAAACATCAAAAACTGTAAGTACAACAAACTTTTATCCACCCACCTCCATAACCACAGCTCCTCAAACATTCCAGAAGATTCCCCTGGCCTCGGAAACGCCGTTAGCCATGCGGCTGATGCAGCTCCCACCCCCACGCTGAGTGATGATGTCACTTCCGCCCCCATCATGGCCACTCCCACAGCCACTTCCGGCCCTCACATCATCACTGATGCCACACGCTCAGTGACTTCCGCCACCCCTACTGCCATGATCACCACCACTTCCACCCCCACCAGTGCCACTCACCTGCATTCTGCTGACACGCCGACCACAGACCCCACTGTCACTTTCCCCACCCCCCAGAACCCAGAGGGGAACATTACCCCTGCTCATGCCTCCACCCCCAATCCCCCACCATCACACCCACTCCAGGTACTGGCTCCAACCCCACTCCCAGCTCCACACCCACACCAGATCCCAGCTCCCGGCCCTGCCGAGCTTTCACCATCCCCCCAGACCTCCCACTCACTGAGGACAAACGATCAGTCCTCAGCAAAGGACTCACCTACGTCCCCCTCCATGCACGCATCAATGAATTTAATACATGCCGTGACATCGAACACTTCTTCCGTCGCCTCCGCCTCCGAGCTTACTTTCACAATCAGGACTTCCGCCCACCTTCCGAGGACCCCTTCGCCCACCTCCAACACACTGCATCCACCTGGACACCCCGCGCTGGCCTATTACCTGCCCTCGACCTCTTTATTTCCAACTGCCTCCGGGACATTAACCGCCTCAACTTGTCGACCGCCCTCCCCCACTTCAAACTCTCACCCTCACAACGCGCAGCCCTCCAATCCCTCTGCTCCAATCCCAACCTCACCATCAAGCCAGCGGATAAAGGGGGCACAGTGGTAGTCTGGCGCACTGACCACTACACCGCTGAAGCCAAACGCCAACTCGAGGACACCCCTTCCTACGCCCCCTCGACCATGACCCCACCCCCATCACCAAACCATCATCGCCCAGACCATACAGAACCTCATCACCTCAGGAGATGTCCCTCCCACAGCTTCCAACCTCATAGTCCGGGAACCCCACACTACCCGGTTCTATCTCCTTCCCAAGATCCACAAGCCTGACCACCCTGGCCGACCCATTGTCTCAGCATGCTCCTGCCCCACTGAACTCATCTCTACCTACCTCGACACTGTCCTATCCCCCCTAGTCCAGAAACTCCCCACATACATTCGAGACACCACACACGCCCTCTACCTCCTCCAAGACTTCCGTTTCCCCGGCCCCCAATGCCTCATCTTCACCATGGATATCCAAACCCTCGACACTTCCATCTGCCATGACCAGGGCCTCCAAGCCCTCTGATTTTTCCTCTCCAGATGTACCCAACAGTACCCTTCCACTGGCACTCTCATTCGTTTGGCCGAACTGGTCTTCACACTTAACAATTTCTCCTTTGAATCCTCCCACTTCCTCCAGACCAAAGGGGTAGCCATGGGCACACGTATGGGCCCCAGCTATGCCTGTCTCTTTGTTGGCTATGTAGAATAGTTGATCTTCCGTAATTACACCGGCACCACTCCCCACCTCTTCCTCCGCTACACTGATGACTGCATTGGCACCACCTCGTGCTCCCGCGAGGAGGTTGAGCAATTCATCAACTTCACCAGCACATTCCACCCCGACCTTAAATTTACCTGGACCATCTCTGACACCTCCCTCCCCTTCCTGGACCACTCCACCTCCATTAGTGACGACCGACTTGACACTGACATTTTTTACAAACCCACCGACTCCCACAGCTACCTGGATTACACCTCTTCCCACCCTATCTCTTGCAAAAATGCCATCCCATATTCCCAATTTCTCCGCCTCCGACGTATCTGCTCCCAGGAGGACCAGTTCCACCATAGAACACACCAGATGGCCTCCTTTTTAGAGACCGCAATTTCCCTTCCCACGTGGTTAAAGATGCCCTCCAACGCATCTCGTCCACATCACACACCTCCGGCCTCAGACCCCACCCCTCCAACCGGAACAAGGACAAAACGCCCCGGTGCTCACCTTCCACCCTACAAACCTTCGCATAAACCAAATCATCTGCCGACATTTCCGCCACCTCCAAAAAGACCCCACCACCAGGGATATATTTCCCTCCCCACCCCTTTCCATCTTCCGCAAAGACCGTTCCCTCCGTGACTACCTGATCAGGTCCACACCCCCCTACGACCCACCCTCCCATTCTGGCACTTTCCCCTGCCACCACAGGAACTGTAAAACCTGTGCCCACACCTCCTCCCTCACCTCTATCCAAGGCCCTAAAGGAGCCTTCCACATCCATCAAAGTTTTACCTGCACATCCACTAATTACATTTATTGTATCCGTTGCTCCCGATGTGGTCTCCTCTACATTGGGGAGTCTGGGCGCCTCCTAGCAGAGCGCTTTAGGGAACATCTCCGAGACACCCGCACCAATCAACCAAACCGCCCCGTGGCCCAACATTTCACCTCCCCCTCCCACTCTGCTGAGGACATGGAGGTCCTGGGCCTCCTTAACCGCCCCTCCCTCACCACCAGACGCCTGGAGGAAGAACGCCTCATCTTCCACCTCGGAACACTTCAACCCCAGGGCATCAGTGTGGACTTCAACAGATTTCACATTTCCCCTTCCCCCACCTCATCCTAGTTTCCAACTTCGAGTTCAGCCCTGTCCCCTTGACTTGTCTGGACTTGTCCGACCTGCCTAGCTCCTTTTCCACCTATCCACATCACCCTCCCCTCCCTGACCTACCACCTTCATCTCCTCCCCCATTCACCCATTGTACTCTATGCTACTCTCTCCCCACCCCCACCCTCCTCGAGCTTATCTCTCCACGCTTCAGGCTCACTGCATTTATTCCTGATGAAGGTCTCTTGCACGAAACATCGATTTCGCTGCTCGTTGGATGCTGCCTGAACTGATGTGCTCTTCCAGCACCACTAATCCAGAACATGGACATGTAGGTCCTAGGCATCCTCCATTGCTACTCCCTTACCACTCGACACCGGAGGAAGAATGTCTCATCTTCCACCTCGGGACCCTCCAACTCTATGGCATCAATGTGGATTTCATCAGTATCCTCGCTTCCTCTCCCTCTCACCTTCTCCCAGTTCCAACCTTCCAGCTCAGCACTGTCCAACTTCCTTCTCACACATCCGCTCCATCCTCCCTTCCAACCTATTACATTTACCCCCACCTCCATCCACCTATCACACTCAGCGACCTTCCCCACAGCCCCATCCCTCTCCCCCTCCCACCTTCCCACCACCGAGGCCCTGAGCCTCATTCCTGATGAAGGGTTTTTGCCCGAAACATCAATTTTCCAGCTTTTCGGAAGCTGCCTGTCCTGCTGCAATTCCAGCTCCACACTCTCAACTCTAATCTCCATTATATGCAGTCCTCACTTTTGCCAATATTGCAAATGGCTGTAATATTGGTCTTGCATGCTCTGGTAATTGAAATATTCAGTTCAGAAGATGGCAAAATAAAATTATATGCAGATTGAAAGATGAGGCTTGAATGAACCTGAAGAGCTGATTGTTATTATAAAAGAGATTGTATGAATTAAGTAGTTAGATCTTTTTGGTATTTTAACTAATTATATTCATAAATAATGTGGAATTAATGCATAGACTGTTGATTATGATCTCAAGAACGGTTCACAGAATGAAAGGAAAATGGTGATCCTAAGACTCTATCTTTGGATCGAGAGGGTGGAGATGTTGGCCAAGGGTTGCTCTCACATAAAGCCAGCAAGCTGGTGAACGGAAGTTACCCGAGCACCAACCACTGGCTCTGAGGGTGACAAAGTGCAAGTCCTTATTTGGAGTAAGAATAATAGGGTAGTCTGAAAGGTGCCCACAGTGGAAAGACAACAGCTCTCAGATGAGCAATGAACCTAGAAGAACAAGACACCACAGTTCGGGATGATTAGGCCAAAGGATGAAAATGCAGGATTCAATGTGCCATCAGCAAAAAACTTTGGAGAGCAGACTTGACGATTTAGTGTGTCCCACATTTTTAAATGTGAAGAGGACTTTAAGACCTGGAAGAAATTGTCTGACTAGCATGAGCTTCTGTTTATATCATAGATTCATGCAGCATGGTCCAACCAGTCTATGCCGAACAGAATCCCAAACTAAACTAATCCCTCCTGCCTGCTATTCTTGGGTATTTACTGTTATTTTTGTTCACTGTTCAGGAAACATCAAGGTCTGTGAGTGTGCACTTGAATTTTCACCTTGTATGGATTATATGCCTGCTGTTCACCTTTTCCTAACCAAATGGTGTAAATTGTATGTTTGTTTAAACTAACAAAGGTATTGATTAGAGTCATAGAGATATACAGCATGGAAACAGACCCTTCGGTTCAACTCGTCCATGCTGACCAGATATCCTAACCTAGTCTCAATCCATTTGCCAGCACTTGGCCCATATCCCTCTAAAATCTTCCTATTCGTATACCCAACTGATGCCTATAAAAAGTTCTAATTGTACCAGCCTCCATTACTTCTTCTGGCAGCTCATTCCATGCACCCACAACCCTCTGTGTGAAAACGTTGCTCCTTAGATCCCTTTGAAATTTTTGCCCTCTCACCCGAAAGCTTTCCCTCTAGTTTTGGACTCTCGCACCCCAGGGAAAAGACCTTGTCTATTTAATCAACGCCTTTCATGATTTTATACACCTTTATAAGGTCAATCCTCAGCCTCTGATGCTCCAGGGAAAACAACCCCAGTCTATTCAGTCTCTCCCTGTAGCTCAAATCGGATTGATCATACACTCGTGCTGAGCCAATGACTGTTCTCGAGGGCAGTAACCAGACAACACTTCTTCAATGCTTTGAGCATTCCCACCTTTCAGGCAGTGAGTTCCAGATACTCCCCATCCTTAGGATGATATATATTTCCTCAAATCCCGATGAAAAACCCTCCTGATAAAACTCTCCTGTCCACGTTTTAAGAATTCTGCCACCTCTGTGCCTTTTACATTTGTGTCCCAGATAATGTTGGGGTAATTGAAATCTCCCACTCTTATGACCCTATGTGTTTTACACTTCTGTGAGATTGCTTACATATCAGTGTTCCCATCTCTCTCTGACTATTTGGGGTACATTAGACACCACCCACAATGCGATTGCCCCATTTTTATGATTAATGTTTGCCCAGATGGCCTGATCTGAGGTGCCTTCTAAGCTATAATCTCTCCATATTGCAGTAAGTGATGCCTTGATCAATATTGCAACTCTCCCTCTGTTACACCCTGCCTTCTGGCCTGAAGCTTCTTTACCATGGAATAGGCTCTCCATGATGCTGGCCTGTTTTACTGCCACTTCCACCTCTGTGCTCACTTCTACAATCAGGAATTCCCATGTCCCACCTATCCCCTCACCCACTTCCAGTGTTCGTCTTCTACTTTGACCCCTTCCCCTTGCCTCTTACCTGCCCTCAATCTCTTCACTGCAAACTGTCAGTGTAACATTGGCTGTTGCAATTTCTCTGCTCCTCTCACCCATTCTCCCTGTCCCCTTCTGAAATGACACCACTTCGTGCTCCCAGGTTCAATTCAAAATTTGTCATCATACCAGCTGGCAGGGGTGGTGCCCTTGTAGCCTGGCAAGTTGATCTTTACCTTGAAGGTGCTAAATACCAACTCTCCAACACCTCTTCCAACCTCTTCCTGAATCATGCCCCCATATTCTAACATCAAGGCATCGTTTCCAGCAATTTCACTGTGATTGCCCGTCATGATTGAGATTCCCACCACTATTGTTCTCACGCTTTTTCTAATCCCCACCTTGTGCACTTGAACTCTGGCTGCACTCCCCAGAGGAACTCTCACTGTTTTCCAACACAGAGAATCGCTTCCTAAGTGAGGTGCACCATGGAGCTTTCCTGAATCTCTGACTACCACTGACTGGTGATCAGTGTCAGTCAGAAACACTTCCTTATATACCAGTGAGCCTGACGTCGGTGGTGGGCAAGTTGATGGAAGGAATCCTGAGGGACAGGATGTACATGTATTTGGAAAAGCAAGGACTGATTAGGGATAGTCAACATGGCTTTGTGCGTGGGAAATCATGTCTCACAAACTTGATTGAGTTTTTTGAAGAAATAACAAAGATGATTGACGAGGGAAGAACGGTAGATGTGATGTATATGAACTTCAGTAAGGCTCCACATGGGATACTGGTGAGCAAGGTTAGATCTCATGGAATACACGGGGAACCAGCAATTTGGATACAGAACTGGCTCAAAGGTTGAAGACAGAGGATGGTGGTGGAGGGATGCTTTTCAGACTGGAGGCCTGTGACCAGTGGAGTGCCACAAAGATTGGTGCTAGGTCCACTACTTTTCATCATTTATATAAATGATTTGATGTGAGCATAAGTGGTATAGTTAGTAAGTTTGCAGATGACACCAAAATTAGTAGTGTAGCGAATAGCGAACAAGGTTACCTCAAATTACAACGGGATCTTGATCAAATGGGCGAATTGGCTGAGATATGTCAGATGGAGTTTAATTTGGATCAATGTGAGGTGCTGCATTTTGGGAAAGCAAATCTTACTAGGACTTATACATTATCGAGATGGTCCTAGGGAGTGCTGCTGAACAAAGAGATCTTGGAGTGCAGGTTCATAGCTCCTTCAAAGTGGAGTCGCAGGTCGATGGGAGAATGAAGGTATTTGGTACGCTTTTCTTTTTTGTCAGAGTCTTGAGTACAGGAGTTGGGAGGTCATGTTGTGGCTGTACAGAACATTGGTTTGGCCACTGTTGGAATATTGCATGCAATTCTAATCTCCTTCATATTGAAAAGGTTTTGTGAAACTTGAAAGGGTTCAGAAAAGTTTTACAAGGATGTTGCCAGGGTTAGAGAATTTGATCTATAGGGAGAGTATGATTAGGCTGGGGCAGTTTTCCCTGGAATGACAGAGGCTGAGGGGTTACATTATAGAGGTGTATAAAATCATGAGGGGCATGGATAGGATAAATAGAGAAAGTCTTTTCTCTGGGGTCGGGGAGTCCAGAACGAGAGGGCAAAGGTTTAAGGTGAAAAGGTAAAGATATAAAAGAGAACTAAGGGGCAACTTTTTCATGCAGAGGGTGGTACGTGTATGGAATGAGCTGCCAGAAGAAGTGATGGAGGCTAATACAATTGCAACATTTAAAAGGCATCTGGATGGGTATATGCATTGGAAGGGTTTGGAGGGATATGGGCCAGGTGCTGGCAGGTGGGACTCAATTGGGACATTTGGTCGACATGGATTAGTTGGACCGAATGGTCTGTTTCCATGCTGTACATCTCTATGATTCTATGACGTGTGCAATAAACCATTCTTGAGGTTCACAGAGGATTGCTACATGTGGGCTTTTTGACCTAGAATAAAAAGGAAATTGATGGAGATATAGATTGGGGAAGGTTTAGCATGTGGATCGACTCAGTGCGGTGAGGAAGATAAAAAGGAATATAACTCCCCACCCCCTTTCGAGAGAAAAGCAGCAAATCCAGCCCCTTCTGCGCCAATGGCTCCTGGAGAAACAAGCCTTAGCAGAGGGGCAAATGCAGACAAGTCTCACCACGTTTGCAGAAAATTTAATTTACCAGGGTACATCCCATGAATGTAACAGAAAATGAAATATCACCCTTCAATCTTTCCTTAGAACGTGAAGTTGCTGTATTCTTCTCGCTCTACTTACAAGTCTTGCAAAGAGAGAAAGAGAGACACTAACTTTTGTGTTTGACCAAGGTAATAAATCTTTCCTGTCTGGATGCTAATGTGAATGCCCATAGTCCCTCCATTAAGTGTTAATTCTGTGTTTTGGTTTGTAGGCATCTGCATTTGTCGGTTGTTATATGTTCGCTTTTGTAATTTGTATGTTTTGTCTCAAGATCTGGTAATTCTTTGAGTTTAGTTTGTATTTTGGGAACTTGTGGTGATTTGAAACTGTAGTGTGTGCCTGTGTCAGTGTGCAAAATGTATAGTTAATGTATTGTCCTTTTAAGGAACTTTGGATGGTTGTGTAAAGGAAAAACTGTGACAAAATATTCATTTCAAATTTCACTCTCATAGCTTGATTAAAAATTACCTCTTGGCATTGACAACAGCTGATTAAAATTAATTGAAGAAATAAAATTAAGATGTAACTTATCTGCTCTATCTTCAAAGTAGAGCATTGTGTTTGGATTGAGGAAAGAGTCTCGGTAAATTATAATTTTAGAAACTTTATGTTTTAAAAAGCAACCTTCACCATTTACTTTGTCTCCTGCCATTAAGCCAATTATATATCTAATTGGCAAGCTCACCCTGAATCCCAGTAGTTTACCATGTGAAAGCTTGTCAAAGACTTTACTAAAATCCAAATAAATAATGTCTACTAATCTGTAATCAACCACCTTCCTCAACAAAAACTCATTCATGTTGTAAGACATGATTTTCCTCACACATAACCCTGCTGACAAACCTTACTCAATTTATGCCTCTCTAAATGTCTACGAACCCTATCTTTGATAATCACCTCCAACAATTTACCACAACCAAAGTCAGACTCACAGGTCTATAGTTCCCTGCTTTCTCCCTACAATCTTTCTTGAACAAAGGTACAATGCTAGCCACCCTCCAGTCAACAGGCATCTCACCCATTGTTATAGATGATGCAAATATTTCTGCAAGAGGACTCATTAGTTCCTCCCTTACTTTCCACAATCTTCTGGAATACATTTGATTAGGTCCCACCTTTATTTTCTCTAAGACCTCCAAAATTTCTTCGTCTTTCATGTGAATTGTTTTTAAAACATTCAAGTTTATTTCCCTACATTCTCTAATCTACGTTTCTTTCTCCACAGTAAAAACTGACGTAAAACATTCATTTTGTTTCTTTCCCACCTCCCGCAGTTCAACACAGATGACCTCCTTTTAGAGGCCATACCCTCTCTCTCGTTGCCCTCTTGCTCTTAATGCATTTGTAGAATTGCTTTGCATTATCTTTTACCTTATCTTCCAATGCTAACTCAAATCCCCTCTTTGCCTTCCTAATTTCTCTCTGAAGAATGCCCCTGCAATCTTTATATTGATTAAGAGATTCAACTGAACCAAGTTGTCTGCGTTTAAAATAAGGTTCTCTCTTATTTTTGACAAGAACCTCAATATCTTTATTCAGCCATTGTACCATACTCTTAGCACCCTTACCCTTCACTCAAACAGGAATAAAATGCCTCTGAACTCGCCATCACACGCTTGAATGCCTCCCACCCGCCAGATGTCCTTTAACCTGCAAACAGTCCACTCCAATCAGCTTTTGAAAGTGCTTATTCACAAACCATTAAAATTTGCCTTTTTCCAGTTAAAAATTTTGATATTTTTATGGAAGGCTTCTCCTTGTTCATAACCATTTCATAATTGATCTTTGATTACTAAACTCAAAGTGTTCCCCTGGCTTTACTTCAGTAACCTGTCCTGCCTTCTTACCCAAAGGAAGGTCTTGTTTTGCTCCTTCTCGAGTAGGAACATCCACATCTTGAGAAAGAAAATTTTCTGAAACATATTTGACAAATTTTCACCATCCAAACTTTTAATACAATGATAACTCCAGTCAATGTTTGGAAAATTAAAATCCCCCATCATGAACAGCTTTATTGTCCTTGTGCGTATTGGAGATCTCCCGATATACTTGTTTCTCAATTTCTCTCTTACTGTTGGGGAGCCTATTGTACAATCCCATCAAAGTGACCTTTCCTTTCTTATTTGTTATTCGTTCCCATATATTTTCACTGGACGATGTAAAGAGAAAAAACCAAGTGCTGCGATACTGTCCTGATCAGACATTCCCAGGACAGGGACAGCACAGGGTGGAACATTGATCAAATCCCACTCTGCAATTTCAAAACCGAAAATAAAGTTGCCCTGACTCTGTTAAACAAAACCAAAAGTGCTATTCCTATGGGGAGAGAAAACAAAAGATCAACAAGCAAAAAAAAGGCTCTACCTTGATGGTCCTCATCGACCTCATTTGGAGCATGGATAACAAGGGGCCAAAGTAAAAATAAACTCAAGCAAATTCAAAGAAAACAAACAATTAAACAAACAATTAAACAACTAAGTAAATAAATCCTCACTGTCTCATCCCTAATGAACACTCCCAGGACAGGGACAACGATGGTTTAAAATCCAAGGTATATAAAACAGCCCTCTTCCTGGGGCACCAGATTGAAAATAAATACAAACTGAATGGGCCAAATGTAAACTGATATTACAGAGACAATTCACTAAATGAGAATATCATTATCCACACTGATAATACACTTCAGCCCCCACAGCGCCCAGCAGTCTCAAAGGCCTCGACTGTACTGGTGAGCACTGTGTGTGCTCCCTCTCCAGGGACACGTGAACATGGATGGAACTGTGAAAGAGGGGCACACAATCTGGAACAATGAGCTCCCCTTCGGCCTGCTGCCTGTTGATGGTGATCTTGGCCAGGCCCAGGAGCAAAGCCATGAGAAAATTCAGACTTGTCTACCCCTCCCCCACCGGGTGCTCATGGATCAGGAGTGTGGGGCTGAAGTGCAACCAACAACAGCACCTTCAAAGAGTGAAACATTACACCAAGGCACATCCAGGTGGTGGGTGAAAGCACAGCAGTGGAGCATGTATATACAAATAACACCACCGTGCAGTTCAAAAGGGCACCCGGAGGATATCTCTGAGATGACTCAGACTGTGGAGCACCCATGTCACAGGGGAGAGTCAGCTGTGTACGGTACAATGTGAAATTCTGGAGAGATGGTGATCAGTTTGTCTGGAAGGTCACTGCACACCTGAGCTGCCTCGAGTGTACGTGAGGTGTGGGGGCTGAATGCCTTGTCCATTAGACTCTGGATGGTTCGGGGTCATCCCTGTAACCCGAGCTCTCTCCACCCCCAGCCAGCACAATCCGTGTTCAGGATCCTGTTCCTGAGCAGGGCTTCCTTATGAGAGCCAGCTCTCCCACAGGGGGAAAAGCTCCGACTCGAGCTGAATGTGTCCCAGACTGTGATCAGGTTCAGATAGAAACCAGACAATCCCTGAAAGATGACCTGAGACTGTGACCAATCCACGAACAGGAATTGCGTGTTGAAACGGAAGTCGTGCACTTGTTAGAAGAAATACGTCATGAGACTCAATGTAAAGGTATCACTACAGGGTCTGAAGGTGGGGAGTCATTACCTGGGTGCAATGTCGCACCAGCGGCTGACCACCCTCCTCAAGCGGGAGACTCCGAACCACAGCAGTGACTCAGCGCTGTCTCTTGTCCCAGAAAAACCCAGTGAGTTTTTACTGGACATTAGTGAGAAAGCTAGGAGGGACCAAACTGACCAGCCAGTACCACAACATGGCAGCAACCAAGTGGTTTATGACTCGCAATCACATTGTATAGAACAACACTCATGCCCTGATGCCTTCCAGATCGGAGACGAGGGATCCATCATCAGCCAGCAGCACAAAGAGCTGCAGGCAGACCCTGTGTCTTTTTACCTGTGAGTAGAAGGAGGAGCCATCATGGTTGAGATCTCAAAGGAACGTATGCATCCCGGTACTCAACGACATCCAAATCTTGGAGCATGACCTTCTTCTCTTCGTACACCTCCAGTCAGGCCGGGCCCACATTGGTATGACTGAAATTGGCCCAACTCCTTCTCCAACCCCTTGATTCTGGATTTCCGCATCTTTGTTGACCCTCATGTCTACTGCTGACAGAAGACATTGACGTGAGTCTTATCCACATCTCACCTTAGCCTCAAGCTGGCGAAGCTTCCTTGCTTCCTTCTCCATCCGGTCCAGAAGTGACGTAAAAAGTCCCGGAACTACTTGTCATCCTGCAGCAGCTTGTTAAAATGCAAGTACACGGTCCTCACTCAGGTGCTAAATGGACCGTGCTCTGCTCAGACCAGGTTGTGATCAGAAAACTGCACTTGCTGCATGGAGGCTTCACAACACAGGAGGGATATGCCCTGGAAATGGAGATGCAGTCAATGCTGGACACTCCAAGCTCTGATTATGACCAACTTTGCCTTCCTTAGTCTCTCAAAGAGCTCTGCCAAATGCTCCATGTGATTTTTTCCATGAATGGTTAAAGATCATCAAGTAATCCATGTAGGTGACACAATTAGACCAGAAGACCTAGGATCAGGAATTAGGCCAATCAGCCCATTGAGTCTGCTCCACCATTCACTCATGTCTGATACGATTCTCAACTCCATTCTCCCACTTTATCCCATAACCTTTAATCTCCTTGATACTCAAGAACATATCTCTCTCAGATTTAAATTTATTCAATGACCTTGCCTCCACAGCCTTTTGTGGCAATGAATTCCATAGATTAACCATTCTCTGGCTGAAGAAGTTTCTCTTTATCTCCTTTGACCGAGGGGTATGCTCTCAACATTTAGTGTCTCTTATGAATGGAAATATTTTCCTGACATCTACTCTGTCTCGGCCATTCAGTATTCTGCATGTTTCAATTAGATATCTCCCTCATCCTTCTGAACTCCATTGAGTTTAAACCCAGAGTCCTCAAACATTCCTCAGATGATATTCTTTTCATTCCTAGAACTATTCTCATAAATGTCCTCTGAACATGCTCCAGGGCCAGTATCCTTCCTGAGAAATGGGACCTAAAACTGTACACAATACTCAAATGTGATCTGACCAGAGCGTAATAGAGCATCAGAAGTACATCCTTGTTTTTATATTCAAGTCCTCTCAAAATAAATGTTGTCATTGCATTTGCCTTCCTAACTATTGACTCAACCTACAAGTTTACCTTGAGAAAATCCAAGACTAAAACTCCCAAGTTTCTTTGCACTTCAGACTTCTGAATTTTCTCCCCATTTAGAAAATAGTCCATGCCTCTATTCTTCCTACCAAAGTGCATGACCTCACACTTTTCCACATTGTACCTCATCTGCCACTTCTTTGCCCACTCTCCTAATCTGTCCAAATCTTTCTACATCCTCTCCATCTCCTCAATGTTACCTGTCCCATTACCTAACTTTGCATCATCTGCAAATTTATCCAGTATGCCCTCAGTTCCTTCATCCAGATCATTAATGTATAAAGTGAAAAATTGTGTTCTCATCACTGAGCCTTGGGAAACACCAACTGTCACCAGCTGCCATCCTGATAAGGACCCTTTTCTCCTCACTATGTTTTCTGCCAGATAGCCAAGCTTCCATCCATGCTCGCACCTTGCCTCTGACACCATGGGACCTTCTCTTACTCAGTAGCCTTCTGTGTGGCATCTTGTCAAAGACCTTCGTGAAGTCCAGGTAGTTAACATCCATTGGCTCTCCTTGATCTAACCTGCTCATTACTTCCTCAAAGAATTCTCGTACATTTGTAAGGCATGATCTCCTGTTGTTATGAAGTAACAATGATTTTTCCCCTATTTTACTATACACTTCCAAGTATTCAGAAAGCTTATTCTTCACAATTGATTCCTGGATTTTATCCACGATGGAGGTTAGGCTAATTTTCTGTATTCTCCTCTGGCACCTCCTTGCTTCTCGTGATTCCTGAAAGATCCGTCACAAAGCCTCCACTATCTTATGAGTTATCTCCCATAGAACTCTGAGGTGCAGTCCATCTGGTCTAGGTGACCTATCCACCTTCAGGCCATTCAGTTTTTCTAGCACCTTCTCTTGATGATGGCCATCATACTCAGCTCTTTCCCCTCACTCTTTTGAATGTTTGGGATATTACTCATCTCTCCTACCGTGAAGATTTACGTGATATAATTATTCAGTTGCTCAGCCATTTCCTTGTTCCCCGCTAGTAAATTTCAACATCATTTTCCAGCAGTCCAATGTCCACTTTTGCCTCTCTTTTGACCTTTATATATCTGAAGAAACTCTCAGCCTTCCTTTATATTACTGGCTAGCTTACCCTCATATTTAATCTTCTCCCTTCTTAATGTTTTCTTGATCCCCTCTGTTGATCTCTGTAAGCTTCCCAATCCTCTGGTTTCCCACTGCCCTTCACCACATTATCTGTTTTCTTGTTTGCTGTTAAGCTGTCCATGACTTTCTGAATGTCACAAAGCTAGTCCCTTTTTTTTCCTGAAAGCTGTTCCTTCGGTCAAGAAGACTCTGTCCTTGACTTTTTTCCCTAGAAGGGCAATAAACTGGGCCGGGCCCTGATCAGACTGGTTTGGTACATAGATAAAAAGGATTTGAGAGGCCTTTTGTTCGTATGAGACTTCAGGCAAAGTGGTCATGTTTTAGAGGTGTTCGGTATAATGAAAGGGGAGTGGTCAGCTCTCCAGCTGAGCTGAGCAGTTTTAGTTCAGTCAGACCTGGTGAAACGTTCAACAGGGAGCTGTGTGGAAGCTCTCTCTCTTTCTGCCCTTTAACTTCAACCTGTAAGCATGTGTTCCATTTATACTAGTTTTTAAAGGGACTTTGCATTTTGGGACTGTTGTGTATATTCAGAACAACATAATTTATTCCAGTTGGATAGGCTGAGTTCTGTAAGGGTTCTCTATTCTATTCTTTGTGTTTCATTGTGTAACTTTGTGAATAAATTTTTGTCTGTTTTAAAATCTAATAGTCAATCTAGCTAACTTAATCCAGGTAATTATCCTTGTACACTTACTGAAACAAATTACAAAGTCTGAGTTGCCTGCTTAAGTGGTCTGGCTTAGTCCATAACCTAGTTAGCCATGGTTGCCACATCCTCCCTGTACTGTGCTTCTTTTTCCTCAGGATGAATCTTTGCTGTGTTTACTGACTTACTACCAGAAAGTCCTACCATTGCTGTTCCACCCTGTATTTCCTGACATGTATGGCACAGTAGCTCAGTGGTTAGCCATGTTGCCTCACAGCATCAGGGTCCCAGGCTCGATTCCAAGCTTGGGTGACTATCTGCTTCGAGTTTGCACTTGTCTGAGTGGGTTTCCACCAGGTGCTCCGGTTTCCTCCCACAGTCCAAAGATGTACAGGTTAGATGACTTGGCAGTGCTTAAATTGTCAATTCGGTGCATTAGACAGAGGGAAAAGGGATTTGGGTGGGATACTCGTCGGAGTGTCGGTGTGGACCTGTTGGGTCAACAGGCCTGTTCACACAATGTAGGGAATCTAATCTTCATCCTACATCAATCCTGTTCAGAAGCCTTAGAAAAGTGGCTGGTGCATTTTTCATTCCAAAGGGCATCACTTTAAATTGAAAAAGCCTATTTGGGGCTCCAAAAGCAGAAACTACTATTGCTCTGTCCAGCAATGGTAATTGCCAGGAACCGTGAAGTAAGTCCCACTTTGTGATTTAAGTGGTTTGTCTTATGTTTTTCACACAATACTCCAGTGTTGCAATTGGGTGTGAATCAAATTTAGTCCCAGTGTTGACCTTCTGATAATCTATGCAAAATCATTGAGTACCACCAGATTTCGGAACCAACACAATCAGTGAACTCCACTCACTTTGACATATCTCTATCAAGTCTTCCTGGAGCATCGCTTCCACTTCCTTCTAACCCTGGGCTGTTTTGAGAGGATTAAGCTTGGAGGGGTGTTGTTTTATCGGAACAGCATTCTCTATGTCAACCTCATGTACTATGGCATTAGACCTCCCCATTCTATTTCTACATTGGTTCTCAAGGACTCAACAAATATTTAAATTCAGTTCTCTGTTTTTGGGACAGAAAGTTCACTGTCTTATCCCATTACTTGACGATTTTGTCATTATTCACTTCATTTTGAGGCACATCAAAATCCAAATCATCTGGATTTGATTCATCACTGAGTGGCAATAGCTAATTCCTGGTTTTCTCGCTCCCTTACCCTGTCATAGTATTGTTTCAGCATGTTCACATGATATACCCAATAATTTTGTTTCCTACCTGTCATCTTTACCAGATAACTCCCCTGACTGAACTACTTCTCAATCTGGTACACAACACTAAACCTTGCTTTGAAGGGATCTCCCGCCATTAGTAACAGCACCGATACTTCATCCTCACAGGCAAACATATATCTATTAGATTTCTTATCTGCTTCTTTGTTGAATAAGTGATGTACCACCTTCAAATATTGTCCAGCTAATTCACCTACTCTGTTTAATGTGTCTCTGACCTCAGTTACATCATCCAACTGTAAGATCTCAGGTTGTCTTACTTTGTCCGAATATCAATCCAAATGGAGTAAACATCGTCGATTCATTTGGAGAATCTCTAACAGCAAGTAATATAAAGGAGACACATATCACCCAATCGTTTGGTAATCCTGGCAATAAACCCTGAACGTGGTCTTTAGGTGCTGATGCTATTTTTCCAATGATCCCCAAGATTCAGGATAGTCCGCATTTGATGCATGAACTTTCCATGATCTTCTTCAATAATTTGGCAGTAAGATTGGACCCTTGGTCTGACTGAATCTCTATAATGAGTAAAGAAAGCAAGTAACTCTTCTACAACATTTTTGCCTTGAAATTCCAGAATGGAGTTGCTTCCAGAAACCTAGTGGACCCATTCATTATGGTTAGGAAATTCTGGTTCAGACCTCTGGTTTGGGGGGGAGGCGGCGTCTACACTATTATAATTCATGCAAAACGTTCTTCAAATGAGAAGTGGCACCAAAGGTGCTGGTTTCATCACTGCCTGTGGTTTTCTTGCCATCTGACATGTATGAAATTACGGCAAAATTCAACCACATCTTTTTGTAATCTCGACCAATAAACATGTTTCGACATCTTAGCCTGAGTCTTCCTCACTTCTAGATGACCTACTCCAGGCAGCTTGTGTACTTCCTGTCTGTATTCTACCAGCAACTTATCTGGTGAACTTCACATGCCTCATCTGTGCTAATCTGCTAAGGTCTCCATTTCCACCTTAAGATTTTATCCTTAAGATAATAGCTTTCTGGAGTACACTGATTCTTTTTGCGAGAAGGCTTTATGATAATATCCTTTATTGTCTCATCATTTTGTTCTAACTCCATTGACCTTTCAGAACTAAACACCTCTGCCTGATCCTCTACCTGCTCAGGTTTTTCCTTTACTACCTAATCAGAGTGTCAGCTGACTCGACCTCAAACTTGATTGGACTTTCTAACCTTATCTTACACAGGGGAATACCACTCCTCATCTTTCCATTTATTTCACAGATTACCACACACTCAGACAATATTTCAGAAGGATTGCAAATATTTTGATCTCTCTCTATTAGAGACAGACTATTTCCATACCTCTCAATATTTTAAGTAATTTATCTATTTCCCCAATCTACCTGAGTAAATCTTGCCCACACAGGTGACATCTTTGAAAAGGTCGAGCACTATCTTACTATCCAGCATGGGACGAGGCTGTGCACTCTCCTTCAGCTCCTCAACTTCCCTTCAGATTTCCTTCACTGCCCTCACTAATCTGACTAGTTTAAATACCACTCTTTTACCACATTCTTCTTCTCAGTGCCTTTCTTAAACCACCAGCACTGTGACTTTGTGTGTCTCATCTTATTGCAAGAAAACAACCTGAGGTCTTTCACCTCTTTTCCACCCTCTTGGATTTCTTTATTCATCGTGGTAAATTGTTCCCAGTTGTTTTTTATTGTAGGATCTCCCTCTTTCCCAATTTCTATCCCTCACGGAACAAAATTGTTGTCAGAAGCTGGATTTCGATTTGTGAATAATTGCATATTCATCTACCATCTCTTCAGCTCTTCTTGCTGTTTTAACTTACAGTTCCTCAACAAAACCCACACGGTTACTGGCCACTTTAATTGTTTAGCCATTTTCTCAATTGAGATGAAAAAGGCATCTATATCCTTCTCATCATATGTAGGTAATGCTTAGATATATTTAAATAGGTCTGCACCCGGCCTTTGGCTACAGTGATTTAGCTCATCACCGTCCTCCTCACTAAACCTACCTTCATCTCTATCTTATTGAACCAACTTTCCTGTCTAATTGTTAACTTTTGTAGTTTTTTCTCTCTCTCTTTTTCCTTCCTTCTGCAAGGCCCTTCCCCGCCTGCTCTGTTTCCTCAACTTTAACTGTACATCATAATGTTTCAGTTCCCTTTCTAACTCGAATTGTCTTACTTGCAGTTTAATTTTCTCTTACTCCACTATCCTTGACTGTCGGGCTTTTGCCCGAAACATCGATTTTCCTGCTCCTTGGATGCTGCCTGACCTGCTGTGCTTTTCCAGCACCACTCTGATCTAAACTCGGTTTGTGTGGAATACCTAAATGCATGGCTAACTCCGTTACAATTTCAGCTTTGTAATTATTCCTTATTAAACCCAATTTCAGCTTGTTTGCTCATTCTACAAGCGTCAACGTTTTCTGATTTTTCTAAAATTTCTTGGAAAATTTGAGAAGCATCTTTGCCCCTGAACCCCTTTAGCAATGCTCTGAGCCATTTCCCCATTTTCAATTTAACCAACAACAAGCAACCAAAATTAAACAGATTTTCCAGTTCTGACTTACATTTCATTCTAAGATCTAGGACCTGAGTCCAGAGGTCTGTTTAAATCTGCTGAGACCTTTTGTATCCTAAATCTGGAAAAAGATCTGTCCAGATTCTGGACTAGAGTCACCAGTCTGCTGTAAAGCAGAAGTTGACCCCTCTCGGAGACCTAAAACCAACACACTAAGAGGTGCACCACATACTTTAATTTGTAAAAAAACTGTGAAAACTGATGTAACCTGCCTTTCAACAACTTTCAGTGTTTAAATAAAATAAATCCCTGGCACTCACATTAAAATCAACAAGTAACAATTTATTTAACTAACCCTAACAGTGAACAAATTAGCTAATGTATTAACAAACCAAATGCATCCCATCCAACTACTAATTTTCTCATATAAAACATAAGGTTCACTCATCCGACAAAAATAGAATTTAGTCTCTCAAAATTACTGCCACGTTAAGTGTCTTCCAGAATGTTCTGTGCTTCCTGTGTTGTTCTTCTGTCAGAAACATCTTCTCTGTTGTTTTTACTTCTGTTATTTCAAAGCTGATTTCTCTAACACATGATGATTGTGAGAGCCAATTTCTCTCTCTCTCTCTCTCTCTCTCCCTCTATCTCTCTTTCTTTCTCTCTCTCTCTCTATCTAGAGAGAGAGAGAGAGAGAGAGAGAGAGCTGTGAGCTCTTACCTCTGGCAGATGGCTGTAATCTCTGAGGTCGTAATCTGACTTCCCCTTCTTTTATGCCCATGATAAATATATTGATATCCTTTACAATAGAAGTAATACAATACAATAAATACACCGGTCTCTGAGGCAAGGGAGTTCCTCCAGATGTGCCTCACCTCCTTGCAGGAATGACATAACACAGGCTCCACCAACTAGAACACCCAGTAAGCAGCACTCAAAGGAAAGTGCCCTCCGGGACAACCTCCCGGGTCAGGCAGACAAACCCTTATAATCAACAAGAATAAGTGGGCCTCCTTGAGACTGAGCAGTCGTGACATGACATTCAACATTACCCATCCGGGCTGGAGGAGGTGGTGGAGAAGGAGCTCATACAGAACAAAGAGGGAGACATTAGATAAAATGACCTTGAGTTCCACTTACCCACGCTCTCACCGTATCCCTTAATTCCTTTATTGTTGAAACAAAAATCTCTCTTTGCCTTAAAAACCTTTACTGAAGTAATGTCAATTACTTCACTGGACAAGGAATTCCACAGATTAACAACCCTCGAGGTGAAGAAGTTCCTTCTCAATTCAGTCCAAAATCTGCTTCCTCTAAACTTGAGTCTATGCCCTCTGGTCTTGGTTTCACCTGCTGTGGAAACATCCTCTCTTCATCTGTCTTAACTATCCCCTTCATAATTTTATATGTTTCTATTAGATCACCTCCCCCACTTTCTTCCCAATACCAGTGAATATAATCCCAGACTACTCAGTATCTTCTCATAAGCCAACCCCCTCAACTTCAGAATCAACCTCGTGAACCTCTCCTCTGCACCCCGTCCAGTGCCAGTACATCCCTTCTCAAATAAGCAGACCAAAACTGCACACAATATTCCAGGTGTGGCCTCACCAGCACCTTGTACAGCTGCAACATAAACTCCCTGCTTTTAAACTCAATCTCTTTGGCAATGAAAGGCAAAATTCCATTTGTCTTCCAAATTAACTGTTGTACCCACAGACCAACATTCTGTGATTCATGCACAAGGACACCCAGGTCCCTCTGCATAGCAACATGCTGCAACCTTTAACCATTCAAGTAATAAATCCTTTTTTCTCTGCTCCTACCAAAATGGATAACTTCACATTTATTAATATTGTATTCCATCGGCAAGACCTTTGCCCACTTCAAGTAATTATGTTCCTATGCAGTTTCACAGTTCTCTGCACACATTGCATTGCCACTCATCTCAGTGTTAACTGCAAACATTGACACAAGACATGTTATCCCCAATTCCAAGTCATTTCCATAAATTGTGAGGAATTGCAGTCACAACACTGATCACTGAAGCATACCACTAGTTTCTGATTGCCAGTCAGAATAGCACTCATTTATCCCCACTCATTGCTTCCTATTAGTCAACCAATCCTCTGTCCATGCTAATTCTTTACCTCTAACACAATGCATCTTTATCTGATGCAGCAGCCTCTTGAGTAGCACCTTGTTGAAGGCCTTTCAGAAATCTAGGGAGACCACATCGACTGGGCCTCCATTGTCCGCCTTGCTCACAATGTATTTATAGCATTCGAGAAGATTGGTTAAGCGTGACATGTCCTTCATAAATCTATGCTGTGTCTGCCCAACAGGACAATTTCTATTTAGATGCCTTGCTATTTCTTTCTTGATAACAGACTCAAGCATGTTTCTTCCTACAGAGGGAGAGCTAACCCCTCTATAATTCCCCATCTTTTGTCCACCTCCCTTTTTAAACAGTTGTGTCACATTTGCTGTTTTCCAATCTGCTGGAACTGCTCCAGAGTCCAGCAAATTTTGGAAAATTACCACAAGGGCACTTGCTATTTCTTATCGTACACTGAGATGCAATCCTTCAGGGCCAGGAGACTTAGCTCCATCAGCTGGCCCAATACCTCTTCTGTAATAATTTTTCCAGGACCTCACCGCCCTTTGTCTCTTTGTCAATTACTAGTATATTATTAATGTCCTCCACTGTGAAGACCGATACAAAATACCTGCCCAAAGCCTCAGCCAGTTCATCATATCCCATGACTAAAGGCCCCTTCACATTCTCTGAATGAGCACTCTATGTTTTACATATTTGGAGAAACTTTTGCGATCTGTCTTTATATTCTGTGCTCGATTATTTTTCTCACATTCTATCTTACTTTTCTTCCAATCTCTTTTTGTGGCTTTCTTGTTAGCCTTTAAAGGTTTTCCAATCTTCTGGTTTTCTGCTGTTCTTGGCCACATTGTATGCCTTCTCTTCAATTTGATAGCCTCCCTTATTTCCTGAGACACCCATGGCAGATTACCCCTTTCTTACAGTGCCTCATTTTCACTGAAATATATTTCTGCTGAGCACTTTGAAACATTGCTTTGAAATTCCTGCACTGCTCATCAACTGTTCCACCATAAAATCTTTGTTTCCAGTCTACTTTAGCCAAGTCCTCCCTCACTCTATTGCAGTTCCATTTTTTCAAGCACAGGACCCTGGTATTTGATTTTATCTTTACAATATCCATCTGCATTTTCTACATTCAACCATGCTGTGATTGCTCCTTCCAAGAGAATCCCAAAATATGAGGTCATTAATTGTTCCTGCCCCATTACACAGGACCAAATCTAAGATAGCTTGCTCCCTCGTCGGTTCCTTTACATATTGTTCCAGAAAACAGTCATGGATACACACAAAAAAGTCCTCCTCAAGGCTATCCTGACCGAGCTGGTTTGGCTGCTCGACATGTGGATTAAATGCCCCCATCGTAACAGCTGTATTATTTTTACAGGCATTAGTTATTGCTTTATTTATTGGCAGCCCAATGTGATATTATTTGGTGGCGTATCGACTACGCCTATCATTGATTTTTTTTTTCTCTTAGAATTTCTCATTTCCAACTGAATGGATTCAATCTTATTCTCCGTAGAACCTCCATCATCACCACCCTGATGTTGTCCTTGAATATCAGTGCTACAGCATCTCCCTTACCTTCCTGTCTGTTCTTCCAAATAGTCTGATACCCCTGGATATTTAACTCCCAGTTGTGACCATCCTGTAACCATGTCTCCATAATGGCTACCAAATCATTTTCATTCACAATGATTTGTGCCATGAACCCATCAGCCTTGTTACAAATGCTATGAGCTTTCAGGTAAAGTGCCCTTATGTGAGCTTTTCACCCCTCATGATTCCCAAATCACCAATAATATCTCCTGAGTTATCCTTTCTTTTTACTTCTTTCACAGTCTGTCTTGAACTTAAACCCTCCTGCACACAAGCTAACCTGCTGCTTACCATTTTACTTATCAGCATATTGTCGTTTTCCCTTTCCCTTCCCCCAACGCACTGGTTTAAAGTCCCAGTGACCACCTTATTGATCCTTTTCACGAGAACACTTGTTCCAGGTCGGTTCAGGTAGACACCGTCACATTGGTACACATCCCCCCCAGGTCCAAAACTGATGCCAATGTCCCATGAAAAGAAACCCCTCTTTCCCCCACCACACCCTCAGCCACGTTTACTTCTCTAATGTTCTTACCTCTAAGCCAATTTGCATGTTGCTTTGGCAGTAATCCAAAGATTATCAGCCTTGAGGACTAGTTCCTTAATTTTGTTCCTAGTGCTTGATAATCCCCAAAAATGTGCTCCTTCCTAGCCTTGCCTACGTTGTTTGTCCCAGTGCGGATCACAACAACTGGATCCTCCCCTTCCCGCTCCAATACCCTTTCAAGCAGATCGGATATGTCTTGCACTCTGGCATCAGGCAGACAACACACCATGTGGTAATTCTGATCCGGCTTGCAAAGGATACTATCGATCCCCCTAATTATAGAATCCCCTATAACTACCACTTGTCTTTTTGCTCCCCTCTCTTGAATGGTCTTCTGCACCATGGTGCCGTTGTCAGCTGGCTCATCCCGCTAGCAGTCCATTTCCTCATCCAGACAAGGAACAAGTGTCCCATACTTGTTGGATAAGGTCAAGAGCTGAGGCTACTCCATTCCTGAACTCAGGATCCCCCACCTGCCTCACTTGCAGTCACACCATGTTTTCCCTGATCACGAGCTGAATTTGAATGAGTTAATCTACCAGGTGTGACTGCCTCCTGAAACAAAGCATCCAGGTAACTCTCCCCCTCCCGGATATGTCACAGTGTTTGAAGTTCAGAATCCAAATCATCAACTCTGAACCGGAGATCCTCCACCAATTAACACTTGCTGCAGATGTGGTCACTGACATTCACAACGGGATCAGCCAGCTCCCACATCATACAGCTGCAGCACATCACCTGCCCAGCCATCTCTACTTAGTTAATTACTTTATTAATTTAGAGTTAATTAACTTCTAATGCTTCTTTGCTCTCCTCACGTTTAGCTGCTGTCCAAATATATGAGTTCACTCACCTTCCTGGAACACACTTTGACCGCTCACGCTGAAAATGGAGGCTGCTGACTCTCAAGTTAAGTCCTTTTCGAGGGAAATTTACCTTCCCACCAGTTCCCTGCTCCTCACTCTCACTGCTCCCGAAAATGGAGGATGCCACACTCCCACATAGGAACAACTGGCTCTTACTCAACTTGTTGTTTTATAACACCCCACAGATACACCTTCGCTCCCCAAAACCAGGACCACGATCTCCCTTTGCACAAACCACAGAAAAAAAACTGAGAGTCTTAAAATCTGATTCTAATACTGTGTCTTCCCAGAAGCCCTAAAATGTGGAAATAGGCCATTCGGCCCAACAGTTCTAGACTGACTCTCCGGATAGCAGCCCAAACTCAACCCCCTAGCTTATCCTGTAAGCCTGCATTCCCTACGACTGATCCACTCAACCTACGTATCCCTGGACACTGGGCAGTTTAGCCAATCCACCAAACCTGAACATCTTTGGACTATCGGAGGCCGATATACAGACCTGGGTAGAATATGCAAACTCCACACAGGAAATTGCTGGAGGCTGGAATTGTACCAGAGTCACTGGTGTTGTCAGGCAAGAGTACTAACCACTGAGCCATGGTGTTCAGCCCTACCAGCCAACACAGTGCCTTAGACTACAACTCCCAAGTCACAGGCCTTAAACAAGAGTTGTCCAAAGCTCAAAGGCAAGTCACTGGCAGATGATACAGGTCGCAGTCTAGAAATAGTAACATTGGGAGTTCCCAGGCTCCAAACAGTTCCAGGCTAAAGACTCTAGCGTACAGTCACCAACAAAGAAGAGTTCAGGCCCTAAGTTGTTATCATCCAGACCTGCAGAAATACTTGTGAGTGCCGCCCCATGACTGAGATTCCCACCACTATTGTTCTCCCACTCTTTCTGATCCCCACCTTGTGCAGCTGAGCTCTGGCTACACTCCCCAGAGGAGCCGTCATTCTCACTGTTTTACAACACAGGAAATGGTTTTCTGAGTGAGATGGGCTGTGGGCCTTTCCTGAATCTCTGACTACCACTGACTGGTGATCAGTGTCAGTCAGAAACACTTCAGCTGCCAGGTGACCACACCCAAGCTCTAAAGCCCCATTCTGAAGCTGATCAAACCAGTCCTACATCCTGGAGACGTGGTCAGGGAAGGTGAGTGCAGACCCCGAGCCTTGCCCTCTCTCCATCTGCTGCCCTGTGGAGAGATGACCCCAATGGTCCAGCCATCACTACTCCCAGAATGGGAGTGCATTTATGTGACACGTGCTGGTACAACAACACTGCTGCAGTTTATTTAAAGTGAAACAGAATCTTTATTTACAAGAACATTAATTATTTACACTATGTACAAATATAACTGAGAGATAGGTCTATTGATTTTATGAACTGCACACTCTGGATGAGTGTACAAAGTTGTATACTTTTGGATCAGTTTCTAAGAAAAGGTAAGTATCTGGAGGAGATCAATTCTTCCTATAAATGTCCACGATCTGGAGAAGATCAATGCTGAGACAATGTTGAGGTTCCAGTGAGAGCATTTGCTGAGGACCTGACAGAGATCAGATGCTGTTAAAGATGTGAAGACCATAAGATGAAGCAGAGACGATCCGTTGGTGTGACAGAAACATTGATGTTGAGAAGGTCTGTTTGTTTATTGACGGTGAGGAGCTGGATCTGGAGCACAATAGTTGGTATGAGAAGACAAGGGTCTGGGCCATATTCCGAACCTGATGTGCTGAGGTCTCATTTGGGGACTATGCAGCAGCAACTGAAAATTAATCCTTTACACCAGGAGTTCCATTGGGTGATCCGGAAGCGATGGGTCTGCTTGGTGAGGAATGCTGCTAAGGCCGCTGCTTGATCGCGGTGATGGTCCTGGTTGGAACTGAAGGATACACAGTCCGAAATGTAGGAACTCACCATGTCGGGGTAATCGTCAACGAGTTGACGTGAAATACGTTTCAGGAAGTTTTGGTAACTCCAGCCTGGGGCCTCGAGATACCTCTCAACTAAGGAGCAAGCCTTTGTGGAACCAGTGGAGGAGAAAATCATCTGCAGTGCTGCACAACAACACTGGATGGTTTTCTCACTTTTAGTATCCAGCTGCAACAGCAAGGGCACGATGTTGGCGTGGAGCTGTCGCTGGAAATCACTGGACTCTCCAAACGTGGCCAATTTTTCCAACGTTTGGAGAGCTTCCACAGAGACTTGCTCACTTCCTGCCCCAAACAGTGGCTGTATCCTGGAGAGGATTGCATTTAAAAAGGGCCTGATTGTTTCTGCTGGTGCCTCAAGGATGTTTTTCTGAAGGCAAGACAACACCTCAAGAGTGAATACATCGCTGTTCTCTGGATTGCCCAACAGGCTCACCAAGACATCGGTCACACTCCAACACCATCGCCTCGATTCAAAATCGATGTTTTTTAAAACTCTGATGCAGAGCAACTGGCTAACGGGTGAGGAGTCGTACCAGCAGAGGTATCGTATTAAGCTGTTAATGACCATGTCTGTGAGACCCAGTTCGGAAAGGCACGGAGCTTTCAGGAGTTCCTCAAAGAAGAGTATTATCGGAACTGCCTGACAGTCCTGGATCCGAAGGATTTGGGAAACCAGACGATGTACGGTCTTAAACAAATCATCACCTGCAGATGCTGTCATTGCCTGGGCCAGCAGAACAACCCCCTGATCAAATCCAACCCCTCGTAGCTGTTGCCATCCTCCGACCATCACCATCTGGTCTGAGATGTCACTTTGACCAATCAGGTCAAACAGGGCCTTGAGTGACCTCACACACCTTTCATTCAGTGACCTACTTGTATCAGCATCAAACCCAGCGGTGAAACCTCTCTGCTGTGACTGAATATCTGTATCACTGGGCAGAGAGAAACTCATTCCGCTGGTGAGTGATACAAGTAAGCCACTGAAAATGTGTGGGAACAATGTCCTCACCACGTCTGCCATCCTGGGCTGAGTCAGTATCTCATATAAGCCATGGATGGCAGTCAGCGAGACGTTGGCCGAGTACATGTTCCCACGGACGGGGCAGCTTTTTCCCTCCAGTGAGTACACGAGATGTTTGATCGTACTCACCGGACAGGCTCGATCCTCAGCTGCTGCTCTCCACACATCCCGGATGAACTTGTGCACTGGGGGGCGACAGAGCAGGAGCTGGGACATAGCTGCTGCTGAGTGCTGTGAGGTCAGAGCAGTCATCCCTCGTAGGACACGCCCTTTCACCTCCTGGTGAGGGATGATCTCCAAATGAAGCCCCAGCACATGCAGGATCTCTGAGACCCGGTCCTGAAGTTGTTTTCTCTCTTGCAGGAAGAGGTTTTCCAATAGTAAGGACGCGACCCGGGCACAGCTGGGATTATGGTCCGACAGACTGCCACAGACCATGAGAAGCAGGTCGTCTAGCTGACAGCGCGGCAGCCTTTGGCAAATCAGCTCCATCACCTGATGACACTTCTCAAACTGAGATCCTTCATCAGGGTCCGTCAGGTCTTCCGGAAGTGTCTTCAGAAACACCAGACTCTCTTGATATTGTTGTAGGCTGGCTCCATCAGCCACTAAGTACATGGACATGATGGTACTGACCGCGCTGAGGGCCATCTGTTGCACAGCTTGGGAACCGTCAGCACAACGTGGAAGCAGTCCTCCAAGCAGCGTGCCCACAACATTCGCCAGCACTTCCCTGCTGTCATCAAACCTCCGTGAAAACACCACGAGCATCTCCGAGATGATGTGGACTGCTGTCTCCCGCTTATTGTCTTCCATCGAAAAGATCCCCATCTCAATCTTCTGGATGATTTCGTCCTTGTCTTCACTCTCAGCAATGATCTTCTCCATTGCCACACAAAAGACACCAATAACAGGCTTCATCTTTGAGTCAGCTTGTGAAAACCCTCCGATTCTGTTCTTGAACTCTGTCTTCAATCTTTCTCTCGAGTAGGGATGTTACCAATTCAGTTGACCAGAGCAGTTTGCTTGATCTCCTCTCTCGGCGTCTCTCCAGCACAAGTGCACAGATCACTTCAGTTTGTTGTGTTTTGTATGACCCTGTGATGATGTGTTGTCATGGTTCTCATTGTGATGACAGCGGCCGTCAGTTGTAATGGGGCCCTGAGCTGCCAGTGGGTGTCGTGTGCTGGGATTTTCAAAACCAAGCATCCTGTGAGGAGTCACAGAGATAATGACACAGAGTGTTGGCTCATGTCACAGAATCATAGAGCCAATCAGAACGGAATCAGTTCCTTCTGTGCATCCAGGTCATGCAAAAATAATCCCAAACTTACCCAGGCCAAGCTGCCTGTCCCTGGTCTATATCCCTCCAAATATTTCAAATCCCCGTACTTCTCAAAATATCACTTTTGCATGTTGTAATTATACCAGCCTCCAACAATTTCGTTGGCAGCTCGTTGGGTGCACGCACCACCCTGTGCGTGAAAACATTGCCCCTCACTTCCCTTTTGAATATTTCCTCGCTTGCCTTAAACCTACGTCTTTAGGTTTTGAACTCCCATACCCTGGGGAAAAGACCTTGCCTACTCACCCTATTCATGCCCCTCATGATTTTATAAACTTCCATAAGTTCACTCCTTGGCCTCCAACACCTTGGGGAAAATAGACGCAGTCCTTTCAGCCTCTCCCGAAAGTTCAAACTCTCTAACCCTTTCACAACATCCTTCATGTATCAGGGAGACCAGAATTCAATGTAGTGATCCAAAAGTGGCCTCACCAATGTCCTGTACAGCTGCGACATGATCAAAGCAGTGGATCCAGCATCAATCCTTTACGCACACTGTTGGTGACAGGCCTCCTGTCTGACAAGCAACCTTCCACACTTTTAAAGTAAAGGGATAAACAATGAAATAAAACCAAGGCCGCGACACTGCCCCGATCGGACCCACTCGGGACAGGGACAGATCCGGGTAAAACACAGAGCAAAGCCCACTCTGGTCTAACAGGCCAGAAAATATAAACTGCCTTGACTTTGTTCAACATAAATAATGATCTGGTCACTCTGAGGAGATACAAAAATAAATAAACAGATTAAAAGTGGCCCTCCCATGATTCTAACTGCAATTCCCTCTTTTGGGCAGGGACAATGAGGGACCAAAGTAAAAAATAAACTCAAACAAAATCAAAGAAAACAAATGAATAAACTGTTGTGAAGGTGGATAGACTCAGTGTAGACTGTGAGGCAGGAAGATAGAATGTGGTGTTTATAAAATTGTAAGGTTGTAAAATGGAGAAAGCATGGCGAGGTCCTTTTAAAAGATTGTTTTTATGCTTAGAGTTAAAATGGATGTCTGTGAGCAGATTGAACATTTGTCAGAACACAGAGATCCTGAGTTGAAGCATTTTGTATCGAAACGGCAGTACAGGTGGAAGATTCTTTATCCAAACATCCAAAAAAACAAAAGCTCCAAAATCCGAAGTTTTTTATGTAAAGTTTTTTTCTCTTTAACAAGGTTGTTTGGAGAGCAAACACTTAACCCAATTCGACACCCACTCAATGTGTGTCATTCAGATGCGACATGGGATGGTATGGCCAAGCACTGACAGGCCGAGGGTTTCTCTCTGAACGCCCAAGTCGACACCCACTTGATGAGTGTCTCTCACATGTGACATTGGGGGGGGGGTCATGGGCAAACATGTTCTTAGTTAGAAGTCTGCTTCTCCAGTAAGAGTTTAATGGTGAAATTTTTAAAAATGTCCCTATTGTGAAAATCAAAAAACTTTGAATTCTGAAAAACAGCTGGTCCTGAGCATTTCGGATAAAGGATCATCTATTTGTACCGTGAGTAAAACCTGTTGCCTGGGCCTGCTTATACAGCAAGGTTTGCATGTCGCAAATCAGTTTGAATGGAGCTTTTAGGTACCAAAAATCAGTTAAATTTAAATCAGATGGTTTTGACAACACAGGCCCAATCTTATTGTAAGAAATATTGATATTGTCATCAAGGATATAAAAGAGTGGGCAGTTGGACAAAGACAAAGACCCCAGAGCTCTCTGCCATCAGCCAGAGCTAACAGCCCTCAGCTCGAGAGAGAGAGTGACTAGCTCTCACAGTCATCGGTAATTCCTGACAGAGGAACGACAAAGACGGCATTTCTGACAGAAGGATTGGAGGAAAAGCCGTTCCTGACACAAAATTGACAGAGGAGGCACTGAACATTCCACAAGACATGGAACCTGGCTGTAATTTCTAGAGACCAAATTCTATTTCTTCTATTGTATGAGTGGGACATTGGACAACATTCCATTAAAATCTTGTTTTATTTGGTAATAGTTCATAGTAAGAAGAGATTTATTTAGTTTGCTAATAGTTTCGTTTATTTATTTAACTCTAAGAGAACACATTAACTGTTACTTGTTGATATTAAAGTGAATATCGGGGATTTGATTTATTTAACCACAAGAAGATCTGAAAGGCAGGTTACATCACTTTTCACACCCTTTTTTACAGATTAGAAGGTGAGGTGCTCCTTTTGGGTATTTTGCTTTGAGTTCTCCAGAGTGCTTCACCTCCCCTTAATAACAGTTCGACAGCTCGGGGGCAGCATTTGGACATACCTGCAGGGATCTGGACAGATTTGAACAGACGTCGGGTATGAAAGGTCCCAGCAGATTCAAACAAACTTCGTGACTAGCGTCCTAAGTCTTAAAATAAAACATTAGTGACAATTGGAAAATCTGTTTAATTTCAGTTGCCTGTTGTGGGGTAAATGGAAAGTGGGGAAATGGGTCTTAACATGACTGAAGAGGTTCTGCGGGCAAAGATGCTTTCCAAATTTGCCAAGAAAGTTTAGAAAGACAGAAAATGGTGACAGTTTCGAATGAGCAAACAGGCCAAAAGTGGGTTTACCGAAGGATAGTTAAAAAAACTGAAAATTGTAAGGGAGTTAACCATGCATTTAGCTGTGCCTAAAGTTGGAGGTATATAACTTTAAGTACAATGGAGTTAGAAAAAAAGAATTACAAATGCGAGAATTGGAGTCAGAAAGTGTAAAAGAGAGAGAGAGAGAGCAGAAAGGGGTCTGAAACAGATTGAATTACGGTTACATGCAGAGGAACGGGAAACGGAAAGAGGAAAGAAGATTCCCAGCAGAGGAAAAAGAGAAAGAGAGAGAAGAAAGGGATAAAGAGAGAGAATTTGATCTACAGAAGTTGGCAGTTAGACAGGAAAGTTGACATAACGGGATGCATGTGAAGGCAGAAGATAGGCTTAGTGAGGAGGATAGTGATAATGAATAAACCCAGGTAGCCAAAGGCTTGGTAGGGATATCTTCAAACATGTCAATACTTGATCAAAATTCGATGAAAAGGATGTGGAAGCCTTTTTTGTTTCCTTTTGAGAAATTGGCTCAACAGATGGACTGACCAGAAACTGCGTGGGTAAGATTAATTCAGAACATATTAAGGAGGCAGGGCTCGCGAGGTGTTTCCAGCGCTGTCAGAGGTGGTGTCAGGAGAATAGGAAGAAGTGAAGAAGGCTATTTAGAGTGAACAGATTATTACAAGTGCGAAAGAAAAACCCCAAGAGGGTGGAAATGAGGTACAAAACCTGAGGTGTTTTTGCAGCAAAACGCTGGGATATACAAGGTCACAGTGCTGGTGGGTTAAGAAAGGCACTTGGAAAATGAATGGGGGAAAAAAAAAGAGGTTAAACCAGTGGGATTAGTTAAGGCAGGAAAGGAAATCCCAAGAGAAGTCGATGAACTGAAGGAGAGTAAGATAGTACTCGATCTTTTCAAAGACTTCACCTGCGGCAGTAAGATTTACTCAGGTAGATCAGGGGAATAGGGAAAAAAATTGAGAGTTAAGGGAGCTCGTGTGTTTCTAATAGTGAGAGACCTTAAAGATAACATTGAGGGCTGATTGTCAGGATGACCCAAATGATTGGGATAAAGATATCCCATTTTTTATTGTTTACTACCAGACATGGTAGAAATGAATCGACTCAGTTTGCTCCTTTTGAATTGATGTTCAGACACAAAGTGTGAGGTCCTTTCAAGGGAATTATGGAAAAGTTGACAGATCTGAAGTCAGAGATCTCACAATTGGATTATGTATCAGAGGCGAGAGACAGATTAAACAGAGTAGTTGAATTAGCTAGACAATATTTGAGGATGACACAGCACCTGGAAGAAGATAAGAAATCTACAGTACATACGTTTGACCCTGGGGGAAAAGGTTGGGGTCATTAACAATGATGGGAGATGCCTGTAAAGCGATGTTCAATGGTCACTCTCAGATTGAGGTGAAGTTGAGTCAGGTGGATTATCTGGTAATGATCCCAGAGAGAGAAAAAAATATTGGGTACGACATGTGAAGAAACTGGAACATAACTACGACAAGGAGAGTGAACTTGCAAAACAGGTATTAGTTACTGTCATTCAGAGTAGGAATCAATCCAGAGGATTTGGATTTTGAATGTGCCCCAGAGCAAAATGAATAATGAGAAATTCCTCAAGGAATGGGATAAGGAAGTGAGCAATCTGACTACCGAACGGTGAACTGAATTGAAAGATTCGTTACAGAGTTGTGAGCACCTGTGTAGACATAGAATGGGGACTTCTAATACTTTAGTATATGAGGTTGACGAAAGGAATGTTGCTCTGGTAAAACAGTACCCATTCCAGTGTAATCCTTTCAAAGCTCCGCAGGTTCAGAATGAAGTGCAAGTAATGCTCCAGGAAGAATTCTTGGAGACAAGTCAAAGCGAGTGAAGTTTGCCAATCGTGTTGGTTCTGAAGTCTGGGGGTACTCAATGATTCTGCAAAGATTATCAGAAGGACAATGCTATAACTAAATCTGATTTGGAGATGCCGGTGTACAAATCACACAACACCACGTTATCGTCTAACAGGTTTAATTGGAAGCACTAGCTTTCGGAGCGCCGCTCTTCCATCAGGACCACCATGTCAAATGTTTAGAAACCCTTCAAAATTACCATAGGCCCAAGCAATATAGGTGTTGGAGCTGTGTTGTTACAGGACAATGATTGTGGAATTGAAACGCCAAATCAGTAAATTTTTAAACAAAAATCAATATCCACCAGAGAAAATATTCCACCGTTGGAAAAGAGTTATTGAGTCTGGTCATGGCCTCACAACATTTTAATGTTCACATTGAAAACAATGTATCAGAGATGATTGTGTATACCAATTACAATCCTTTGAAATTCCTGGGAAGATTTGATGACAAGAGCATCAGACTATTTCACTGGAGTCTCATGTTACAAGTGTTTAAGTTTCAGAATGTATACGTTGTGTGTTGTGAAAATATCATTGCGATGCTTTATCCAGAGTTAAAAAGAAAAATGTTTGTATGAGACAGAAACAGTAGGGTTCTATACATATATATAGGAATTAGTATAAAGTGTAACTCTAGATTAATGAGCTACGGATCTGGTAATGTGATGGAGTTAAGTTTACAAAAAAGATAGAAGCCATTTTTTCACAATGATGGCCTACTTTTCCTTAATGGTGAAGGTGTTGTAAAGGTGGTTACAATGACTGTAGATTGGGGTGGGGGTGTCAAGAGGTTAGAATTTGCTGTTTGTAAAATTGTAAAATGGGGAAAGCATTACGTGATGTTTTTAAAAGTTGATGCTTTTTCTGTGGTTAGAGATTTAAATGCAGTATGTAGAAAGCATGAAATGAAACATTTGTATCAAAAGGCCGTACAGTAAGGTGGTCAAGCAGCAAATTTTACCTGGACAACAGTCTTTTGAATTTCATCAATCAATTTGAACCAGGCATTTAGATACCAGCAATCCATTAAGTTTAAATCTGGCGGTTTTGACAACATAGGACTACTGTAAGAAATATTAATATTTCAACAAGATTATAAAAGGGGGCAGTTGGACAAAGAATTCAGAGTTAACTGCCATCCACTAGAACTAACAGCCCTCAGCTCTAGAGAGAGAAATTGGTGCTCTCAGTCATCTATGTATGAGAGAAAGCACCATCTAAATTCCTGACAGAAGGACGACTCTGAAGACGTTCCCGACAGATCAACAGACGAGGCGCTGACCATTCCGGAAGATACGTAACCTGGCTGGAATTTTGAGAGACTAAATTCAAGTTTTGTTATACGAGTGAAACTTCTATTTATTGGAACAGCACATTATTATAATTCATGTTTTATTCAGGAATAGCGAGTAGATAAAAGGGAATTATTTGATCTGTAAATAGTTTTGTTAATTTGTTCACTGCTCGAGTTGTATAAATAAATTATTACTTGCTAATTTTAAAGTGAGTGTCAGAGATTTCGTTTATATAACCACTAGAAGTTGCTGAAAGGCAGATGACACCACTTTTCACACCCTTTTTAAGATTAAAGGGTGAGGTGCTCCTCTGAGTTTTTGGTTTCAGTTCTCAATGGGGAGTCAACCTCCGCTGTGTAAGATCAGCCGGAACCAGAGCAGCCGCAGCTGACATCACCACCCATCCCCTAACGATACCCTCTCAGACCCTCCTGCTGGGTAGAGATATCTCATTTATGGCTGCCATTGGGATGGATGGAGACTCTCTGTTGGGAAGGTCATCCACGAGGAAGATGAAGCACATTCACGTGACATACTGATATTCTTTCCAATCTGGCATCTTCAGCAGATAATTCACCTAACTTCATTTCTTTTCAATCTGATAAGAACTACTAAACTTCCTTTGAAGGGATTTCCTATCACTGGTAACAGCTTTACTTTATCCTCACGGGCAAATGTACAAATTTGAAATTTCTTACCTCTTTCTTTCTTCATTAGGTGCTGTGCCACCTTGCAACATTATCTAGCAAATACACCTGCTCTGTTTAAGCTGTCTCTCACCTCGGATACATAATCCAACTGAGAAATCTCTGGCTTCAGACCTATCAATTTTTCCTTAATTAATTTTAAAGGTCCTCATACCTTGTGTCTGAACATCAATTCAAATGGAACAAACTGAGTCAATTCATTTGTAGCATCTCTCATAGTGAACAACATAAATGGGATAACTTTATCCCAATCACTTGAGTAATCCTGACAATAAGCCCTCAACATGGTCTTTAGGTGCTGATGCCCCATTTCCAATCCTCACCGAGATTCAGGATGGTACACACTTGATGTAACGTGTTGAATGCAGAAACTATCTATGACATCCTTACATAATTTGATAGTAAAATTGGCCTTTCTGAATCTTGGAGTAATTCACAATGACTAAAGAAAGCAAGCATCTCCTCCATAACCTTTTTTGCCTCGACATTCCGCAATGGAATTGCCTCCAGCAACCTAGTAGACAATCCATTCTGGTTAGCAAATACTGGTTCCCACTTCTGGTTTTAATGAGGGGGTCATCATAATCATTTATAATCCATGTAAAATATTCTTGAAAAGCGAGAATTGACAACAAAGGAACTGGTTTTATTCCTGCCAATGTTTTTTCTACCATCTAACATGTCTGAAAGGTGCAGCAAAATTCAACCACACCTTTCAGAGGGAATGCAAATATTTTCATCCCTCACTATTAGAGACACACTAGTTCTCATATCTCTTAATATGTATTTGTTTTGACTTATTCCCCCTGTTCTACCTGAGTAAAACTTACTCACACAGGTGAAGTCTTTGGAAAGATCAAGCCGGTGACTAGGCTGTGCCCTCTCCTTCACCTCCTCGACGTCTCAAGATTTCCTTCATTGCCTGAACTAATCCGACTGGTTTAAATCCCACTATTTTATCACCATCTTCTTCCCAGTACCTTTCTGAAACCACTGGCACTGTGACTTTATGTGTCTCACATTATTGCTGTGAAAGCACTTGAGACCTCTTTTCCATCCTATTGTGTTTCTACTTTCCCTGCCCAAAAGGAATTGGGAATATGGGATAGCGTTTTCACAGGGGACAGTGTGGGAGGAGGTGTAGTCGAGGTAGCTGCGGGAGTCGGTCGGTTTATAGTAAATGTCCGTGTATAGGAAGGGGAGGGCGGAGTATGAGACGGTCCAGGTGAATTTGAGGTTGGGTGGAAAGTGTTGGTAAAGTGGATGAACTTTTCAACCCCCGCGTGGGAGCACGAGGCAGCGCCGATACAGTCATCGATGTAGCGAAGGAAAAGGTGGGGGGTGGGGCCAGTGTAGCTGCGGAAGATAGACTGTTCCACATATCCTTTGAGGAGGCAGGCATACCTGGGGCCCATGCGGGTGCCCATGGCTACTCCTTTGGTTTGGAGGAAGTGGGAGGATTGGAAAGAGAAGTTGTTCAGGGTGAGGACCAGTTCAGTCAGTCGAAGGAGGGTGTCGGTGGAAGGGTACTGGTTGGTACGGCAGGAAAGGAAGAAGCGAAGTGCTTCAAGTCCTTCGTGATGGGGGATGGAGGTGTACAGGGACGAGATGTCCATTGTGAAGATAAGGCGTTGGGGACCGGGGAAGCGAAAATCACGGAGGAGGTGGAGGACGTGGGTGGCATCCCGAAAGTAGGTGGGGAGTGCTTGTACTCAGGGGAACAGGACCGTGTCGAGGTATGCAGAGATGAGTTCGGTGGGGCAAGAGCAGGCTGAGACAATGGGTCGGCCGGGGCAGTCAGGTTTGTGGATTTTGGGCAGGAGGTAGAAACGGGCGGTGCAGGGTTGTGGGACTATGAGGTTGGAGGCGGTGGATGGGAGATCCCGAGGTGATGAGGTTCTGGATTGTCTGGGAGATGATGGTTTGGTGGTGGGATGTGGGGTCATGGTCAAGGGGGCAGTAGGAGGAGGTGTCTATGAGCTGGCGTTCTCCCAGTTCCAACCTTCCAGAACAGCACTGTCCAACTTCCTTCACACCCATCCGCTCCACTCTCCCCTCCAACCTATTACGTTTACCCCCACCTCCATCCATCTATCACACTCAGCTACCTCCCCCCCAGCCCCATACCCCTCCCCCTCCCACCACCGAGGCTCCGAGCCTCATTCCTGAAGAAGGGCTTTCGCCCGAAACACCGATTTTCCAGCTCCTCGGAAGCTGCCTGTCCTGCTGCTTTTCCAGCTCCACACTCTCAACTCTAATCTCCATTATGTGCAGTCCTCACTTTTGCCAATATTGCAAATGGCTGTAATCTTGCCCTTGCGTGCTCTGGTAATTGAAATATTCAGTGTGTGTCAGCTCAGAAGATGGCAAAATAAAATTATATGCAAATTGAAAGATGAGGCTCAAATGAACCTGAAGGGCTGATTGTTATTACAAAAGAGATTTCATGAATTAAGTAGTCCAATCTTTTTGGTATTTTAACTAATTACATTCATAAATAATGTGGAATTAATGCACAGACTGTTGATTATGATCTCCAGAACGGTTCACAGAATGAAAGGAAAATGGTGATCCTAAGACCGATATCTTTGTATCGAGAGGGTGGAGATGTTGGCCAGGGGTTGCTCACACATAAATCCAGCAAGCTGGTGAACGGAAGTTACCCGAGCACCAAGCACTGGCTCTGAGGGTGACAAAGTGCAAGTCCTTATTTTGAGGAAGAATAATGGGGTAGTCTGAAAGGTGCCCACAGTGGAAAGACAACAGCTCTCAGATGAGCAATGAACCTAGAAGAACAAGACACCACAGTTCGGGATGATTAGGCCAAAGGATAAAAATGCAGGATTCAATGTGCCATCAGCAAAAACCTTGCAGAGCAGACTTGACGATTTTGTGGGTCCCATATTTTTAAATGTGAAGATGACTTTAAGACCTGGAAGAAATTGTCTGACTAGCATGATGTTCTGTTTATGTCATAGATTCATGCAGCATGGTCCAACCAGTCTATGCCGAACAGAATCCCAAACTAAACTAATCCCTCCTGCCTGCTATTCTTGGGTATTTGCTGTTATTTTTGTTCACTGTTCAGGAAACATCAAGGTCTGTGAGTGTGCACTTGAATTTTCACCTTGTATGGATTGTATGCCTGCTGTTCACGTTTTCCTAACCAAATGGTGTAAATTGTATGTTTGTTTTAACGAAACTAACAAAGGCATTAATTAGAGTCATAGAGATGGACAGCATGGAAACAGACCCTTCGGTTCAACTCGTCCATGCTGACCAGATAACCGAACCTAGTCTCAATCCATTTCCCAGCACTTGGCCCATATCCCTCTAAACCCTTCCTATTCATATACCCAACAGATGCCTATAAAAAGTTGTAATTGTACCAGCCTCCATTACTTCTTCTGGCAGCTCATTCCATGCACCCACAACCCTCTGTGTGAAAACGTTGCTCCTCAGATCCCTTTGAAATTTTTCCCCTCTCACCCGAAAGCTGTCCCTCTAGTTTTGGACTCTCGCACCCCAGGGAAAAGACCTTGTCTTTTTATCGATGCCTTTCATGATTTTAAACACCTTTATAAGGTCAATCCTCAGCCTCTGATGCTCCAGGGAAAACAACCCCAGTCTATTCAGTCTCTCCCTGTAGCTCAAATCGGATTGATTATACACTAGTGCTGGGCCAATGACTGTTGTCGAGGGCAGTAACCGGACAACACTTCTTCAATGCTTTGAGCATTCCCACCTTTCAGGCAGTGAGTTCCAGATACTCCCCATCCTTAGGATGATATATATTTCCTCAAATCCCGATGAAAAACCCTCCTGATAAAACTCTCCTGTCCACGTTTTAAGAATTCTGCCATCTCTGTGCCTTTGACATTTGTGTCCCAGATAATGTTGGGGGAATTGAAATCTCCCACTCTTATGACCCTATGTGTTTTACACTTCTGTGAGATTGCTTACATATCAGTGTTCCCATCTCTCTCTGACTATTTGGGGTACATTAGACACCACCCACAATGCGATTGCCCCATTTTTATGATTAATGCATGCCCAGATGGCCTGATCTGAAGTGCCTTCTAAGCTATGATCACTGCCTATTGCAGTAAGTGATGCCTTGATCAATATTGCAACACTCCCTCTGTTACACCCTGCCTTCTGGCCTGAAGCGTCTATACCATTGAATAGGCTCTCCATGATGCTGGTCTGTTTTATTGCCACTTCCACCTCTGTGCTCACTTCTACAACCAGGAATTCCCATGTCCCGCCTATCCCCTCACCCACCTCCAGTGTTCATCTTCTACTTGGACCCCTTCCACTTGCCTCTTACCTGCCCTCAATATCTTCACTGCCAACTGTCAGTGTAACGTTGGCTGTTGCAATTTCTCTGCTCCTCTCACCCATTCTCCCTGTCCCCTTCTGAAATGACATCACTTCGCGCTCTCAGGTTCAATTTGAAATTTGTCATCATACCAGCAGGCAGGGGTGGTGCCCTTGTAGCCTCGCAAATTGATCTTTACCTTGAAGGGGCTAAATGCCAACTCTCCAACACCTCTTCCAACCTCTTCCTGAATCATGCCCCCATATCCCAACATCAAGGCATCGTTTCCAGCAATTTCACTGTGATTGCCCGTCATGTTTGAGATTCCCACCACTATTGTTCTCACGCTTTTTCTAATCAACACCTTGTGCACTTGAACTCTGGCTGCACTCCCCAGAGGAACTCTCACTGTTTTCCAACACAGAGAATTGCTTCCTAAGTGAGGTGCACCATGGTGCTTTCCTGAATCTCTGATTACCACTGACGGGTGATCAGTGTCAGTCAGAAACACTTCCTTATAGACCAGTGAGCCTGACGTTGGTGGTGGGCAAGTTGATGGAAGGAATCCTGAGGGACAGGATGTACATGTATTTGGAAAAGCAAGGACTGATTAGGGATATTCAACATGGCTTTGTGCATGGGAAATCATGTCTCACAAACTTGATTGAGTTTTTTGAAGAAATAACAAAGATGATTGATGAGGGCAGAGCGGTAGATGTGAAACATATGAGCTTCAGTAAGGCTCCACATGGGATACTGGTGAGCAAGGTTAGATCTCATGGAATACAGGGAGAACCAGCAATTTGGATACAGAACTGGCTGAAAGGTCGAAGACAGAGGATGGTGGTGGAGGGATGCTTTTCAGACTGGAGGCCTGTGACCAGTGGAGTGCCACAAAGATTGGTGCTAGGTCCACTACCTTTCATCATTTATATAAATAATTTGATGTGAGCATAAGAGGTGTAGTTAGTAAATTTGCAGATGACACCAAATTTATTAGTGAAGCGGATAGCGAACAAGGTGACCTCAAATTTCAACGGGATCTTGATCAAATGGGAGAATGGGCTGAGAAGTGTCAGATGGAGTTTAATTTAGATAAATGTGAGGTACTACATTTTGGGAAAGCAAATCTTACTCGGACTTACACATTAATGAGAAGGTCCAAGGGAGTGCTGCTGAACAAAGAGATCTTGGAGTGCAGGTTCATAGCTCCTTCAAAGTGGAGTCGCAGGTAGATAGGATAGTGAAGGTGGTATTTGGTATGCTTTCCTTTATTTGTCAGAGTATTGAGTACAGGAGTTGGGAGGTCGTGTTGTGGCTGAACAGAACATTGGTTAGGCCACTGTTGGAAATATTGCATGCAATTCTGGTCTCCTTCACATCGTAAAGATTTTGTGAAACTTGAAAGGGTTCAGAAACGTTTTACAAGGATGTTGCCAGGGTTAGAGAATTTGATCTATAGAGAGAGTATGATTAGGCTGGGGCAGTTTTCCCTGGAGTGACAGAGGCTGAGGGGTTACATTATAGAGGTTTATAAAATCATGAGAGGCATGGATAGTATAAATAGAGAAAGTCTTTTCCCTGGGGTCGGGGAGTCCAGAACTAGAGGGCAAAGGTTTTGGGTGAGAAGGCAAAGATATAAAAGAGACCTAAGGGGCAACATTTTCATGCGGAGGTTGGTACGTTATGGAATGAGCTGCCAGAAGAAGTGATGGAGGCTGGTACTATTGCAACAATTAAAAGGCAGCTGGATGGGTATATGCATTGGAAGAGTTTGGAGGGATATGGGCCGGGTGCTGCCAAGTGGGACTCAATTGGGTTGGGATATTTGGTCGACATGGATGAGTTGGACCGAGTGGTCTGTTTCCATGCTGTACATCTCTATGACTCTATGATGTGTGCAATAAACCATTCTTGAGGTTCACAGAGGATTAAGTGTTAATTCTGTGTTTTGGTTTGTAGGCATCTGCATTTGTCAGTTGTTATATGTTCTCCTTTCTAATTTATATGATGTGTTTCAAGATCTGGTAATACTTTGAGTTTAGTTTGTATTTTGGGAACTTGTGGTGATTTGAAACTGTAGTGTGTGCCTGTGTCAGTGTGCAAAATGTATAGTTAATGTAAGGAACTTTGGATGGTTGTGTAAAGGAAAAACTGTGACAAAATATTCATTTCGAATTTCACTCTCATAGCTTGATTAAAAATTACCTCTTGGAATTGACAACAGCTGATTAAAATTAATTGAAGAAATAAAATTAAGATGTAACTAATCTGCTCAATCTTCAAATTAGAGTATTGTGTTTGGATTGTGGAAAGAGTCTCGGTAAATTATAATTTTAGAAACTTTATGTTTTAGAAAGCACCCTTCACCATTTACTTTGTCTCCTGCCATTAAGCCAATTATATATCGAATTGGCAAGCTCACCCTGAATCCCAGTAGTTTACCATGTGAAAGCTTGTGAAAGACTTTACTCAAATCCAAATAAATAATGTCGACTAATCTGTAATCAACCACCTTCCTCAACAAAAACTCATTCATGTTGTGAGACTGGATTTTCCTCACACATAACCCTGCTGACTATCCTTACTCAATGTATGCCTCTCTCAATGTCCACGAACCCTATCTTTGATAATCACCTCCAACAATTTACCAAAACCAAAGTCAGCCTCACAGGTCTATAGTTCCCTGCTTTCTCCCTACAATCTTTCTTGAACAAAGGTACAATGCAGCCACCCTCCAGTCAACCCTCCAGCCACCCATTGTTCTAGATGATGCAAATATTTCTGCAAGAGGACTCATTAGTTCCTCCCTTACTTTCCACAATCTTCTGGAATACATTTGAAGGTCCCACCTTTATTTTCTCGAAGACCTCCCAAATTTCTTCGTCTTTAATGTGAACTGTTTTTAAAACATTTAAGTTCATTTCCCTATATTCTCTAGAAACTGTTTCTTTCTCCACAGTAAAAACTGACGTAAAATATTCATTTAGTTTCTTTCCCATCTCCCGCAGTTCAACACAAATGAACTCCTTTAAGAGGCCATACCCTCTCTCTAGTTGCCATCTTGCTCTGAATGCATTGGTAGAATCACTTTGGATTATCCTTAACCTTATCTTCCAATGCTAACTCAAACCCCCTCTTTGCCTTCCTAATTTCTCTCTTAAGAATGCTCCTACAATCTTTATATTGATTAAGAGATTCAACTGAACCAAGTTGTCTGCGTTTAAAATAAGGTTCTCTCTTATTTTTGACAAGAACCTCAATATCTTTATTCAGCCATAGTACCATACTCTTAGCACCCTTACCCTTCACTCAAACAGGAATAAAATGCCTCTGAACTTGCCATCACACTCTTGAATGCCTCCCACCCGCCAGATGTCCTTTTACCTGCAAACAGTCCACTCCAATCAGCTTTTGAAAGTGCTTTTTCACAAACCATTAAAATTTGCCTTTTTCCAGTTAAAAATTTTGATATTTTTATGGAAGGCTTCTCCTTGTTCATAACCATTTCATAACTGAACTTTGATTACTTGACTCAAAGTGTTCCCCTGGCTTTACTTCAGTAACCTGTCCTGCCTTATTACCCAAAGGAAGGTCTCGTTTTGCTCCTTCTCGAGTAGGAACATCCACATCTTGAGAAAGAAAATTTTCTTAAACATATTTGACAAATTTTCACCATCCAAACTTTTAATGCAATGATAACTCCAGTCAATGTTTGGAAAATTAAAATCCCCCATCATGAACAGCCTTATTGTCCTTGTGCGTTTTGGAGATCTCCCGATATACTTGTTTCTCAATTTCTCTCTTACTGTTGGGGAGCCTATTGTACAATCACATCAAAGTGACCTTTCCTTTCTTATTTGTTATTCGTTCCCATATATTTTCACTGGACGATGTAAAGAGAAAAAACCAAGTGCTGCGATACTGTCCTGATCAGACATTCCCAGGACAGGGACAGCACAGGGTGAAACATTGCAGAGTGGGTTTTGATCAATTTCAAAACTGAAAATAAAGTTGCCCTGACTCTGTTAAACAAAACCAAAAGTGCTATTCCTATGGGGAGAGAAAACAAAAGATGAACAAGCCAAAAAAAAGGCTCTACCTTGATGGTCCTCATCGACCTCTTTTGGAGCATGGACAACAAGGGGCCAAAGTAAAAATAAACTCCAGCAAATTCAAAGAAAACAAATAATTAAACAAACAATTAAACAACCAAGTAAATAAATCCTCACTGCCCCATCCCTAATGAACTCTCCCAGGACAGGGAAAATGGTGGTTTAAAATCCAAGGTATATAAAACAGCCCTCTTCCTGGGGCACCAGACTGAAAATAAATACAAACTGAATGGGCCAAATGTAAACTGCTACTACAGAGACAATTCACTAAATGAGAATATCATTATCCACACTGATAATACATTTCAGCCCGCACGGCGCCCAGCAGTCTCGAAGGCCTCGACTGTACTGGTGAGCACTGTTTGTGCTCCCTCTCCAGGGACACGTGACCATGGATGGAACTGTGAAAGAGGGGCACACAATCTGGAACAATGAGCTCCCCTTCGGCCTGCTGCCTGTTGATGGTGATCTTTTCCAGGCCCAGGAGCAAAGCCATGAGAAAATTCAGACTTGTCTACCCCTCCCCCACCGGGTGCTCATGGATCAGGAGTGTGGGGCTGAAGTGCAACCAACAACAGCACCTTCAAAGAGCGAAAAAGGTGCTGCAAACAGATGCACCATCTCCTCCAGGCCACAGAACATGCACGTGGTCTGGCGCCTGGTAAAATTACTCATTCACTCAGATTGCTGCATGTAGCGTTCTCCACCCCAGATCCCCGATGTAAGAGGAGAGGACACCTTCGTAGACAGCCCTCCATTGGAGAACTCAGCCACCGTAGAGTGAAACATTACACCAAGGCACGTCCAGGTGGTGGGTGAAAGCACAGCAGTGGAGAGTGTATATACAAATAACACCACCGTGCAGTTCAAAAGGGCACCGGGAGGATATCTCTGAGATGACTCAGACTGTGGAGCACCCATGTCACAGGGGAGAGTCAGCTGTGTACGGTACATTGTGAAATTCTGGAGAGATGGTGATCAGTTTGTCTGGAAGGTCACTGCACACCTGAGCTGCCTCGAGTGTACGTGAGGTGTGGGGGCTGAATGCCTTGTCCATCAGACTCTGGATGGCTCGGGGCACGAACCAGAGGGGGACCGACACCCTTGCAGTCAACCTTGTGGGTGTTATCCAGTCCACTCCTCTGCCATCCAGTGGGTCCCTGACTCTGGTCATCCCTCTAACCCGAGCTCTGTCCTCCCCCAGCCAGCACAATCCGTGTTCAGAAACCTGTTCCTGAGCAGGGCTCCCTGATGAGAGCCAGCTCTCCCACAGAGGGAATAGCTCCGACTCGAGCTGAATGTGTCCCAGACTGTGATCAGGTTCAGATAGAAACCAGACAATCCCTGAAAGATGACCTGAGACGGGGACCAATCCACGAACATGAATTGCGTGTTGGAACGGAGGTCGTGCACGTGTTTGAAGAAATACACCATGAGACTCAATGTAAAGGTGTCACTACAGGGTCTGAAGGTGGGGAGTCTTTACCTGGGTGCAATATCACACCAGCGGCTGACCACCCTCCTCAAGCGGGAGACTCAGAACCACAGCAGTGACTCAGCGCTGTCTCTTGTCCCAGAAAGACCCAACGAGTTTTTACTGGACGGTGGTGAGGAAGCCAGAGGGATCAAACTGACCAGCCAGTACCACAACATGGCTGCCACCAATTGGTTTGTGACTCGCAATCACATTGAATAGGACAACACATAAACTAATGCTTTCCAGATCAGAGACGAGGGATTCATCATCAGTCAGCGGCACAAAGATCTTCTGGCAGACCCTGTTTCTTTTTAACAGTGAGCAGAAGGAGGGGCCACCACGGTTGAGATCCCGAAGAATCCACACCCGTAATCTCATCCCGGTACTCAATGAGATCCAAAGCCTCCCTGCTTCCTTCTCCATCCAGTCCAGAAGTGATGTCGCGAGTCCCAGAACTACTTGTCATCCTGCAGCAGCTTGTTAAAATGCAAGCACACGGTCCTCCCTCCGGTGCTAAATGGACCGTGCTCTGCTCAGACCAGGCTGTGATCAGAAAACTGCACTTGCTGCATGGAGGACTTCAGAACACAGGAGGCATATGCCCTGGAAATGGAGATGCAGTCAATGCTGGACACTCCAAGCTCTGATTATGACCAACTTTGCCTTCCTTAGTCTCTCAAAGAGCTCTGCCAAATGCTCCATGTGATCTTTCCATGAATGGCTAAAGATCGTCAAGTCATCCATGTAGGTGACACAATTAGACCAGAAGACCTAGGATCAGGAATTAGGCCATTCAGCCCATTGAGACTGCTCCACCATTCATTCATGTCTGATACGATTCTCAACCCCATTCTCCCACTTTCTCCCATAACCTTTACTCTCCTTGATACTCAAGAACCTATCTATCTCACTCTTAAATTTATTCAATGACGTTGCCTCCATAGCCTTTTATAACAATGAATGCCATAGATTCACCATTCTCTGGCTGAAGAAGTTTCTCTTTATCTTCGTTCTAAAAGGTCTTCCCTTTAGCCTCGGTGTATGCCCTCAACATCTAGTGTCTGTTATGAATGGAAATATTTTCCTGACATCTACTCAGTCTAGGCCATTCAGTATTCTGCATGTTTCAATTAGATATCCCCCTCATCTTTCTGAACTCCATTGAGTTTAAACCCAGAGTCCTCAAACATTCCTCAGATGATATTCTTTTCATTCCTAGAACTATTCTCATAAATGTCCTCTGAACATGCTCCAGGGCCAGTATCCTTCCTGAGAAATGGGACCTAAAACTGTACACAATACTCAAATGTGGTCTGACCAGAGCGTAATAGAGCATCAGAAGTACATCCTTGTTTTTATATTCAAGCCCTCTCAAAATAAGTGTTGTCATTGCATTTGCCTTCCTAACTACTGACTCAACCTACAAGTTTACCTTGAGAAAATCTAAGACAAAAACTCCCAATTCTCTTTGCACTTCAGACTTCTGAATTCTCTCCCTATTTAGAAAATAGTCCATGCCTCTATTCTTCCTACCAATGTATATCACCACACACTCTCCCACATTGTACCTCATCTGCCACTTCTTTGCTCACTCTCCGAATCTGTCCAAATCTTTCTATAGCCTCTCCATCTCCTCAATGTTACCTGTCCCTCTACCTCACATCAAAATCCAAATCATCTGGATTTGATTCATCACCAAGTGGCATGAGCTAATACCTGTTTTTCTAGCTCTCTTACCCTGTCATAGTATTGTTTCAGTATGTTCACATGATATACCCAATAATTTTGTTTCCTAGCTGGCATCTTTACCAGATAACTCCCCTGACTTAACTACTTCTCAATCTGGTACGCATCACTAGACCTTGCTTTGAAGGGATCTCCCGCCATTGGTAACAACACCGATCATCCTCACAGGCAACTTCATCCTCACAGGCAAACAAACAACTATTAGATTTCTTAGCTGCTTTTTTGTTCAATAAGTGACGTACCAGATTCAAATATTGTCCAGCTAATTCACCTACTCTGTTTAATCTGTCTCTGACCTCAGATACATCATCTAACTGTAAGATCTCTGACATTTCCTTAATTATCAGCTTTTCCTAAATTTTAAAGGTTGTCTTACTTTGTCCGAACATCAATCCAAATGGAGTGAACACAGTCGATTCATTTGGAGTATCTCTAACAGCAAGTAATATAAAGAGGATACATTTAACCCAATCGTTTGGTTAATCCTGGCAATAAACCCTCAACGTGGTCTTTAGGTGCTGATGCTATTTTTTCAATGATCCCCAAGATTCAGGATGGTCCGCATTTGATGCATAAACTATCCATGTTCTTCTTCAATAATTTGGCAGTAACATTTGACCCTTGGTCTGACTGAATCTCTGAGTCATCTGTCATGAGTAAGGAAAGCAAGGAACTCTTCTACAACGTTTTTACCTTGAAATTCCAGAATGGAATTGTTTCCAGAAACCTAGTGGACACATCCATTATGGTTAGGAAATTCTGGCTCCCATATCTGGTTTTGAGGAGGGGTGGGTCTACACTATTATAATTCATGCAAAACGTTCTTCAAATGAGAAGTGGCACCAAAGGTGCTGGTTTCATCACTGCCTGTGGTTTTCTTGCCATCTGACACATATGAAAGGTACGGCAAAATTCAACCACATCTTTATGTAATCTAGACCAACATGTTTCGACATCTTAGCCTGGGTCTTCCTCACTTCTAGATGACCTAACCCAGGCAGCTTGTGTACTTCCTGTCTGTATTCTACCAACAACTTATCTGGTGAACTTCACATGCCTCATCTGTGCTAATCTGCCAAGGGCACCATTTCCACCTTAAGATTTTATCCTTAAGATAATAGCTTTCTGGAATACACTGATTTTATTTCCGAGTCGGCTTTATGATGACAACCTTTATTGTCTCATCGTTTTGTTCTAACTCCTTTGATCTTTCAGAACTAAACACCTCTGTCTGATCCTCTACCTGCTTAGGTTTTTCCTTTACTACCTAATCAGAGTGTCAGCTGACTCGACCTCATATCCTTCATCTTTTCTTTTAACTCCTCAGTTCCCTGGTTTCCTTTTGTTTCCTCCATTCCACTACAATGGGCCTCATTCCCAGCTGTGATCCGGCTATATCATTTCCAAGAATTAACTGGATTCCTGGAATAGCAAATTTTCCGGTCTCTCCCACTATCACATCCCCAAATTTGATTGGACTTTCTAACCTTACCTTACTCAGGGGAATACCACTCCTCATCTTTCCATTTATTCCACAGATAACCACACACTCAGACAATATTTCAGAAGGATTGCAAATATTTTCATCTCTCACTATTAGAGACAGACTATTTCCATACCTCTCAATATTTTGTTTATTATCTATTCCCCCTAATCTACCTGAGTAAATCTTGCCCACACAGGTGACGTCTTTGAAAAGATCAAGCGCTATCTTATTATCCAGCCTGTGACTAGGCTGTGCACTCTCCTTCACCTCCTTAACTTCCCTTGAGATTTCCTTCACTGCCCTAACTAATCTGACTCGTTTAAATACCACTCTTTTCCCACATTCTTCTTCCCAGTGCCTTTCTTAAACCACTGGCATTGTGAACTTGTGTGTCTCATCTTGTTGCAGGAAAGAAAACCCTGAGGTCTTTCACCTCTTTTCCACCCTCTTGGATTTCTTTATTCATCGTGGTAAACTGTTCCCAGTTGTTTATTGTAGGATCTCCCTCTTTCCCAATTTCTATTCCTCATGGAACAAAATTGCTGTCAGAAGCTGGATTTCGATTTATGTGTAATTGCATATTCATCTACCATCTCTTCAGCCCTTCTTGCTGTTTTAACTTACTGTTCCTCAACATGAGTTGTCATCAATGCTGGAAGTGAGTTTTTAAACTTCTCCAGCAGAATACATCTCTTTGAGCCTCACATCTTTTCTATTTTTACTTTTCTCAACTATCTATTGAAATTGCTCGGTTTAATTCTTTCAAACTCACTGCAAGTCTGATATGGTATATTTCTTACATTTCTGAACCATTGTCTGTACCCTTCTGGTAACAATTGTTAGGCACTCGACATAGACTTTTTTACTTCTTCATATATCCTGACACCTACTCTGACAGCACTATACACAATTCACTAACTTTGTTTGGATCAACAAAGCCCACATGGTTACTGGCCACTTTAATTGTTTAGCCATTTTCTCAATTGAGATGAAAAAGGCTTCTATATCCTTCTCATCATATGTAGGTAATGCTGAGATATATTTAAATAGGTCCGCACTCGGCATTTGGCAACAGTGATTTAGCTGATCACCGTCCTCCTCACGAAACCTACCTTCATCTCTATCCTTTTGAACCAACTTTCCTGTCTAATTGTTAACTTTTGTAGTTTTCTCTCTCTCTCTTTTTCCTTCCTTCTGCAAGGCCCTTCCCCGCCTGCTCTGTTTCCTCAACTTTAACTGTAAGTCAATGTTTCAGTTCCCTTTCTAACTCGAATTGTCTTACTTGCTGTTTAATTTTCTCTCACTTCACTGTACTTGACTGTAGGGCTTTTGCCCGAAACATCGATTTTCCTGCTCCTTGGTGCTGCCTGACCTGCTGTGCTTTTCCAGCATCACTCTGATCTAAACTCAGTTTGTCTGGAATACTTCAATGCATGGCTAACTCCGTTACAATTTCAGCTTTTTAATTATTCCTCATTCAACCCAATTTCAGCTTGTTTGCTCATTCTACAAGCGTCACCTTTTTCTGATTTTTCTCAACTTTCTTGGAAAATTTGAGAAGCATCTTTGCCCCTGAACCCCTTTCGCAATGCTCTGAGCCATTTCCCCATTTTCAATTTAACCAACAACAAGCAACCAAAATTAAACAGATTTTCCAGTTCTGACTTGCATTTTGTTTTAAGATCTAGGACCTTAGTCCAGGGGTCTGTTTAAATCTGCTTGGACCTTTTGTATCCTAAATCTGGAAAAAAATCTGTCCAGATCCTGGACTAGCGTCACCAGTCTGTTGTAAAGCAGAAGTTGACCCCTCTCTGAGACCTAAAACCAAAACACTAAGAGGTGCACCACATACTTTAATTTGTAAAAAAAACAAGTGTGAAAACTGATGTAACCTGCCTTTCAACAACTTCCAGTGTTTAAATAAAATATGTCCCTGACACTCACATTATCGAGAGCGAGCGAGAGAGAGGTGAGAGCTCTTCTCTCAGTCAGACGGCTGTAATCTCGGAAGTCTTTATCTGACTGCCCCTTCTTTTATGCCCTTGATAAATATATTGATATCCTTTACAATAGAAGTGGTCCCATGTTGTCAAAACCATCAGATTTACATTTAATTGGTCTTTAGTATCAAAGTACCTGTTTCAAATCAATTCGCTAAATTCAAAAGACTTATCTTGGTCATAACTGATGCTTGCTTTGCTAATGATATGACTTTCAATGCAAATGCTTCTGCTTGGGCTCTCTACGTACTGCTTTAAATCTCTAGGCACAAAAAAGCATCATCTTTTAAAGGGACCACAGAATGCTTTCCCCATTTTACAAACATCAAATTCTGACTTCCTGCCTCCCAATCTAAACTTTGCATCTACACCGGTCTCTGAGGCAAGGCAGTTCCTCCGGATGTGCCTCACCTCCTTGCAGGAATGACATAACACAGGCTCCACCAACTAGAACACCCAGTAAGCAGCACTCAAAGGAAAGTGCCCTCCGGGACAACCACCCGGGTCAGGCAGACAAACCCTTATAACCAGCAAGAATAACCACGTATCAAGCGGGCCTCCTTGAGACTGTGCGAGATAAGTGGCTCTCCAGCCCCATCTACGGCACTTTTTATTTCCCTTCCCAGGAACAAAGACACGGAGGAGTCTGTCCAAAACTTTTTCATTCAACTTTGCATAGTCGGGTGCTGTTCCCAAAGGTACACACACACAAGCATAGTAATCTCCACGCATTATATACACGTATATGTGGGCTGGGTCTACTGCTGCTGCCTTGACCAACGAGTGCTCGGATTCCCCACTGTTTTCCTTATTTGGGTTCTGGTGCCTGCGATTATTTTGTTATTCACTTGGCCAATCAGTGTTTGAGCTTCCCGTTCTTCCCTTATATGGATGATGTTGTACAACTGTGGTTAAGGGCGGCCTCTCAACTATCGAGGAAAGCTGTTACAACTGTTTCATTCATATAAACGTGGGGGAGGTCCGGCAACAGTTTCAAGTGTCTGCTTGTGTTTACTATGAGGTAGAAAAGACTAAAAGGCAGCTAACCGTCTACCCCCTACATGCTTGTGTTCACTATGAGGTAGAAAAGACTAAAAGGCAGCTAACCGTTTAAAAATTACACTACCTCCTACAAGACTGAGCAGTCGTGACATGAGATTCACCTTTACCCACCCGGGCTGGAGGAGGTGGTGGAGAAGGAGCTCAGACAGAACAAAGAGGGAGACATTAGATAAAATGTCCTTGAGTTCCACTTACCCACGTTCTCACCGTATCCCTTAATTCCTTTGCTGTTGAAACAAAAATCTCTCTTTGCCTTAAACTGTACTGAAGTAGTGACAATTACTTCACTGGACAAGGAATTCCACAGATTAACAACCCTCGAGGTGAAGAAGTTCCTTCTCAATTCAGTCCTAAATCTGCTCCCTCTAATCTTGAGTCTATGCCCTTCGGTCTTGGTTTCAACTGCCTTGGAAACATCCTCTCTTCATCTGTCTTAACTATCCCCTTCATAATTTTATATGTTTCTAGTAGATCACCTCCCCCACTTTCTTCCCAATACCAGTGAATATAATCCCAGACTACTCAGTATCTCCTCATAAGCCAACCCCCTCAACTTCAGAATCAACCTCGTGAACCTCTCCTCTGCACCCCGTCCAGTGCCAGTACATCCCTTCTCAAATAAGCAGAACAAAACTCCACACAATATTCCAGGTGTGGCCTCACCAGCACCTTGTACAGCTGCAACATAACCTCCCTGCTTTTCAACTCAATCTCTTTAGCAATGAAAGCCACAATTCCATTTGCTTTCCAAATTACCTGTTGTACCGACAGACCAAACTTCTGTGATTCATGCACAAGGACACTCAGGTCCCTCTGCATAGCAGCACGCTGCAACCTTTAACCCTTCAAGTAATAATCCTTTTTACTGTACTCCTACCAAAATGGATGACTTCACATTTACTAATATTGTATTCCATCGGCCAGACCTTTGCCCACTTCAAGTAATTATGTTCCTCTGCAAAGTTTCACAGTTCTCTGCACGCATTGCTTTGCCACTCATATCAGTGTTAACTGTAAACATTGACACAGTACACATTATCCCCAACTCCAAATCATCTCCATAAATTGTGAAGAATTGCAGTCACAACACTGATCACTGAAGCATACCACTAGTTTCTGATTGCCAGTCAGAATAGCACTCATTTATCCCCATTCATTGCTTCCTATTAGTCAACCAATCCTCTGTCCATGCTAATTCTTTACCTCTAACACAATGCATCTTTATCTGATGCAGCAGCCTCTTGAGTAGCACCTTGTTGAAAGCCTTTCAGAAATCTAGGGAGACCACATCGACTGGGCCTCCATTGTCCGCCTTGCTCATAATGTATTCATAGCATTCGAGAAGATTGGTTAAGCGTGACCTGTCCTTCATAAATCTATGCTGTGTCTGCCCAACAGGACAATTTCTTTTTAGATGCCTTGCTATTTCTTTCTTGATAACAGACTCAAGCATGTTCCTTCCTACAGAGGGAGAGCTAACCCCTCTATAATTCCCCATCTTTTGTCCACCTCCCTTTTCAAACAGTTGTGTCACATTTGCTGTTTTCCAATCTGCTGGAACTGCTCCAGAGTCCAGCAAATTTTGGAAAATTAACACAAGGGCACTTGCTATTTCTTATAGTACACTGAGATGCAATCCTTCAGGGCCAGGAGACTTAGCTCCATCAGCTGGCCCAATACCTCTTCTGTAATAATGTTTCCAGGACCTCACCGCCCTTTGTCTCTTTGTCAATTACTAGTATATTATTAATGTCCCCCACTGTGAAGACCGATACAAAATACCTGCCCAAAGCCTCAGCCAGTTCATCATATCCCATGACTAAAGGCCCCTTCACATTCTCTGAATGACCACTCTATGTTTTACATATTTGGAGAAACTTTTGCGATCTGTCTTTATATTCTGTGCTCGTTTTTTTTCTCACATTCTATCTTTCTTTTCTTCCAATCTCTTTTTGTGTCTTTCTTGTTAGCCTTTAAAGTTTTCCCAATCTTCTGGTTTTCTGCTGTTCTTGGTCACATCGTATGCCTTCTCTTCAATTTGATAGCCTCCCTTATTTCCTGAGACACCCATGGCAGATTACCCCTTTTCTTACAGTGCCTCCTTTTCACTGAAATATATTTCTGCTGAGCACTCTGAAAAATTGTTTGAAATTCCTGCCCTGCTCATCAACTGTTCCACCATAAAATCTTTGTTTCCAGTCTACTTTAGCCAAGTCCTCCCTCACTCTATTGCAGTTCCATTTCTTCAAGCACAGGTCCCTGGTGTTTGATTTTATCTTTACAATCTCCAGCTGCATTTTCGAAATTCAACCATGCTATGTTTGCTCCTTCCAAGAGAATCCCAAAATATGAGGTCATTAATTATTCCTGCCCCATGACACAGGACCAAATCTAAGATAGCTTGCTCCATCGTCGGTTCCTTTACATATTGTTCCAGAAAACAGTCATGGATACACACAACAAAGTCCTCCTCAAGGCTACCCTGACCGAGCTGGTTTGCCTGCTCGACATGTGGATTAAATTTCCCCATCGTAACAGCTGTATTATTTTTACAGGCATTAGTTATTGCTTTATTTATTGCCGGCCCAATGTGATATTATTTGGTGGCGTATAGACTACGCCTATCATTGATTTTTTTTTCTTAGAATTTCTCATTTCCAACTGAATGGATTCAATCTTATTCTCCGTAGAACCTCCATCATCACCACCCTGATGTTGTCCTTGAATATCAGGGCTACAGCATCTCCCTTACCTTCCTGTCTGTTCTTCCAAATGGTCTGATACCCCTGGATATTTAACTCCCAGTTGTGACCATCCTGTAACCATGTCTCCATAATGGCTACCAAATCATTTGCATTCACGATGATTTGTGCCATGAACCCATCAGCCTTGTTACAAATGCTATGAGCTTTCAGGTAAAGTGCCCTTATGTAAGCTTTCCACCCCTCATGATTCCCAAATCACCAATAATATCTCCTGAGTTATCCTTTCTTTTTACTTCTTTCACAGTCTGTCTTGAACTTAAACCCTCCTGCACACAAGCGAACCTGCTGCTTACCATTTTACTTATCAGCATATTGTTGTTTTCCCTTTCCCTTCCCCCAACGCACTGGTTTAAAGTCCCAGTGACCACCTTATTGATCCTTTTCACGAGAACACTTGTTCCAGGTCGGTTCAGGTAGACACCGTCACATTGGTACACATCCCCCCAGGTCCAAAACTGATGCCAATGTCCCATGAAATGAAACCTCTCTTTCCCCCACCACACCCTCAGCCACGTTTACTTCTCTAATGTTCTTACCTCTAAGCCAATTTGTATGTTACTTTGGCAGTAATCCAAAGGTTATCAGCCTTGAGGATTAGTTCCTTAATTTTGTTCCTAGTGCTTGATAATCCCCAAAAATGTGCTCCTTCCTTGCCTTGCCTACGTTGTTTGTCCCAGTGCGGATCACAACAACTGGATCCTCCCCTTCCCGCTCCAATATCCTTTCAAGCAGATCGGAGATGTCTTGCACTCTGGCATCAGGCAGACAACACACCATGTGGGAATTCTGATCCGGCTTGCGAAGGATACTATCGATCCCCCTAATTATAGAATCCCCTATAACTACCACTTGTCTTTTTGCTCCCCTCTCTTGAATGGTCTTCTGCACCATGGTGCCGTTGTCAGCTGGCTCATCCTGCAAGCAGTTCTTTTCCTCATCCAGACAAGGAACAAGTATCCCATACTTGTTGGATAAGGTCAAGAGCTGAGGCTACTCCATTCCTGAACTCAGGATCCCCCACCTGCCTCACTTGCAGTCACACCATGTTGTCCCTGATCACGAGCTGAATTTGAATGATTTAATCTACCAGGTGTGACTGCCTCCTGAAACAAAGCGTCCAGGTAACTCTCCCCTTCCTGGATATGTCACAGTGTTTGAAGTTCAGAATCCAAATCATCAACTCTGAGCCGGAGATCCTCCAGCAACCAACACTTGCTGCAGATGTGGTCACTGCCATTCACAAGGGGATCAGCCAGCTCCCACATCATACAGCTGCAGCACTTCACCTGCCCAGCCATCTCTACTTAGTTAATTACTTTATTAATTTAGAGTTAATTAACATCTAATGCTTCTTTGCTCTCCTCACGTTTCGCCGCTGTCCGAATATATCAGTTCACTCACCTTCCTGGAACACAATTTGACCGCTCACTCTGAAAATGGAGGCTGCTTACTCTCAAGTTAAGTCCTTTTCGAGGGAAATTTACCTTCCCACCTGTTCCCTGCTCCTTACTCTCACTGCTCCCGAAAATGGAGGATGCCACACCCCCACATAGGAACAACTGACTCTTACTCAACTTGTTGTTTTATAACACCCCGCAGTTACCATAGATACACCTTCGCCCCCCCCCAAAACCAGGACCACTACCTCCCCTTGCACAAAGCACAGAAAAAAACTGAGAGTCTTAAAATCTGATTCTAATAATGTGGAAATAGGCCATTCGGCCCAACAATTCTAGACTGACTCTCCAGATAGCAGCCCAAACTCAACCACCTTCCTTATCCCTGGAAGCCTGCATTCCCTACGACTGATCCACTTAACCGACGTATCCCTGGACACTGGGCAGTTTAGGTAAAAACAATGACTGCAGATGCTGGAAAGCAAATACTGGATTAGTGTTGCAGGAAAAGCACAGCAGTTCAGGCAGCATCCAACAAGCAGCAAAATCGACATTTCGGGCAAAAGCCCTTCATCAATCCACCAAACCTGAACATCTTTAGACTATCGGAGGCAGACATACAGACCTGGGGAGAACATGCAAACTCCACACAGGAAATTGCTGGAGGCTGGAATTGTACCAGAGTCACTGGTGTTGTGAGGCAAGAGTACTAACCACTGAGCCATGGTGTTCAGCCCTACCAGTCAACACAGTGCCTTAGACTACAAGTCCCAAGTCACAGGCCTTAAACAAGAGTTGGCCAAATCTCAAAGGCAAGTCACTAGCAGATGATACAGGTCACAGTCTAGAAATAGTAACATTGGGAGTTCCCAGGCTCAAGACTCTAGCGTACAGTGACTAACGAAGAAGAGTTCAGGACCTAAGTTGTTATCGTCCAGACCAGCAGGCAAACCTGACAGTGACCCCCCATGACTGAGATTCCCACCACTATTGTTCTTCCACACTTTCTGATCCCCACCTTGTGTAGCTGAGCTCTGGCTGCACTCCCCAGGGCCGTCACTCTCACTGTTTTCCAACACAGGAAATGGTTTTCTGAGTGAGATGCACTGTGGGCCTTTCCTGAATCTCTGACTACCACTGACTGGTGATCAGTGTCAGTCAGAAACACTTCAGCTGCCAGGTGACCACACCCAAGCTCTAAAGCCCCATTCTGAAGCTGATCAAACCAGTCCTACATCCTGCAGACGTGGTCAGGGAAGGTGAGTGCAGACCCCGAGCCTTGCCCTCTCTCCATCTGCTGCCCTGTGGAGAGATGACCCCAATGGTCCAGCAGTCACTACTCCCAGAATGGGAGTGCATTTATGTGACACGTGCTGGTACAACAACACTGCTGCAGTTTATTTAAAGTGAAACAGAATCTTTATTTACAAGAACATTAATTATTTACACTATGTACAAATATAACAGAGAGACAGGTCTATTGATTTTATGAACTGCACACTCTGGATGAGTGTACAAAGTTGTATACTTTTGGATCAGTTTCTAAGAAAAGGTAAGTATCTGGAGGAGATCAATTCTTCCTATAAATGTCCACGATCTGGAGATCAATGCTGAGACAATGTTGAGGTTCCAGTGAGAGCATTTGCTGAGGACCTGACAGAGATCAGATGCTGTTAAAGATGTGAAGACCATAAGATGAAGCAGAGACGATCCGTTGGTGTGACAGAAACATTGATGTTGAGAAGGTCTGTTTGTTTATTGACGGTGAGGATCTGGATCTGGAGCACAATAGTTGGTATGAGAAGACAAGGGTCTGGGCCATATTCTGAACCTGACGTGCTGAGGTCTCATTTGGGGACGATGCAGCAGCAACTGCAAATTAATCCTTTACACCAGGAGGTCCATTGGGTGATCCGGAAGCGATGGGTCTGCTTGGTGAGGAATGCTGCTAAGGCCGCTGCTTGATCGCGGTGATGGTCCTGGTTGGAACTGAAGGATACACAGTCCGAAATGTAGGAACTCACCATGTCGGGGTAATCGTCAACGAGTTGACGTGAAATACGTTTCAGGAAGTTTTGGTAACTCCAGCCTGGGGCTTCGAGATACCTCTCAACTAAGGAGCAAGCCTTTGTGGAACCAGTGGAGGAGAAAATCATCTGCAGTGCTGCACAACAACACTGGATGGTTTTCTCACTTTTAGTATCCAGCTGCAACAGCAAGGGCACGATGTTGGCGTGGAGCTGTCGCTGGAAATCACTGGACTCTCCAAACGTGGCCAATTTTTCCAACGTTTGGAGAGCTTCCACAGAGACTTGCTCACTTCCTGCCCCAAACAGTGGCTGTATCCTGGAGAGGATTGCATTTAAAAAGGGCCTGATTGTTTCTGCTGGTGCCTCAAGGATGTTTTTCTGAAGGCAAGACAACACCTCAAGAGTGAATACATCGCTGTTCTCTGGATTGCCCAACAGGCTCACCAAGACATCGGTCACACTCCAACACCATCGCCTCGATTCAAAATCGATGTTTTTTAAAACTCTGATGCAGAGCAACTGGCTAACGGGTGAGGAGTCGTACCAGCAGAGGTATCGTATTAAGCTGTTAATGACCATGTCTGTGAGACCCAGTTCGGAAAGGCACGGAGCTTTCAGGAGTTCCTCAAAGAAGAGTATTATCGGAACTGCCTGACAGTCCTGGATCCGAAGGATTTGGGAAACCAGACGATGTACGGTCTTAAACAAATCATCACCTGCAGATGCTGTCATTGCCTGGGCCAGCAGAACAACCCCCTGATCAAATCCAACCCCTCGTAGCTGTTGCCATCCTCCGACCATCACCATCTGGTCTGAGATGTCACTTTGACCAATCAGGTCAAACAGGGCCTTGAGTGACCTCACACACCTTTCATTCAGTGACCTACTTGTATCAGCATCAAACCCAGCGGTGAAACCTCTCTGCTGTGACTGAATATCTGTATCACTGGGCAGAGAGAAACTCATTCCGCTGGTGAGTGATACAAGTAAGCCACTGAAAATGTGTGGGAACAATGTCCTCACCACGTCTGCCATCCTGGGCTGAGTCAGTATCTCATATAAGCCATGGATGGCAGTCAGCGAGACGTTGGCCGAGTACATGTTCCCACGGACGGGGCAGCTTTTTCCCTCCAGTGAGTACACGAGATGTTTGATCGTACTCACCGGACAGGCTCGATCCTCAGCTGCTGCTCTCCACACATCCCGGATGAACTTGTGCACTGGGGGGCGACAGAGCAGGAGCTGGGACATAGCTGCTGCTGAGTGCTGTGAGGTCAGAGCAGTCATCCCTCGTAGGACACGCCCTTTCACCTCCTGGTGAGGGATGATCTCCAAATGAAGCCCCAGCACATGCAGGATCTCTGAGACCCGGTCCTGAAGTTGTTTTCTCTCTTGCAGGAAGAGGTTTTCCAATAGTAAGGACGCGACCCGGGCACAGCTGGGATTATGGTCCGACAGACTGCCACAGACCATGAGAAGCAGGTCGTCTAGCTGGCAGCGCGGCAGGCTTTGGCAAATCAGCTCCATCACCTGATGACACTTCTCAAACTGAGATCCTTCATCAGGGTCCGTCAGGTCTTCCGGAAGTGTCTTCAGAAACACCAGACTCTCTTGATATTGTTGTAGGCTGGCTCCATCAGCCACTAAGTACATGGACATGATGGTACTGACCGCGCTGAGGGCCATCTGTTGCACAGCTTGGGAACCGTCAGCACAACGTGGAAGCAGTCCTCCAAGCAGCGTGCCCACAACATTCGCCAGCACTTCCCTGCTGTCATCAAACCTCCGTGAAAACACCACGAGCATCTCCGAGATGAAGTGGACTGCTGTCTCCCGCTTATTGTCTTCCATCGAAAAGATCCCCTCCTCAATCTTCTGGATGATTTCGTCCTTGTCTTCACTCTCAGCAATGATCTTCTCCATTGCCACACAAAAGACACCAATAACAGGCTTCATCTTTGAGTCAGCTTGTGAAAACCCTCCGATTCTGTTCTTGAACTCTGTCTTCAATCTTTCTCTCGAGTAGGGATGTTACCAATTCAGTTGACCAGAGCAGTTTGCTTGATCTCCTCTCTCGGCGTCTCTGCAGCACAAGTGCACAGATCACTTCAGTTTGTTGTGTTTTGTATGACCCTGTGATGATGTGTTGTCATGGTTCTCATTGTGATGACAGCGGCAGTCAGTTGTAACGGGGTCCTGAGCTCCCAGTCGTTGTCCTGTGTTGGGATTTTCAAAAACAAGCATCCTGTGAGGAGTCACAGAGATAATGACACAGAGTGTTGGCTCATGTCACAGAATCATAGAGCCAATCAGCATGGAATCATTTCCTTCAGTGCATCCAGGTCATGGCGACAATAATCCCAAGCAAACCCAGGCCAAGCTGCCTGTCCCTGGTCTATATCCCTCCAAATATTTCATATTCCAGTACTTCTCAAAATATCACTTTTGCATACACAAGAACTGAAAATGCATCAAAATAATATCATACTATTGAAATAACATAACACGGAAATCTAGAAGTAAATCACGAAATAAGCGTCAACTCAGGAGAAATTGCAAGATCCGTGTTACCCTCAGTCTACCATTATTCCAAATTTATTTTGTTTTCAACATCCCTCAACATAGGTGTCATTCCTGTTGAAAGCCATCGTTGGTACATTCTGTTATCTGGGAGAACCCTTTCTCTCCCAAATTCCCTTCACTGAGGAACTCTTCTTGTTCCATCACCTGAGGAATCTTTAATCAGAGCAACGTCCATTGTAGCACATGGCAGCTCTGTGGAAGCTGGTCATTTTTTTTTTCACAATATCTTGGATTTGAGTTCGATCATTTTTTCTTGACCATATCCTGAATCTGTGCAGTTCGTTTGGAAACTGTTGAGTCAGATGAAGCTCATCTTCATTTTGCGCAAGGAAACCTTCGTTCTCAAACTGTTGAATTTCTTGTGCTGAAGTATGTAATTGATTGAATTTGACTTATCGAGTGAGTTGGACATTTTCATTGGCCCTGTGTGGGTGATATCCTGGTGAATTAGATATTTCACATCCTCAATCATGTTACTCCAGGCTTACTGCTTATTTAGTCTTACCTCTGTCAATGGGAATAACATTTCTTCTTTGGAAGATGAAGGATTAACATCTTCCTCTTGAACTTGGGTCAACTCATCACCTGTCATTCAAATCAAACTGTTGCAATGATTTGTTCACCATATTGCTTTACTATCTGAATCACTTCAGTTCTAGATTCTTTGATGGGTTCATGTGTGTTGCCCTGGATATTTATTCTTTTCTCAACTGCATTTTAGATTCACAGAGACACAGAGCTGTCGAGCATGGCAGAAGACCCTTCGGTACAACTCGTCCATACCGACCAGCTAACTCAAATTAATCCGCTCCCATTTGCCAGCATTTGGCACATATCCCCCAAAACACTTCCTAGTCACAGTCCTATCCAGAATCCTTTAACATGTTGTAATTATACCAGCCTCCAACAATTTCGTTGGCAGCTCGTTGGGTGCACGCACCACCCTGTGCGTGAAAACATTGCCCCTCACTTCCCTTTTGAATATTTCCTCGCTTGCCTTAAACCTACGTCTTTAGGTTTTGAACTCCCATACACCCTGGGGAAAAGACCCTGCCTACTCACCCTATTCATGCCCCTCATGATTTTATAAACTTCCATAAGTTCACTCCTTGGCCTCCAACACCTTGGGGAAAATAACTCCAGTCCATTCAGACTCTCCCGAAAGTTCAAACTCTCTCACCCTTTCACAACATCCTTCATGTATCAGGGAGACCAGAATTCAATGTCGTGATCCAAAAGTGGCCTCACCAATGTCGCGACATGATCAAAGCAGAGGATCCAGCACCAATCCTTTATGCACACTGTTGGTGACAGGCCTCCTGTTTGACAAGCAACCTTCCACACTTTTAAAGTAAAGGGATAAACAATGAAATAAAAGCAAGGCCGCGACACTACCCCGATCAGACCCATCTGGGACAGGGACAGATCCGGGTAAAACACAGAGCAAAGCCCACTATGGTCTAACAGGCCAGAAAATAAAACTGCCTTGACTTTGTTCAACATAAATAATGATCTGGTCACTCTGAGGAGATACAAAAATAAATAAACAGATAAAAAGTGGCTCTCCCATGATTCTGTCTGCAAGTCCCTCTTTTGGGCAGGGACAATGAGGGACCAAAGTAAAAAATAAACTCAAACAAAATCAAAGAAAACAAATGAATAAACTGTTGTGAAGGTGGATAGACTCAGTGTAGACTGTGAGGCAGGAAGATAGAATGTGGTGTTTATAAAATTGTAAAGTTGTAAAATGGAGAAAGCATGGCGCGGTCCCTTTAAAAGATTGTTTTTATGCTTATAGTTAAAATGGATGTCTGTGAGCAGCTTGAACATTTGCCAATACACAGAGATCATGAACTGAAGCATTTTGTATCGAAACAGCAGTACAGGTGGAAGATTCTTTATCCGAACATCCAAAAAAAGAAAAGCTCCAAAATCCGAAGTTTTTTATGTAAAGTTTCTTTCTCATTAACAAGGTTGTTTGGAGAGCAAACACTTAACCCAAGTCGACACCCACTCAATGTGTGTCATTCAGATGCGACATGGGATGGTATGGCCAAGCACTGACAGGCCGAGGGTTTCTCTCTGAACGCCCAAGTCGACACCCACTTGATGAGTGTCTCTCACATGTGACATTAGGGGGGGATCGTGGCCAAACATGTTCTTAGTTAGAAGTCTGCTTCTCCGGTAAGCGTTTAATGGTGAAATTTTTTTAAATGTCCCTATTGTGAAAATCAAAAAATTTTGAAATCTGAAAAACAGCTGGTCCTGAGCATTTCGGATAAAGGATCATCTATTTGTACCGTGAGTAAAACCTGTTGCCTGGGCCTGCTAATACAGCAAGGTTTGCATGTTGCAAATCAGTTTAAATGGAGCTTTTAGGTACCAAAAACCAGTTAAATTTAAATCGGATGGTTTTGACAACACAGGCCCAATCTTATTGTAACAAATATTGATATTGTCATCAAGGATATAAAAGAGGGGGCAGTTGGACAAAGACAAAGACCCCAGAGCTACCTGCCATCAGCCAGAGCTAACAGCCCTCAGCTCGAGAGAGAGAGAGAGACTGGCTCTCACAGTCATCGGTAATTCCTGACAGAGGAACGATAAAGAAGGCATTTCTGACCGAAGGATTGGAGGAAAAGCCGTTCCTGACACAAAATTGACAGAGGAGGCACTGAACATTCCACAAGACATAGAACCTGGCTGTAATTTCTAGAGACCAAATTCTATTTCTTCTATTGTATGAGTGGGACATTGGACAACATTCCATTAAAATCTTGTTTTATTTGGTAATAGTTCATAGTTAGAAGGGATTTAATTAGTTTGCTAATAGTTTTGTTTATTTATCTAACTCTAAGAGAACACATTAACTGTTACTTGTTGATATTAAAGTGAATATCGGGGATTTGTTTTATTTAACCACAAGAAGTTCTGAAAGGCAGGTTACACCACATTTCACACCCTTTTTACAGATTAGAAGGTGAAGTGCTCCTTTTGGGTATTTTGCTTTGAGTTGTCCAGAGTGCTTCACCTCCCCTTAATAACAGTTCGACAGCTCGGGGGCAGCATTTGGACATACCTGCAGGGATCTGGACAGATTTGAACAGACGTAGGGTATGAAAGGTCCCAGCAGATTCAAACAAACTTCGTGACTTGCGTCCTAAGTCTTGAAATAAAACATTAGTGACAATTGGAAAATCTGTTTAATTTCAGTTGTCTGTTGTGGTGTAAATGGAAAGTGGGTAAATGGGTCTTAACATTGCTGAAGAGGTTCTGCGGGCAAAGATGCTTTCCAAATTTGCCAAGAAAGTTTAGAAAGTCAGAAAATGGTGACAGTTTAGAATGAGCAAACAGGCCAAAAGTGGGTTAAATGAAGGATAGTTAAAAAAAACTGAAAATTGTAAGGGAGTTAACCATGCATTTAGCTATGCCTAAAGTTGTAGGTTTATAACTTTAAGTGCAATGGAGTTAGAAAAAAAAGAATTACAAATGCGAGAATTGGAGTCAGAAAGTGAAAAAGAGAGAGCGAGCAGAAAGGTTTCTGAAACAGATTGAATTACAGTTACATGCAGAGGAACGGGAAACGGAAAGAGGAAAGAAGATTCCCAGCAGAGGAAAAAGAGAGAGAGAGAGAAGAAAAGGATAAAGAGGGAGAATTTGATCTACAGAAGTTGGCAATTAGGCAGGAAAGTTGACATAACGGGAGGCATATGAAGGTAGAAGATAGGCTTAGTGAGGAGGATAGTGATAATGAATAAACCCAGGTAGCCAATGGCTTGGTAGGGATATCTTCAAACATGTCAATACTTGATCAAAATTCGATGAAAAGGATGTGGAAGCCTTTTTTGTTTCCTTTTGAGAAATTGGCTCAACAGATGGACTGACCAGAAACTGCGTGGGTAAGTTTAATTCAGAACATATTAAGGAGGCAGGGCTCGCGAGGTGTTTGCAGCGCTGTCAGAGGTGGTGTCAGGAGAATAGGAAGAAGTGAAAAAGGCTATTTAGAGTGAACAGATTATTACAAGTGCGAAAAAAAAACCCCAAGAGGGTGGAAATGAGGTACAAAACCTGAGGTGTTTTTACAGCAAAACGCTGGGATATACAAGGTCACAGTGTTGGTGGTTTAAGAAAGGCACTTGGAAAATGAATGGGGGAAAAAAAAGAGGTTAAACCAGTGGGATTAGTTAAGGCAGTAAAGGAAATCCCAAGAGAAGTCGAGGAGCTGAAGGAGAGTAAGATCGTGCTCGATCTTTTCAAAGACTTCACCTGCGGCAGTAAGATTTACTCAGGTAGATCAGGGGAATAGGGAAAAAAAATTGAGAGTTAAGGGAGCTCGTGTATTTCTAATAGTGAGAGACCTTAAAGACCACATTGAGGGCTGATCGTCAGGATGACCCAAATGATTGTGATAAAGATATCCCATTTTTTATTGTTTACTAACAGACATGGTAGAAATGAATCGACTCAGTTTGCTCCTTTGTTAAACGAGTAAAACTTCTATTTATTGGAACAGCACACTATTATAATCTTGTTTTATTCCAGAATAGCTAGAAGATAAAAGGGAATTATTTGATCTGTTAATAGTTTTGTTAATTTGTTCACTGTTCGAGTTGTATAAATAAATTATTACTTGCTAATTTTAAAGTGAGTGTCAGAGATTTCGTTTATATAACCACTAGAAGTTGCTGAAAGGCAGATGACACCACTTTTCACACCCTTTTAACGATTAAAGGGTGAGGTGCTCCTCTGAGTTTTTGGTTTCAGTTCTCAATGGGGAGTCAACCTCTGCTGTGTAAGATCAGCCGGAACCAGAGCAGCCGCAGCTGACATCACCACCCATCCCCTAACGATACCCTCTCAGACCCTCCTGCTGGGTAGAGATATCTCATTTATGGATGTCATTGGGATGGATGGAGACTCTCTGTTGGGGAGGTCATCCACGAGGAAAATGAAGCACATTCACGTGACATACTGATATTTTTTCCTCTCTGGCATCTTGAGCAGATAATTCACCTGACCTCATTTCTTTTCAATCTGATAAGAACTACTAAACTTCCTTTGAAGAGATTTCCTATCACTGGTAACAGCTTTACTTTATCCTCACGGGCAAATGTACAAATTTGAAATTTCTTACCTCTTTCTTTCTTCATTAGGTGCTGTGCCACCTTGCAACATTATCTAGCAAATACACCTGCTCTGTTTAAGCTGTCTCTCACCTCTGATAAATAATCCAACTGAGGAATCGCTGGTTTCAGACCTATCAATTTGTCCTTAATTAATTTTAAAGGTCCTCATACCTTGTGTCTGAACATCAATTCAAATGGAACAAACTGAGTCAATTCATTTGTAGCATCTCTCATAGTAAACAACATAAATGGGATAACTTTATCCCAATCACTTGAGTAATCCTGACAATAAGCCCTCAACATGGTCTTTAGGTGCTGATGCCCCATTTCCAATCCTCCCTGAGATTCAGGATGGTACATACTTGATGGAATGTGTTGAATGCAGAAACTATCTATGACATCCTTACATAATTTGATAGGAAAATTGGCCTTTCTGAATCTCGGAGTAATTCACAATGACTAAAGAAAGCAAGCATCTCCTTCATAACCTTTTTTGCCTCGACATTCCGAAATGAATTGCCTCCAGCAACCTAGTAGACAATCCATTCTGGTTAGCAAATACTGGTTCCCACTTCTGGTTTTAATGAGGGGATCATCATAATCATTTATAATCAATGTAAAATATTCTTGAAAAGCGAGAATTGACAACAAAGGTACTGGTTTTATTCTTGCCAATGTTTTTTTCTACCATCTGACATGTCTGAAAGGTACAGCAAAATTCAACCACACCTTTCAGAGGCAATGCAAATATTTTCATCTCTCATTATTAGAGACACACGAGTTCTCATATCTCTTAATATGTATTTTTTTTTGACTTATCCCCCCTGTTCTACCTGAGTAAAACTTACTCACACAGGTGAAGTCTTTGGAAAGATCAAGCCGGTGACTAGGCTGCGCCCTCTCCTTCACCTCCTCGACGTCACAAGATTTCCTTCATTGCCTTAACTAATCCGATTGGTTTAAATCTCATTCTTTTGTTACCATCTTCTTCCCAGTACCTTTCTGAAACCACTGGCACTGTGACTTTATGTGTCTCACATTATTGCTGTGAAAGCACTTGAGACCTCTTTTCCATCCTATTGGGTTTCTTTTTTCCCTGCCCAAAAGGAATTGGGAATATGGGATAGCGTTTTTACAGGGGACAGGGTGGGAGGAGGTGTAGTCTAGGTAGCTGTGGGAGTCGGTCGGTTTATAGTAAATGTCCGTGTATAGGAAGGTTAGGGCGGAGTATGAGACGGTCCAGGTGAATTTGAGGTTGGGTGGAAAGTGTTGGCAAAGTGGATGAAATGTTCAACCCCCTCGTGGGAGCACGAGGCAGCGCCGATACAGTCATCGATGTGGCGAAGGAAAAGGTGGGGGTTGGGCCAGTGTAGCTGCGGAAGATAGACTGTTCCACATATCCTTTGAAGAGGCAGGCATACCTGGGGCTCATGCGGGTGCCCATGGCTACTCCTTTGGTTTGGAGGAAGTGGGAGGATTGGAAAGAGAAGTTGTTCAGGGTGAGGACCAGTTCAGTCAGTCGAAGGAGGGTGTCGGTGGAAGGGTACTGGTTGGTACGGCAGGAAAGGAAGAAGCGAAGGGCTTCAAGTCCTTCGTGATGGGGGATGGAGGTGTACAGGGACTAGATGTCCATGGTGAAGATAAGGCGTTGGGGACCGGGGAAGCGAAAATCACGGAGGAGGTGGAGGACGTGGGTGGCATCCGAACGTCGGTGGGGAGTTCTTGGACTCAGGGGGACAGGACCGTGTCGAGGTATGCAGAGATGAGTTCGGTGGGGCAAGAGCAGGCTGAGACAATGGGTCGGCCGGGGCAGTCAGGTTTGTGGATTTTGGGCAGGAGGTAGAAACGGGCGGTGCGGGGTTGTGGGACTATGAGGTTGGAGGCGGTGGATGGGAGATCCCCTGAGGTGATGAGGTTCTGGATTGTCTGGGAGATGATGGTTTGGTGGTGGGATGTGGGGTCATGGTCATGGGGGCAGTAGGAGGAGGTGTCTACGAGCTGGCGTTCTCCCAGTTCCAACCTTCCAGAACAGCACTGTTCAACTTCCTTCACACCCATCCGCTCCACCCTCCCCTCCAACCTATTACGTTTACCCCCACCTCCATCCATCTATCACACTCAGCTACCTCCCCCCCAGCCCCATACCCCTCCCCCTCCCACCACCGAGGCTCCGAGCCTCATTCCTGATGAAGGGCTTTCGCCCGAAACATCGATTTTCCAGCTCCTCGGAAGCTGCCTGTCCTGCTGCTTTTCCAGCTCCACACTCTCAACTCTAATCTCCATTATATGCAGTCCTCACTTTTGCCAATATTGCAAATGGCTGTAATCTTGGCCTTGCGTGCTCTGGTTATTGAAATATTCAGTGTGTGTCAGCTCAGAAGATGGCAAAATAAAATTATATGAAAATTGAAAGATGAGGCTCAAATGAACATGAAGGGCTGATTGTTATTACAAAAGAAATTTCATAATTTAAGTAGTTCAATGTTTTTGATATTTTAACTAATTACATTCATAAATAATGTGGAATTAATGCACAGACTGTTGATTATGATCTCAAGAACAGTTCACAGAATGAAAGGAAAATGGTAATCCTAAGACAGATATCTTTGGATCGAGAGGGTGGAGATGTTGGCCAGGGGTTGCTCTCACATAAATCCAGCAAGCTGGTGAACGGAAGTTACCCGAGCACCAACCACTGGCTCTGAGGGTGACAAAGTGCAAGCCCTTATTTTGAGGAAGAATAATGGGGTAGTCTGAAAGGTGCCCACAGTGGAAAGACAACAGCTCTCAGATGAGCAATGAACCTAGAAGAACAAGACACCACAGTTCGGGATGATTAGGCCAAAGGATAAAAATGCAGGATTCAATGTGCCATCAGCAAAAACCTTGGAGAGCAGACTTGACGATTTTGTGGGTCCCACATTTTTAAATGTGAAGATGACTTTAAGACCTGGAAGAAATTGTCTGACTAGCATGAGCTTCTTGTTATGCCATAGATTCATGCAGCATGGTCCAAACATTCTATGCCGAACAGAATCCCAAACTAACCTAATCCCTCCTGCCTGCTATTCTTGGGTATTTGCTATTATTTTTGTTCACTGTTCAGGAAACATCAAGGTCTGTGAGTTTGTACTTGAATTTTCACCTTGTATGAATCGTATGCCTGCTGTTCACCTTTTCCTAACCAAATGGTGTAAATTGTATGTTTGTTTTAACGAAACTAACAAAGGTATTGATTACAGTCATAGAGATGGACTGCATGGAAACAGACCCTTCGGTTCAAATCGTCCATGCTGACCAGATATCCTAACCTAGTCTCAATCCATTTGCCAGCACTTGGCCCATATCCCTCTAAACCCTTCCTATTCATATACCCAACAGATGCCGATAAAAAGTTGTAATTGTACCAGCCTCCATTACTTCTTCTGGCAGCTCATTCCATGCACCCACAACCCTCTGTGTGAAAACGTTGCTCCTCAGATCCCTTTGAAAATTTTCCCCTCACACCCGAAAGCTTTCCCTCTAGTTTTGGACTCTCGCACCCCAGGGAAAAGACCTTGTCTTTTTATCGATGCCTTTCATGATTTTATACACCTTTATAAGGTCAATCCTCAGCCTCTGATGCTCCAGGGAATACAACCCCAGTCTCTTCAGTCTCTCCCTGTAGCTCAAATCGGATTGATCATAGACTAGTGCTGGGCCAATGACTGTTGTCGAGGGCAGTAACCGGACAACACTTCTTCAATGCTTTGAGCATTCCCACCTTTCAGGCAGTGAGTTCCAGATACTCACCATCCTTAGGATGATATATATTTCCTCAAATCCCGATGAAAAACCCTCCTGATAAAACTCTCCTGTCCACGTTTTAAGAATTCTGCCACCTCTGTGCCTTTTACATTTGTGTCCCAGATAATGTTGGGGTAATTGAAATCTCCCACTCTTATGACCCTATGTGTTTTACACTTCTGTGAGATTGCACACATATCAGTGTTCCCATCTCTCTCTGACTATTTGGGGTACATTAGACACCACCCACAATGCGATTGCCCCATTTTTATGATTAATGTTTGCCCAGATGGCCTGATCTGAGGTGCCTTCTAAGCTATGATCACTCCGTATTGCAGTAAGTGATGCCTTGATCAATATTGCAACACTGCCTCTGTTACACCCTGCCTTCTGGCCTGAAGCTTCTATACCATTGAATAGGCTCTCCATGATGCTGGACAGTTTTACTGCCACTTCTACAACCAGGAATTCCCATGTCCCACCTATCCCCTCACCCACCTCCAGTGTTCATCTTCTACTTGGACCCCTCCCACTTGCCTCTTACCTGCCCTCAATATCTTCACTGCCAACTGTCAGTGTAACGTTGGCTGTTGCAATTTCTCTGCTCCTCTCACCCATTCTCCCTGTCCCCTTCTGAAATGACACCACTTCGTACTCTCAGGTTCAATTCGAAATTTGTCATCATACCAGCTGGCAGGGGTGGTGTCCTTGGTGCCTGGCAAATTGATCTTTACCTTGAAGGGGCTCAATGCCAACTCTCCAACACCTCTTCGAACCTCTTCCTGAATCATGCCCCCGTATCCCAACATCAAGGCATCGTTTCCAGCAATTTTACTGTGATTGCCCGTCATGATTGAGATTCCCACCACTATTGTTCTCACGCTTTTTCTCATCCCCACCTTGTGCACTTGAACTCTGGCTGCACTCCCCAGACGAACTCTCACTGTTTTCCAACACAGAGAATCGCTTCCTAAGTGAGGTGCACCATGGAGCTTTCCTGAATCTCTGATTACCACTGACGGGTGATCAGTGTCAGTCAGAAACACTTCCTTATAGATCAGTGAGCCTGACGTTGGTGGTGGGCAAGTTAATGGAAGGAATCCTGAGGGACAGGATGTACATGTATTTGGAAAAGCAAGGACTGATTAGGGATAGTCAACATGGCTTTGTGTGTGGGAAATCATGTCTCACAAACTTGATTGAGTTTTTTGAAGAAATAACAAAGATGATTGATGAGGGCAGAGCGGTAGATGTGATCCATATGAACTTCAGTAAGGCTCCACATGGGATACTGGTGAGCAAGGTTAGATCTCATGGAATACACGGGGAGCCAGCAATTTGGATACAGAACTGGCTGAAAGGTTGAAGACAGAGGATGGTGGTGGAGGGATGCTTTTCAGACTGGAGGCCTGTGACCAGTGGAGTGCCACAAAGATTGGTGCTAGGTCCGCTACTTTTCATCATTTACATAAATGATTTGATGTGAGCATAAGTGGTATAGTTAGTAAGTTTGCAGATGACACTAAAATTAGTAGTGTAGTGGATAGCGAACAAGGTGACCTCAAATTACAACAGGATCTTGATCAAATGGGAGAATGGGCTGAGAAGTGTCAGATGGAGTTTAATTTAGATAAATGTGAGGTGCTACATTTTGGGAAAGCAAATCTTACTAGGACTTATACATTAACGAGAAGGTCCAAGGGAGTGCTACTGAACAAAGAGATCTTGGAGTGCAGGTTCATAGCTCCTTCAAAGTGGAGTCGCAGGTAGATAGGATAGTGAAGGTGGTATTTGGTATGCTTTCCTTTATTTGTCAGAGTATTGAGTACAGGAGTTGGGAGGTCGTGTTGTGGCTGAACAGAACATTGGTTAGGCCACTGTTGGAAATATTGAATGCAATTCTGGTCTCCTTCACATCGTAAAGATTTTGTGAAACTTGAAAGGGTTCAGAAACGTTTTACAAGGATGTTGCGAGGGTTAGAGAATTTGATCTATAGAGAGAGTATGATTAGGCTGGGGCAGTTTTCCCTGGAGTGACAGAGGTTGAGGGGTTACATTATAGAGGTTTATAAAATCATGAGAGGCATGGATAGGATAAATAGAGAAAGTCTTTTCCCTGGGGTCGGGGAGTCCAGAACTAGAGGGCAAAGGTTTTGGGTGAGAAGGCAAAGATATAAAAGAGACCTAAGGGGCAACTTTTTCATGCGGAGGTTGGTACGTTATGGAATGAGCTGTCAGAAGAAGTGCTGGAGGCTGGTACAATTGCAACATTTAAAAGGCATCTGGATGGGTCTATGCATTGGAAGAGTTTGGAGGGATATGGGCCGGGTGCTGGCAGGTGGGACTCAATTGGGTTGGGATATTTGGTCGACATGGATGAGTTGGACCGAGTGGTCTGTTTCCATGCTGTACATCTCTATGACTCTATGACTCTATGACGTGTGCAATAAACCATTCTTGAGGTTCTCAGAGGATTAAGCGTTAATTCTGTGTTTTGGTTTGTAGGCATCTGCATTTGTCAGTTGTTAAATGTTCTCTTTTCTAATTTATATGATGTGTTTCAAGATCTGGTAATACTTTGAGTTTAGTTTGTATTTTGGGAACTTGTGGTGATTTGAAACTGTAGTGTGTGCCTGTGTCAGTGTGCAAAATGTATAGTTAATGTATTGTCCTTTTAAGGAACTTTGGATGGTTGTGTAAAGGAAAAACTGTGACAAAATATTCATTTCGAATTTCACTCTCAGAGCTTGATTAAAAATTACCTCTTGGAATTGACAACAGCTGATTAAAATTAATTGAAGAAATAAAATTAAGATGTAACTTATCTGCTCAATCTTCAAATTAGAGCATTGTGTTTGGATTGAGGAAAGAGTCTCAGCAAATTATAATTTTAGAAACTTTATGTTTTAAAAAGCAACCTTCACCATTTACTTTGTCTCCTGCCATTAAGCCAATTATATATCTAATCGGCAAGCTCACCCTGAATCCCTGTAGTTTACCATGTGAAAGCTTGTCAAAGATTTTACTAAAATCCAAATAAATAATGTCTACTAATCTGTAATCAACCACCTTCCTCAACAAAAACTCATTCATGTTGGGAGACATGATTTTCCTCACACATAACCCTGATGACCATCGTTACTCAATTTATGCCTCTCGAAATGTCGACAAACCCTATCTTTGATAATCACCTCCAACAATTTACGAAAACCAAAGTCAGCCTCACAGGTCTATAGTTCCCTGCTTTCTCCCTACAATCTTTTTTGAACAAAGGTACAATGCAGCCACCCTCCAGTCAACAGGCATCTCACCCATTGTTATAGATGATGCAAATATTTCTGCAAGAGGACTCATTAGTTCCTCCCTTACTTTCCACAATCTTCTGGAATACATTTGATGAGGTCCCACCTTTATTTTCTCGAAGACCTCCCAAATTTCTTCGTCTTTAATGTGAACTGTTTTTAAAACATTCAAGTTTATTTCCCTACATTCTCGAGACTCCGTTTCTTTCCCCACAGTAAAAACTGACGTAAAACGTTCATTTTGTTTCTTTCCCATCTCCCGCAGTTCAACACAAATGAACTCCTTTAAGAGGCCATACCCTCTCTCTAGTTGCCATCTTGCTCTTAATGCATTTGTAGAATCACCTTGGATTATCCTTTACCTTATCTGCCAATACTAACTCCAATCCCCTCTTTGCCTTCCTAATTTCTCTCTTAAGAATGCCCCTACAATCTTTATATTGATTAAGAGATTCAACTGAACCAAGTTGTCTGCGTTTAAAATAAGGTTCTCTCTTATTTTTGACAAGAACCTCAATATCTTTATTCAGCCATTGTACCATACTCTTAGCAGCCTTACCCTTCACTCAAACAGGAATAAAATGCCTCTGAACTCGCCATCACACTCTTGAATGCCTCCCACCCGCCAGATGTCCTTTTACCTGCAAACAGTCCACTCCAATCAGCTTTTGAAAGTGCTTATTCACAACCCATTAAAATTTGCCTTATTCCAGTTCAAAATTTTGATATTTTTATGGAAGGCTTCTCCTTGTTCACAACCATTTCATAACTGAACTTTGATTACTTGTCTCAAAGTGTTCCCCTGGCTTTACTTCAGTCACCTGTCCTGCCTTATTACCCAAAGAAAGGTCTCCTTTTGTTCCTTCTCGAGTAGGAACATCCACAACTTGAGAAAGAAAATTTTCTTAAACATATTTGACAAATTTTCACCATCCAAACTTTTAATACAATGATAACTCCAGTCAATGTTTGGAAAATTAAAATCCCCCATCATTCACAGCCTTATTGTCCTTGTGCGTATTGGAGATCTCCCGATATACTTGTCTCTCAATTTCTCTCTTACTGTTGGGGAGCCTATTGTACAATCCCATCAAAGTGACTTTTCCTTACTTATTTGTTATTCGTTCCCAGATATTTTCACTGGACGATATAAATAGAAAAAAACCAAGTGCTGCGATACTGTCCTGATCAGACATTCCCAGGACAGGGACAGCACAGGGCGAAACATTGATGAAATCCCACTCTGCAATTTCAAAACTGAAAATAAAGTTGCCCTGACTCTGTTAAACAAAACCAAAAGTGCTATTCCTATGGGGAGAGAAAACAAAAGATCAACAAGCAAAAAAAAGGCTCTACCTTGATGGTCCTCATCGACCTCTTTTGGAGCATGGATAACAAGGGGCCAAAGTAAAAATAAACTCAAGCAAATTCAAAGAAAACAAATAATTAAACAAACAATTAAACAACTAAGTAAATAAATCCTCTCTGCCCCATCCCTAATGAACACTCCCAGGACAGGGACAACGATGGTTTAAAATCCAAGGTATATAAAACAGCCCTCTTCCTGGGGCACCAGACTGAAAATAAATCCAAACTGAATGGGCCAAATGTAAACTGATACTACAGAGACAATTCACTAAATGAGAATATCATGAACCAGAGGGGGACCGACACCCTTGCAGTCAACCTTGTGGGTGTTATCCAGTCCACTCCTCTGCCATCCAGTGGGTCCCCGACTCTGGTCATCCTTGTAACCCGAGCTCTCTAATCCCCCAGCCAGCACAATCCGTGTTCAGAAACCTGTTCATGAACAGGGCTCCCTGATGAGAGCCAGCTCTCCCACAGGGGGAAAAGCTCCGACTCGAGCTGAATGTGTCCCAGATGGTGATCAGGTTCAGATTGAAACCAGACAATCCCTGAAAGATGACCTGAGACTGGAACCAATCCACGAACATGAATTGCGTGTTGGAACGGAGGTCGTGCACTTGTTGGAAGAAATACACCATGAGACTCAATGTAAAGGTGTCACTACAGGGTCTGAAGGTGGGGAGTCTTTACCTGGGTGCAATGTCACACCAGCGGCTGACCACCCTCCTCAAGCGGGAGACTCAGAACCACAGCAGTGATTCAGCGCTGTCTCTTGTCCCAGTAAGACCCAACGAGTTTTTACTGGACGGTGGTGAGGAAGCCAGAGGGACCAAACTGACCAGCCAGTACCACAACATGGCTGCCACAATTGGTTTGTGACTCGCAATCACATTGTGTAGGACAACACTCATACCCTGACGCTTTCCAGATCTGAGACGAGGGATCCATCATCAGTCAGCGGCACAAAGAGCTGCTGGCAGACCCTGTCTGTTTTTAACAGTGAGCAGAAGGAGGGGCCACCACGGTTGAGATCCCGAAGGATCCACACCCGTAATCTCATCCCGGTACTCAATGAGATCCAAAGCCTCCCTGCTTCCTTCTCCATCCAGTCCAGAAGTGATGTAGCGAATCCCAGAACAACTTGTCATCCTGCAGCAGCTTGTTAAAGTGCAAGTACACAGTCATCACTCCGGTGCTAAATGGACCGTGCTCTGCTCAGACCAGGCTGTGATCAGAAAACTGCACTTGCTGCATGGAGGACTTCAGAACACAGGAGGCATATGCCCTGGAAATGGAGATGCAGTCAATGCTGGACACTCCAAGCTCTGATTATGACCAACTTTGCCTTCCTTAGTCTCTCAAAGAGCTCTGCCAAATGCTCCATGTGATCTTTCCATGAATGGCTAAAGATCGTTAAGTCATCCATGTAGGTGACACAATTAGACCAGAAGACCTAGGATCAGGAATTAGGCCAATCAGCCCATTGAGTCTACTCCACATTCATTCATGTCTGATACGATTCTGAACCCCATTCTCCCACTTTCTCCCATAACCTTTAATCTCCTTGATACTCAAGAACCTATCTATCTCACTCTTAAATTTATTCAATGACCTTGCATCCATAGCCTTTTATGGCAATGAATTCCATAGATACACCATTCTCTGGCTGAAGAAGTTTCTCTTTATCTTCGTTCTAAAAGGTCTTCCCTTTAGCCTAGGTGTATGCCCTCAACATCTAGTGTCTCTTATGAATGGAAATATTTTCCTGACATCTACTCTGTCTAGGCCATTCAGTATTCTGCATGTTTCAATTAGATACCCCCCTCATCTTTCTGAACTCCATTGAGTTTAAACCCAGAGTCCTCAAACGTTCCTCAGATGATATTCTTTTCATTCCTAGAACTATTCTCATAAATGTCCTCTGAACATGCTCCCGGCCAGTATCCTTCCTGAGAAATGGGACCTAAAACTGTACACAATACTCAAATGTGGTCTGACCAGAGTGTAATAGAGCATCAGAAGTACATCCTTGCTTTTGTATTCAAGTCCTCTCAAAATAAATGTTGTCATTGCATTTGCCTTCCTAACTACTGACTCAACCTACAGGTTTACCTTGAGAAAATCCAAGACTAAAACTCCCAAGTCTCTTTGCACTTCAGACTTCTGAATTCTCTCCCCATTTAGAAAATAGTCCATGCCTCTATTCTTCCTACCAAAGTGCATGACCTCACACTTTTCCACATTGTACCTCATCTGCCACTTCTTTGCCCACTCTCCTAATCTGTCCAAATCTATCTACAGCCTCTCCATCTCCTCAATGTTACTTGTCCCTCTACCTCACATCAAAATCCAAATCATCTGGATTTGATTCCTCACTGAGTGGCAATAGCTAATACCTGTTTTTCTAGCTCCCTTACCCTTTCATAGCATTGTTTCAGCATGTTCACATGATATACCCAATAATTTTGTTTCCTAGCTGGCACCTTTACCAGATAACTCCCCTGACTTAACTACTTCTCAATCTGGTACGCATCACTAGACCTTGCTTTGAAGGGATCTCCCGCCATTGGTAACAGCACCGATACATCATCCTCACAGGCAAACATACAACTTTTACATTTCTTACCTGCTTCTTTGTTCAATAAGTGATGAACCAGCTTCAAAAATTGTCCAGCTAATTCACCTACTGTTTAATCTGTCTCTGACCTCAGATACATCATCCAACTGTAAGATCTGACTTTTCCTTAATTATCAGCTTTTCCTTAATTTTAAAGGTTGTCTTACTTTGTCTGAATATCAATCCAAATGGAGTAAACACAGTCGATTCATTTGGAGAATCTCTAACAGCAAGTAATATAAAGGGGATACATTTAACCCAATCATTTGGTTAATCCTGGCAATAAATCCTCAACGTGGTCTTTAGGTGCTGATGCTATTTTTTCAATGATCCCCAAGATTCAGGATGGTCCGCATTTGATGCATAAACTATCCATGATCTTCTTCAATAATTTGGCAGTAACATTAGACCCTTGGTCTGACTGAATCTCTGAGTAATCTATAATGAGTAAAGAAAGCAAGTAACTCTTCTACAACGTTTTTACCTTGAAATTCCAGAATGGAATTGTTTCCAGAAACCTAGTGGACACATCCATTATGGTTAGGAAATTCTGGCTCCCATATCTGGTTTTGACGAGGGGTGGGTCCACACTATTATAATTCATGCAAAACGTTCTTCAAATGAGAAGTGGCACCAAAGGTGCTGGTTTCATCACTACCTGTGGTTTTCTTGCCATCTGACATGTATGAAAGGTACGGCAAAATTCAACCACATCTTTATGTAATCTAGACCAATAAACATGTTTCTACATCTTAGCCTGAGTCTTCCTCACTTCTAGATGACCTACTTGTGTACTTCCTGTCTGTATTCTACCAGCAACTTATCTGGTGAACTTCACATGCCTCATCTGTGCTAATCTGCTAAGGTCTCCATTTCCACCTTAAGATTTTATCCTTAAGATAATAGCTTTCTGGAATACACTGATTCTTTTTCTGAGTTGGCTTTATGATAATATCCTTTATTGTCTCATCTTTTTGTTCTAAATCCATTGACCTTTCAGAACTAAACACCTCTGTCTGATCCTCTACCTGCTTAGGTTTTTCCTTTACTACCTAATCAGAGTGTCAGCTGACTCGACCTCATATCCTTCATCTTTTCTTTTAACTCCTCAGTTCCCTGGTTTTCATTTGTTTCCTCCATTCCACTACAATGGGCCTCATTCCCAGCTGTGATCCGGCTATATCATTTCCAAGAATTAACTAGATTCCTGGAATAGCTAATTTTCCGGTCACTCCTACTATCACTTCCCCAAATTTGATTGGAATTTCTAACCTTACCTTACTCAGGGAAATACCACTCCTCATCTTTCCATTTATTCCACAGATTACCACACACTCAGACAATATTTCAGAAGGATTGCAAATATTTTCATCTCTCACTATTAGAGATAGACTATTTCCATACCTCTCAATATTTTGTTTATTATCTATTCCCCCAATCTACCTGAGTAAATCTTGCCCACACAGGTGATGTCTTTGAAAAGATCAAGCTCTATCTTACTATCCAGCCTGTGACTAGGCTGTGCACTCTCCTTCAGCTCCTTAACTTCCCTTGAGATTTCCTTCACTGCCCTAACTAATCTGACTCGTTTAAATACCACTCTTTTACCACATTCTTCTTCCCAGTGCCTTTCTTAAACCACTAGCATTGTGAACTTGTGTGTCTCATCTTGTTGCAGGAAAAAAAAACGAGGTCTTTCACCTCTTTTTCACTTTCTTGGGTTTCTTAATTCATCGTGGTAAACTGTACCCAGTTGTTTTTTAATATACGATCGCCCTCTTTCCCAATTTCTATCCCTCACGGAACAAAATTGCTGTCAGAAGCTGGATTTCGATTTATGTATGATTGCATATTCATCTACCATCTCTTCAGCCCTTCTTGCTGTTTTAACTTACTGTTCCTCAACATGAGTTGTCATCAATTCTGGAAGTGAGTTTTTAAACTTCTCCAGCAGAATACATCTCTTTGAGCCTCACATCTTTTCTATTTTTACTTTTCTCAATGACCTATTGAAATTGCTCGGTTTAATTCTTTCAAACTCACTGCAAGTCTGATATGGTATATTTCTTACATTTCTGAACCATTGTCTGTCCCCTTCTGGTAACAATTGTTAGGCACTCGACATAGACTTTTTTACTTCTTCATATATCCTGACACCTACTCTGACAGCACTATACACAATTCACGAACTTTGTTTGGATCAACAAAGCCCACATGGTTACTGGCCACTTTAATTGTTTAGCCATTTTCTCAATTGAGATGTAAAGTCTTCTATATCCTTCTCATCATATGTAGGTATCGATTTTCCTGCTCCTTGGAAGCTGCCTGATCTGCTGTGCTTTTCCAGCACCACTCTGATCTAAACTCAGTTTGTCTGGAATACTTCAATGCATGGCTAACTCCGTTACAATTTCAGCTTTTTAATTATTCCTCATTCAACCCAATTTCAGCTTGTTTGCTCATTCTACAAGCGTCACCTTTTTCTGATTTTTCTAAACTTTCTTGGAAAATTTGAGAAGCATCTTTGCCCCTGAATCCCTTTAGCAATGCTCTGAGCCATTTCCCCATTTTCAATTTAACCAACAAGCAACCAAAATTAAACAGATTTTCCAGTTCTGACTTACATTTCATTCTAAGATCTAGGACCTTAGTCCAGAGGTCTGTTTAAATCTGCTGGGATCTTTTGTATTCTAAATCTGGAAAAAAAAGTCTGTCCAGATCCTGGACTAGAGTCACCAGTCTGTTGTAAAGCAGAAGTTGACCCCTCTCTGAGACCTAAAACCAAAACACTAAGAGGTGCACCACATACTTTAATTTGTAAAAAAAAAGTGTGAAAACTGATGTAACCTGCCTTTCAACAACTTTCAGTGTTTAAATAAAATAAATCCCTGGCACTCACATTAAAATCAACAAGTAATAATTTATTTAACTAACTCTAACAGTGAACAAATTAGCTAAAGTATTAACAAATCATATAAATCCCTTCCAACTACTAATTTTCCCAAATAAGACAAGATTCTAATGGTTTGCTTTTCTAATAAACATAAGGCTCACTCATCCAACAAAAACAGAATTTAGTCTCTCAAAATTACTGCCACGTTAAGTGTCTTCCAGAATGTTCTGTGCCTCCTGCGTCGTTCTTCTGTCAGGAACATCTTCTCTGTTGTTTTTACTTCTGGTATTTCGAAGCATGTTTCTCTTACACATGATGATTGTGAGAGCCAATTTCTCTCTCTCTCTCTCTCTCTCTCTTTCTCTCTCTCTCTCTCTCTTTCGAGAGAGAGAGAGATCTTCGCTTTGGTAGAAGGCTGTAATCTCTGAAGTCTTTATTTGACTGCCCCTTCTTTTATGCCTTGATAAATATATTGAAATCCTTTACAATAGAAGTGGTCCTATGTTTTCAAAACCATCACATTTACATTTAATCGGTCTTTAGTATCAAAGTACCTGTTTCAAATCAAGTCGTGAAATTCAAAAGACTTATCTTGGTAATAACTAATGCTTGCTTTGCTAATGATATGACTTTCAATACAAATGCTTCTGCTTGGGCTCTCTATGTACTGCTTTAAATCTCTCGGCACAAAAAAGCATCATCTTTTCAAGGGAGCACAGAATGCTTTCCCCATTTTACAAACATCAAATTCTGACTTCCTGCCTCCCAATCTAAACTATGCATCTACACCGGTCTCTGAGGCAAGGCAGTTCCTCCGGATGTGCCACACCTCCTTGCAGGAATGACATGACACAGGCTCCACCAACTAGAAAACCCAGTAAGCAGCACTCAAAGGAAAGTGCCCTCCGGGACAACCTCCCGGGTCAGGCAGACAAACCCTTATAACCAGCAGGAATAACCACGTATCAAGCAGGCCTCCTAGATACTGAGCAGTCGTGACATGACATTCAACGTTACCCACCCGGGCTGGAGGAGGTGGTGGAGGAGCTCAGTCAGAACAAAGATGCAGACATTAGATTAAATAACCTTGAGTTCCACTTACCCACGCTCTCACCGTATCCCTTAATTCCTTTATTGTTGAAACAAAAATCTCTCTTTGCCTTAAAAACCTTTACTGAAGTAGTGTCAATTACTTCACTGGACAAGGAATTCCACAGATTAACAACCCTCGAGGTGAAGAAATCCCTTCTCGATTCAGTCCAAAATCTGCTCCCTCTAATCTTGAGTCTATGCCCTCTGGTCTTGGTTTCACCTGCTGTGGAAACATCCTCTCTTCATCTGTCTTAACTATCCCCTTCATAATTTTATATGTTTCTATTAGATCACCTCCCCCACTTTCTTCCCAATACCAGTGAATATAATCCCAGACTACTCAGTATCTCCTCATAAGCCAACCCCCTCAACTTCAGAATCAACCTCGTGAACCTCTCCTCTGCACCCCGTCCAGTGCCAGTACATCCCTTCTCAAATAAGCAGACCAAAACTCCACACAATATTCCAGGTGTGGCCTCACCAGCACCTTGTACAGCTGCAACATAAACTCCCTGCTTTTAAACTCAATCTCTTTAGCAATGAAAGCCACAATTCCATTTGCTTTCCAAATTAACTGTTGTACCGACAGACCAACATTCTGTGATTCATGCACAAGGACACCCAGGTCCCTCTGCATAGCAGCATGCTGCAACCTTTAACCCTTCAAGTTATAATCCTTTTTACTGTACTCCTACCAAAATGGATGACTTCACATTTATAAATAATGTATTCCATCGGCCAGACCATTGCCCACTTCAATTATTTATGTTCCTCTGCAAAGTTTTACAATACTCTGCACACATTGCTTTGCCACTCATCTCAGTGTTAACTGCAAACATTGACACATTACACATTATCCCCAACTCCAAATCATCTCCATAAATTGTGAAGAATTGCAGTCACAACACTGATCACTGAAGCATACCACTAGTTTCTGATTGCCAGTCAGAATAGCACTCATTTATTCCCACTCATTGCTTCCTATTAGTCAACCAATCCTCTGTCCATGCTAATTCTTTACCTCTAACACCATGCATCTTTATCTGATGCAGCAGCCTCTTGTGCGGCACCTTGTTGAAGGCCTATCAGAAATCCAGGGAGACGACATCGACTGGGCCTCCATTGTCTGCCATGCTCATAATGTATTCATAATATTCGAGAAGATTGGTTCAGCGTGACCTGTCCTTCATAAATCTATGCTGTGTCTGCCCAACAGGACAATTTCTATTTAGGTGCCTTGCTATTTCTTTCTTGATAATAGACTCAAGCCTCTTCCTTCCAACAGAGGTAGAGCTAACCCCTCTATAATTCCCCATCTTTTGTCCACCTCCCTTTTTAAACAGTTGTGTCACATTTGCTGTTTTCCAATCTGCTGGAACTGCTCCAGAGTCCAGCGATTTTTGGAAAATTACCACAAGTGCACTTGCAATTTCTTAGAGTACACTGAGATGCAATCCTTCAGGGCCAGGAGACTTAGCTCCATCAGCTGGCCCAATACCTCTTCTGTAATAATTTTTCCAGGACCTCACCGACCTTTGTCTCTTTGTCAATTACTAGTATATTATTAATGTCCTCCACTGTGAAGACCGATACAAAATACCTGCCCAAAGCCTCAGCCAGTTCATCATATCCCATGACTAAAGGCCCCTTCACATTCTCTGAATGACCACTCTATGTTTTACATATTTGGAGAAACTTTTGCGATCTGTCTTTATATTCTGTGCTCGTTTTTTTTCTCACATTCTATCTTACTTTTCTTCCAATCTCTTTTTGTGTCTTTCTTGTTAGCCTTTAAAGTTTTCCCAATCTTCTGGTTTTCTGCTGTTCTTGGCCACATTGTATGCCTTCTCTTCAATTTGATAGCCTCCCTTATTTCCTGAGACACCCATGGCAGATTACCCCTTTCTTACAGTGCCTCATTTTCACTGAAATATATTTCTGCTGAGCACTTTGAAACATTGCTTTGAAATTCCTGCACTGCTCATCAACTGTTCCACCATAAAATCTTTGTTTCCAGTCTACTTTATCCAAGTTCTCCCTCACTCTATTGCAGTTCCATTTTTTCAAGCACAGGACCCTGGTATTTGATTTTATCTTTACAATCTCCATCTGCATTTTCTAAATTCAACCACGCTATGATTGCTCCTTCCAAGAGAATCCCAAAATATGAGGTCATTAATTGTTCCTGCCCCATTACACAGGAGCAAATCTAAGATAGCTTGCTCCCTCGTCAGTTCCTTTACATACTGTTCCAGAAAATATTCATGGATACATACAACAAAGTCCTCCTCAAGGCTATCCTGCTGAGCTGGTTTGGCTGCTCGACATGTGGATTAAATTTCCCCATCGTAACAGCTGTATTATTTTTACAGGCATTAGTTATTGCTTTATTTATTGCCGGCCCATTGTGATATTATTTGGTGGCGTATACACTACGCCTATCATTGATTTTTTTTTCTTAGAATTTCTCATTTCCAACTGAATGGATTCAATCTTATTCTCCCTAGAACCTCCTTCATCACCACCCTGATGTTGTCCTTGAATATCAGGGCTACAGCATCTCCCTTACCTTCCTGTCTCTTCTTCCAAATAGTCTGATACACCTGAATATTTAACTCCCAGTTGTGACCATCCTGTAACCATGCCTCCATAATGGCGACCAAATCATTTTCATTCACAATGATTTGTGCCATGAACCCATCAGCCTTGTTACAAATGCTATGAGCTTTCAGGTAAAGTGCCCTTATGTGAGCTTTCCACCCCTCATGATTCCCAAATCACCAATAATATCTCCTGAGTTATCCTTTCTTTTTACTTCTTTCACAGTCTGTCTTGAACTTAAACCCTCCTGCACACAAGCTAACCTGCTGCTTACCATTTTACTTATCAGCATATTGTCGTTTTCCCTTTCCCTTCCCCCAACGCACTGGTTTAAAGTCCCAGTGACCACCTTATTGATCCTTTTCACGAGAACACTTGTTCCAGGTCGGTTCAGGTAGACACCGTCACATTGGTACACATCCCCCCAGGTCCAAAACTGATGCCAATGTTCCATGAAATGAAACCCCTCTTTCCCCCACCACACCCTCAGCCACGTTTACTTCTCTAATGTTCTTACCTCTAAGCCAATTTGCATGTTGCTTTGGCAGTAATCCAAAGGTTATCAGCCTTGAGGACTAGTTCCTTAATTTTGTTCCTAGTGCTTGATAATCCCCAAAAATGTGCTCCTTCCTTGCCTTGCCTACGTTGTTTGTCCCAGTGCGGATCACAACACCTGGATCCTCCCCTTCCCGCTCCAATTTCAAGCAGATCAGAGATGTCTTGCACTCTGGCATCAGGCAGACAACACACCATGTGGGAATTCTGATCCGGCTTGCAAAGGATACTATCGATCCCCCTAATTATAGAATCCCCTATAACTACCACTTGTCTTTTTGCTCCCCTCTCTTGAATGGTCTTCTGCACCATGGTGCCGTTGTCAGCTGGCTCATCCCGCTAGCAGTCCATTTCCTCATCCAGACAAGGAACAAGTATCCCATACTTGTTGGATAAGGTCAAGAGCTGAGGCTACTCCATTCCTGAACTCAGGATCCCCCACCTGCCTCACTTGCAGTCACACCATGTTGTCCCTGATCACGAGCTGAATTTGAATGATTTAATCTACCAGGTGTGACTGCCTCCTGAAACAAAGCATCCAGGCAACTCTCCCCCTCCTGGATATGTCACAGTGTTTGAAGTTCAGAATCCAAATCATCAATTCTGAGCCGGAGATCCTCCAGCAACCAACACTTGCTGCAGATGTGGTCACTGCCATTCACAACGGGATCAGCCAGCTCCCACATCATAGAGCTGCAGCACATCACCTGCCCAGCCATCTCTACTTAGTTAATTACTTTATTAATTGAGATTTAATTAACTTCTGATGCTTCTTTGCTCTCCTCACGTTTAGCTGCTGTCCAAATATATCAGTTCACTCACCTTCCTGGAACACAATTTGACCGCTCACGCTGAAAATGGAGGCTGCTGACTCTCAAGTTAAGTCCTTTTCGAGGGAAATTTACCTTCCCACCAGTTCCCTGCTCCTCACTCTCACTGCTCCCGAAAATGGAGGATGCCACACCCCCACATAGGAACAACTGGCTCTTACTCAACTTGTTGTTTTATAACACCCCACAGATACACCTTCGCCCCCCCAAAACCAGGACCATGACCTCCCTTTGCACAAACCACAGAAAAAAAAGTGAGAGTCTTAAAATCTGATTCTAATACTGTGTCTTCCCAGAAGCCCTAAAATGTGGAAATAGGCCATTCGGCCCAACAGTTCTAGACTGACTCTCCGGATAGCAGCCCAAACACAACCCCCTAGCTTATCCTGTAAGCCTGCATTCCCTACGACTGATCCACTTAACCTACGTATCCCTGGACACTGGGCAGTTTAGCAAATCCACCAAACCTGAACATCTTTGGACTATCGGAGGCCGATATACAGACCTGGGTAGAATATGCAAACTCCACACAGGAAATTGCTGGAGGCTGGAATTGTACCAGAGTCACTGGTGTTGTCAGGCAAGAGTACTAACCACTGAGCCATGGTGTTCAGCCCTACCAGTCAACACAGTGCCTTAGACTACAAGTCCCAAGTCACAGGCCTTAAACAACAGTTGTCCAAAGCTCAAAGGCAAGTCACTGGCAGATGATACAGGTCGCAGTCTAGAAATAGTAACATTGGGAGTTCCCAGGCTCCAAACAGTTCCAGGCTAAAGACTCTAGCGTACAGTCACCAACAACGAAGAGTTCAGGCCCTAAGTTGTTATCGTCCAGACCTGCAGAAATACCTGTGAGTGAACCCCCATGACTGAGATTCCCACCAATATTGTTCTCCCACTCTTTCTGATCCCCACCTTGTGCAGCTGAGCTCTGGCTACACTCCCCAGAGGAGCCGTCACTCTCACTGTTTTCCAACACAGGAAATGGTTTTCTGAGTGAGATGCACTGTGGGCCTTTCCTGAATCTCTGACTACCACTGACTGGTGATCAGTGTCAGTCAGAAACACTTCAGCTGCCAGGTGACCACACCCAAGCTCTAAAGCCCCATTCTGAAGCTGATCAAACCAGTCCTACATCCTGCAGACGTGGTCAGGGAAGGTGAGTGCAGACCCCGAGCCTTGCCCTCTCTCCATCTGCTGCCCTGTGGAGAGATGACCCCAATGGTCCAGCAGTCACTACTCCCAGAATGGGAGTGCATTTATGTGACACGTGCTGGTACAACAACACTGCTGCAGTTTATTTAAAGTGAAACAGAATCTTTATTTACAAGAACATTAATTATTTACACTATGTACAAATATAACAGAGAGATAGGTCTATTGATTTTATGAACTGCACACTCTGGATGAGTGTACAAAGTTGTATACTTTTGGATCAGTTTCTAAGAAAGGGTAAGTATCTGGAGGAGATCAATTCTTCCTATAAATGTCCACGATCTGGAGAAGATCAATGCTGAGACAATGTTGAGGTTCCAGTGAGAGCATTTGCTGAGGACCTGACAGAGATCAGATGCTGTTAAAGATGTGAAGACCATAAGATGAAGCAGAGACGATCCGTTGGTGTGACAGAAACATTGATGTTGAGAAGGTCTGTTTGTTTATTGACGGTGAGGAGCTGGATCTGGAGCACAATAGTTGGTATGAGAAGACAAGGGTCTGGGCCATATTCCGAACCTGATGTGCTGAGGTCTCATTTGGGGAGAATGCAGCAGCAACTGAAAATTAATCCTTTACACCAGGAGGTCCATTGGGTGATCCGAAAGCGATGGGTCTGCTTGGTGAGGAATGCTGCTAAGGCCGCTGCTTGATCGCGGTGATGGTCCTGGTTGGAACTGAAGGATACACAGTCCGAAATGTAGGAACTCACCATGTCGGGGTAATCGTCAACGAGTTGACATGAAATACGTTTCAGGAAGTTTTGGTAACTCCAGCCTGGGGCCTCGAGATACCTCTCAACTAAGGAGCAAGCCTTTGTGGACCCAGTGGAGGAGAAAATCATCTGCAGTGCTGCACAACAACACTGGATGGTTTTCTCACTTTTAGTATCCAGCTGCAACAGCAAGGACACAATGTTGGCGTGGAGCTGTCGCTGGAAATCACTGGACTCTCCAAACGTGGCCAATTTTTCCAACGTTTGGAGAGCTTCCACAGAGACTTGCTCACTTCCTGCCCCAAACAGTGGCTGTATCCTGGAGAGGATTGCATTTAAAAAGGGCCTGATCATTTCTGCTGGTGCCTCAAGGATGTTTTTCTGAAGGCAAGACAACACCTCAAGAGTGAATACATCGCTGTTCTCTGGATTGCCCAACAGGCTCACCAAGACATCGGTCACACTCCAACACCATCGCCTCGCTTCAAAATCGATGTTTTTTAAAACTCTGATGCAGAGCAACTGGCTAACGGGTGAGGAGTCGTACCAGCAGAGGTATCGTATTAAGCTGTTAATGACCATATCTGTGAGACCCAGTTCGGAAAGGCACGAAGCTTTCAGGAGTTCCTCAAAGAAGAGTATAATCGGAACTGCCTGACAGTCCTGGATCCGAAGGATTTGGGAAACCAGACGATGTACGGTCTTAAACAAATCATCACCTGCAGATGCTGTCATTGCCTGGACCAGCAGAACAACCCCCTGATCAAATCCAACCCCTCGTAGCTGTTGCCATCCTCCGACCATCACCATCTGGTCTGAGATGTCACTTTGACCAATCATGTCAAACAGGGCCTTGAGTGACCTCACACACCTTTCATTCAGTGACCTACTTGTATCAGCATCAAACCCAGCGGTGAAACCTCTCTGCTGTGACTGAATATCTGTATCACTGGGCAGAGAGAAACTCATTCCGATGGTGAGTGATACAAGTAAGCCACTGAAAATGTGTGGGAACAATGTCCTCACCACGTCTGCCATCCTGGGCTGAGTCAGTATCTCATATAAGCCATGGATGGCAGTCAGCGAGACGTTGGCCGAGTACATGTTCCCACGGATGGGGCAGCTTTTTCCCTCCAGTGAGTGCACGAGATGTTTGATCGTACTCACCGGACAGGCTCGATCCTCAGCTGCTGCTCTCCACACATCCCGGATGAACTTGTGCACTGGGGGTCGACAGAGCAGGAGCTGGGACATAGCTGCTGCTGAGTGCTGTGAGGTCAGAGCAGTCATCCCTCGTAGGACACGCCCTTTCACCTCCTGGTGAGGGATGATCTCCAAATGAAGCCCCAGCACATGCAGGATCTCTGAGACCCGGTCCTGAAGTTGTTTTCTCTCTTGCAGGAAGAGGTTTTCCAATAGTAAGGACGCGACCCGGGCACAGCTGGGATTATGGTCCGACAGACTGCCACAGACCATGAGAAGCAGGTCGTCTAGCTGACAGCGTGGCAGGCTTTGGCAAATCAGCTCCATGACCTGATGACACTTCTCAAACTGAGATCCTTCATCAGGGTCCGTCAGGTCTTCCGGAAGTGTCTTCAGAAACACCAGACGCTCTTGATATTGTTGTAGGCTGGCTCCATCAGCCACTAAGTACATGGACATGATGGTACTGACCGCGCTGAGGGCCATCTGTTGCACAGCTTGGGAACCGTCAGCACAACGTGGAAGCAGTCCTCCAAGCAGCGTGCCCACAACATTCGCCAGCACTTCCCTGCTGTCATCAAACCTCCGTGAAAACACCACGAGCATCTCCGAGATGATGTGGACTGCTGTCTCCCGCTTATTGTCTTCCATCGAAAAGATCCCCTCCTCAATCTTCTGGATGATTTCGTCCTTGTCTTCACTCTCAGCAATGATCTTCTCCATTGCCACACAAAAGACGCCAATAACAGGCTTCATCTTTCAGTCAGCTTGTGAAAATCCTCCGATTCTGTTCTTGAACTCTGTCTTCAATCTTTCCCTCGAGTAGGGATGTTACCAATTCAGTTGACCAGAGCAGTTTGCTTGATCTCCTCTCTCGGCGTCTCTCCAGCACAAGTGCACAGATCACTTCAGTTTGTTGTGTTTTGTATGACCCTGTGATGATGTGTTCTCATTGTGATGACAGCGGCCGTCAGTTGTAATGGGGCCCTGAGCTGCCAGTGGGTGTCGTGTGCTGGGATTTTCAAAACCAAGCATCCTGTGAGGAGTCACAGAGATAATGACACAGAGTGTTGGCTCATGTCACAGAATCATAGATCCAATCAGCACGGAATCAGTTCCTTCTGTGCATCCAGGTCATGCAAAAATAATCCAACTAACCCAGGCCAAGCTGCCTGTCCCTGGTCTATATCCCTCCAAATATTTCAAATCCCCGTACTTCTCAAAATATCACTTTTGCATGTTGTAATTATACCAGCCTCCAACAATTTCGTTGGCAGCTCATTGGGTGCACGCACCACCCTGTGCGTGAAAACATTGCCCCTCACTTCCCTTTTGAATATTTCCTTGCTTGCCTTAAATCTACGTCTTTAGGTTTTGAACTCCCATACCCTGGGGAAAAGACCCTGCCTACTCACCCTATTCATGCCCCTCATGATTTTATAAACTTCCATAATTTCACTCCTTGGCCTCCAACAACTTGGGGAAAATAGCCGCAGTCCTTTCAGCCTCTCCCGAAAGTTCAAACTCTCTAACCCTTTCACAACATCCTTCATGTATCAGGGAGACCAGAATTCAATGTAGTGATCCAAAAGTGGCCTCACCAATGTCCTGTACAGCCGTGACATGATCAAAGCAGTGGATCCAGCATCAATCCTTTACGCACACTGTTGGTGACAGGCCTCCTATCTGACAAGCAACCTTCCACACTTTTAAAGTAAAGGGATAAACAATGAAATAAAACCAAGGCCGCGACACTGCCCCGATCGGACCCAAGCGGGACAGGGACAGATCCGGGTACAACACAGAGCAAAGCCCACTATGGTCTAACAGGCCAGAAAATATAAACTGCCTTGACTTTGTTCAACATAAATAATGATCTGGTCACTCTGAGGAGATACAAAAATAAATAAACAGATTAAAAGTGGCCCTCCCATGATTCTAACTGCAATTCCCTCTTTTGGGCAGGGACAATGAGGGACCAAAGTAAAAAATAAACTCAAACAAAATCAAAGAAAACAAATGAATAAACTGTTGTGAAGGTGGATAGACTCAGTGTAGACTGTGAGGCAGGAAGATAGAATGTGGTGTTTATAAAATTGTAAACTTGTAAAATGGAGAAAGCATGGCGAGGTCCCTTGAAAAGATTGTTTTTATGCTTAGAGTTAAAATGGATGTCTGTGAGCAGATTGAACATTTGTCAGAACACAGAGATCCTGAATTGTAGCATTTTGTAACGAAACGGCAGTACATGTGGAAGATTCTTTATCCAAACATCCAAAAAAAGAAAAGCTCCAAAATCCGAAGTTTTCTATGTAAATTTTTTTTCTCATTAACAAGGTTGTTTGGAGAGGAAACACTTAACCCAAGTCGACACCCACTCAATGTGTGTCATTCAGATGCGACATGGGATGGTATGGCCAAGCACTGACAGCCCAAGGGTTTCTCTATGAACGCCCAAGTCGACACCCACTTGATGAGTGTCTCTCACATGTGACATTTGGGGGGGGTCATGGGCAAACATGTTCTTAGTTAGAAGTCTGCTTCTCCAGTAAGAGTTTAATGGTGAAATTTTAAAAAATGTCCCTATTGTGAAAATCAAAAAATTTTGAAATCTGAAAAACAGCTGGTCTTGAGCATTTCGGATAAAGGATCGTCTATTTGTACCTTGAGTAAAACCTGTTGCCTGGGTCTGCTAATACAGCAAGGTTTGCATGTCGCAAATCAGTTTGAATGGAGCTGTTAGATACCAAAAACCAGTTAAATTTAAATCGGATGTTTTTGAAAACACAGGCCCAATCTTATTGTAAGAAATATTGATATTGTCATCAAGGATATAAAAGAGTGGGCAGTTGGACAAAGACAAAGACCCCAGAGCTCTCTGCCATCAGCCAGAGCTAACAGCCCTCAGCTCGAGAGAGAGAGAGACTGGCTCTCACAGTCATCGGTAATTCCTGACAGAGGAACGACAAAGAAGGCATTTCTGACAGAAGGATTGGAGGAAAAGCCGTTCCTGACACAAAATTGACAGAGGAGGCACTGAACATTCCACAAGACATGGAACCTGGCTGTAATTTCTAGAGACCAAATTCTATTTCTTCTATTGTATGAGTGGGACATTGGACAACATTCCATTAGAATCTTATTTTATTTTGTAATAGTTCATAGTTAGAAGGGATTTATTTAGTTTGCTAATAGTTTCGTTTATTTATCTAACTCTAAGAGAACACATTAACTGTTACTTGTTGATATTAAAGTGAATATCGGGGATTTGTTTTATTTAACCACAAGAAGTTCTGAAAGGCAGGTAACACCACTTTTCACACCCTTTTTTACAGATTAGAAGGTGAGGTGCTCCTTTTGGGTATTTTGCTTTGAGGTCTCCAGAGTGCTTCACCTCCCCTTCATAACAGTTCGACAGCTCGGGGGCAGCATTTGGACATACCTGCAGGGATCTGGACAGATTTGAACAGACGTCGGGTATGAAAGGTCCCAGCAGATACAAACAAACTTCGTGACTAGCGTCCTAAGTCTTGAAATAAAACATTAGTGACAATTGGAAAATCTGTTTAATTTCAGTTGCCTGTTGTGGGGTAAATGGAAAGTGGGTAAATGGGTCTTAACATTACTGAAGAGGTTCTGCGGGCAAAGATGCTTTCCAAATTTGCCAAGAAAGTTTAGAAAGACAGAAAATGGTGACAGTTTAGAATGAGCAAACAGGCCAAAACTGGCTTTAATGAAGGATAGTTCATAAAGCTGAAAATTGTCAGGGAGTTAACCAAGCATTTAGCTATGCCTAAAGTTGTAGGTATATAACTTTAAGTGCAACGGAGTTAGAAAAAAAAGAATTACAAATGCGAGAATTGGAGTCAGAAAGTGAAAAAGAGAGAGAGAGCAGAAAGGTGTCTGAAACAGATTGAATTACAGTTACCTGCAGAGGAACGGGAAACGGAAAGAGGAAAGAAGATTCCCAGAAGAGGAAAAAGAGAGAGAGAGAGAAGAAAAGGATAAAGAGAGAGAATTTGACCTTCAGAAGTTGGCAATTAGGCAGGAAAGCTGACAGGACGGGATGCATATGAAGGTAGAAGATCGGCTTAGTGAGGAGGATAGTGATAATGAGTAAACCCAGGTAGCCAAAGGCTTGGTAGGGATATCTTCAAACATGTCAATACTTGATCAAAATTCGATGAAAAGGATGTGGAAGCCTTTTTTGTTTCCTTTTGAGAAATTGGCTCAACAGATGGACTGACCAGAAACTGCGTGGGTAAGATTAATTCAGAACATATTAAGGAGGCAGGGCTCGCGAGGTGTTTGCAGCGCTGTCAGAGGCGGTGTCAGGAGAATAGGAAGAAGTGAAAAAGGCTATTTAGACTGACTACATATTGATATCAGAAGCAGACAGACAATGGTTCAGAAATGTACAAATGGAACCAGGTCAGACTTCCATCAAGTTTGAAAGAATTAAACAGAGCAACCTTGCTAGATTGATGAGATCATAACGATAGGAAAGACATATGAGGCTCTTAGAGATATTATTCTGCTGGAGGAGTTAAAAAACTCACTTCCGGAAGTGATAAAGAACTTATGTTGGGAAACAAGAAGTTAAATTGGCCAGCGGAGCCCCAGTGGATGGTGAATAAATACAAAATAGTGTGTAATTCCAAATGTAGCTTCTGACAGCAATTTCCTTCCATAAGGGATAGAAATTGAGAAAGAGAGAGAATCTTCAATGAAACCAAATGGAGATCACACTTTGAACAGATTATTACAAGTGCAAAAAAAACACCCCAAGAGGGTGGAAATGAGGTACAAAACCTGAGGTGTTTTGCAGCAAAGCGCTAGGACATACAAGGTCACAGTGTTGGTGGTTTAAGAAAGGCACTTGGAAAATGAATGGGGGAAAAAAAGAGAGGTGAAACCAGTGGGATTAGTTAAGGCAGTGAAGGAAATCCCAAGAGAAGTCGAGGAGCTGAAGGAGAGTAAGATAGTGCTCGATCTTTTCAAAGACTTCACCTGCGGCAGTAAGATTTACTCAGGTAGATCAGGGGAATAGGGGAAAAAAATTGAGAGTTAAGGGAGCTTGTGTGTTTCTAATAGTGAGAGACCTTAAAGACCACATTGAGGGCTGATTGTCAGGATGACCCAAATGATTGTGATAAAGATATCCCATTTTTTATTGTTTACTAACAGACATGGTAGAAATGAATCGACTCAGTTTGCTCCTTTGTTAAACGAGTAAAACTTCTATTTATTGGAACAGCACACTATTATAATCTTGTTTTATTCCAGAATAGCTAGAAGATAAAAGGGAATTATTTGATCTGTTAATAGTTTTGTTAATTTGTTCACTGTTCGAGTTGTATAAATAAATTATTACTTGCTAATTTTAAAGTGAGTGTCAGAGATTTAGTTTATTTAACAACGCAAAGTTACTGAAAGGCAGATGACACCACTTTTCACACCCTTTTTAAGATTAAAGGGTGAGGTGCTCCTCTGAGTTTTTGGTTTCAGTTCTCAATGGGGAGTCAACCTCAGCTGGCACCAGATCGGCCAGCACCAGAGCAGCCGCAGCTGACATCACCACCCATCCCCTAACGATACCCTCTCAGACCCTCCTGCTGGGTAGAGATATCTCATTTATGGATGTCATTGGGATGGATGGAGACTCTCTGTTGGGGAGGTCATCCACGAGGAAGATGAAGCACATTCACGTGACATACTGATATCTTTTCCTATCTGGCATCTTCAGCAGATAATTCACCTGACTTCATTTCTTTTCAATCTGATAAGAACTACTAAACTTCCTTTGAAGGGATTCCTATCACTGGTAACAGCTTTACTTTATCCTCACGGGCAAATGTACAAATTTGAAATTTCTTACCTCTTTCTTTCTTCATTAGGTGCTGTGCCACCTTGCAACATTATCTAGCAAATACACCTGCTCTGTTTAAGCTGTCTCTCACCTCGGATACATAATCCAACTGAGAAATCTCTGGCTTCAGACCTATCAATTTTTCCTTAATTAATTTTAAAGGTCCTCATACCTTGTGTCTGAACATCAATTCAAATGGAACAAACTGAGTCAATTCATTTGTAGCATCTCTCATAGTGAACAACATAAATGGGATAACTTTATCCCAATCACTTGAGTAATCCTGACAATAAGCCCTCAACATGGTCTTTAGGTGCTGATGCCCCATTTCCAATCCTCACCGAGATTCAGGATGGTACACACTTGATGTAACGTGTTGAATGCAGAAACTATCTATGACATCCTTACATAATTTGATAGTAAAATTGGCCTTTCTGAATCTTGGAGTAATTCACAATGACTAAAGAAAGCAAGCATCTCCTCCATAACCTTTTTTGCCTCGACATTCCGTAATGGAATTGCCTCCAGCAACCTAGTAGACAATCCATTCTGGTTAGCAAATACTGGTTCCCACTTCTGGTTTTAATGAGGGGGTCATCATAATCATTTATAATACATGTAAAATATTCTTGAAAAGCGAGAATTGACAACAAAGGTACTGGTTTTATTCCTGCCAATGTTTTTTCTACCATCTAACATGTCTGAAAGGTGCAGCAAAATTCAACCACACCTTTCAGAGGGAATGCAAATATTTTCATCCCTCACTATTAGAGACACACTAGTTCTCATATCTCTTAATATGTATTTGTTTTGACTTATTCCCCCTGTTCTACCTGAGTAAAACTTACTCACACAGGTGAAGTCTTTGGAAAGATCAAGCCGGTGACTAGGCTGTGCCCTCTCCTTCACCTCCTCGACGTCTCAAGATTTCCTTCATTGCCTGAACTAATCCGACTGGTTTAAATCCCACTATTTTATCACCATCTTCTTCCCAGTACCTTTCTGAAACCACTGGCACTGTGACTTTATGTGTCTCACATTATTGCTGTGAAAGCACTTGAGACCACTTTTCCATCCTATTGGGTTTCTACTTTCCCTGCCCAAAAGGAATTGGGAATATGGGATAGCGTTTTCACAGGGGACAGTGTGGGAGGAGGTGTAGTCTAGGTAGCTGCGGGAGTCGGTCGGTTTATAGTAAATGTCCGTGTATAGGAAGGGGAGGGCGGAGTATGAGATGGTCCGGGTGAATTTGAGGTTGGGTGGAAAGTGTTGGTAAAGTGGATGAACTGTTCAACCCCCGCGTGGGAGCACGAGGCAGCGCCGATACAGTCATCGATGTAGCGAAGGAAAAGGTGGGGGGTGGGGCCAGTGTAGCTGCAGAAGATAGACTGTTCCACATATCCTTTGAGGAGGCTGGCATACCTGGGGCCCATGCGGGTGCCCATGGCTACTCCTTTGGTTTGGAGGAAGTGGGAGGATTGGAAAGAGAAGTTGTTCAGGGTGAGGACCAGTTCAGTCAGTCGAAGGAGGGTGTCGGTAGAAGGGTACTGGTTGGTACGGCAGGAAAGGAAGAAGCGAAGTGCTTCAAGTCCTTCGTGATGGGGGATGGAGGTGTACAGGGACTAGATGTCCATTGTGAAGATAAGGCGTTGGGGACCGGGGAAGCGAAAATCACGGAGGAGGTGGAGGACGTGGGTGGCATCCCGAAAGTAGGTGGGGAGTTCTTGTACTCAGGGGGACAGGACCGTGTCGAGGTATGCAGAGATGAGTTCGGTGGGGCAAGAGCAGGCTGAGACAATGGGTCGGCCGGGGCAGTCAGGTTTGTGGATTTTGGGCAGGAGGTAGAAACGGGCGGTGCAGGGTTGTGGGACTATGAGGTTGGAGGCGGTGGATGGGAGATCCCCTGAGGTGATGAGGTTCTGGATTGTCTGGGAGATGATGGTTTGGTGGTGGGATGTGGGGTCATGGTCATGGGGGCAGTAGGAGGAGGTGTCTACGAGCTGGCGTTCTCCCAGTTCCAACCTTCCAGAACAGCACTGTCCAACTTCCTTCACACCCATCCGCTCCACTCTCCCCTCCAACCTATTACGTTTACCCCCACCTCCATCCATCTATCACACTCAGCTACCTCCCCCCCAGCCCCATACCCCTCCCCCTCCCACCACCGAGGCTCCGAGCCTCATTCCTGAAGAAGGGCTTTCGCCCGAAACACCGATTTTCCAGCTCCTCGGAAGCTGCCTGTCCTGCTGCTTTTCCAGCTCCACACTCTCAACTCTAATCTCCAGTATATGCAGTCCTCACTTTTGCCAATATTGCAAATGGCTGTAATCTTGGCCTTGCGTGCTCTGGTAATTGAAATATTCAGTGTGTGTCAGCTCAGAAGATGGCAAAATAAAATTATATGCAAATTGAAAGATGAGGCTCAAATGAACCTGAAGGGCTGATTGTTATTACAAAAGAGATTTCATGAATGAAGGAGTCCAATCTTTTTGGTATTTTAACTAATTACATTCATAAATAATGTGGAATTAATGCACAGACTGTTGATTATGATCTCCAGAACGGTTCACAGAATGAAAGGAAAATGGTGATCCTCAGACCGATATCTTTGGATCGAGAGGGTGGAGATGTTGGCCAGGGGTTGCTCACACATAAATCCAGCAAGCTGGTGAACGGAAGTTACCCGAGCACCAACCACTGGCTCTGAGGGTGACAAAGTGCAAGTCCTTATTTTGAGGAAGAATAATGGGGTAGTCTGAAAGGTGCCCACAGTGGAAAGACAACAGCTCTCAGATGAGCAATGAACCTAGAAGAACAAGACACCACAGTTCGGGATGATTAGGCCAAAGGATAAAAATGCAGGATTCAATGTGCCATCAGCAAAAACCTTGGAGAGCAGACTTGACGATTTTGTGGGTCCCACATTTTTAAATGTGAAGAGGACTTTAAGACCTGGAAGAAATTGTCTGACTAGCATGAGGTTCTGTTTATGTCATAGATTCATGCAGCATGGTCCAACCAGTCTATGCCGAACAGAATCCCAAACTAAACTAATCCCTCCTGCCTGCCATTCTTGGGTATTTACTGTTATTTTTGTTCACTGTTCAGGAAACATCAAGGTCTGTGAGTGTGCACTTGAATTTTCACCTTGTATGGATTGTATGCCTGCTGTTCACTTTTTCCTAACCAAATGGTGTAAATTGTATGTTTGTTTTAACGAAACTAACAAAGGCATTAATTAGAGTCATAGAGATGGACAGCATGGAAACAGACCCTTCGGTTCAACTCGTCCATGCTGACCAGATATCCTAACCTAGTCTCAATCCATTTGCCAGCACTTGGCCCATATCCCTCTAAACCCTTCCTATTCATATACCCAACAGATGCCTATAAAAAGTTGTAATTGTACCAGCCTCCATTACTTCTTCTGGCAGCTCATTCCATGCACCCACAAACCTCTGTGTGAAAACGTTGCTCCTCAGATCCCTTTGAAATTTTTCCCCTCTCACCCGAAAGCTGTCCCTCTAGTTTTGGACTCTCGCACCCCAGGGAAAAGACCTTGTCTTTTTATCCATGCCTTTCATGATTTTACACACCTTTATAAGGTCAATCCTCAGCCTCTGATGCTCCAGGGAAAACAACCCCAGTCTATTCAGTCTCTCCATGTAGCTCAAATCGGATTGATCATAGACTAGTGCTGGGCCAATGACTGTTGTCGAGGGCAGTAACCGGACAACACTTCTTCAATGCTTTGAGCATTCCCACCTTTCAGGCAGTGAGTTCCAGATACTCACCATCCTTAGGTGATATATATTTCCTCAAATCCCGATGAAAAACCCTCCTGATAAAACTCTCCTGTCCACGTTTTAAGAATTCTGCCACCTCTGTGCCTTTTACATTTGTGTCCCAGATAATGTTGGGGTAATTGAAATCTCCCACTTTTATGACCCTATGTGTTTTACACTTCTGTGAGATTGCTTACATATCAGTGTTCCCATCTCTCTCTGACTATTTGGGGTACACCACCCACAATGCGATTGCCCCATTTTTATGATTAATGTTTGCCCAGATTACCTGATCTGAGGTGCCTTCTAAGCTATGATCACTGCCTATTGCAGTAAGTGATGCCTTGATCAATATTGCAACACTGCCTCTGTTACACCCTGCCTTCTGGCCTGAAGCGTCTATACCATTGAATAGGCTCTCCATGATGCTGGTCTGTTTTATTGCCACTTCCACCTCTGTGCTCACTTCTACAACCAGGAATTCCCATGTCCCACCTATCCCCTCACCCACCTCCAGTGTTCATCTTCTACTTGGACCCCTTCCACTTGCCTCTTACCTGCCCTCAATATCTTCACTGCCAACTGTCAGTGTAATGTTGGCTGTTGCAATTTCTCTGCTCCTCTCACCCATTCTCCCTGTCCCCTTCTGAAATGACACCACTTCGCGCTCTCAGATTCAATTTGAAATTTGTCATCATACCAGCAGGCAGGGGTGGTGCCCTTGTAGCCTGGCAAATTGATCTTTACCTTGAAGGGGCTCAATGCCAACTCTCCAACACCTCTTCCAACCTCTTCCTGAATCATGCCCCCATATCCCAACATCAAGGCATCGTTTCCAGCAATTTCACTGTGATTGCCCGTCATGTTTGAGATTCCCACCACTATTGTTCTCACGCTTTTTCTAATCAACACCTTGTGCACTTGAACTCTGGCTGCACTCCCCAGAGGAACTCTCACTGTTTTCCAACACAGAGAATTGCTTCCTAAGTGAGGTGCACCATGGGGCTTTCCTGAATCTCTGATTACCACTGACGGGTGATCAGTGTCAGTCAGAAACACTTCCTTATAGACCAGTGAGCCTGACGTTGGTGGTGGGCAAGTTGATGGAAGGAATCCTGAGGGACAGGATGTACATGTATTTGGAAAAGCAAGGACTGATTAGGGATATTCAACATGGCTTTGTGCATGGGAAATCATGTCTCACAAACTTGATTGAGTTTTTTGAAGAAATAACAAAGATGATTGATGAGGGCAGAGCGGTAGATGTGAAACATATGAGCTTCAGTAAGGCTCCACATGGGATACTGGTGAGCAAGGTTAGATCTCATGGAATACAGGGAGAACCAGCAATTTGGATACAGAACTGGCTGAAAGGTCGAAGACAGAGGATGGTGGTGGAGGGATGCTTTTCAGACTGGAGGCCTGTGACCAGTAGAGTGCCACAAAGATTGGTGCTAGGTCCACTACTTTTCATCATTTATATAAATAATTTGATGTGAGCATAAGAGGTGTAGTTAGTAAATTTGCAGATGACACCAAATTTATTAGTGAAGCGGATAGCGAACAAGGTGACCTCAAATTTCAACGGGATCTTGATCAAATGGGAGAATGGGCTGAGAAGTGTCAGATGGAGTTTAATTTAGATAAATGTGAGGTGCTACATTTTGGGAAAGCAAATCTTACTCGGACTTACACATTAATGAGAAGGTCCAAGGGAGTGCTGCTGAACAAAGAGATCTTGGAGTGCAGGTTCATAGCTCCTTCAAAGTGGAGTCGCAGGTAGATAGGATAGTGAAGGTGGTATTTGGTATGCTTTCCTTTATTTGTCAGAGTATTGAGTACAGGAGTTGGGAGGTCCTGTTGTGGCTGAACAGAACATTGGTTAGGCCACTGTTGGAAATATTGCATGCAATTCTGGTCTCCTTCACATCGTAAAGATTTTGTGAAACTTGAAAGGGTTCAGAAACGTTTTACAAGGATGTTGCGAGGGTTAGAGAATTTGATCTATAGAGAGAGTATGATTAGGCTGGGGCAGTTTTCCCTGGAGTGACAGAGGCTGAGGGGTTACATTATAGAGGTTTATAAAATCATGAGAGGCATGGATAGTATAAATAGAGAAAGTCTTTTCCCTGGGGTCGGGGAGTCCAGAACTAGAGGGCAATGGTTTTGGGTGAGAAGGCAAAGATATAAAAGAGACCTAAGGGGCAACATTTTCATGCGGAGGTTGGTACGTTATGGAATGAGCTGCCAGAAGAAGTGATGGAGGCTGGTACTATTGCAACAATTAAAAGGCAGCTGGATGGGTATATGCATTGGAAGAGTTTGGAGGGATATGGGCCGGGTGCTGCCAGGTGGGACTCAATTGGGTTGGGATATTTGGTCGACATGGATGAGTTGAACCGAGTGGTCTGTTTCCATGCTGTACATCTCTATGACTCTATGATGTGTGCAATAAACCATTCTTGAGGTTCTCAGAGGATTAAGTGTTAATTCTGTGTTTGGTTTGTAGGCATCTGCATTTGTCAGTTGTTATATGTTCTCCTTTCTAATTTATATGATGTGTTTCAAGATCTGGTAATACTTTGAGTTTAGTTTGTATTTTGGGAACTTGTGGTGATTTGAAACTGTAGTGTGTGCCTGTGTCAGAGTGCAAAATGTATAGTTAATGTATTGTCCTTTTAAGGAACTTTGGATGGTTGTGTAAAGGAAAAACTGTGACAAAATATTCATTTCGAATTTCACTCTCATAGCTTGATTAAAAATTACCTCTTGGAATTGACAACAGCTGATTAAAATTAATTGAAGAAATAAAATTAAGATGTAACTAATCTGCTCAATCTTCAAATTAGAGTATTGTGTTTGGATTGTGGAAAGAGTCTCGGTAAATTATAATTTTAGAAACTTTATGTTTTAGAAAGCACCCTTCACCATTTACTTTGTCTCCTGCCATTAAGCCAATTATATATCGAATTGGCAAGCTCACCCTGAATCCCAGTAGTTTACCATGTGAAAGCTTGTGAAAGACTTTACTCAAATCCAAATAAATAATGTCGACTAATCTGTAATCAACCACCTTCCTCAACAAAAACTCATTCATGTTGTGAGACTTGATTTTCCTCACACATAACCCTGCTGACTATCCTTACTCAATGTATGCCTCTCTCAATGTCCACGAACCCTATCTTTGATAATCACCTCCAACAATTTACCAAAACCAAAGTCAGCCTCACAGGTCTATAGTTCCCTGCTTTCTCCCTACAAACTTTCTTGAACAAAGGTACAATGCAGCCACCCTCCAGTCAACAGGCATCTCACCCATTGTTATAGATGATGCAAATATTTCTGCAAGAGGACTCATTAGTTCCTCCCTTACTTTCCACAATCTTCTGGAATACATTTGATTAGGTCCCACCTTTATTTTCTCGAAGACCTCCCAAATTTCTTCGTCTTTAATGTGAACTGTTTTTAAAACATTTAAGTTCATTTCCCTATATTCTCTAGAAACCGTTTCTTTCTCCACAGTAAAAACTGACGTAAAATATTCATTTAGTTTCTTTCCCATCTCCCGCAGTTCAACACAAATGAACTCCTTTAAGAGGCCATACCCTCTCTCTAGTTGCCATCTTGCTCTGAATGCATTGGTAGAATCACTTTGGATTATCCTTAACCTTATCTTCCAATGCTAACTCAAACCCCCTCTTTGCCTTCCTAATTTCTCTCTTAAGAATGCTCCTACAATCTTTATATTGATTAAGAGATTCAACTGAACCAAGTTGTCTGCGTTTAAAATAAGGTTCTCTCTTATTTTTAACAAGAACCTCAATATCTTTATTCAGCCATAGTACCATACTCTTAGCACCCTTACCCTTCACTCAAACAGGAATAAAATGCCTCTAAACTCGCCATCACACTCTTGAATGCCTCCCACCCGCCAGATGTCCTTTTACCTGCAAACAGTCCACTCTAATCAGCTTTTGAAAGTGCTTTTTCACAAACCATTAAAATTTGCCTTTTTCCAGTTAAAAATTTTGATATTTTTATGGAAGGCTTCTCCTTGTTCATAACCATTTCATAACTGAACTTTGATTACTTGACTCAAAGTGTTCCCCTGGCTTTACTTCAGTAACCTGTCCTGCCTTATTACCCAAAGGAAGGTCTCGTTTTGCTCCTTCTCGAGTAGGAACATCCACATCTTGAGAAAGAAAATTTTCTTAAACATATTTGACAAATTTTCACCATCCAAACTTTTAATACAATGATAACTCCAGTCAATGTTTGGAAAATTAAAATCCCCCATCATGAACAGCCTTATTGTCCTTGTGCGTTTTGGAGATCTCCCGATATACTTGTTTCTCAATTTCTCTCTTACTGTTGGGGAGCCTATTGTACAATCACATCAAAGTGACCTTTCCTTTCTTATTTGTTATTCGTTCCCATATATTTTCACTGGACGATGTAAAGAGAAAAAACCAAGTGCTGCGATACTGTCCTGATCAGACATTCCCAGGACAGGGACAGCACAGGGTGAAACATTGCAGAGTGGGTTTTGATCAATTTCAAAACTGAAAATAAAGTTGCCCTGACTCTGTTAAACAAAACCAAAAGTGCTATTCCTATGGGGAGAGAAAACAAAAGATGAACAAGCCAAAAAAAAGGCTCTACCTTGATGGTCCTCATCGACCTCTTTTGGAGCATGGACAACAAGGGGCCAAAGTAAAAATAAACTCCAGCAAATTCAAAGAAAACAAATAATTAAACAAACAATTAAACAACCAAGTAAATAAATCCTCACTGCCCCATCCCTAATGAACTCTCCCAGGACAGGGAAAACGATGGTTTAAAATCCAAGGTATATAAAACAGCCCTCTTCCTGGGGCACCAGACTGAAAATAAATACAAACTGAATGGGCCAAATGTAAACTGCTACTACAGAGACAATTCACTAAATGAGAATATCATTATCCACACTGATAATACACTTCAGCCCCCACGGCGCCCAGCAGTCTCAAAGGCCTCGACTGTACTGGTGAGCACTGTGTGTGCTCCCTCTCCAGGGACACGTGACCATGGATGGAACTGTGAAAGAGGGGCACACAATCTGGAACAATGAGCTCCCCTTCGGCCTGCTGCCTGTTGATGGTGATCTTGGCCAGGCCCAGGAGCAAAGCCATGAGAAAATTCAGACTTGTCTACCCCTCCCCCACCGGGTGCTCATGGATCAGGAGTGTGGGGCTGAAGTGCAACCAACAACAGCACCTTCAAAGAGCGAAAAAGGTGCTGCAAACAGATGCACCATCTCCTCCAGGCCACAGAACATGCACGTGGTCTGGCGCCTGGTAAAATTACTCATTCACTCAGATTGCTGCATGTAGCGTTCTCCACCCCAGATCCCCGATGTAAGAGGAGAGGACACCTTCGTAGACGGCCCTCCATTGGAGAACTCAGCCACCGTAGAGTGAAACATTACACCAAGGCACGTCCAGGTGGTGGGTGAAAGCGCAGCAGTGGAGAGTGTATATACAAATAACACCACCGTGCAGTTCAAAAGGGCACCGGGAGGATATCTCTGAGATGACTCAGACTGTGGAGCACCCATGTCACAGGGGAGAGTCAGCTGTGTACGGTACATTGTGAAATTCTGGAGAGATGGTGATCAGTTTGTCTGGAAGGTCACTGCACACCTGAGCTGCCTCGAGTGTACGTGAGGTGTGGGGGCTGAATGCCTTGTCCATCAGACTCTGGATGGCTCGGGGCACGAACCAGAGGGGGACCGACACCCTTGCAGTCAACCTTGTGGGTGTTATCCAGTCCACTCCTCTGCCATCCAGTGGGTCCCTGACTCTGGTCATCCCTCTAACCCGAGCTCTGTCCTCCCCCAGCCAGCACAATCCGTGTTCAGAAACCTGTTCCTGAGCAGGGCTCCCTGATGAGAGCCAGCTCTCCCACAGAGGGAATAGCTCCGACTCGAGCTGAATGTGTCCCAGACTGTGATCAGGTTCAGATAGAAACCAGACAATCCCTGAAAGATGACCTGAGACTGGGACCAATCCACGAACATGAATTGCATGTTGGAACGGAGGTCGTGTACGTGTTCGAAGAAATAGACCATGAGACTCAATGTAAAGGTGTCACTACAGGGTCTGAAGGTGGGGAGTCTTTACCTGGGTGCAATATCACACCAGCGGCTGACCACCCTCCTCAAGCGGGAGACTCAGAACCACAGCAGTGACTCAGCGCTGTCTCTTGTCCCAGAAAGACCCAACGAGTTTTTACTGGACAGTGGTGAGGAAGCCAGAGGGATCAAACTGACCAGCCAGTACCACAACATGGCTGCCACCAATTGGTTTGTGACTCGCAATCACATTGAATAGGACAACACATAAACTAATGCTTTCCAGATCAGAGACGAGGGATTCATCATCAGTCAGTGGCACAAAGAGCTGCTGGCAGACCCTGTCTTTTTTTAACAGTGAGCAGAAGGAGGGGCCACCACGGTTGAGATCCCGAAGAATCCACACCCGTAATCTCATCCCGGTACTCAATGAGATCCAAAGCCTCCCTGCTTCCTTCTCCATCCAGTCCAGAAGTGATGTCGCGAGTCCCAGAACTACTTGTCATCCTGCAGCAGCTTGTTAAAATGCAAGCACACGGTCCTCCCTCCGGTGCTAAATGGACCGTGCTCTGCTCAGACCAGGCTGTGATCAGAAAACTGCACTTGCTGCATGGAGGACTTCAGAACACAGGAGGCATATGCCCTGGAAATGGAGATGCAGTCAATGCTGGACACTCCAAGCTCTGATTATGACCAACTTTGCCTTCCTTAGTCTCTCAAAGAGCTCTGCCAAATGCTCCATGTGATCTTTCCATGAATGGCTAAAGATCGTCAAGTCATCCATGTAGGTGACACAATTAGACCAGAAGACCTAGGATCAGGAATTAGGCCATTCAGCCCATTGAGACTGCTCCACCATTCATTCATGTCTGATACGATTCTCAACCCCATTCTCCCACTTTCTCCCATAACCTTTACTCTCCTTGATACTCAAGAACCTATCTATCTCACTCTTAAATTTATTCAATGACGTTGCCTCCATAGCCTTTTATAACAATGAATGCCATAGATTCACCATTCTCTGGCTGAAGAAGTTTCTCTTTATCTTCGTTCTAAAAGGTCTTCCCTTTAGCCTCGGTGTATGCCCTCAACATCTAGTGTCTGTTATGAATGGAAATATTTTCCTGACATCTACTCAGTCTAGGCCATTCAGTATTCTGCATGTTTCAATTAGATATCCCCCTCATCTTTCTGAACTCCATTGAGTTTAAACCCAGAGTCCTCAAACATTCCTCAGATGATATTCTTTTCATTCCTAGAACTATTCTCATAAATGTCCTCTGAACATGCTCCTGGGCCAGTATCCTTCCTGAGAAATGGGACCTAAAACTGTACACAATACTCAAATGTGGTCTGACCAGAGCGTAATAGAGCATCAGAAGTACATCTTTGTTTTTATATTCAAGCCCTCTCAAAATAAGTGTTGTCATTGCATTTGCCTTCCTAACTACTGACTCAACCTACAAGTTTACCTTGAGAAAATCTAAGACAAAAACTCCCAATTCTCTTTGCACTTCAGACTTCTGAATTCTCTCCCTATTTAGAAAATAGTCCATGCCTCTATTCTTCCTACCAATGTATATCACCACACACTCTCCCACATTGTACCTCATCTGCCACTTCTTTGCTCACTCTCCGAATCTGTCCAAATCTTTCTATAGCCTCTCCATCTCCTCAATGTTACCTGTCCCTCTACCTCACATCAAAATCCAAATCATCTGGATTTGATTCATCACCAAGTGGCATGAGCTAATACCTGTTTTTCTAGCTCTCTTACCCTGTCATAGTATTGTTTCAGTATGTTCACATGATATACCCAATAATTTTGTTTCCTAGCTGGCATCTTTACCAGATAACTCCCCTGACTTAACTACTTCTCAATCTGGTACGCATCACTAGACCTTGCTTTGAAGGGATCTCCCGCCATTGGTAACAACACCGATCATCCTCACAGGCAACTTCATCCTCACAGGCAAACAAACAACTATTAGATTTCTTAGCTGCTTCTTTGTTCAATAAGTGACGTACCAGATTCAAATATTGTCCAGCTAATTCACCTACTCTGTTTAATCTGTCTCTGACCTCAGATACATCATCTAACTGTAAGATCTCTGACATTTCCTTAATTATCAGCTTTTCCTAAATTTTAAAGGTTGTCTTACTTTGTCCGAACATCAATCCAAATGGAGTGAACACAGTCGATTCATTTGGAGTATCTCTAACAGCAAGTAATATAAAGAGGATACATTTAACCCAATCGTTTGGTTAATCCTGGCAATAAACCCTCAACGTGGTCTTTAGGTGCTGATGCTATTTTTTCAATGATCCCCAAGATTCAGGATGGTCCGCATTTGATGCATAAACTATCCATGTTCTTCTTCAATAATTTGGCAGTAACATTTGACCCTTGGTCTGACTGAATCTCTGAGTCATCTGTCATGAGTAAGGAAAGCAAGGAACTCTTCTACAACGTTTTTACCTTGAAATTCCAGAATGGAATTGTTTCCAGAAACCTAGTGGACACATCCATTATGGTTAGGAAATTCAGGCTCCCATATCTGGTTTTGAGGTGGGGTGGGTCTACACTATTATAATTCATGCAAAACGTTCTTCAAATGAGAAGTGGCACCAAAGGTGCTGGTTTCATCACTGCCTGTGGTTTTCTTGCCATCTGACACATATGAAAGGTACGGCAAAATTCAACCACATCTTTATGTAATCTAGACCAACATGTTTCGACATCTTAGCCTGGGTCTTCCTCACTTCTAGATGACCTACCCCAGGCAGCTTGTGTACTTCCTGTCTGTATTCTACCAACAACTTATCTGGTGAACTTCACATGCCTCATCTGTGCTAATCTGCCAAGGGCACCATTTCCACCTTAAGATTTTATCCTTAAGATAATAGCTTTCTAGAATACACTGATTCTATTTCCGAGTCGGCTTTATGATGACAACCTTTATTGTCTCATCGTTTTGTTCTAACTCCTTTGATCTTTCAGAACTAAACACCTCTGTCTGATCCTCTACCTGCTTCGGTTTTTCCTTTACTACCTAATCAGAGTGTCAGCTGACTCGACCTCATATCCTTCATCTTTTCTTTTAACTCCTCAGTTCCATGGTTTTCTTTTGTTTCCTCCATTCCACTACAATGGGCCTCATTCCCAGCTGTGATCCGGCTATATCATTTCCAAGAATTAACTGGATTCCTGGAATAGCTAATTTTCCGGTCTCTCCCACTATCACATCCCCAAATTTGATTGGACTTTCTAACCTTACCTTACTCAGGGGAATACCACTCCTCATCTTTCCATTTATTCCACAGATTACCACACACTCAGACAATATTTCAGAAGGATTGCAAATATTTTCATCTCTCACTATTAGAGACAGACTATTTCCATACCTCTCAATATTTTGTTTATTATCTATTCCCCCTCATCTACCTGAGTAAATCTTGCCCACACAGGTGACGTCTTTGAAAAGATCAAGCGCTATCTTATTATCCAGCCTGTGACTAGGCTGTGCACTCTCCTTCAGCTCCTTAACTTCCCTTGAGATTTCCTTCACTGCCCTAGCTAATCTGACTAGTTTAAATACCACTCTTTTCCCACATTCTTCTTCCCAGTGCCTTTCTTAAACCACTGGCATTGTGAACTTGTGTGTCTCATCTTGTTGCAGGAAAGAAAACCCTGAGGTCTTTCACCTCTTTTCCACCCTCTTGGATTTCTTTATTCATCGTGGTAAACTGTTCCCAGTTGTTTATTGTAGGATCTCCCTCTTTCCCAATTTCTATTCCTCACGGAACAAAATTGCTGTCAGAAGCTGGATTTCGATTTATGTATAATTGCATATTCATCTACCATCTCTTCAGCCCTTCTTGCTGTTTTAACTTACTGTTCCTCAACATGAGTTGTCATCAATTCTGGAAGTGAGTTTTTAAACTTCTCCAGCAGAATACATCTCTTTGAGCCTCACATCTTTTCTATTTTTACTTTTCTCAACGACCTATTGAAATTGCTCGGTTTAATTCTTTCAAACTCACTGCAAGTCTGATATGGTATATTTCTTACATTTCTGAGCCATTGTCTGTACCCTTCTGGTAACAATTGTTAGGCACTCGACATAGACTTTTTTACTTCTTCATATATCCTGACACCTACTCTGACAGCACTATACACAATTCACTAACTTTGTTTGGATCAACAAAGCCCACATGGTTACTGGCCACTTTAATTGTTTAGCCATTTTCTCAATTGAGATGAAAAAGGCTTCTATATCCTTCTCATCATATGTAGGTAATGCTGAGATATATTTAAATAGGTCCGCACTCGGCATTTGGCAACAGTGATTTAGCTGATCACCGTCCTCCTCACGAAACCTACCTTCATCTCTATCCTTTTGAACCAACTTTCCTGTCTAATTGTTAACTTTTGTAGTTTTCTCTCTCTCTCTTTTTCCTTCCTTCTGCAAGGCCCTTCCCCGCCTGCTCTGTTTCCTCAACTTTAACTGTAAGTCAATGTTTCAGTTCCCTTTCTAACTCAAATTGTCTTACTTGCTGTTTAATTTTCTCTCACTTCACTGTACTTGACTGTAGGGCTTTTGCCCGAAGCATCGATTTCCCTGCTCCTTGGTGCTGCCTGACCTGCTGTGCTTTTCCAGCACCACTCTGATCTAAACTCAGTTTGTCTGGAATACTTAAATGCATGGCTAACTCCGTTACAATTTCGGCTTTTTAATTGTTCCTCATTCAACCCAATTTCAGCTTGTTTGCTCATTCTACAAGCGTCACCTTTTTCTGATTTTTCTCAACTTTCTTGGAAAATTTGAGAAGCATCTTTGCCCCTGAACCCCTTTCGCAATGCTCTGAGCCATTTCCCCATTTTCAATTTAACCAACAACAAGCAACCAAAATTAAACAGATTTTCCAGTTCTGACTTGCATTTTGTTTTAAGATCTAGGACCTTAGTCCAGGGGTCTGTTTAAATCTGCTTGGACCTTTTGTATCCTAAATCTGGAAAAAAATCTGTCCAGATCCTGGACTAGCGTCACCAGTCTGTTGTAAAGCAGAAGTTGACCCCTCTCTGAGACCTAAAACCAAAACACTAAGAGGTGCACCACATACTTTAATTTGTAAAAAAAACAAGTGTGAAAACTGATGTAACCTGCCTTTCAACAACTTCCAGTGTTTAAATAAAATATGTCCCTGACACTCACATTATCGAGAGCGAGCGAGAGAGAGGTGAGAGCTCTTCTCTCAGTCAGACGGCTGTAATCTCGGAAGTCTTTATCTGACTGCCCCTTCTTTTATGCCCTTGATAAATATATTCATATCCTTTACAATAGAATTGGTCCCATGTTGTCAAAACCATCAGATTTACATTTAATTGGCCTTTAGTATCAAAGTACCTGTTTCAAATCAATTCGCTAAATTCAAAAGACTTATCTTGGTCATAACTGATGCTTGCTTTGCTAATGATATGACTTTCAATGCAAATGCTTCTGCTTGGGCTCTCTACGTACTGCTTTAAATCTCTAGGCACAAAAAAGCATCATCTTTTAAAGGGACCACAGAATGCTTTCCCCATTTTACAAACATCAAATTCTGACTTCCTGCCTCCCAATCTAAACTTTGCATCTACACCGGTCTCTGAGGCAAGGCAGTTCCTCCGGATGTGCCTCACCTCCTTGCAGGAATGACATAACACAGGCTCCACCAACTAGAACACCCAGTAAGCAGCACTCAAAGGAAAGTGCCCTCCGGGACAACCACCCAGGTCAGGCAGACAAACCCTTATAACCAGCAAGAATAACCACGTATCAAGCGGGCCTCCTTGAGACTGTGCGAGATAAGTGGCTCTCCAGCCCCATCTACGGCACTTTTTATTTCCCTTCCCAGGAACAAAGACACGGAGGAGTCTGTCCAAAACTTTTTCATTCAACTTTGCATAGTCGGGTGCTGTTCCCAAAGGTACACACACACAAGCATAGTAATCTCCACGCATTATATACACGTATATGTGGGCTGGGTCTACTGCTGCTGCCTTGACCAACGAGTGCTCGGATTCCCCACTGTTTTCCTTATTTGGGTTCTGGTGCCTGCGATTATTTTGTTATTCACTTGGCCAATCAGTGTTTGAGCTTCCCGTTCTTCCCTTATATGGATGATGTTGTACAACTGTGGTTAAGGGCGGCCTCTCAACTAACGAGGAAAGCTGTTACAACTGTTTCATTCATATAAACGTGGGGGAGGTCCGGCAACAGTTTCGAGTGTCTGCTTGTGTTTACTATGAGGTAGAAAAGACTAAAAGGCAGCTAACCGTCTACCCCCTACATGCTTGTGTTCACTATGAGGTAGAAAAGACTAAAAGGCAGCTAACCGTTTAAAAATTACACTACCTCCTACAAGACTGAGCAGTCGTGACATGACATTCAACTTTACCCACCCGGGCTGGAGGAGGTGGTGGAGAAGGAGCTCAGACAGAACAAAGAGGGAGACATTAGATAAAATGTCCTTGAGTTCCACTTACCCACGTTCTCACCGTATCCCTTAATTCCTTTGCTGTTGAAACAAAAATCTCTCTTTGCCTTAAACTGTACTGAAGTAGTGACAATTACTTCACTGGACAAGGAATTCCACAGATTAACAACCCTCGAGGTGAAGAAGTTCCTTCTCAATTCAGTCCTAAATCTGCTCCCTCTAATCTTGAGTCTATGCCCTTCGGTCTTGGTTTCAACTGCCTTGGAAACATCCTCTCTTCATCTGTCTTAACTATCCCCTTCATAATTTTATATGTTTCTAGTAGATCACCTCCCCCACTTTCTTCCCAATACCAGTGAATATAATCCCAGACTACTCAGTATCTCCTCATAAGCCAACCCCCTCAACTTCAGAATCAACCTCGTGAACCTCTCCTCTGCACCCCGTCCAGTGCCAGTACATCCCTTCTCAAATAAGCAGAGCAAAACTGCACACAATATTCCAGGTGTGGCCTCACCAGCACCTTGTACAGCTGCAACATAACCTCCCTGCTTTTCAACTCAATCTCTTTAGCAATGAAAGCCACAATTCCATTTGCTTTCCAAATTACCTGTTGTACCGACAGACCAAACTTCTGTGATTCATGCACAAGGACACTCAGGTCCCTCTGCATAGCAGCACGCTGCAACCTTTAACCCTTCAAGTAATAATCCTTTTTACTGTACTCCTACCAAAATGGATGACTTCACATTTACTAATATTGTATTCCATCGGCCAGACCTTTGCCCACTTCAAGTAATTATGTTCCTCTGCAAAGTTTCACAGTTCTCTGCACGCATTGCTTTGCCACTCATATCAGTGTTAACTGTAAACATTGACACAGTACACATTATCCCCAACTCCAAATCATCTCCATAAATTGTGAGGAATTGCAGTCACAACACTGATCACTGAAGCATACCACTAGTTTCTGATTGCCAGTCAGAATAGCACTCATTTATCCCCATTCATTGCTTCCTATTAGTCAACCAATCCTCTGTCCATGCTAATTCTTTACCTCTAACACAATGCATCTTTATCTGATGCAGCAGCCTCTTGAGTAGCACCTTGTTGAAGGCCTTTCAGAAATCTAGGGAGACCACATCGACTGGGCCTCCATTGTCCGCCTTGCTCATAATGTATTCATAGCATTCGAGAAGATTGGTTAAGCGTGACCTGTCCTTCATAAATCTATGCTGTGTCTGCCCAACAGGACAATTTCTATTTAGATGCCTTGCTATTTCTTTCTTGATAACAGACTCAAGCATGTTCCTTCCTACAGAGGGAGAGCTAACCCCTCTATAATTCCCCATCTTTTGTCCACCTCCCTTTTCAAACAGTTGTGTCACATTTGCTGTTTTCCAATCTGCTGGAACTGCTCCAGAGTCCAGCAAATTTTGGAAAATTAACACAAGGGCACTTGCTATTTCTTATAGTACACTGAGATGCAATCCTTCAGGGCCAGGAGACTTAGCTCCATCAGCTGGCCCAATACCTCTTCTGTAATAATGTTTCCAGGACCTCACCGCCCTTTGTCTCTTTGTCAATTACTAGTATATTATTAATGTCCCCCACTGTGAAGACCGATACAAAATACCTGCCCAAAGCCTCAGCCAGTTCATCATATCCCATGACTAAAGGCCCCTTCACATTCTCTGAATGACCACTCTATGTTTTACATATTTGGAGAAACTTTTGCGATCTGTCTTTATATTCTGTGCTCGTTTTTTTTCTCACATTCTATCTTACTTTTCTTCCAATCTCTTTTTGTGTCTTTCTTGTTAGCCTTTAAAGTTTTCCCAATCTTCTGGTTTTCTGCTGTTCTTGGCCACATTCTATGCCTTCTCTTCAATTTGATAGCCTCCCTTATTTCCTGAGACACCCATGGCAGATTACCCCTTTTCTTACAGTGCCTCCTTTTCACTGAAATATATTTCTGCTGAGCACTTTGAAACATTGCTTTGAAATTCCTGCCCTGCTCATCAACTGTTCCACCATAAAATCTTTGTTTCCAGTCTACTTTAGCCAAGTCCTCCCTCACTCTATTGCAGTTCCATTTTTTCAAGCACAGGACCCTGGTATTTGATTTTATCTTTACAATATCCATCTGCATTTTCTACATTCAACCATGCTATGTTTGCTCCTTCCAAGAGAATCCCAAAATATGAGGTCATTAATTATTCCTGCCCCATGACACAGGACCAAATCTAAGATAGCTTGCTCCCTCGTCGGTTCCTTTACATATTGTTCCAGAAAATAGTCATTGATACACACAACAAAGTCTTCCTCAAGGCTACCCTGACCGAGCTGGTTTGGCTGCTCGACATGTGGATTAAATTTCCCCATCGTAACAGCTGTATTATTTTTACAGGCATTAGTTATTGCTTTATTTATTGCCGGCCCAATGTGATATTATTTGGTGGCGTATAGACTACGCCTATCATTGATTTTTTTTTCTTAGAATTTCTCATTTCCAACTGAATGGATTCAATCTTATTCTCCGTAGAACCTCCATCATCACCACCCTGATGTTGTCCTTGAATATCAGGGCTACAGCATCTCCCTTACCTTCCTGTCTGTTCTTCCAAATGGTCTGATACCCCTGGATATTTAACTCCCAGTTGTGACCATCCTGTTACCATGTCTCCATAATGGCTACCAAATCATTTGCATTCACGATGATTTGTGCCATGAACCCATCAGCCTTGTTACAAATGCTATGAGCTTTCAGGTAAAGTGCCCTTATGTAAGCTTTCCACCCCTCATGATTCCCAAATCACCAATAATATCTCCTGAGTTATCCTTTCTTTTTACTTCCTTCACAGTCTGTCTTGAACTTAAACCCTCCTGCACACAAGCTAACCTGCTGCTTACCATTTTACTTATCAGCATATTGTTGTTTTCCCTTTCCCTTCCCCCAACGCACTGGTTTAAAGTCCCAGTGACCACCTTATTGATCCTTTTCACGAGAACACTTGTTCCAGGTCGGTTCAGGTAGACACCGTCACATTGGTACACATCCCCCCAGGTCCAAAACTGATGCCAATGTCCCATGAAATGAAACCTCTCTTTCCCCCACCACACCCTCAGCCACGTTTACTTCTCTAATGTTCTTACCTCTAAGCCAATTTGTATGTTACTTTGGCAGTAATCCAAAGGTTATCAGCCTTGAGGATTAGTTCCTTAATTTTGTTCCTAGTGCTTGATAATCCCCAAAAATGTGCTCCTTCCTTGCCTTGCCTACGTTGTTTGTCCCAGTGCGGATCACAACAACTGGATCCTCCCCTTCCCGCTCCAATATCCTTTCAAGCAGATCGGAGATGTCTTGCACTCTGGCATCAGGCAGACAACACACCATGTGGGAATTCTGATCCGGCTTGCGAAGGATACTATCGATCCCCCTAATTATAGAATCCCCTATAACTACCACTTGTCTTTTTGCTCCCCTCTCTTGAATGGTCTTCTGCACCATGGTGCCGTTGTCAGCTGGCTCATCCTGCGAGCAGTTCTTTTCCTCATCCAGAGAAGGAACAAGTATCCCATACTTGTTGGATAAGGTCAAGAGCTGAGGCTACTCCATTCCTGAACTCAGGATCCCCCACCTGCCTCACTTGCAGTCACACCATGTTGTCCCTGATCACGAGCTGAATTTGAATGATTTAATCTACCAGGTGTGACTGCCTCCTGAAACAAAGCGTCCAGGTAACTCTCCCCCTCCTGGATATGTCACAGTGTTTGAAGTTCAGAATCCAAATCATCAACTCTGAGCCGGAGATCCTCCAGCAACCAACACTTGCTGCAGATGTGGTCACTGCCATTCACAAGGGGATCAGCCAGCTCCCACATCATACAGCTGCAGCACTTCACCTGCCCAGCCATCTCTACTTAGTTAATTACTTTATTAATTTAGAGTTAATTAACATCTAATGCTTCTTTGCTCTCCTCACGTTTCGCCGCTGTCCGAATATATCAGTTCACTCACCTTCCTGGAACACAATTTGACCGCTCACGCTGAAAATGGAGGCTGCTTACTCTCAAGTTAAGTCCTTTTCGAGGGAAATTTACCTTCCCACCTGTTCCCTGCTCCTTACTCTCACTGCTCCAGAAAATGGAGGATGCCACACCCCCACATAGGAACAACTGACTCTTACTCAACTTGTTGTTTTATAACACCCCACAGTTACCATAGATACACCTTCGCCCCCCCCCCCCCTCAAAACCAGGACCACTACCTCCCCTTGCACAAAGCACAGAAAAAAACTGAGAGTCTTAAAATCTGATTCTAATACTGTTTCTTCCCAGAAGCCCTAAAATGTGGAAATAGGCCATTCGGCCCAACAATTCTAGACTGACTCTCCAGATAGCAGCCCAAACTCAACCACCTTCCTTATCCCTGGAAGCCTGCATTCCCTACGACTGATCCACTTAACCGACGCATCCCTGGACACTGGGCAGTTTAGGTAAAAACAATGACTGCAGATGCTGGAAAGCAAATACTGGATTAGTGGTGCAGGAAAAGCACAGCAGTTCAGGCAGCATCCAACAAGCAGCAAAATCGACATTTCGGGCAAAAGCCCTTCATCAATCCACCAAACCTGAACATCTTTAGACTATCGGAGGCAGACATACAGACCTGGGGAGAACATGCAAACTCCACACAGGAAATTGCTGGAGGCTGGAATTGTACCAGAGTCACTGGTGTTGTGAGGCAAGAGTACTAACCACTGAGCCATGGTGTTCAGCCCTCCCAGTCAACACAGTGCCTTAGACTACAAGTCCCAAGTCACAGGCCTTAAACAAGAGTTGTCCAAATCTCAAAGGCAAGTCACTAGCAGATGATACAGGTCACAGTCTAGAAATAGTAACATTGGGAGTTCCCAGGCTCAAGACTCTAGCGTACAGTGACTAACGAAGAAGAGTTCAGGACCTAAGTTGTTATCGTCCAGACCAGCAGGCAAACCTGACAGTGACCCCCCATGACTGAGATTCCCACCACTATTGTTCTTCCACTCTTTCTGATCCCCACCTTGTGTAGCTGAGCTCTGGCTGCACTCCCCAGAGCCGTCACTCTCACTGTTTTCCAACACAGGAAATGGTTATCTGAGTGAGATGCACTGTGGGCCTTTCCTGAATCTCTGACTACCACTGACTGGTGATCAGTGTCAGTCAGAAACACTTCAGCTGCCAGGTGACCACACCCAAGCTCTAAAGCCCCATTCTGAAGCTGATCAAACCAGTCCTACATCCTGCAGACGTGGTCAGGGAAGGTGAGTGCAGACCCCGAGCCTTGCCCTCTCTCCATCTGCTGCCCTGTGGAGAGATGACCCCAATGGTCCAGCAGTCACTACTCCCAGAATGGGAGTGCATTTATGTGACACGTGCTGGTACAACAACACTGCTGCAGTTTATTTAAAGTGAAACAGAATCTTTATTTACAAGAACATTAATTATTTACACTATGTACAAATATAACAGAGAGATAGGTCTATTGATTTTATGAACTGCACACTCTGGATGAGTGTACAAAGTTGTATACTTTTGGATCAGTTTCTAAGAAAAGGTAAGTATCTGGAGGAGATCAATTCTTCCTATAAATGTCCACGATCTGGAGAAGATCAATGCTGAGACAATGTTGAGGTTCCAGTGAGAGCATTTGCTGAGGACCTGACAGAGATCAGATGCTGTTAAAGATGTGAAGACCATAAGATGAAGCAGAGACGATCCGTTGGTGTGACAGAAACATTGATGTTGAGAAGGTCTGTTTGTTTATTGACGGTGAGGATCTGGATCTGGAGCACAATAGTTGGTATGAGAAGACAAGAGTCTGGGCCATATTCCGAACCTGATGTGCTGAGGTCTCATTTGGGGACTATGCAGCAGCAACTGAAAATTAATCCTTTACACCAGGAGGTCCATTGGGTGATCCGGAAGCGATGGGTCTGCTTGGTGAGGAATGCTGCTAAGGCCGCTGCTTGATCGCGGTGATGGTCCTGGTTGGAACTGAAGGATACACAGTCCGAAATGTAGGAACTCACCATGTCGGGGTAATCGTCAACGAGTTGACGTGAAATACGTTTCAGGAAGTTTTGGTAACTCCAGCCTGGGGCCTCGAGATACCTCTCAACTAAGGAGCAAGCCTTTGTGGACCCAGTGGAGGAGAAAATCATCTGCAGTGCTGCACAACAACACTGGATGGTTTTCTCACTTTTAGTATCCAGCTGCAACAGCAAGGACACAATGTTGGCGTGGAGCTGTCGCTGGAAATCACTGGACTCTCCAAACGTGGCCAATTTTTCCAACGTTTGGAGAGCTTCCACAGAGACTTGCTCACTTCCTGCCCCAAACAGTGGCTGTATCCTGGAGAGGATTGCATTTAAAAAGGGCCTGATTGTTTCTGCTGGTGCCTCAAGGATGTTTTTCTGAAGGCAAGACAACACCTCAAGAGTGAATACATCGCTGTTCTCTGGATTGCCCAACAGGCTCACCAAGACATCGGTCACACTCCAACACCATCGCCTCGATTCAAAATCGATGTTTTTTAAAACTCTGATGCAGAGCAACTGGCTAACGGGTGAGGAGTCGTACCAGCAGAGGTATCGTATTAAGCTGTTAATGACCATGTCTGTGAGACCCAGTTCGGAAAGGCACGGAGCTTTCAGGAGTTCCTCAAAGAAGAGTATTATCGGAACTGCCTGACAGTCCTGGATCCGAAGGATTTGGGAAACCAGACGATGTACGGTCTTAAACAAATCATCACCTGCAGATGCTGTCATTGCCTGGGCCAGCAGAACAACCCCCTGATCAAATCCAACCCCTCGTAGCTGTTGCCATCCTCCGACCATCACCATCTGGTCTGAGATGTCACTTTGACCAATCAGGTCAAACAGGGCCTTGAGTGACCTCACACACCTTTCATTCAGTGACCTACTTGTATCAGCATCAAACCCAGCGGTGAAACCTCTCTGCTGTGACTGAATATCTGTATCACTGGGCAGAGAGAAACTCATTCCGCTGGTGAGTGATACAAGTAAGCCACTGAAAATGTGTGGGAACAATGTCCTCACCACGTCTGCCATCCTGGGCTGAGTCAGTATCTCATATAAGCCATGGATGGCAGTCAGCGAGACGTTGGCCGAGTACATGTTCCCACGGACGGGGCAGCTTTTTCCCTCCAGTGAGTACACGAGATGTTTGATCGTACTCACCGGACAGGCTCGATCCTCAGCTGCTGCTCTCCACACATCCCGGATGAACTTGTCCCCTGGGGGGCGACAGAGCAGGAGCTGGGACATAGCTGCTGCTGAGTGCTGTGAGGTCAGAGCAGTCATCCCTCGTAGGACACGCCCTTTCACCTCCTGGTGAGGGATGATCTCCAAATGAAGCCCCAGCACATGCAGGATCTCTGAGACCCGGTCCTGAAGTTGTTTTCTCTCTTGCAGGAAGAGGTTTTCCAATAGTAAGGACGCGACCCGGGCACAGCTGGGATTATGGTCCGACAGACTGCCACAGACCATGAGAAGCAGGTCGTCTAGCTGACAGCGCGGCAGGCTTTGGCAAATCAGCTCCATCACCTGATGACACTTCTCAAACTGAGATCCTTCATCAGGGTCCGTCAGGTCTTCCGGAAGTGTCTTCAGAAACACCAGACGCTCTTGATATTGTTGTAGGCTGGCTCCATCAGCCACTAAGTACATGGACATGATGGTACTGACCGCGCTGAGGGCCATCTGTTGCACAGCTTGGGAACCGTCAGCACAACGTGGAAGCAGTCCTCCAAGCAGCGTGCCCACAACATTCGCCAGCACTTCCCTGCTGTCATCAAACCTCCGTGAAAACACCACGAGCATCTCCGAGATGATGTGGACTGCTGTCTCCCGCTTATTGTCTTCCATCGAAAAGATCCCCTCCTCAATCTTCTGGATGATTTCGTCCTTGTCTTCACTCTCAGCAATGATCTTCTCCATTGCCACACAAAAGACGCCAATAACAGGCTTCATCTTTCAGTCAGCTTGTGAAAATCCTCCGATTCTGTTCTTGAACTCTGTCTTCAATCTTTCCCTCGAGTAGGGATGTTACCAATTCAGTTGACCAGAGCAGTTTGCTTGATCTCCTCTCTCGGCGTCTCTCCAGCACAAGTGCACAGATCACTTCAGTTTGTTGTGTTTTGTATGACCCTGTGATGATGTGTTGTCATGGTTCTCATTGTGATGACAGCGGCCGTCAGTTGTAATGGGGCCCTGAGCTGCCAGTGGGTGTCGTGTGCTGGGATTTTCAAAACCAAGGATCCTGTGAGGAGTCACAGAGATAATGACATAGAGTGTTGGCTCATGTCACAGAATCATAGATCCAATCAGCACGGAATCAGTTCCTTCTGTGCATCCAGGTCATGCAAAAATAATCCAACTAACCCAGGCCAAGCTGCCTGTCCCTGGTCTATATCCCTCCAAATATTTCAAATCCCCGTACTTCTCAAAATATCACTTTTGCATGTTGTAATTATACCAGCCTCCAACAATTTCTTTGGCAGTTCGTTGGGTGCACACACCACCCTGTGCGTGAAAACATTGCCCCTCACTTCCCTTTTGAATATTTCCTCGCTTGCCTTAAACCTACGTCTTTAGGTTTTGAACTCCCATACCCTGGGGAAAAGACCTTGCCTACTGACCCTATTCATGCCCCTCATGATTTTATAAACTTCCATAATTTCACTCCTTGGCCTCCAACACCTTGGGGAAAATAGCCGCAGTCCTTTCAGCCTCTCCCGAAAGTTCAAACTCTCTAACCCTTTCACAACATCCTTCATGTATCAGGGAGACCAGAATTCAATGTAGTGATCCAAAAGTGGCCTCACCAATGTCCTGTACAGCCGTGACATGATCAAAGCAGTGGATCCAGCATCAATCCTTTACGCACACTGTTGGTGACAGGCCTCCTATCTGACAAGCAACCTTCCACACTTTTAAAGTAAAGGGATAAACAATGAAATAAAACCAAGGCCGCGACACTGCCCCGATCGGACCCAAGTGGGACAGGGACAGATCCGGGTACAACACAGAGCAAAGCCCACTATGGTCTAACAGGCCAGAAAATAAAACTGCCTTGACTTTGTTCAACATAAATAATGATCTGGTCACTCTGAGGAGATACAAAAATAAATAAACAGATTAAAAGTGGCCCTCCCATGATTCTAACTGCAATTCCCTCTTTTGGGCAGGGACAATGAGGGACCAAAGTAAAAAATAAACTCAAACAAAATCAAAGAAAACAAATGAATAAACTGTTGTGAAGGTGGATAGACTCAGTGTAGACTGTGAGGCAGGAAGATAGAATGTGGTGTTTATAAAATTGTAAACTTGTAAAATGGAGAAAGCATGGCGAGGTCCCTTGAAAAGATTGTTTTTATGCTTAGAGTTAAAATGGATGTCTGTGAGCAGATTGAACATTTGTCAGAACACAGAGATCCTGAATTGTAGCATTTTGTATCGAAACGGCAGTACATGTGGAAGATTCTTTATCCAAACATCCAAAAAAAGAAAAGCGCCAAAATCCGAAGTTTTCTATGTAAATTTTTTTTCTCATTAACAAGGTTGTTTGGAGAGGAAACACTTAACCCAAGTCGACACCCACTCAATGTGTGTCATTCAGATGCGACATGGGATGGTATGGCCAAGCACTGACAGCCCAAGGGTTTCTCTATGAACGCCCAAGTCGACACCCACTTGATGAGTGTCTCTCACATGTGACATTTGGGGGGGGTCATGGGCAAACATGTTCTTAGTTAGAAGTCTGCTTCTCCAGTAAGAGTTTAATGGTGAAATTTTTAAAAATGTCCCTATTGTGAAAATCAAAAAATTTTGAAATCTGAAAAACAGCTGGTCTTGAGCATTTCGGATAAAGGATCGTCTATTTGTATCTTGAGTAAAACCTGTTACCTGGGTCTGCTAATACAGCAAGGTTTGCATGTCGCAAATCAGTTTGAATGGAGCTGTTAGATACCAAAAACCAGTTAAATTTAAATCGGATGTTTTTGAAAACACAGGCCCAATCTTATTGTAAGAAATATTGATATTGTCATCAAGGATATAAAAGAGTGGGCAGTTGGACAAAGACAAAGACCCCAGAGCTCTCTGCCATCAGCCAGAGCTAACAGCCCTCAGCTCGAGAGAGAGAGAGACTGGCTCTCACAGTCATCGGTAATTCCTGACAGAGGAACGACAAAGAAGGCATTTCTGACAGAAGGATTGGAGGAAAAGCCGTTCCTGACACAAAATTGACAGAGGAGGCACTGAACATTCCACAAGACATGGAACCTGGCTGTAATTTCTAGAGACCAAATTCTATTTCTTCTATTGTATGAGTGGGACATTGGACAACATTCCATTAGAATCTTATTTTATTTTGTAATAGTTCATAGTTAGAAGGGATTTATTTAGTTTGCTAATAGTTTCGTTTATTTATCTAACTCTAAGAGAACACATTAACTGTTACTTGTTGATATTAAAGTGAATATCGGGGATTTGTTTTATTTAACCACAAGAAGTTCTGAAAGGCAGGTAACACCACTTTTCACACCCTTTTTTACAGATTAGAAGGTGAGGTGCTCCTTTTGGGTATTTTGCTTTGAGGTCTCCAGAGTGCTTCACCTCCCCTTCATAACAGTTCGACAGCTCGGGGGCAGCATTTGGACATACCTGCAGGGATCTGGACAGATTTGAACAGACGTCGGGTATGAAAGGTCCCAGCAGATTCAAACAAACTTCGTGACTTGCGTACTAAGTCTTGAAATAAAACATTAGTGACAATTGGAAAATCTGTTTAATTTCAGTTGCCTGTTGTGGGGTAAATGGAAAGTGGGTAAATGGGTCTTAACATTACTGAAGAGGTTCTGCGGGCAAAGATGCTTTCCAAATTTGCCAAGAAAGTTTAGAAAGACAGAAAATGGTGACAGTTTAGAATGAGCAAACAGGCCAAAACTGGCTTTAATGAAGGATAGTTCATAAAGCTGAAAATTGTAAGGGAGTTAACCAAGCATTTAGCTATGCCTAAAGTTGTAGGTATATAACTTTAAGTGCAACGGAGTTAGAAAAAAAAGAATTACAAATGCGAGAATTGGAGTCAGAAAGTGAAAAAGAGAGAGAGAGCAGAAAGGTGTCTGAAACAGATTGAATTACAGTTACCTGCAGAGGAACGGGAAACGGAAAGAGGAAAGAAGATTCCCAGAAGAGGAAAAAGAGAGAGAGAGAGAAGAAAAGGATAAAGAGAGAGAATTTGACCTTCAGAAGTTGGCAATTAGGCAGGAAAGCTGACAGGACGGGATGCATATGAAGGTAGAAGATCGGCTTAGTGAGGAGGATAGTGATAATGAGTAAACCCAGGTAGCCAAAGGCTTGGTAGGGATATCTTCAAACATGTCAATACTTGATCAAAATTCGATGAAAAGGATGTCGAAGCCTTTTTTGTTTCCTTTTGAGAAATTGGCTCAACAGATGGACTGACCAGAAACTGCGTGGGTCAGTTTAATTCAGAACATATTAAGGAGGCAGGGCTCGCGAGGTGTTTGCAGCGCTGTCAGAGGCGGTGTCAGGAGAATAGGAAGAAGTGAAAAAGGCTATTTAGACTGACTACATATTGATATCAGAAGCAGACAGACAATGGTTCAGAAATGTACAAATGGAACCAGGTCAGACTTCCATCAAGTTTGAAAGAATTAAACAGAGCAACCTTGCTAGATTGATGAGATCATAACGATAGGAAAGACATATGAGGCTCTTAGAGATATTATTCTGCTGGAGGAGTTAAAAAACTCACTTCCGGAAGTGATAAAGAACTTATGTTGGGAAACAAGAAGTTAAATTGGCCAGCGGAGCCCCAGTGGATGGTGAATAAATACAAATTAGTGTGTAATTCCAAATGTAGCTTCTGACAGCAATTTCCTTCCATAAGGGATAGAAATTGAGAAAGAGAGAGAATCTTCAATGAAACCAAATGGAGATCACACTTTGAACAGATTATTACAAGTGCAAAAAAAACACCCCAAGAGGGTGGAAATGAGGTACAAAACCTGAGGTGTTTTGCAGCAAAGCGCTAGGACATACAAGGTCACAGTGTTGGTGGTTTAAGAAAGGCACTTGGAAAATGAATGGGGGAAAAAAAGAGAGGTGAAACCAGTGGGATAAGTTAAGGCAGTAAAGGAAATCCCAAGAGAAGTCGAGGAGCTGAAGGAGAGTAAGATAGTGCTCGATCTTTTCAAAGACTTCACCTGCGGCAGTAAGATTTACTCAGGTAGATCAGGGGAATAGGGGAAAAAAATTGAGAGTTAAGGGAGCTTGTGTGTTTCTAATAGTGAGAGACCTTAAAGACCACATTGAGGGCTGATTGTCAGGATGACCCAAATGATTGTGATAAAGATATCCCATTTTTTATTGTTTACTAACAGACATGGTAGAAATGAATCGACTCAGTTTGCTCCTTTGTTAAACGAGTAAAACTTCTATTTATTGGAACAGCACACTATTATAATCTTGTTTTATTCCAGAATAGCTAGAAGATAAAAGGGAATTATTTGATCTGTTAATAGTTTTGTTAATTTGTTCACTGTTCGAGTTGTATAAATAAATTATTACTTGCTAATTTTAAAGTGAGTGTCAGAGATTTAGTTTATTTAACAACGCAAAGTTACTGAAAGGCAGATGACACCACTTTTCACACCCTTTTTAAGATTAAAGGGTGAGGTGCTCCTCTGAGTTTTTGGTTTCAGTTCTCAATGGGGAGTCAACCTCAGCTGGCACCAGATCGGCCAGCACCAGAGCAGCCGCAGCTGACATCACCACCCATCCCCTAACGATACCCTCTCAGACCCTCCTGCTGGGTAGAGATATCTCATTTATGGATGTCATTGGGATGGATGGAGACTCTCTGTTGGGGAGGTCATCCACGAGGAAGATGAAGCACATTCACGTGACATACTGATATCTTTTCCTATCTGGCATCTTTAGCAGATAATTCACCTGACTTCATTTCTTTTCAATCTGATAAGAACTACTAAACTTCCTTTGAAGGGATTTCCTAACACTGGTAACAGCTTTACTTTATCCTCAGGGGCAAATGTACACATTTGAAATTTCTTACCTCTTTCTTTCTTCATTAGGTGCTGTGCCACCTTGCAACATTATCTAGCAAATACACCTGCTCTGTTTAAGCTGTCTCTCACCTCGGATACATAATCCAACTGAGAAATCTCTGGCTTCAGACCTATCAATTTGTCCTTAATTAATTTTAAAGGTCCTCATACCTTGTGTCTGAACATCAATTCAAATGGAACAAACTGAGTCAATTCATTTGTAGCATCTCTCATAGTGAACAACATAAATGGGATAACTTTATCCCAATCACTTGAGTAATCCTGACAATAAGCCCTCAACATGGTCTTTAGGTGCTGATGCCCCATTTCCAATCCTCACCGAGATTCAGGATGGTACACACTTGATGGAATGTGTTGAATGCAGAAACTATCTATGACATCCTTACATAATTTGACAGTAAAATTGGCCTTTCTGAATCTCGGAGTAATTCACAAGGACTAAAGAAAGCAAGCATCTCCTCCATAACCTTTTTTGCCTCGACATTCCGTAATGGAATTGCCTCCAGCAACCTAGTAGACAATCCATCCTGGTTCGCAAATACTGGTTCCCACTTCTGGTTTTAATGAGGGGATCATCATAATCATTTATAATCCATGTAAAATATTCTTGAAAAGCGAGAATTGACAATAAAGGTACTGGTTTTATTCCTGCCAATGTTTTATCTACTATCTGATATGTCTGAAAGGTGCAGCAAACTTCAACCACACCTTTCAGAGGGAATGCAAATATTTTCATCTCTCCTTATTAGAGACACACTAGTTCTCATATCTCTTAATATGTATTTTTTTTGACTTATTCCCCCTGTTCTACCTGAGTAAAACTTACTCACACAGGTGAAGTCTTTGGAAAGATCAAGCCGGTGACTAGGCTGTGCCCTCTCCTTCACCTCCTCGACTTCTCAAGATTTCCTTCATTGCCTGAACTAATCCGATTGGTTTAAATCCCACTCTTTTATCACCATCTTCTTCCCAGTACCTTTCTGAAACCACTGGCACTGTGACTTTATGTGTCTCACATTATTGCTGTGAAAGCACTTGAGACCTCTTTTCCATCCTATTGGGTTTCTTTTTTCCCTGCCCAAAAGGAATTGGGAATATGGGATAGCGTTTTCACAGGGGACAGTGTGGGAGGAGGTGTAGTCTAGGTAGCTGCGGGAGTCGGTCGGTTTATAGTAAATGTCCGTGTATAGGAAGGGGAGGGCGGAGTATGAGATGGTCCAGGTGAATTTGAGGTTGGGTGGAAAGTGTTGGTAAAGTGGATGAACTGTTCAACCCCCTCGTGGGAGCACGAGGCAGCGCCGATACAGTCATCGATGTAGCGAAGGAAAAGGTGGGGGGTGGGGCCAGTGTAGCTGCGGAAGATAGACTGTTCCACATATCCTATGAAGAGGCAGGCATACCTGGGGCCCATGCGGGTGCCCATGGCTACTCCTTTGGTTTGGAGGAAGTGGGAGGATTGGAAAGAGAAGTTGTTCAGGGTGAGGACCAGTTCAGTCAGTCGAAGGAGGGTGTCGGTGGAAGGGTACTGGTTGGTACTGCAGGAAAGGAAGAAGCGAAGGGCTTCAAGTCCTTCGTGATGGGGGATGGAGGTGTACAGGGACTAGATGTCCATGGTGAAGATAAGGCGTTGGGAACCGGGGACGCGAAAATCACGGAGGAGGTGGAGGACGTGGGTGGAATCCCGAACGTAGGTGGGGAGTTCTTGGACTCAGGGGGACAGGACCGTGTCAAGGTATGCAGAGATGAGTTCGGTGGGGCAAGAGCAGGCTGAGACAATGGGTCGGCCGGGGCAGTCAGGTTTGTGGATATTGGGCAGGAGGTAGAAACGGGCGGTGCGGGGTTGTGGGACTATGAGGTTGGAGGCGGTGGATGGGAGATCCCCTGAGGTGGTGAGGTTCTGGATTGTCTGGGAGATGATGGTTTGGTGGTGGGATGTGGGGTCATGGTCATGGGGGCAGTAGGAGGAGGTGTCTACGAGCTGGCGTTCTCCCAGTTCCAACCTTCCAGCTCAGCACTGTCCAACTTCCTTCACACCCATCCGCGCCACCCTCCCCTCCAACCTATTACGTTTACCCCCACCTCCATCCATCTATCACACTCAGCTACCTCCCCCCCAGCCCCATACCCCTCCCCCTCCCACCACCGAGGCTCCGAGCCTCATTCCTGTTGAAGGCCTTTAGCCCGAAACATCGATTTTCCAGCTCCTCGGAAGCTGCCTGTCCTGCTGCTTTTCCAGCTCCACACTCTCAACTCTAATCTCCATTATATGCAGTTCTCACTTTTGCCAATATTGCAAATGGCTGTAATCTTGGCCTTGCGTGCTCTGGTAATTGAAATATTCAGTGTGTGTCAGCTCAGAAGATGGCAAAATAAAATTATATGCAAATTGAAAGATGAGGCTCAAATGAACCTGAAGGGCTGATTGTTCTTACAAAAGAGATTTCATGAATTAAGTAGTTCATTCTTTTTGATATTTTAACTAATTACATTCATGAATAATGTGGAATTAATGCACAGACTGTTGATTATGATCTCAAGAACGGTTCACAGAATGAAAGGAAAATGGTGATCCTCAGACCGATATCTTTGGATCGAGAGGGTGGAGATGTTGGCCAGGGGTTGCTCACACACAAATCCAGCAAGCTGGTGAACGGAAGTTACCCGAGCACCAACCACTGGCTCTGAGGGTGACAAAGTGCAAGCCCTTATTTTGAGAAAGAATAATGGGGTAGTCTGAAAGGTGCCCACAGTGGAAAGACAACAGCTCTCAGATAAGCAATGAACCTCGAAGAACAAGACACCACAGTTCGGGATGATTAGGCCAAAGGATAAAAATGCAGGATTCAATGTGCCATCAGCAAAAACCTTGGAGAGCAGACTTGACGATTTTGTGGGTGCCACATTTTTAAATGTGAAGAGGACTTTAAGACCTGGAAGACATTGCCTGACTAGCATGAGGTTCTGTTTATGTCGTAGATTCATGCAGCATGGTCCAACCAGTCTATGCTGAACAGAATCCCAAACTAAACTAATCCCTCCTGCCTGCTATTCTTGGGTATTTGCTATTATTTTTGTTCACTGTTCAGGAAACATCAAGGTCTGTGAGTGTGTACTTGAATTTTCACCTTGTATGAATTGTATGCCTGCTGTTCACCTTTTCCTAACCAAATGGTGTAAATTGTATGTTTGTTTTAAAGAAACTAACAAAGGTATTGATTAGAGTCATAGAGATGGACAGCATGGAAACAGACCCTTCGGTTCCACTCGTCCATGCTGACCAGATATCCTAACCTAGTCTCAATCCATTTGCCAGCACTTGGCCCATATCCCTCTAAACCCTTCCTATTCGTATACCCAACAGATGCCTATAAAAAGTTGTAATTGTACCAGCCTCCATTACTTCTTCTGGCAGCTCATTCCATGCACCCACAACCCTCTGTGTGAAAACGTTGCTCCTCAGATCCCTTTGAAAATTTTCCCCTCTCACCCGAAAGCTTTCCCTCTAGTTTTGGACTCTCGCACCCCAGGGAAAAGACCTTGTCTTTTTATCCATGCCTTTCATGATTTTATACACCTTTATAAGGTCAATCCTCAGCCTCTGATGCTCCAGGGAAAACAACCCCAGTCTATTCAGTCTCTCCCTGTAGCTCAAATCGGATTGATTATACACTAGTGCTGGGCCAATGACTGTTGTCGAGGGCAGTAACCGGACAACACTTCTTCAATGCTTTGAGCATTCCCACCTTTCAGGCAGTGAGTTCCAGATACTCACCATCCTTAGGATGATATATATTTCCTCAAATCCCGATGAAAAACCCTCCTGATAAAACTCTCCTGTCCACGTTTTAAGAATTCTGCCACCTCTGTGCCTTTGACATTTGTGTCCCAGATAATGTTGGGGTAATTGAAATCTCCCACTCTTATGACCCTATGTGTTTTACACTTCTGTGAGATTGCTTACATATCAGTGTTCCCATCTCTCTCTGACTATTTGGGGTACATTAGACACCACCCACAATGCGATTGCCCCATTTTTATGATTAATGTTTGCCCAGATGGCCTGATCTGAGGTGCCGTCGAAGCTATAATCTCTCCCTATTGCAGTAAGTGATGCCTTGATCAATATTGCAACACTGCCTCTGTTACACCGTGCCTTCTGGCCTGAAGCTTCTGTACCATGGAATAGGCTTTCCATGATGCTGGACAGTTTTACTGCCACTTCTACAACCAGGAATTCTCATGTCCCACCTATTCCCTCACCCACCTCCAGTATTCATCTTCTACTTGGACCCCTTCCTCTTGCCTCTTATCTGCCCTCAATCTCTTCACTGCCCTCAATCTCTTCACTGCCAACTGTCAGTGTAACGTTGGCTGTTGCAATTTCTCTGCTCCTCTCACCCATTCTCCCTGTCACCTTCTGAAATGACACCACTTCGCGGTCTCAGGTTCAATTCGAAATTTGTCAGCATACCAGCAGGCAGGGGTGGTGTCCTTGTAGCCTGGCAAATTGATCTTTACCTTGAAGGGGCTAAATGCCAGCTCTCCAACACCTCTTTGAACCTCTTCCTGAATCATGCCCCCATATCCCAACATCAAGGCATCGTTTCCAGCAATTTCACTGTGATTGCCCGTCATGATTGAGATTCCCACCACTATTGTTCTCACGCTTTTTCTCATCCCCACCTTGTGCACTTGAACTCTGGCTGCACTCCCCAGAGGAACTCTCACTGTTTTCCAACACAGAGAATCGCTTCCTAAGTGAGGTGCGCCATGGGGCTTTCCTGAATCTCTGACTACCACTGAATGGTGTTCAGTGTCAGTCAGAAACACTTCCTTATAGACCAGTGAGCCTGACGTCGGTGGTGGGCAAGTTGATGGAAGGAATCCTGAGGGACAGGATGTACATGTATTTGGAAAAGCAAGGACAGATTAGGGATAGTCAACATGGCTTTGTACGTGGGAAATCATGTCTCACAAACTTGATTGAGTTTTTTGAAGAAATAACAAAGATGATTAATGAGGGCCGAGCAGTAAGGCTCCACATGGGACACTGGTGAGCAAGGTTAGATCTCATGGAATACAGGGAGAACCAGCAATTTGGATACAGAACTGGCTGAAAGGTAGAAGACAGAGGATGGTGGTGGAGGGATGCTTTTCAGACCGGAGGCCTGTGACCAGTAGAGTGCCACAAAGATTGGTGCTAGGTCCACGACTTTTCATCATTTACATAAATGATTTGATGTGAGCACAAGTGGTATAGTTAGTAAGTTTGCAGATGACACTAAAATAAGTAGTGTCGTGGATAGCGAACAAGGTGACCTCAAATTACAACGGGATCTTGATCAAATGGGAGAATGGGCTGAGAAGTGTCAGATGGAGTTTAATTTAGATAAGTGTGAGGCGCTACATTTTGGGAAAGCAAATCTTACTCGGACTTATACATTAACGAGAAGGTCCAAGGGAGTGCTGCTGAACAAAGAGATCTTGGAGTGCAGGTTCATAGCTCCTTCAAAGTGGAGTCGCAGGTAGATAGGATAGTGAAGGTGGTATTTGGTATGCTTTCCTTTATTTGTCAGAGTATTGAGTACAGGAGTTGGGAGGTCGTGTTGTGGCTGAACAGAACATTGGTTAGGCCACTGTTGGAAATATTGCACGCAATTCTGGTCTCCTTCACATCGTAAAGATTTTGTGAAACTTGAAAGGGTTCAGAAAAGTTTTACAAGGATGTTGCCAGGGTTGGAGAATTTGATCTATAGAGAGAGTATGATTAGGCTGGGGCAGTTTTCCCTGGAGTGACAGAGGCTGAGGGGTTACATTATAGAGGTTTATAAAATCATGAGAGGCATGGATAGGATAAATAGAGAAAGTCTTTTCCCTGGGGTCGGGGAGTGCAGAACTAGACGGCAAAGGTTTAGGGTGAGAAGGCAAAGATATAAAAGAGACCTAAGGGGCAACTTTTTCATGCGAAGGTTGGTACGTGTATGGAATGAGCTGCCAGAATAAGTGATGGAGGCTTATACAATTGCAACATTTAAAAGGCATCTGGATGGGTCTATGCATTGGAAGAGTTTGGAGGGATATGGGCCGGGTGCTGCCAGGTAGGACTGAATTGGGTTGGGATATTTGGTCGACATGGATGAGTTGGACCGAGTGGTCTGTTTCCATGCTGTACATCTCTATGACTCTATGACGTGTGCAATAAACCATTCTTGAGGTTCTCAGAGGATTAAGCGTTAATTCTGTGTTTTGGTTTGTAGGCATCTGCATTTGTCAGTTGTTAAATGTTCTCTTTTCTAATTTATATGATTTGTTTCAAGATCTGGTAATACTTTGAGTTTAGTTTGTATTTTGGGAACTTGTGGTGATTTGAAACTGTAGTGTGTGCCTGTGTCAGTGTGCAAAATGTATAGTTAATGTATTGTCCTTTTAAGGAACTTTGGATGGTTGTGTAAAGGAAAAACTGTGACAAAATATTCATTTCGAATTTCACTCTCAGAGCTTGATTAAAAATTACCTCTTGGAATTGACAACAGCTGATTAAAATTAATTGAAGAAATAAAATTAAGATGTAACTTATCTGCTCAATCTTCAAATTAGAGCATTGTGTTTGGATTGAGGAAAGAGTCTCGGTAAATTATAATTTTAGAAACTTTATGTTTTAAAAAGCAACCATCACCATTTACTTTGTCTCCTGCCATTAAGCCAATTATATATCTAATTGGCAAGCTCACCCTGAATCCCAGTAGTTTACCATGTGAAAGCTTGTCAAAGACTTTACTAAAATCCAAATAAATAATGTCTACTAATCTGTAATCAACCACCTTCCTCAACAAAAACTCATTCATGTTGGGAGACATGATTTTCCTCACACATAACCCTGATGACTATCCTTACTCAATTTATGCCTCTCTCAATGTCCACAAACCCTATCTTTGATAATCACCTCCAACAATTTACGAAAACCAAAGTCAGCCTCACAGGTCTATAGTTCCCTGCTTTCTCTCGACAATCTTTCTTGAGCAAAGGTACAATGCAGCCACCCTCCAATTAACAGGCATCTCACCCATTGTTACAGATGATGCAAATATTTCTGCAAGAGGACTCATTAGTTCCTCCCTTATTTTCCACAATCTTCTGGAATACATTTGATTAGGTCCCACCTTTATTTTCTCGAAGACCTCCCAAATTTCTTCGTCTTTTATCTGAAATGTTTTTAAAACATTCAAGTTTATTTCCCTACATTCTCTAGACTCCGTTTCTTTCTCCACAGTAAAAACTGACGTAAAATATTCATTTAGTTTTCTTCCCATCTCCCGCAGTTCAACACAAATGACCTCCTTTAAGAGGCCATACCCTCTCTCTAGTTGCCCTCTTGCTCTTAATGCATTTGTAGAATCACTTTGGATTATCCTTAACCTTATCTGCCAATGCTAACTCCAATCCCCTCTTTGCCTTCCTAATTTCTCTCTTAAGAATGCCCCTACAATCTTTATATTGATTAAGAGATTCAACTGAACCAAGTTGTCTGCGCTTAAAATAAGGTTCTCTCTTATTTTTGACAAGAACCTCAATATCTTTATTCAGCCATTGTACCATACTCTTAGCAGCCTTACCCTTCACTCAAACATTAATAAAATGACTCTGAACTCGCCATCACACTCTTGAATGCCTCCCACCCGCCAGATGTCCTTTTACCTGAAAACAGTCCACTCCAATCAGCTTTTGAAAGTGCTTATTCACAAACCATTAAAATTTGCCTTATTCCAGTTCAAAATTTTGATATTTTTATGGAAGGCTTCTCCTTGTTCATAACCATTTCATAACTGAACTTTGAGTCAAGTAATAAAGGTGTTCCCCTGGCTTTACTTCTGTAACCTGTCCTGCCTTATTACACAAAGGTATGTCTCGTTTTGCTCCTTCTCGAGTAGGAACATTCACATGTTGAGAAAGAAAATTTTCTTAAACAGATTTGACAAATGTTCACCATCCAAACTTTTAATACAATGATAACTCCAGTCAATGTTTGGAAAATTAAAATCCCCCATCATGAACAGCCTTATTGTCCTTGTGCGTATTGGAGATCTCCCGATATACTTGTCTCTCAATTTCTCTCTTACTGTTGGGGAGCCTATTGTACAATCCCATCAAAGTGACCTTTCCTTTCTTATTTCTTATTCGTTCCCATATATTTTCACTGGACGATGTAAATAGAAAAAACTAAGTGCTGCGATACTGTCCTGATCAGACATTCCCAGGACAGGTACAGCACAGGGTGAAACATTGATCAAATCCCACTCTGCAATTTCAAAACTGAAAATAAAGTTGCCCTGACTCTGTTAAACAAAACCAAAAGTGCTATTCCTATGGGGAGAGAAAACAAAAGATGAACAAGCACAAAAAAAAAGGCTCTACCTTAATGGTCCTCATCGACCTCATTTGGGGCATGGACAACAAGCGGCCAAAGTAAAAATAAACTCAAGCAAATTCAAAGAAAACAAATAATTAAACAAACAATTAAACAACTAAGTAAATAAATCCTCCTGCCCCATCCCTAATGAACACTCCCAGGACAGGGACAACGATGGTTTAAAATCCAAGGTATATAAAACAGCCCTCTTCCTGGGGCACCAGACTGAAAATAAATACAAACTGAATGGGCCAAATGTAAACTGATACGACAGAGACAATTCACTAAATGAGAATATCATTATCCACACTGATAATACACTTCAGCCCCCACGGCGCCCAGCAGTCTCAAAGGCCTTGACTTTGCTGGTGAGCACTGTGTGTGCTCCCTCTCCAGGGACACGTGACCATGGATGGAACTGTGAAAGAGGGGCACACAATCTGGAACAATGAGCTCCCCTTCGGCCTGCTGCCTGTTGATGGTGATCTTGGCCAGGCCCAGGAACAAAGCCATGAGAAAATTCAGACTTGTCTACCCCTCCCCCACCGGGTGCTCATGGATCAGGAGTGTGGGGCTGAAGTGCAACCAACAACAGCACCTTCAAAGAACTATAAAGGTGCTGCAAACAGATGCACCATCTCCTCCAGGGCACAGAACATGCACGTGGTCTGGCGCCTGGTAAAATTACGCATTCACCGAGATTGCTGCATGTAGCATTCTCCACCCCAGATCCCCGATGTAAGAGGAGAGGACACCTTCGTAGACGGCCCTCCATTGGAGAACTCAGCCATCGTAGAGTGAAACGTTACACCAAGGCACGTCCAGGTGGTGGGTGAAAGCGCAGCAGTGGAGAGTGTATATACAAATAACACCACGTTCTGTTCAAAAGGGCACCCGGAGGATATCTCTGAGATGAATCAGACTGTGGAGCACCCATGTCACAGGGGAGAGTCAGCTGTGTACGGTACAATGTGAAATTCTGGACGGATGGTGATCAGTTTGTCTGGAAGGTCACTGCACACCTGAGCTGCCTCGAGTGTACGTGAGGTGTGGGGGCTGAATGCCTTGTCCATTAGACTCTGGATGGCTCGGGGCACGAACCAGAGGGGGACCGACACCCTTGCAGTCAACCTGGTCGGTGTTATCCAGTCCACTCCTCTGCCATCCAGTGTGTCTCTGACTCTGGTCATCCCTGTAACCCAAGCTATCTCCACCCCCAGCCAGCACAATCCGTGTTCAGAAACCTGTTCATGAACAGGGCTCCCTGATGAGAGCCAGCTCTCCCACAGGGGGAAAAGCTCCGTCTCGAGCTGAATGTGTCCCAGACTGTGATCAGGTTCAGATAGAAACCAGACAATCCCTGAAAGATGATCCGAGACTGGGACCAATCCACGAACATGAATTGCATGTTGGAACGGAGGTCGTGCACTTGTTCGAAGAAATAGATCATGAGACTCAATGTAAAGGTATCACTAATGGGTCTGAAGGTGGGGAGTCTTTACCTGGGTGCAATGTCACATCAGCGGCTGACCACCCTCCTCAAGCGTGAGACTCCGAACCACAGCAGTGACTCAGCGCTGTCTCCTGTCCCAGAAAAACCCAACGAGTTTTTACTGGACGGTGGTGAGGAAGCCAGAGGGACCAAACTGACCAGCCAGTACCACAACATGGCTGCCACCAATTGGTTTGTGACTCGCAATCACATTGAATGGGACAACACATAACCTGATGCTTCCCAGATCAGAGACGAGCGATTCATCATCAGTCAGTGGCACAAAGATCTTCTGGCAGACCCTGTGTCTTTTTAAACAGTGAGCAGAAGGAGGGGCCACCATGGTTGAGATCCCGAAGGATCCACACCCGTAATCTCATCCTGGTACTCAATGAGATCCAAAGCCTCCCTGCTTCCTTCTCCATCCAGTCCAGAAGTGATGTCGCGAGTTCCAGAACTACTTGTCATCCTGCAGCAGCTTGTTAAAGTGCAAGTACACAGTCCTCACTCCGGTGCTAAATGGACCGTGCTCTGCTCAGACCAGGCTGTGATCAGAAAACTGCACTTGCTGCATGGAGGACTTCAGAACACAGGAGGCATATGCCCTGGAAATGGAGATGCAGTCAATGCTGGACACTCCAAGCTCTGATTATGACCAACTTTGCCTTCCTTAGTCTCTGCCAAATGCTCCATGTGATCTTTCCACGAATGGCTAAGGATCATCAAGTCATCCATGTAGGTGACACGATTAGACCAGAAGACCTCGGATCAGGAATTAGGCCATTCAGCCCCTTGAGTCTGCTCCACCATTCATTCATGTCTGATACGATTCTCAACCCCATTCTCCCATTTTCTCCCATAACCTTTAATCTCCTTGATACTCAAGAACCTATCTATCTCACTCTTAAATTTATTCAGTGACCTTGCCTCCACAGCCTTTTATGGCAATGAATTCCACAGATTCCATCGATTCACCACTCTCTGGCTGAAGAAGTTTCTCTTTATCTCCGTTCTAAAAGGTCTTCCCTTTAGCCTAGGTGTATGCCCTCAACATCTAGTGTCTCTTATGAATGGAAACATTTTCCTGACATCTACTCTGTCTAGGCCATTCAGTGTTGTGCATGTTTCAATTAGATATCCCCCTCATCTTTCTGAACTCCGTTGAGTTTAAACCCAGAGGCCTCAAACATTCCTCAGATGTTATGCTTTTCATTCCTCGAACTATTCTCATAAATGTCCTCTGAACATGCTCCAGGGCCAGTATCCTTCCTGAGAAATGGGACCGAAAACTGTACACAATACGCAAATGTGGTCTGACCAGATCGTAATAGAGCATCAGAAGTACATCCTTGTTTTTATATTCAAGTCCTCTCAAAATAAATGATGTCATGGCATTTGCCTTCCTAACTACTGACTCAACCAACAATTTTACCTTGAGAAAATCTAAGACTAAATCTCCCAATTCTCTTTGCACTTCAGACTTCTGAATTCTCTCCCCATTTAGAAAATAGTCCTCTATACTTCCTACCAATATACATCACCACACACTTTCCCACATTGTACCTCATCTGCCACTTCTTTCCTCACTCTCCGAATCTGTCCAAATCTTTCTATAGCCTCTCCATCTCCTCAATGTTACCTGTCCCTCTACCTCACATCAAAATCCAAATCATCTGGATTTGATTCATCACCAAGTGGCATGAGCTAATACCTGTTTTGCTCGCTCCCTTACCCTGTCATAGCATTGTTTCAGCATGTTCACATGATATACCCAATAATTTTGATTCCTAGCTGGCACCTTCACCAGATAACTCCCCTGACTTCACGACTTCTCAATCTGGTACGCATCACTAGACCTTGCTTTGAAGGGATCACTCGCCATTGGTAACAGCACCAATACTTCATCCTCACAGGCAAACAAACAACTATTAGATTTCTTATCTGCTTCTTTGTTCAATAAGTGACGTACCAGCTTCAAATATTGTCCAGCTAATTCACCTACTCTGTTTAATCTGTCTCTGACCTCAGATACATAATCCAACTGTAAGATCTCTGACATTTCCTTAATTATCAGCTTTTCCTAAATTTTAAAGTTTGGAGAATCTCTAACAACAAGTAATATAAAAGGGATACATTTAACCCAATCATTTGGTTAATCCTGGCAATAAACCCTCAACGTGGTCTTTAGGTGCTGATGCTATTTTTTCAATGATCCCCAAGATTCAGGATGGTCCGCATTTGATGCATAAACTATCCATGATCTTCTTCAATAATTTGGCAGTAACATTGGACCCTTGGTCTGACTGAATCTCTGAGTAATCTATAATAAGTAAAGAAAGCAAGCAACTCTTCTACAACATTTTACCTTGAAATTCCAGAATCCTAGTGGATACATCCATTATGGTTAGGAAATTCTGGCTCCCATATCTGGTTGAGGAGGGGTGGGTCTACACGATTTTAATTCATGCAAAAGGTTCTTCAAATGAGAAGTGGCACCAAAGGTGCTGGTTTCATTACTGCCTGTGGTTTTCTTGCCATCTGACATGAATGAAAGGTACGGCAAAATTCAACCACATCTTTATGTAATCTAGACCAATAAACATGTTTTGACATCTTAGCCTGAGTATTCCTCACTCCTAGATGACCTACTCCAGGCAACTTGTGTACTTCCTGTCTGTATTCTACCAACAACTTATCTGGTGAACTTCACATGCCTCATCTGTGCTAATCTGCCAAGGGCACCATTTCCACCTTAAGATTTTATCCTTAAGATAATAGCTTTCTGGAATACACTGATTCTATTTCCGAGTCGGCTTTATGATGACAACCTTTATTGTCTCATCGTTTTGTTCTAACTCCTTTGATCTTTCAGAACTAAACACCTCTGTCTGATCCTCTACCTGCTCAGGTTTTTCCTTTACTACCTAATCAGAGTGTCAGCTGACTCGACCTCATATCCTTCATCTTTTCTTTTAACTCCTCAGTTCCCTGGTTTCCTTTTGTTTCCTCCATTCCACTACAATGGGCCTCATTCCCAGCTGTGATCCGGCTATATCATTTCCAAGAATTAACTGGATTCCTGGAATAGCTAATTTTCCGCTATCACGATCACTTCCCCAAATTTGATTGGACTTTCTAACCTTACCTTACTCAGGGGAATACCACTCCTCATCTTTCCATTCATTCCACAGATTACCACACACTCAGACAATATTTCAGAAGGATTGCAAATATTTTCATCTCTCACTATTGGAGACAGACTATTTCCATACCTCTCAATATTTTAAGTTATTTATCTATTTCCCCCAATCTACCTGAGTAAATCTTACCCACACAGGTGACATCTTTGAAAAGATCAAGCTCTATCTTACTATCCAGCCTGTGACTAGGCTGTGCACTCTCCTTCAGCTCCTTAACTTCCCTTGAGATTTCCTTCACTGCCCTAACTAATCTGACTAGTTTAAATCCCACTCTTTTACCACATTCTTCTTCCCAGTGCCTTTCTTAAACCACTAGCATTGTGAACTTGTGTGTCTCATCTTGTTGGAGGAAAAAAACCCTGAGGTCTTTCACCTCTTTTTCACCCTCTTGGATTTCTTTATTCATCGTGGTAAACAGTTCCAGTTGTTTTTTAATGTAGGATCGCCCTTTTTCCCAATTTCTATCACTCACAGAACAAAATTGCTGTAAGAAGCTGGATTTCGATTTATGTATAATTGCATATTCATCAACCATCTCTTCAGCTCTTCTTGCTGTTTTAACTTACTGTTCCTCAACATGAGTTGTCATCAATTCTGGAAGTGAGTTTTTAAACTTCTCCAGCAGAATACATCTCTTTGAGCCTCACATCTTTTCTATTTTAACTTTTCTCAACTATCTATTGAAATTGCTCAGTTTAATTCTTTCAAACTCACTGCAAGTCTGATATGGTATATTTCTTACATTTCTGAACCATTGTCTGTTCCCTTCTGGTAACAATTGTTAGGCACTCGACATAGACTTTTTTACTTCTTCATATATCCTGACACCTACTCTGACAGCACTATACACAATTCAGTAACTTTGTTTGGATCAAAGCCCACATGGTTACTGGCCACTTTAATTGTTTAGCCATTTTCTCAATTGAGATAAAAAAGGCTTCTATATCCTTCTCATCATATGTAGGTAATGCTGAGATATATTTAAATAGGTCTGCACCCGGCCTTTGGCTACAGTGATTTAGCTTATCACCGTCCACCTCACTAAACCTACCTTCATCTCTCTCCTTTTGAACCAACTTTCCTGTCTGATTGTCAACCCTTGCAGTTTTCACTCTCTCTCTTTTTCCTTCCTTCTGCAAGGCCCTTCCCCGCCTGCTCTGTTTCCTCAACTTTAACTGTACGTCATAATGTTTCAGTTCCCTTTCTAACTTGAATTGTCTTACTTGCTGTTTAATTTTCTCTAACTCCACTGTACTTGACTGTAGGGCTTTTGCCCGAAACATCGATTTTCCTGCTCCTTGGATGCTGCCTGATCTGCTGTGCTTTTCCAGCACCACTCTGATCTAAACTCTGTTTGTCTGGAATACTTCAATGCATGGCTAACTCCGTTACAATTTCAGCTTTTTAATTATTCCTCATTAAACCCAATTTCAGCTTGTTTGCTCATTCTACAAGTGTCACCTTTTTCTGATTTTTCTCAACTTTCTTGGAAAATTTGAGAAGCATCTTTGCCCCTGAACCCCTTTAGCAATGCTCTGAGCCATTTCCCCATTTTCAATTTAGCCAACAACAAGCAACCAAAATTAAACACATTTTCCAGTTCTGACATACATTTCATTTTAAGATCTAGGACCTTAGTCCAGAGGTCTGTTGAAATCTCTTTTTGTGGCTTTCTTGTTAGCCTTTAAAGGTTTTCCAATCTTCTGGTTTTCTGCTGTTCTTGGCCACATTGTATGCCTTCTTTTCAATTTGATAGCCTCCCTTATTTCCTGAGACACCCATGGCAGATTACCCCTTTTCTTACAGTGCTTCCTTTTCACCGAAATATATTTCTGCTGAGCACTTTGAAACATTGCTTTGAAATTCCTGCACTGCTCATCAACTGTTCCACCATAAAATCTTTGTTTCCAGTCTACTTTAGCCAAGTCCTCCCTCACTCTATTGCAGTTCCATTTTTTCAAGCACAAGACCCTGGTATTTGATTTTATCTTTACAATCTCCATCTGCATTTTCTACATTCAACCATGCTGTGATTGCTCCTTCCAAGAGAATCCCAAAATATGAGGTCATTAATTGTTCCTGCCCCATTACACAGGACCAAATCTAAGATAGCTTGCTCCCTCGTCAGTTCCTTTACATATTGTTCCAGAAAACAGTCATGGACACACACAACAAAGTCCTCCTCAAGGCTATCCTGACCGAGCTGGTTTGGCTGCTCGACATGTGGATTAAATGCCCCCATCGTAACAGCTGTATTATTTTTACAGGCATTAGTTATTGCTTTATTTATTGCCGGCCCAATGTGATATTATTTGGTGGCGTATACACTACGCCTATCATTGATTTTTTTTTTCTTAGAATTTCTCATTTCCAACTGAATGGATTCAATCTTATTCTCCGTAGAACCTCCATCATCACCACCCTGATGTTGTCCTTGAATATCAGGGCTACAGCATCTCCCTTACCTTCCTGTCTGTTCTTCCAAATAGTCTGATACCCCTGGATATTTAACTCCCAGTTGTGACCATCCTGTAACCATGTTTCCATAATGGCTACCAAATCATTTTCATTCACAATGATTTGTGCCATGAACCCATCAGCCTTGTTACAAATGCTATGAGCTTTCAGGTAAAGTGCCCTTATGTGAGCTTTCCACCCCTCATGATTCCCAAATCACCAATAATATCTCCTGAGTTATCCTTTCTTTTTACTTCTTTCACAGTCTGTCTTGAACTTAAACCCTCCTGCACACAAGCTAACCTGCTGCTTACCATTTTACTTATCAGCATATTGTCGTTTTCCCTTTCCCTTCCCCCAACGCACTGGTTTAAAGTCCCAGTGACCACCTTATTGATCCTTTTCACGAGAACACTTGTTCCAGGTCGGTTCAGGTAGACACCGTCACATTGGTACACATCCCCCCAGGTCCAAAACTGATGCCAATGTCCCATGAAATGAAACCCCTCTTTCCCCCACCACACCCTCAGCCACGTTTACTTCTCTAATGTTCTTACCTCTAAGCCAATTTGCATGTTGCTTTGGCAGTAATCCAAAGGTTATCAGCCTTGAGGACTAGTTCCTTAATTTTGTTCCTCGTGCTTGATAATCCCCAAAAATGTGCTCCTTCCTAGCCTTGCTTATGTTGTTTGTCCCAGTGCGGATCACAACAACTGGATCCTCCCCTTCCCGCTCCAATATCCTTTCAGGCTGATCGGAGATGTCTTACACCCGAGCATCAGGCAGACAACACACCATGTGGGACTCCTGATCCGGCTTGCAAAGGATACTATCGATCCTCCTAATTATAGAATCCCCTATAACTACCACTTGTCTTTTTGCTCCCCTCTCTTGAATGGTCTTCTGCACCATGGTGCCGTTGTCAGCTGGCTCATCCCGCTAGCAGTCCATTTCCTCATCCAGACAAGGAACAAGTATCCCATACTTGTTGGATAAGGTCAAGAGCTGAGGCTACTCCATTCCTGAACTCAGGATCCCCCACCTGCCTCACTTGCAGTCACACCATGTTGTCCCTGATCACGAGCTGAATTTGAATCAGTTAATCTACCAGGTGTAACTGCCTCCTGAAACAAAGCGTCCAGGTAACTCTCCCCCTCCCGGATATGCCACAGTGTTTGAAGTTCAGAATCCAAATCATCAATTCTGAGCCGGAGATCCTCCACCAACCAACACTTGCTGCAGATGTGGTCACTGCCATTGACAAGGGGATCAGCCAGCTCCCACATCATACAGCTGCAGCACTTCACCTGCCCAGCCATCTCGACTTAGTTAATTACTTTATTAATTTAGAGTTAATTAACTTCTGATGCTTCTTTGCTCTCCTCACGTTTCGCCGCTGTCCGAATATATCAGTTCACTCACCTTCCTGGAACACAATTTGACCGCTCACGCTGAAAATGGAGGCTGCTGACTCTCAAGTTAAGTCCTTTTCGAGGGAAATTTACCTTCCCACCAGTTCCCTGCTCCTCACTCTCACTGCTCCCGAAAATGGAGGATGCCACACTCCCACATAGGAACAACTGGCTCTTACTCAACTTGTTGTTTTATAACACCCCATAGATACACCTTCGCCCCCCAAAACCAGGACCACGATCTCCCTTTGCACAAACCACAGAAAAAAAAGTGAGAGTCTTAAAATCTGATTCTAATACTGTGTCTTCCCAGAAGCCCTAAAATGTGGAAATAGGCCATTTGGCCCAACAGTTCTAGACTGACTCTCCGGATAGCAGCCCAAACTCAACCCCCTAGCTTATCCTGTAAGCCTGCATTCCCTACGACTGATCCACTCAACCTACGTATCCCTGGACACTGGGCAGTTTAGCCAATCCACCAAACCTGAACATCTTTGGACTATCGGAGGCCGATATACAGACCTGGCTAGAATATGCAAACTCCACACAGGAAATTGCTGGAGGCTGGAATTGTACCAGAGTCACTGGTGTTGTCAGGCAAGAGTACTAACCACTGAGCCATGGTGTTCAGCCCTACCAGACAACACAGTGCCTTAGACTACAACTCCCAAGTCACAGGCCTTAAACAAGAGTTGTCCAAAGCTCAAAGGCAAGTCACTGGCAGATGATACAGGTCGCAGTCTAGAAATAGTAACATTGGGAGTTCCCAGGCTCCAAACAGTTCCAGGCTAAAGACTCTAGCGTACAGTCACCAACAAAGAAGAGTTCAGGCCCTAAGTTGTTATCATCCAGACCTGCAGAAATACTTGTGAGTGCCGCCCCATGACTGAGATTCCCACCACTATTGTTCTCCCACTCTTTCTGATCCCCACCTTGTGCAGCTGAGCTCTGGCTGCACTCCCCAGAGCCGTCATTCTCACTGTTTTACAACACAGGAAATGGTTTTCTGAGTGAGATGGGCTGTGGGACTTTCCTGAATCTCTGACTACCACTGACTGGTGATCAGTGTCAGTCAGAAACACTTCAGCTGCCAGGTGACCACACCCAAGCTCTAAAGCCCCATTCTGAAGCTGATCAAACCAGTCCTACATCCTGCAGACGTGGTCAGGGAAGGTGAGTGCAGACCCCGAGCCTTGCCCTCTCTCCATCTGCTGCCCTGTGGAGAGATGACCCCAATGGTCCAGCCATCACTACTCCCAGAATGGGAGTGCATTTATGTGACACGTGCTGGTACAACAACACTGCTGCAGTTTATTTAAAGTGAAACAGAATCTTTATTTACAAGAACATTAATTATTTACACTATGTACAAATATAACTGAGAGATAGGTCTATTGATTTTATGAACTGCACACTCTGGATGAGTGTACAAAGTTGTATACTTTTGGATCAGTTTCTAAGAAAAGGTAAGTATCTGGAGGAGATCAATTCTTCCTATAAATGTCCACGATCTGGAGAAGATCAATGCTGAGACAATGTTGAGGTTCCAGTGAGAGCATTTGCTGAGGACCTGACAGAGATCAGATGCTGTTAAAGATGTGAAGACCATAAGATGAAGCAGAGACAATCCGTTGGTGTGACAGAAACATTGATGTTGAGAAGGTCTGTTTGTTTATTGATGGTGAGGATCTGGATCTGGAGCACAATAGTTGGTATGAGAAGACAAGGGTCTGGGCCATATTCCGAACCTGATGTGCTGAGGTCTCATTTGGGGACTATGCAGCAGCAACTGCAAATTAATCCTTTACACCAGGAGGTCCATTGGGTGATCCGGAAGCGATGGGTCTGCTTGGTGAGGAATGCTGCTAAGGCCGCTGCTTGATCGCGGTGATGGTCCTGGTTGGAACTGAAGGATACACAGTCCGAAATGTAGGAACTCACCATGTCGGGGTAATCGTCAACGAGTTGACGTGAAATACGTTTCAGGAAGTTTTGGTAACTCCAGCCTGGGGCCTCGAGATACCTCTCAACTAAGGAGCAAGCCTTTGTGGAACCAGTGGAGGAGAAAATCATCTGCAGTGCTGCACAACAACACTGGATGGTTTTCTCACTTTTAGTATCCAGCTGCAACAGCAAGGGCACGATGTTGGCGTGGAGCTGTCGCTGGAAATCACTGGACTCTCCAAACGTGGCCAATTTTTCCAACGTTTGGAGAGCTTCCACAGAGACTTGCTCACTTCCTGCCCCAAACAGTGGCTGCATCCTGGAGAGGATTGCATTTAAAAAGGGCCTGATTGTTTCTGCTGGTGCCTCAAGGATGTTTTTCTGAAGGCAAGACAACACCTCAAGAGTGAATACATCGCTGTTCTCTGGATTGCCCAACAGGCTCACCAAGACATCGGTCACACTCCAACACCATCGCCTCGATTCAAAATCGATGTTTTTTAAAACTCTGATGCAGAGCAACTGGCTAACGGGTGAGGAGTCGTACCAGCAGAGGTATCGTATTAAGCTGTTAATGACCATGTCTGTGAGACCCAGTTCGGAAAGGCACGGAGCTTTCAGGAGTTCCTCAAAGAAGAGTATTATCGGAACTGCCTGACAGTCCTGGATCCGAAGGATTTGGGAAACCAGACGATGTACGGTCTTAAACAAATCATCACCTGCAGATGCTGTCATTGCCTGGGCCAGCAGAACAACCCCCTGATCAAATCCAACCCCTCGTAGCTGTTGCCATCCTCCGACCATCACCATCTGGTCTGAGATGTCACTTTGACCAATCAGGTCAAACAGGGCCTTGAGTGACCTCACACACCTTTCATTCAGTGACCTACTTGTATCAGCATCAAACCCAGCGGTGAAACCTCTCTGCTGTGACTGAATATCTGTATCACTGGGCAGAGAGAAACTCATTCCGCTGGTGAGTGATACAAGTAAGCCACTGAAAATGTGTGGGAACAATGTCCTCACCACGTCTGCCATCCTGGGCTGAGTCAGTATCTCATATAAGCCATGGATGGCAGTCAGCGAGACGTTGGCCGAGTACATGTTCCCACGGATGGGGCAGCTTTTTCCCTCCAGTGAGTACACGAGATGTTTGATCGTACTCACCGGACAGGCTCGATCCTCAGCTGCTGCTCTCCACACATCCCGGATGAACTTGTGCACTGGGGGGCGACAGAGCAGGAGCTGGGACATAGCTGCTGCTGAGTGCTGTGAGGTCAGAGCAGTCATCCCTCGTAGGACACGCCCTTTCACCTCCTGGTGAGGGATGATCTCCAAATGAAGCCCCAGCACATGCAGGATCTCTGAGACCCGGTCCTGAAGTTGTTTTCTCTCTTGCAGGAAGAGGTTTTCCAATAGTAAGGACGCGACCCGGGCACAGCTGGCATTATGGTCCGACAGACTGCCACAGACCATGAGAAGCAGGTCGTCTAGCTGGCAGCGCGGCAGGCTTTGGCAAATCAGCTCCATCACCTGATGACACTTCTCAAACTGAGATCCTTCATCAGGGTCCGTCAGGTCTTCCGGAAGTGTCTTCAGAAACACCAGACTCTCTTGATATTGTTGTAGGCTGGCTCCATCAGCCACTAAGTACATGGACATGATGGTACTGACCGCGCTGAGGGCCATCTGTTGCACAGCTTGGGAACCGTCAGCACAACGTGGAAGCAGTCCTCCAAGCAGCGTGCCCACAACATTCGCCAGCACTTCCCTGCTGTCATCAAACCTCCGTGAAAACACCACGAGCATCTCCGAGATGATGTGGACTGCTGTCTCCCGCTTATTGTCTTCCATCGAAAAGATCCCCTCCTCAATCTTCTGGATGATTTCGTCCTTGTCTTCACTCTCAGCAATGATCTTCTCCATTGCCACACAAAAGACACCAATAACAGGCTTCATCTTTGAGTCAGCTTGTGAAAACCCTCCGATTCTGTTCTTGAACTCTGTCTTCAATCTTTCTCTCGAGTAGGGATGTTACCAATTCAGTTGACCAGAGCAGTTTGCTTGATCTCCTCTCTCGGCGTCTCTCCAGCACAAGTGCACAGATCACTTCAGTTTGTTGTGTTTTGTATGACCCTGTGATGATGTGTTCTCATTGTGATGACAGCGGCCGTCAGTTGTAATGGGGCCCTGAGCTGCCAGTGGGTGTCGTGTGCTGGGATTTTCAAAACCAAGCATCCTGTGAGGAGTCACAGAGATAATGACACAGAGTGTTGGCTCATGTCACAGAATCATAGAGCCAATCAGAACGGAATCAGTTCCTTCTGTGCATCCAGGTCATGCAAAAATAATCCCAAACTTACCCAGGCCAAGCTGCCTGTCCCTGGTCAATATCCCTCCAAATATTTCAAATCCCCGTACTTCTCAAAATATCACTTTTGCATGTTGTAATTATACCAGCCTCCAACAATTTCGTTGGCAGCTCGTTGGGTGCACGCACCACCCTGTGCGTGAAAACATTGCCCCTCACTTCCCTTTTGAATATTTCCTTGCTTGCCTTAAACCTACGTCTTTAGGTTTTGAACTCCCATACCCTGGGGAAAAGACCTTGCCTACTCACCCTATTCATGCCCCTCATGATTTTATAAACTTCCATAATTTCACTCCTTGGCCTCCAACACCTTGGGGAAAATAGCCGCAGTCCTTTCAGCCTCTCCCGAAAGTTCAAACTCTCTAACCCTTTCACAACATCCTTCATGTATCAGGGAGACCAGAATTCAATGTAGTGATCCAAAAGTGGCCTCACCAATGTCCTGTACAGCTGCGACATGATCAAAGCAGTGGATCCAGCATCAATCCTTTACGCACACTGTTGGTGACAGGCCTCCTGTCTGACAAGCAACCTTCCACACTTTTAAAGTAAAGGGATAAACAATGAAATAAAACCAAGGCCGCGACACTGCCCCGATCGGACCCACACGGGACAGGGACAGATCCGGGTAAAACACAGAGCAAAGCCCACTCTGGTCTAACAGGCCAGAAAATATAAACTGCCTTGACTTTGTTCAACATAAATAATGATCTGGTCACTCTGAGGAGATACAAAAATAAATAAACAGATTAAAAGTGGCCCTCCCATGATTCTAACTGCAATTCCCTCTTTTGGGCAGGGACAATGAGGGACCAAAGTAAAAAATAAACTCAAACAAAATCAAAGAAAACAAATGAATAAACTGTTGTGAAGGTGGATAGACTCAGTGTAGACTGTGAGGCAGGAAGATAGAATGTGGTGTTTATAAAATTGTAAGGTTGTAAAATGGAGAAAGCATGGCGAGGTCCTTTTAAAAGATTGTTTTTATGCTTAGAGTTAAAATGGATGTCTGTGAGCAGATTGAACATTTGTCAGAACACAGAGATACTGAGTTGAAGCATTTTGTATCGAAACGGCAGTACAGGTGGAAGATTCTTTATCCGAACATCCAAAAAAACAAAAGCTCCAAAATCCGAAGTTTTTTATGTAAAGTTTTTTTCTCTTTAACAAGGTTGTTTGGAGAGCAAACACTTAACCCAATTCGACACCCACTCAATGTGTGTCATTCAGATGCGACATGGGATGGTATGGCCAAGCACTGACAGGCCGAGGGTTTCTCTATGAACACCCAAGTCGACACCCACTTGATGAGTGTCTCTCACATGTGACATTTGGGGGGGGGGTCATGGGCAAACATGTTCTTAGTTAGAAGTCTGCTTCTCCAGTAAGAGTTTAATGGTGAAATTTTTAAAAATGTCCCTATTGTGAAAATCAAAAAACTTTGAATTCTGAAAAACAGCTGGTCCTGAGCATTTCGGATAAAGGATCATCTATTTGTACCGTGAGTAAAACCTGTTGCCTGGGCCTGCTTATACAGCAAAGTTTGCATGTCGCAAATCAGTTTGAATGGAGCTTTTAGGTACCAAAAATCAGTTAAATTTAAATCAGATGGTTTTGACAACACAGGCCCAATCTTATTGTAAGAAATATTGATATTGTCATCAAGGATATAAAAGAGTGGGCAGTTGGACAAAGACAAAGACCCCAGAGCTCTCTGCCATCAGCCAGAGCTAACAGCCCTCAGCTCGAGAGAGAGAGTGACTAGCTCTCACAGTCATCGGTAATTCCTGACAGAGGAACGACAAAGACGGCATTTCTGACAGAAGGATTGGAGGAAAAGCCGTTCCTGACACAAAATTGACAGAGGAGGCACTGAACATTCCACAAGACATGGAACCTGGCTGTAATTTCTAGAGACCAAATTCTATTTCTTCTATTGTATGAGTGGGACATTGGACAACATTCCATTAAAATCTTGTTTTATTTGGTAATAGTTCATAGTAAGAAGAGATTTATTTAGTTTGCTAATAGTTTCGTTTATTTATTTAACTCTAAGAGAACACATTAACTGTTACTTGTTGATATTAAAGTGAATATCGGGGATTTGTTTTATTTAACCACAAGAAGTTCTGAAAGGCAGGTTACACCACTTTTCACACCATTTTTTACAGATTAGAAGGTGAGGTGCTCCTTTTGGGTATTTTGCTTTGAGTTCTCCAGAGTGCTTCACCTCCCCTTAATAACAGTTCGACAGCTCGGGGGCAGCATTTGGACATACCTGCAGGGATCTGGACAGATTTGAACAGACGTCGGGTATGAAAGGTCCCAGCAGATTCAAACAAACTTCGTGACTAGCGTCCTAAGTCTTAAAATAAAACATTAGTGACAATTGGAAAATCTGTTTAATTTCAGTTGCCTGTTGTGGGGTAAATGGAAAGTGGGGAAATGGGTCTTAACATTACTGAAGAGGTTCTGCGGGCAAAGATGCTTTCCAAATTTGCCAAGAAAGTTTAGAAAGACAGAAAATGGTGACAGTTTCGAATGAGCAAACAGGCCAAAAGTGGGTTTAACGAAGATTAGATTAGATTAGATTACTTACAGTGTGGAAACAGGCCCTTCGGCCCAACAAGTCCACACCGCCCCGCCGAAGCGTAACCCACCCATACCCCTACATCTACATTTACCCTTTACCTAACACTATGGGCAATTTAGCATGGCCAATTCACCTGGCCTGCACATCTTTTGGACTGTGGGAGGAAACCAGAGCACCCGGAGGAAACCCACGCAGACACGGGGAGAATGTGCAAACTCCACACAGTCAGTCGCCTGAGGCGGGAATTGAACCCGGGTCTCAGGCGCTGTGAGGCAGCAGTGCTAACCACTGTGCCACCGTGCCGCCCACTTATCCTTTTGAGAAGGATAGTTAAAAAAACTGAAAATTGTAAGGGAGTTAACCAAGCATTTAGCTGTGCCTAAAGTTGTAGGTATATAACTTTAAGTACAATGGAGTTAGAAAAAAAGAATTACAAATGCGAGAATTGGAGTCAGAAAGTGTAAAAGAGAGAGAGAGAGACCAGAAAGGGGTCTGAAACAGATTGAATTACGGTTACATGCAGAGGAACGGGAAACGGAAAGAGGAAAGAAGATTCCCAGCAGAGGAAAAAGAGAAAGAGAGAGAAGAAAGGGATAAAGAGAGAGAATTTGATCTACAGAAGTTGGCAGTTAGACAGGAAAGTTGACATAACGGGATGCATGTGAAGGCAGAAGATAGGCTTAGTGAGGAGGATAGTGATAATGAATAAACCCAGGTAGCCAAAGGCTTGGTAGGGATATCTTCAAACATGTCAATACTTGATCAAAATTCGATGAAAAGGATGTGGAAGCCTTTTTTGTTTCCTTTTGAGAAATTGGCTCAACAGATGGACTGACCAGAAACTGCGTGGGTAAGATTAATTCAGAACATATTAAGGAGGCAGGGCTCGCGAGGTGTTTCCAGCGCTGTCAGAGGTGGTGTCAGGAGAATAGGAAGAAGTGAAAAAGGCTATTTAGAGTGAACAGATTATTACAAGTGCGAAAGAAAAACCCCAAGAGGGTGGAAATGAGGTACAAAACCTGAGGTGTTTTTGCAGCAAAACGCTGGGATATACAAGGTCACAGTGCTGGTGGGTTAAGAAAGGCACTTGGAAAATGAATGGGGGAAAAAAAAAGAGGTTAAACCAGTGGGATTAGTTAAGGCAGTAAAGGAAATCCCAAGAGAAGTCGATGAACTGAAGGAGAGTAAGATAGTACTCGATCTTTTCAAAGACTTCACCTGCGGCAGTAAGATTTACTCAGGTAGATCAGGGGAATAGGGAAAAAAATTGAGAGTTAAGGGAGCTCGTGTGTTTCTAATAGTGAGAGACCTTAAAGATAACATTGAGGGCTGATTGTCAGGATGACCCAAATGATTGGGATAAAGATATCCCATTTTTTATTGTTTACTACCAGACATGGTAGAAATGAATCGACTCAGTTTGCTCCTTTTGAATTGATGTTCAGACACAAAGTGTGAGGTCCTTTCAAGGGAATTATGGAAAAGTTGACAGATCTGAAGTCAGAGATCTCACAATTGGATTATGTATCAGAGGCGAGAGACAGATTAAACAGAGTAGTTGAATTAGCTAGACAATATTTGAGGATGACACAGCACCTGGAAGAAGATAAGAAATCTACAGTACATACGTTTGACCCTGGGGGAAAAGGTTGGGGTCATTAACAATGATGGGAGATGCCTGTAAAGCGATGTTCAATGGTCACTCTCAGATTGAGGTGAAGTTGAGTCAGGTGGATTATCTGGTAATGATCCCAGAGAGAGAAAAAAATATTGGGTACGACATGTGAAGAAACTGAAACATTACTACGACAAGGAGAGTGAACTTGCAAAACAGGTATTAGTTACTGTCATTCAGAGTAGGAATCAATCCAGAGGATTTGGATTTTGAATGTGCCCCAGAGCAAAATGAATAATGAGAAATTCCTCAAGGAATGGGATAAGGAAGTGAGCAATCTGACTACCGAACGGTGAACTGAATTGAAAGATTCGTTACAGAGTTGTGAGCACCTGTGTAGAAATAGAATGGGGACTTCTAATACTTTAGTATATGAGGTTGACGAAAGGAATGCTGCTCTGGTAAAACAGTACCCATTCCAGTGTAATCCTTTCAAAGCTCCGCAGGTTCAGAATGAAGTGCAAGTAATGCTCCAGGAAGAATTCTTGGAGACAAGTCAAAGCGAGTGAAGTTTGCCAATCGTGTTGGTTCTGAAGTCTGGGGGTACTCAATGATTCTGCAAAGATTATCAGAAGGACAATGCTATAACTAAATCTGATTTGGAGATGCCGGTGTACAAATCACACAACACCACGTTATAGTCTAACAGGTTTAATTGGAAGCATTAGCTTTCGGAGCGCCGCTCTTCCATCAGGACCACCATGTCAAATGTTTAGAAACCCTTCAAAATTACCATAGGCCCAAGCAATATAGGTGTTGGAGCTGTGTTGTTACAGGACAATGATTGTGGAATTGAAACGCCAAATCAGTAAATTTTTAAACAAAAATCAATATCCACCAGAGAAAATATTCCACCGTTGGAAAAGAGTTATTGAGTCTGGTCATGGCCTCACAACATTTTAATGTTCACATTGAAAACAATGTATCAGAGATGATTGTGTATACCAATTACAATCCTTTGACATTCCTGGGAAGATTTGATGACAAGAGCATCAGACTATTTCATTGGAGTCTCATGTTACAAGTGTTTAAGTTTCAGAATGTATACGTTGTGTGTTGTGAAAATATTATTGCGATGCTTTATCCAGAGTTAAAAAGAAAAATGTTTGTATGAGACAGAAACAGTAGGGTTCTATACATATATATAGGAATTAGTATAAAGTGTAACTCTAGATTAATGAGCTACGGATCTGGTAATGTGATGGAGTTAAGTTTACAAAAAAGATAGAAGCAATTTTTTCACAATGATGGCCTACTTTTCCTTAATGGTGAAGGTGTTGTAAAGGTGGTTACAATGACTGTAGATTGGGGTGGGGGTGTCAAGAGGTTAGAATTTGCTGTTTGTAAAATTGTAAAATGGGGAAAGCATTACGTGATGTTTTTAAAAGTTGATGCTTTTTCTGTGGTTAGAGATTTAAATGCAGTATGTAGAAAGCATGAAATGAAACATTTGTATCAAAAGGCCGTACAGTAAGGTGGTCAAGCAGCAAATTTTACCTGGACAACAGTCTTTTGAATTTCATCAATCAATTTGAACCAGGCATTTAGATACCAGCAATCCATTAAGTTTAAATCTGGCGGTTTTGACAACATAGGACTACTGTAAGAAATATTAATATTTCAACAAGGTTATAAAAGGGGGCAGTTGGACAAAGAATTCAGAGTTAACTGCCATCCACTAGAACTAACAGCCCTCAGCTCTAGAGAGAGAAATTGGTGCTCTCAGTCATCTATGTATGAGAGAAAGCACCATCTAAATTCCTGACAGAAGGACGACTCTGAAGACGTTCCCGACAGATCAACAGACGAGGCGCTGACCATTCCGGAAGATACGTAACCTGGCTGGAATTTTGAGAGACTCAATTCAAGTTTTGTTATACGAGTGAAACTTCTATTTATTGGAACAGCACATTATTATAATTCATGTTTTATTCAGGAATAGCGAGTAGATAAAAGGGAATTATTTGATCTGTAAATAGTTTTGTTAATTTGTTCACTGCTCGAGTTGTATAAATAAATTATTACTTGCTAATTTTAAAGTGAGTGTCAGAGATTTCGTTTATATAACCACTAGAAGTTGCTGAAAGGCAGATGACACCACTTTTCACACGCTTTTTAAGATTAAAGGGTGAGGTGCTCCTCTGAGTTTTTGGTTTCAGTTCTCAATGGGGAGTCAACCTCCGCTGTGTAAGATCAGCCGGAACCAGAGCAGCCGCACCTGACATCACCACCCATCCCCTAACGATACCCTCTCAGACCCTCCTGCTGGGTAGAGATATCTCATTTATGGATGCCATTGGGATGGATGGAGACTCTCTGTTGGGAAGGTCATCCATGAGGAAGATGAAGCACATTCACGTGACATACTGATATTCTTTCCAATCTGGCATCTTCAGCAGATAATTCACCTGACTTCATTTCTTTTCAATCTGATAAGAACTACTAAACTTCCTTTGAAGGGATTTCCTATCACTGGTAACAGCTTTACTTTATCCTCACGGGCAAATGTACAAATTTGAAATTTCTTACCTCTTTCTTTCTTCATTAGGTGCTGTGCCACCTTGCAACATTATCTAGCAAATACACCTGCTCTGTTTAAGCTGTCTCTCACCTCGGATACATAATCCAACTGAGAAATCTCTGGCTTCAGACCTATCAATTTTTCCTTAATTAATTTTAAAGGTCCTCATACCTTGTGTCTGAACATCAATTCAAATGGAACAAACTGAGTCAATTCATTTGTAGCATCTCTCATAGTGAACAACATAAATGGGATAACTTTATCCCAATCACTTGAGTAATCCTGACAATAAGCCCTCAACATGGTCTTTAGGTGCTGATGCCCCATTTCCAATCCTCACCGAGATTCAGGATGGTACACACTTGATGTAACGTGTTAAATGCAGAAACTATCTATGACATCCTTACATAATTTGATAGTAAAATTGGCCTTTCTGAATCTTGGAGTAATTCACAATGACTAAAGAAAGCAAGCATCTCCTCCATAACCTTTTTTGCCTCGACATTCCGTAATGGAATTGCCTCCAGCAACCTAGTAGACAATCCATTCTGGTTAGCAAATACTGGTTCCCACTTCTGGTTTTAATGAGGGGGTCATCATAATCATTTATAATACATGTAAAATATTCTTGAAAAGCGAGAATTGACAACAAAGGTACTGGTTTTATTCCTGCCAATGTTTTTTCTACCATCTAACATGTCTGAAAGGTGCAGCAAAATTCAACCACACCTTTCAGAGGGAATGCAAATATTTTCATCCCTCACTATTAGAGACACACTAGTTCTCATATCTCTTAATATGTATTTGTTTTGACTTATTCCCCCTGTTCTACCTGAGTAAAACTTACTCACACAGGTGAAGTCTTTGGAAAGATCAAGCCGGTGACTGGGCTGTGCCCTCTCCTTCACCTCCTCGACGTCTCAAGATTTCCTTCATTGCCTGAACTAATCCGACTGGTTTAAATCCCACTATTTTATCACCATCTTCTTCCCAGTACCTTTCTGAAACCACTGGCACTGTGACTATATGTGTCTCACATTATTGCTGTGAAAGCACTTGAGACCTCTTTTCCATCCTATTGGGTTTCTACTTTCCCTGCCCAAAAGGAATTGGGAATATGGGATAGCGTTTTCACAGGGGACAGTGTGGGAGGAGGTGTAGTCTAGGTAGCTGCGGGAGTCGGTCGGTTTATAGTAAATGTCCATGTATAGGAAGGGGAGGGCGGAGTATGAGATGGTCCAGGTGAATTTGAGGTTGGGTGGAAAGTGTTGGTAAAGTGGATGAACTGTTCAACCCCCGCATGGGAGCACGAGGCAGCGCCGATACAGTCATCGATGTAGCGAAGGAAAAGGTGGGGGGTGGGGCCAGTGTAGCTGCAGAAGATAGACTGTTCCACATATCCTTTGAGGAGGCAGGCATACCTGGGGCCCATGCGGGTGCCCATGGCTACTCCTTTGGTTTGGAGGAAGTGGGAGGATTGGAAAGAGAAGTTGTTCAGGGTGAGGACCAGTTCAGTCAGTCGAAGGAGGGTGTCGGTAGAAGGGTACTGGTTGGTACGGCAGGAAAGGAAGAAGCGAAGTGCTTCAAGTCCTTCGTGATGGGGGATGGAGGTGTACAGGGACTAGATGTCCATTGTGAAGATAAGGCGTTGGGGACCGGGGAAGCGAAAATCACGGAGGAGGTGGAGGACGTGGGTGGCATCCCGAAAGTAGGTGGGGAGTTCTTGTACTCAGGGGGACAGGACCGTGTCGAGGTATGCAGAGATGAGTTCGGTGGGGCAAGAGCAGGCTGAGACAATGGGTCGGCCGGGGCAGTCAGGTTTGTGGATTTTGGGCAGGAGGTAGAAACGGGCGGTGCAGGGTTGTGGGACTATGAGGTTGGAGGCGGTGGATGGGAGATCCCCTGAGGTGATGAGGTTCTGGATTGTCTGGGAGATGATGGTTTGGTGGTGGGATGTGGGGTCATGGTCAAGGGGGCAGTAGGAGGAGGTGTCTACGAGCTGGCGTTCTCCCAGTTCCAACCTTCCAGAACAGCACTGTCCAACTTCCTTCACACCCATCCGCTCCACTCTCCCCTCCAACCTATTACGTTTACCCCCACCTCCATCCATCTATCACACTCAGCTACCTCCCCCCCAGCCCCATACCCCTCCCCCTCCCACCACCGAGGCTCCGAGCCTCATTCCTGAAGAAGGGCTTTCGCCCGAAACACCGATTTTCCAGCACCTCGGAAGCTGCCTGTCCTGCTGCTTTTCCAGCTCCACACTCTCAACTCTAATCTCCATTATATGCAGTCCTCACTTTTGCCAATATTGCAAATGGCTGTAATCTTGGCCTTGCGTGCTCTGGTAATTGAAATATTCAGTGTGTGTCAGCTCAGAAGATGGCAAAATAAAATTATATGCAAATTGAAAGATGAGGCTCAAATGAACCTGAAGGGCTGATTGTTATTACAAAAGAGATTTCATGAATTAAGTAGTCCAATCTTTTTGGTATTTTAACTAATTACATTCATAAATAATGTGGAATTAATGCACAGACTGTTGATTATGATCTCCAGAACGGTTCACAGAATGAAAGGAAAATGGTGATCCTAAGACCGATATCTTTGGATCGAGAGGGTGGAGATGTTGGCCAGGGGTTGCTCACACATAAATCCAGCAAGCTGGTGAACGGAAGTTACCCGAGCACCAACCACTGGCTCTGAGGGTAACAAAGTGCAAGTCCTTATTTTGAGGAAGAATAATGGGGTAGTCTGAAAGGTGCCCACAGTGGAAAGACAACAGCTCTCAGATGAGCAATGAACCTAGAAGAACAAGACACCACAGTTCGGGATGATTAGGCCAAAGGATAAAAATGCAGGATTCAATGTGCCATCAGCAAAAACCTTGGAGAGCAGACTTGACGATTTTGTGGGTCCCACATTTTTAAATGTGAAGAGGACTTTAAGACCTGGAAGAAATTGTCTGACTAGCATGAGGTTCTGTTTATGTCATAGATTCATGCAGCATGGTCCAACCAGTCTATGCCGAACAGAATCCCAAACTAAACTAATCCCTCCTGCCTGCCATTCTTGGGTATTTACTGTTATTTTTGTTCACTGTTCAGGAAACATCAAGGTCTGTGAGTGTGCACTTGAATTTTCACCTTGTATGGATTGTATGCCTGCTGTTCACTTTTTCCTAACCAAATGGTGTAAATTGTATGTTTGTTTTAACGAAACTAACAAAGGCATTAATTAGAGTCATAGAGATGGACAGCATGGAAACAGACCCTTCGGTTCAACTCGTCCATGCTGACCAGATATCCTAACCTAGTCTCAATCCATTTGCCAGCACTTGGCCCATATCCCTCTAAACCCTTCCTATTCATATACCCAACAGATGCCTATAAAAAGTTGTAATTGTACCAGCCTCCATTACTTCTTCTGGCAGCTCATTCCATGCACCCACAAACCTCTGTGTGAAAACGTTGCTCCTCAGATCCCTTTGAAATTTTTCCCCTCTCACCCGAAAGCTGTCCCTCTAGTTTTGGACTCTCGCACCCCAGGGAAAAGACCTTGTCTATTTAATCAAAGCCTTTCATGATTTTATACACCTTTATAAGGTCAATCCTCAGCCTCTGATGCTCCAGGGAAAACAACCCCAGTCTATTCAGTCTCTCCATGTAGCTCAAATCGGATTGATCATAGACTAGTGCTGGGCCAATGACTGTTGTCGAGGGCAGTAACCGGACAACACTTCTTCAATGCTTTGAGCATTCCCACCTTTCAGGCAGTGAGTTCCAGATACTCACCATCCTTCGGATGATATATATTTCCTCAAATCCCGATGAAAAACCCTCCTGATAAAACTCTCCTGTCCACGTTTTAAGAATTCTGCCATCTCTGTGCCTTTGACATTTGTGTCCCAGATAATGTTGGGGTAATTGAAATCTCCCACTCTTATGACCCTACGTGTTTTACACTTCTGTGAGATTGCTTACATATCAGTGTTCCCATCTCTCTCTGACTATTTGGGGTACATTAGACACCACCCACAATGCGATTGCCCCATTTTTATGATTAATGTTTGCCCAGATGGCCTGATCTGAGGTGCCTTCTAAGCTATGATCACTGCCTATTGCAGTAAGTGATGCCTTGATCAATATTGCAACACTGCCTCTGTTACACCCTGCCTTCTGGCCTGAAGCGTCTATACCATTGAATAGGCTCTCCATGATGCTGGTCTGATTTATTGCCACTTCCACCTCTGTGCTCACTTCTACAACCAGGAATTCCCATGTCCCGCCTATCCCCTCACCCACCTCCAGTGTTCATCTTGTACTTGGACCCCTTCCACTTGCCTCTTACCTGCCCTCAATATCTTCACTGCCAACTGTCAGTGTAACGTTGGCTGTTGCAATTTCTCTGCTCCTCTCACCCATTCTCCCTGTCCCCTTCTGAAATGACACCACTTCGCGCTCTCAGGTTCAATTTGAAATTTGTCATCATACCAGCAGGCAGGGGTGGTGCCCTTGTAGCCTCGCAAATTGATCTTTACCTTGAAGGGGCTAAATGCCAACTCTCCAACACCTCTTCCAACCTCTTCCTGAATCATGCCCCCATATCCCAACATCAAGGCATCGTTTCCAGCAATTTCACTGTGATTGCCCGTCATGTTTGAGATTCCCACCACTATTGTTCTCACGCTTTTTCTAATCAACACCTTGTGCACTTGAACTCTGGCTGCACTCCCCAGAGGAACTCTCACTGTTTTCCAACACAGAGAATTGCTTCCTAAGTGAGGTGCACCATGGGGCTTTCCTGAATCTCTGATTACCACTGACGGGTGATCAGTGTCAGTCAGAAACACTTCCTTATAGACCAGTGAGCCTGACGTTGGTGGTGGGCAAGTTGATGGAAGGAATCCTGAGGGACAGGATGTACATGTATTTGGAAAAGCAAGGACTGATTAGGGATATTCAACATGGCTTTGTGCATGGGAAATCATGTCTCACAAACTTGATTGAGTTTTTTGAAGAAATAACAAAGATGATTGATGAGGGCAGAGCGGTAGATGTGAAACATATGAGCTTCAGTAAGGCTCCACATGGGATACTGGTGAGCAAGGTTAGATCTCATGGAATACAGGGAGAACCAGCAATTTGGATACAGAACTGGCTGAAAGGTCGAAGACAGAGGATGGTGGTGGAGGGATGCTTTTCAGACTGGAGGCCTGTGACCAGTGGAGTGCCACAAAGATTGGTGCTAGGTCCACTACCTTTCATCATTTATATAAATAATTTGATGTGAGCATAAGAGGTGTAGTTAGTAAATTTGCAGATGACACCAAATTTATTAGTGAAGCGGATAGCGAACAAGGTGACCTCAAATTTCAACGGGATCTTGATCAAATGGGAGAATGGGCTGAGAAGTGTCAGATGGAGTTTAATTTAGATAAATGTGAGGTGCTACATTTTGGGAAAGCAAATCTTACTCGGACTTACACATTAATGAGAAGGTCCAAGGGAGTGCTGCTGAACAAAGAGATCTTGGAGTGCAGGTTCATAGCTCCTTCAAAGTGGAGTCGCAGGTAGATAGGATAGTGAAGGTGGTATTTGGTATGCTTTCCTTTATTTGTCAGAGTATTGAGTACAGGAGTTGGGAGGTCGTGTTGTGGCTGAACAGAACATTGGTTAGGCCACTGTTGGAAATATTGCATGCAATTCTGGTCTCCTTCACATCGTAAAGATTTTGTGAAACTTGAAAGGGTTCAGAAACGTTTTACAAGGATGTTGCGAGGGTTAGAGAATTTGATCTATAGAGAGAGTATGATTAGGCTGGGGCAGTTTTCCCTGGAGTGACAGAGGCTGAGGGGTTACATTATAGAGGTTTATAAAATCATGAGAGGCATGGATAGTATAAATAGAGAAAGTCTTTTCCCTGGGGTCGGGGAGTCCAGAACTAGAGGGCAAAGGTTTTGGGTGAGAAGGCAAAGATATAAAAGAGACCTAAGGGGCAACATTTTCATGCGGAGGTTGGTACGTTATGGAATGAGCTGCCAGAATAAGTGATGGAGGCTGGTACTATTGCAACAATTAAAAGGCAGCTGGATGGGTATATGCATTGGAAGAGTTTGGAGGGATATGGGCCGGGTGCTGCCAGGTGGGACTCAATTGGGTTGGGATATTTGGTCGACATGGATGAGTTGAACCGAGTGGTCTGTTTCCATGCTGTACATCTCTATGACTCTATGATGTGTGCAATAAACCATTCTTGAGGTTCTCAGAGGATTAAGTGTTAATTCTGTGTTTTGGTTTGTAGGCATCTGCATTTGTCAGTTGTTATATGTTCTCCTTTCTAATTTATATGATGTGTTTCAAGATCTGGTAATACTTTGAGTTTAGTTTGTATTTTGGGAACTTGTGGTGATTTGAAACTGTAGTGTGTGCCTGTGTCAGAGTGCAAAATGTATAGTTAATGTATTGTCCTTTTAAGGAACTTTGGATGGTTGTGTAAAGGAAAAACTGTGACAAAATATTCATTTCGAATTTCACTCTCATAGCTTGATTAAAAATTACCTCTTGGAATTGACAACAGCTGATTAAAATTAATTGAAGAAATAAAATTAAGATGTAACTAATCTGCTCAATCTTCAAATTAGAGTATTGTGTTTGGATTGTGGAAAGAGTCTCGGTAAATTATAATTTTAGAAACTTTATGTTTTAGAAAGCACCCTTCACCATTTACTTTGTCTCCTGCCATTAAGCCAATTATATATCGAATTGGCAAGCTCACCCTGAATCCCAGTAGTTTACCATGTGAAAGCTTGTGAAAGACTTTACTCAAATCCAAATAAATAATGTCGACTAATCTGTAATCAACCACCTTCCTCAACAAAAACTCATTCATGTTGTGAGACTTGATTTTCCTCACACATAACCCTGCTGACTATCCTTACTCAATGTATGCCTCTCTCAATGTCCACGAACCCTATCTTTGATAATCACCTCCAACAATTTACCAAAACCAAAGTCAGCCTCACAGGTCTATAGTTCCCTGCTTTCTCCCTACAATCTTTCTTGAACAAAGGTACAATGCAGCCACCCTCCAGTCAACAGGCATCTCACCCATTGTTATAGATGATGCAAATATTTCTGCAAGAGGACTCATTAGTTCCTCCCTTACTTTCCACAATCTTCTGGAATACATTTGATGATGTCCCACCTTTATTTTCTCGAAGACCTCCCAAATTTCTTCGTCTTTAATGTGAACTGTTTTTAAAACATTTAAGTTCATTTCCCTATATTCTCTAGAAACTGTTTCTTTCTCCACAGTAAAAACTGACGTAAAATATTCATTTAGTTTCTTTCCCATCTCCCGCAGTTCAACACAAATGAACTCCTTTAAGAGGCCATACCCTCTCTCTAGTTGCCATCTTGCTCTGAATGCATTGGTAGAATCACTTTGGATTATCCTTAACCTTATCTTCCAATGCTAACTCAAACCCCCTCTTTGCCTTCCTAATTTCTCTCTTAAGAATGCTCCTACAATCTTTATATTGATTAAGAGATTCAACTGAACCAAGTTGTCTGCGTTTAAAATAAGGTTCTCTCTTATTTTTGACAAGAACCTCAATATCTTTATTCAGCCATAGTACCATACTCTTAGCACCCTTACCCTTCACTCAAACAGGAATAAAATGCCTCTGAACTTGCCATCACACTCTTGAATGCCTCCCACCCGCCAGATGTCCTTTTACCTGCAAACAGTCCACTCCAATCAGCTTTTGAAAGTGCTTTTTCACAAACCATTAAAATTTGCCTTTTTCCAGTTAAAAATTTTGATATTTTTATGGAAGGCTTCTCCTTGTTCATAACCATTTCATAACTGAACTTTGATTACTTGACTCAAAGTGTTCCCCTGGCTTTACTTCAGTAACCTGTCCTGCCTTATTACCCAAAGGAAGGTCTCGTTTTGCTCCTTCTCGAGTAGGAACATCCACATCTTGAGAAAGAAAATTTTCTTAAACATATTTGACAAATTTTCACCATCCAAACTTTTAATACAATGATAACTCCAGTCAATGTTTGGAAAATTAAAATCCCCCATCATGAACAGCCTTATTGTCCTTGTGCGTTTTGGAGATCTCCCGATATACTTGTTTCTCAATTTCTCTCTTACTGTTGGGGAGCCTATTGTACAATCACATCAAAGTGACCTTTCCTTTCTTATTTGTTATTCGTTCCCATATATTTTCACTGGACGATGTAAAGAGAAAAAACCAAGTGCTGCGATACTGTCCTGATCAGACATTCCCAGGACAGGGACAGCACAGGGTGAAACATTGCAGAGTGGGTTTTGATCAATTTCAAAACTGAAAATAAAGTTGCCCTGACTCTGTTAAACAAAACCAAAAGTGCTATTCCTATGGGGAGAGAAAACAAAAGATGAACAAGCCAAAAAAAAGGCTCTACCTTGATGGTCCTCATCGACCTCTTTTGGAGCATGGACAACAAGGGGCCAAAGTAAAAATAAACTCCAGCAAATTCAAAGAAAACAAATAATTAAACAAACAATTAAACAACCAAGTAAATAAATCCTCACTGCCCCATCCCTAATGAACTCTCCCAGGACAGGGAAAACGATGGTTTAAAATCCAAGGTATATAAAACAGCCCTCTTCCTGGGGCACCAGACTGAAAATAAACACAAACTGAATGGGCCAAATGTAAACTGCTACTACAGAGACAATTCACTAAATGAGAATATCATTATCCACACTGATAATACACTTCAGCCCCCACGGCGCCCAGCAGTCTCAAAGGCCTCGACTGTACTGGTGAGCACTGTGTGTGCTCCCTCTCCAGGGACACGTGACCATGGATGGAACTGTGAAAGAGGGGCACACAATCTGGAACAATGAGCTCCCCTTCGGCCTGCTGCCTGTTGATGGTGATCTTTTCCAGGCCCAGGAGCAAAGCCATGAGAAAATTCAGACTTGTCTACCCCTCCCCCACCGGGTGCTCATGGATCAGGAGTGTGGGGCTGAAGTGCAACCAACAGCAGCACCTTCAAAGAGCGAAAAAGGTGCTGCAAACAGATGCACCATCTCCTCCAGGCCACAGAACATGCACGTGGTCTGGCGCCTGGTAAAATTACTCATTCACTCAGATTGCTGCATGTAGCGTTCTCCACCCCAGATCCCCGATGTAAGAGGAGAGGACACCTTCGTAGACGGCCCTCCATTGGAGAACTCAGCCACCGTAGAGTGAAACATTACACCAAGGCACGTCCAGGTGGTGGGTGAAAGCACAGCAGTGGAGAGTGTATATACAAATAACACCACCGTGCAGTTCAAAAGGGCACCGGGAGGATATCTCTGAGATGACTCAGACTGTGGAGCACCCATGTCACAGGGGAGAGTCAGCTGTGTACGGTACATTGTGAAATTCTGGAGAGATGGTGATCAGTTTGTCTGGAAGGTCACTGCACACCTGAGCTGCCTCGAGTGTACGTGATGTGTGGGGGCTAAATTCCTTGTCCATCAGACTCTGGATGGCTCGGGGCACGAACCAGAGGGGGACCGACACCCTTGCAGTCAACCTTGTGGGTGTTATCCAGTCCACTCCTCTGCCATCCAGTGGGTCCCTGACTCTGGTCATCCCTCTAACCCGAGCTCTGTCCTCCCCCAGCCAGCACAATCCGTGTTCAGAAACCTGTTCCTGAGCAGGGCTCCCTGATGAGAGCCAGCTCTCCCACAGAGGGAATAGCTCCGACTCGAGCTGAATGTGTCCCAGACTGTGATCAGGTTCAGATAGAAACCAGACAATCCCTGAAAGATGACCTGAGACTGGGACCAATCCACGAACATGAATTGCGTGTTGGAACGGAGGTCGTGCACGTGTTTGAAGAAATACACCATGAGACTCAATGTAAAGGTGTCACTACAGGGTCTGAAGGTGGGGAGTCTTTATCTGGGTGCAATATCACACCAGCGGCTGACCACCCTCCTCAAGCGGGAGACTCAGAACCACAGCAGTGACTCAGCGCTGTCTCTTGTCCCAGAAAGACCCAACGAGTTTTTACTGGACGGTGGTGAGGAAGCCAGAGGGATCAAACTGACCAGCCAGTACCACAACATGGCTGCCACCAATTGGTTTGTGACTCGCAATCACATTGAATAGGACAACACATAAACTAATGCTTTCCAGATCAGAGACGAGGGATTCATCATCAGTCAGCGGCACAAAGATCTTCTGGCAGACCCTGTTTCTTTTTAACAGTGAGCAGAAGGAGGGGCCACCACGGTTGAGATCCCGAAGAATCCACACCCGTAATCTCATCCCGGTACTCAATGAGATCCAAAGCCTCCCTGCTTCCTTCTCCATCCAGTCCAGAAGTGATGTCGCGAGTCCCAGAACTACTTGTCATCCTGCAGCAGCTTGTTAAAATGCAAGCACACGGTCCTCCCTCCGGTGCTAAATGGACCGTGCTCTGCTCAGACCAGGCTGTGATCAGAAAAGTGCACTTGCTGCATGGAGGACTTCAGAACACAGGAGGCATATGCCCTGGAAATGGAGATGCAGTCAATGCTGGACACTCCAAGCTCTGATTATGACCAACTTTGCCTTCCTTAGTCTCTCAAAGAGCTCTGCCAAATGCTCCATGTGATCTTTCCATGAATGGCTAAAGATCGTCAAGTCATCCATGTAGGTGACACAATTAGACCAGAAGACCTAGGATCAGGAATTAGGCCATTCAGCCCATTGAGACTGCTCCACCATTCATTCATGTCTGATACGATTCTCAACCCCATTCTCCCACTTTCTCCCATAACCTTTACTCTCCTTGATACTCAAGAACCTATCTATCTCACTCTTAAATTTATTCAATGACGTTGCCTCCATAGCCTTTTATAACAATGAATGCCATAGATTCACCATTCTCTGGCTGAAGAAGTTTCTCTTTATCTTCGTTCTAAAAGGTCTTCCCTTTAGCCTCGGTGTATGCCCTCAACATCTAGTGTCTGTTATGAATGGAAATATTTTCCTGACATCTACTCAGTCTAGGCCATTCAGTATTCTGCATGTTTCAATTAGATATCCCCCTCATCTTTCTGAACTCCATTGAGTTTAAACCCAGAGTCCTCAAACATTCCTCAGATGATATTCTTTTCATTCCTAGAACTATTCTCATAAATGTCCTCTGAACATGCTCCTGGGCCAGTATCCTTCCTGAGAAATGGGACCTAAAACTGTACACAATACTCAAATGTGGTCTGACCAGAGCGTAATAGAGCATCAGAAGTACATCCTTGTTTTTATATTCAAGCCCTCTCAAAATAAGTGTTGTCATTGCATTTGCCTTCCTAACTACTGACTCAACCTACAAGTTTACCTTGAGAAAATCTAAGACAAAAACTCCCAATTCTCTTTGCACTTCAGACTTCTGAATTCTCTCCCCATTTAGAAAATAGTCCATGCCTCTATTCTTCCTACCAATGTATATCACCACACACTCTCCCACATTGTACCTCATCTGCCACTTCTTTGCTCACTCTCCGAATCTGTCCAAATCTTTCTATAGCCTCTCCATCTCCTCAATGTTACCTGTCCCTCTACCTCACATCAAAATCCAAATCATCTGGATTTGATTCATCACCAAGTGGCATGAGCTAATACCTGTTTTTCTAGCTCTCTTACCCTGTCATAGTATTGTTTCAGTATGTTCACATGATATACCCAATAATTTTGTTTCCTAGCTGGCATCTTTACCAGATAACTCCCCTGACTTAACTACTTCTCAATCTGGTACACATCACTAGACCTTGCTTTGAAGGGATCTCCCGCCATTGGTAACAACACCGATCATCCTCACAGGCAACTTCATCCTCACAGGCAAACAAACAACTATTAGATTTCTTAGCTGCTTCTTTGTTCAATAAGTGACGTACCAGATTCAAATATTGTCCAGCTAATTCACCTACTCTGTTTAATCTGTCTCTGACCTCAGATACATCATCTAACTGTAAGATCTCTGACATTTCCTTAATTATCAGCTTTTCCTAAATTTTAAAGGTTGTCTTACTTTGTCCGAACATCAATCCAAATGGAGTGAACACAGTCGATTCATTTGGAGTATCTCTAACAGCAAGTAATATAAAGAGGATACATTTAACCCAATCGTTTGGTTAATCCTGGCAATAAACCCTCAACGTGGTCTTTAGGTGCTGATGCTATTTTTTCAATGATCCCCAAGATTCAGGATGGTCCGCATTTGATGCATAAACTATCCATGTTCTTCTTCAATAATTTGGCAGTAACATTTGACCCTTGGTCTGACTGAATCTCTGAGTCATCTGTCATGAGTAAGGAAAGCAAGGAACTCTTCTACAACATTTTTACCTTGAAATTCCAGAATGGAATTGTTTCCAGAAACCGAGTGGACACATCCATTATGGTTAGGAAATTCAGGCTCCCATATCTGGTTTTGAGGTGGGGTGGGTCTACACTATTATAATTCATGCAAAACGTTCTTCAAATGAGAAGTGGCACCAAAGGTGCTGGTTTCATCACTGCCTGTGGTTTTCTTGCCATCTGACACATATGAAAGGTACGGCAAAATTCAACCACATCTTTATGTAATCTAGACCAACATGTTTCGACATCTTAGCCTGGGTCTTCCTCACTTCTAGATGACCTACCCCAGGCAGCTTGTGTACTTCCTGTCTGTATTCTACCAACAACTTATCTGGTGAACTTCACATGCCTCATCTGTGCTAATCTGCTAAGGTCTCCATTTCCACCTTAAGATTTTATCCTTAAGATAATAGCTTTCTGGAATACACTGATTCTATTTCCGAGTCGGCTTTATGATGACAACCTTTATTGTCTCATCGTTTTGTTCTAACTCCTTTGATCTTTCAGAACTAAACACCTCTGTCTGATCCTCTACCTGCTTCGGTTTTTCCTTTACTACCTAATCAGAGTGTCAGCTGACTCGACCTCATATCCTTCATCTTTTCTTTTAACTCCTCAGTTCCCTGGTTTTCATTTGTTTCCTCCATTCCACTACAATGGGCCTCATTCCCAGCTGTGATCCGGCTATATCATTTCCAAGAATTAACTGGATTCCTGGAATAGCTAATTTTCCGGTCTCTCCCACTATCACATCCCCAAATTTGATTGGACTTTCTAACCTTACCTTACTCAGGGGAATACCACTCCTCATCTTTCCATTTATTCCACAGATTACCACACACTCAGACAATATTTCAGAAGGATTGCAAATATTTTCATCTCTCACTATTAGAGACAGACTATTTCCATACCTCTCAATATTTTGTTTATTATCTATTCCCCCTCATCTACCTGAGTAAATCTTGCCCACACAGGTGACGTCTTTGAAAAGATCAAGCGCTATCTTATTATCCAGCCTGTGACTAGGCTGTGCACTCTCCTTCAGCTCCTTAACTTCCCTTGAGATTTCCTTCACTGCCCTAGCTAATCTGACTAGTTTAAATACCACTCTTTTCCCACATTCTTCTTCCCAGTGCCTTTCTTAAACCACTGGCATTGTGAACTTGTGTGTCTCATCTTGTTGCAGGAAAGAAAACCCTGAGGTCTTTCACCTCTTTTCCACCCTCTTGGATTTCTTTATTCATCGTGGTAAACTGTTCCCAGTTGTTTATTGTAGGATCTCCCTCTTTCCCAATTTCTATTCCTCACGGAACAAAATTGCTGTCAGAAGCTGGATTTCGATTTATGTATAATTGCATATTCATCTACCATCTCTTCAGCCCTTCTTGCTGTTTTAACTTACTGTTCCTCAACATGAGTTGTCATCAATTCTGGAAGTGAGTTTTTAAACTTCTCCAGCAGAATACATCTCTTTGAGCCTCACATCTTTTCTATTTTTACTTTTCTCAACTATCTATTGAAATTGCTCGGTTTAATTCTTTCAAACTCACTGCAAGTCTGATATGGTATATTTCTTACATTTCTGAACCATTGTCTGTACCCTTCTGGTAACAATTGTTAGGCACTCGACATAGACTTTTTTACTTCTTCATATATCCTGACACCTACTCTGACAGCACTATACACAATTCACTAACTTTGTTTGGATCAACAAAGCCCACATGGTTACTGGCCACTTTAATTGTTTAGCCATTTTCTCAATTGAGATGAAAAAGGCTTCTATATCCTTCTCATCATATGTAGGTAATGCTGAGATATATTTAAATAGGTCCGCACTCGGCATTTGGCAACAGTGATTTAGCTGATCACCGTCCTCCTCACGAAACCTACCTTCATCTCTATCCTTTTGAACCAACTTTCCTGTCTAATTGTTAACTTTTGTAGTTTTCTCTCTCTCTCTTTTTCCTTCCTTCTGCAAGGCCCTTCCCCGCCTGCTCTGTTTCCTCAACTTTAACTGTACATCAGAATGTTTCAGTTCCCTTTCTAACTCGAATTGTCTTACTTGCTGTTTAATTTTCTCTCACTTCACTGTACTTGACTGTAGGGCTTTTGCCCGAAACATCGATTTTCCTGCTCCTTGGTGCTGCCTGACCTGCTGTGCTTTTCCAACACCACTCTGATCTAAACTCAGTTTGTCTGGAATACTTAAATGCATGGCTAACTCCGTTACAATTTCGGCTTTGTAATTATTCCTCATTCAACCCAATTTCAGCTTGTTTGCTCATTCTACAAGCGTCACCTTTTTCTGATTTTTCTCAACTTTCTTGGAAAATTTGAGAAGCATCTTTGCCCCTGAACCCCTTTCGCAATGCTCTGAGCCATTTCCCCATTTTCAATTTAACCAACAACAAGCAACCAAAATTAAACAGATTTTCCAGTTCTGACTTGCATTTTGTTTTAAGATCTAGGACCTTAGTCCAGGGGTCTGTTTAAATCTGCTTGGACCTTTTGTATCCTAAATCTGGAAAAAAATCTGTCCAGATCCTGGACTAGCGTCACCAGTCTGTTGTAAAGCAGAAGTTGACCCCTCTCTGAGACCTAAAACCAAAACACTAAGAGGTGCACCACATACTTTAATTTGTAAAAAAAACAAGTGTGAAAACTGATGTAACCTGCCTTTCAACAACTTCCAGTGTTTAAATAAAATATGTCCCTGACACTCACATTATCGAGAGCGAGCGAGAGAGAGGTGAGAGCTCTTCTCTCAGTCAGACGGCTGTAATCTCGGAAGTCTTTATCTGACTGCCCCTTCTTTTATGCCCTTGATAAATATATTCATATCCTTTACAATAGAATTGGTCCCATGTTGTCAAAACCATCAGATTTACATTTAATTGATCTTTAGTATCAAAGTACCTGTTTCAAATCAATTCGCTAAATTCAAAAGACTTATCTTGGTCATAACTGATGCTTGCTTTGCTAATGATATGACTTTCAATGCAAATGCTTCTGCTTGGGCTCTCTACGTACTGCTTTAAATCTCTAGGCACAAAAAAGCATCATCTTTTAAAGGGACCACAGAATGCTTTCCCCATTTTACAAACATCAAATTCTGACTTCCTGACTCCCAATCTAAACTTTGCATCTACACCGGTCTCTGAGGCAAGGCAGTTCCTCCGGATGTGCCTCACCTCCTTGCAGGAATGACATAACACAGGCTCCACCAACTAGAACACCCAGTAAGCAGCACTCAAAAGGAAAGTGCCCTCCGGGACAACCACCCGGGTCAGGCAGACAAACCCTTATAACCAGCAAGAATAACCACGTATCAAGCGGGCCTCCTTGAGACTGTGCGAGATAAGTGGCTCTCCAGCCCCATCTACGGCACTTTTTATTTCCCTTCCCAGGAACAAAGACACGGAGGAGTCTGTCCAAAACTTTTTCATTCAACTTTGCATAGTCGGGTGCTGTTCCCAAAGGTACACACACACAAGCATAGTAATCTCCACGCATTATATACACGTATATGTGGGCTGGGTCTACTGCTGCTGCCTTGACCAACGAGTGCTCGGATTCCCCACTGTTTTCCTTATTTGGGTTCTGGTGCCTGCGATTATTTTGTTATTCACTTGGCCAATCAGTGTTTGAGCTTCCCGTTCTTCCCTTATATGGATGATGTTGTACAACTGTGGTTAAGGGCGGCCTCTCAACTATCGAGGAAAGCTGTTACAACTGTTTCATTCATATAAACGTGGGGGAGGTCCGGCAACAGTTTCGAGTGTCTGCTTGTGTTTACTATGAGGTAGAAAAGACTAAAAGGCAGCTAACCGTCTACCCCCTACATGCTTGTGTTCACTATGAGGTAGAAAAGACTAAAAGGCAGCTAACCGTTTAAAAATTACACGACCTCCTACAAGACTGAGCAGTCGTGACATGACATTCAACTTTACCCACCCGGGCTGGAGGAGGTGGTGGAGAAGGAGCTCAGACAGAACAAAGAGGGAGACATTAGATAAAATGTCCTTGAGTTCCACTTACCCACGTTCTCACCGTATCCCTTAATTCCTTTGCTGTTGAAACAAAAATCTCTCTTTGCCTTAAACTGTACTGAAGTAGTGACAATTACTTCACTGGACAAGGAATTCCACAGATTAACAACCCTCGAGGTGAAGAAGTTCCTTCTCAATTCAGTCCTAAATCTGCTCCCTCTAATCTTGAGTCTATGCCCTTCGGTCTTGGTTTCAACTGCCTTGGAAACATCCTCTCTTCATCTGTCTTAACTATCCCCTTCATAATTTTATATGTTTCTAGTAGATCACCTCCCCCACTTTCTTCCCAATACCAGTGAATATAATCCCAGACTACTCAGTATCTCCTCATAAGCCAACCCCCTCAACTTCAGAATCAACCTCGTGAACCTCTCCTCTGCACCCCGTCCAGTGCCAGTACATCCCTTCTCAAATAAGCAGAACAAAACTGCACACAATATTCCAGGTGTGGCCTCACCAGCACCTTGTACAGCTGCAACATAACCTCCCTGCTTTTCAACTCAATCTCTTTAGCAATGAAAGCCACAATTCCATTTGCTTTCCAAATTACCTGTTGTACCGACAGACCAAACTTCTGTGATTCATGCACAAGGACACTCAGGTCCCTCTGCATAGCAGCACGCTGCAACCTTTAACCCTTCAAGTAATAATCCTTTTTACTGTACTCCTACCAAAATGGATGACTTCACATTTACTAATATTGTATTCCATCGGCCAGACCTTTGCCCACTTCAAGTAATTATGTTCCTCTGCAAAGTTTCACAGTTCTCTGCACGCATTGCTTTGCCACTCATATCAGTGTTAACTGTAAACATTGACACAGTACACATTATCCCCAACTCCAAATCATCTCCATAAATTGTGAAGAATTGCAGTCACAACACTGATCACTGAAGCATACCACTAGTTTCTGATTGCCAGTCAGAATAGCACTCATTTATCCCCATTCATTGCTTCCTATTAGTCAACCAATCCTCTGTCCATGCTAATTCTTTACCTCTAACACAATGCATCTTTATCTGATGCAGCAGCCTCTTGAGTAGCACCTTGTTGAAGGCCTTTCAGAAATCTAGGGAGACCACATCGACTGGGCCTCCATTGTCCGCCTTGCTCATAATGTATTCATAGCATTCGAGAAGATTGGTTAAGCGTGACCTGTCCTTCATAAATCTATGCTGTGTCTGCCCAACAGGACAATTTCTATTTCGATGCCTTGCAATTTCTTTCTTGATAACAGACTCAAGCATGTTCCTTCCTACAGAGGGAGAGCTAACCCCTCTATAATTCCCCATCTTTTGTCCACCTCCCTTTTCAAACAGTTGTGTCACATTTGCTGTTTTCCAATCTGCTGGAACTGCTCCAGAGTCCAGCAAATTTTGGAAAATTAACACAAGGGCACTTGCTATTTCTTATAGTACACTGAGATGCAATCCTTCAGGGCCAGGAGACTTAGCTCCATCAGCTGGCCCAATACCTCTTCTGTAATAATGTTTCCAGGACCTCACCGCCCTTTGTCTCTTTGTCAATTACTAGTATATTATTAATGTCCCCCACTGTGAAGACCGATACAAAATACCTGCCCAAAGCCTCAGCCAGTTCATCATATCCCATGACTAAAGGCCCCTTCACATTCTCTGAATGACCACTCTATGTTTTACATATTTGGAGAAACTTTTGCGATCTGTCTTTATATTCTGTGCTCGTTTTTTTTCTCACATTCTATCTTTCTTTTCTTCCAATCTCTTTTTGTGTCTTTCTTGTTAGCCTTTAAAGTTTTCCCAATCTTCTGGTTTTCTGCTGTTCTTGGTCACATTGTATGCCTTCTCTTCAATTTGATAGCCTCCCTTATTTCCTGAGACACCCATGGCAGATTACCCCTTTTCTTACAGTGCCTCCTTTTCACTGAAATATATTTCTGCTGAGCACTCTGAAAAATTGTTTGAAATTCCTGCCCTGCTCATCAACTGTTCCACCATAAAATCTTTGTTTCCAGTCTACTTTAGCCAAGTCCTCCCTCACTCTATTGCAGTTCCATTTTTTCAAGCACAGGTCCCTGGTATTTGATTTTATCTTTACAATCTCCAGCTGCATTTTTGAAATTCAACCATGCTATGTTTGCTCCTTCCAAGAGAATCCCAAAATATGAGGTCATTAATTATTCCTGCCCCATTACACAGGACCAAATCTAAGATAGCTTGCTCCCTTGTCGGTTCCTTTACATATTGTTCCAGAAAACAGTCATGGATACACACAACAAAGTCCTCCTCAAGGCTACCCTGACCGAGCTGGTTTGGCTGCTCGACATGTGGATTAAATTTCCCCATCGTAACAGCTGTATTATTTTTACAGGCATTAGTTATTGCTTTATTTATTGCCGGCCCAATGTGATATTATTTGGTGGCGTATAGACTACGCCTATCATTGATTTTTTTTTCTTAGAATTTCTCATTTCCAACTGAATGGATTCAATCTTATTCTCCGTAGAACCTCCATCATCACCACCCTGATGTTGTCCTTGAATATCAGTGCTACAGCATCTCCCTTACCTTCCTGTCTGTTCTTCCAAATGGTCTGATACCCCTGGATATTTAACTCCCAGTTGTGACCATCCTGTAACCATGTTTCCATAATGGCTACCAAATCATTTGCATTCACGATGATTTGTGCCATGAACCCATCAGCCTTGTTACAAATGCTATGAGCTTTCAGGTAAAGTGCCCTTGTGTAAGCTTTCCACCCCTCATGATTCCCAAATCACCAATAATATCTCCTGAGGTATCCTTTCTTTTTACTTCTTTCACAGTCTTTCTTGAACTTAAACCCTCCTGCACACAAGCTAACCTGCTGCTTACCATTTTACTTATCAGCATATTGTCGTTTTCCCTTTCCCTTCCCCCAACGCACTGGTTTAAAGTCCCAGTGACCACCTTATTGATCCTTTTCACGAGAACACTTGTTCCAGGTCGGTTCAGGTAGACACCGTCACATTGGTACACATCCCCTCAGGTCCAAAACTGATGCCAATGTCCCATGAAATGAAACCTCTCTTTCCCCCACCACACCCTCAGCCACGTTTACTTCTCTAATGTTCTTACCTCTAAGCCAATTTGTATGTTACTTTGGCAGTAATCCAAAGGTTATCAGCCTTGAGGATTAGTTCCTTAATTTTGTTCCTAGTGCTTGATAATCCCCAAAAATGTGCTCCTTCCTTGCCTTGCCTACGTTGTTTGTCCCAGTGCGGATCACAACAACTGGATCCTCCCCTTCCCGCTCCAATATCCTTTCAAGCAGATCAGAGATGTCTTGCACTCTGGCATCAGGCAGACAACACACCATGTGGGAATTCTGATCCGGCTTGCGAAGGATACTATCGATCCCCCTAATTATAGAATCCCCTATAACTACCACTTGTCTTTTTGCTCCCCTCTCTTGAATGGTCTTCTGCACCATGGTGCCGTTGTCAGCTGGCTCATCCTGCGAGCAGTTCTTTTCCTCATCCAGACAAGGAACAAGTATCCCATACTTGTTGGATAAGGTCAAGAGCTGAGGCTACTCCATTCCTGAACTCAGGATCCCCCACCTGCCTCTCTTGCAGTCACACCATGTTGTCCCTGATCACGAGCTGAATTTGAATGATTTAATCTACCAGGTGTGACTGCCTCCTGAAACAAAGCGTCCAGGTAACTCTCCCCCTCCTGGATATGTCACAGTGTTTGAAGTTCAGAATCCAAATCATCAACTCTGAGCCGGAGATCCTCCAGCAACCAACACTTGCTGTAGATGTGGTCACTGCCATTCACAAGGGGATCAGCCAGCTCCTACATCATACAGCTGCAGCACTTCACCTGCCCAGCCATCTCTACTTAGTTAATTACTTTATTAATTTAGAGTTAATTAACATCTAATGCTTCTTTGCTCTCCTCACGTTTCGCCGCTGTCCGAATATATCAGTTCACTCACCATCCTGGAACACAATTTGACCGCTCACGCTGAAAATGGAGGCTGCTTACTCTCAAGTTAAGTCCTTTTCGAGGGAAATTTACCTTCCCACCTGTTCCCTGCTCCTTACTCTCACTGCTCCCGAAAATGGAGGATGCCACACCCCCACATAGGAACAACTGACTCTTACTCAACTTGTTGTTTTATAACACCCCACAGTTACCATAGATACACCTTCGCCCCCCCCAAAACCAGGACCACTACCTCCCCTTGCACAAAGCACAGAAAAAAACTGAGAGTCTTAAAATCTGATTCTAATAATGTGGAAATAGGCCATTCGGCCCAACAATTCTAGACTGACTCTCCAGATAGCAGCCCAAACTCAACCACCTTCCTTATCCCTGGAAGCTTGCATTCCCTACGACTGATCCACTTAACCGACGTATCCCTGGACACTGGGCAGTTTAGGTAAAAACAATGACTGCAGATGCTGGAAAGCAAATACTGGATTAGTGGTGCAGGAAAAGCACAGCAGTTCAGGCAGCATCCAACAAGCAGCAAAATCGACATTTCGGGCAAAAGCCCTTCATCAATCCACCAAACCTGAACATCTTTAGACTATCGGAGGCAGACATACAGACCTGGGGAGAACATGCAAACTCCACACAGGAAATTGCTGGAGGCTGGAATTGTACCAGAGTCACTGGTGTTGTGAGGCAAGAGTACTAACCACTGAGCCATGGTGTTCAGCCCTACCAGTCAACACAGTGCCTTAGACTACAAGTCCCAAGTCACAGGCCTTAAACAAGAGTTGTCCTGATCTCAAAGGCAAGTCACTAGCAGATGATACAGGTCACAGTCTAGAAATAGTAACATTGGGAGTTCCCAGGCTCAAGACTCTAGCGTACAGTAACTAACGAAGAAGAGTTCAGGACCTAAGTTGTTATCGTCCAGACCAGCAGGCAAACCTGACAGTGACCCCCCATGACTGAGATTCCCACCACTATTGTTCTTCCACACTTTCTGATCCCCACCTTGTGTAGCTGAGCTCTGGCTGCACTCCCCAGAGCCGTCACTCTCACTGTTTTCCAACACAGGAAATGGTTTTCTGAGTGAGATGCACTGTGGGCCTTTCCTGAATCTCTGACTACCACTGACTGGTGATCAGTGTCAGTCAGAAACACTTCAGCTGCCAGGTGACCACACCCAAGCTCTAAAGCCCCATTCTGAAGCTGATCAAACCAGTCCTACATCCTGCAGACGTGGTCAGGGAAGGTGAGTGCAGACCCCGAGCCTTGCCCTCTCTCCATCTGCTGCCCTGTGGAGAGATGACCCCAATGGTCCAGCAGTCACTACTCCCAGAATGGGAGTGCATTTATGTGACACGTGCTGGTACAACAACACTGCTGCAGTTTATTTAAAGTGAAACAGAATCTTTATTTACAAGAACATTAATTATTTACACTATGTACAAATATAACAGAGAGACAGGTCTATTGATTTTATGAACTGCACACTCTGGATGAGTGTACAAAGTTGTATACTTTTGGATCAGTTTCTAAGAAAAGGTAAGTATCTGGAGGAGATCAATTCTTCCTATAAATGTCCACGATCTGGAGAAGATCAATGCTGAGACAATGTTGAGGTTCCAGTGAGAGCATTTGCTGAGGACCTGACAGAGATCAGATGCTGTTAAAGATGTGAAGACCATAAGATGAAGCAGAGACGATCCGTTGGTGTGACAGAAACATTGATGTTGAGAAGGTCTGTTTGTTTATTGACGGTGAGGATCTGGATCTGGAGCACAATAGTTGGTATGAGAAGACAAGGGTCTGGGCCATATTCTGAACCTGACGTGCTGAGGTCTCATTTGGGGACGATGCAGCAGCAACTGCAAATTAATCCTTTACACCAGGAGGTCCATTGGGTGATCCGGAAGCGATGGGTCTGCTTGGTGAGGAATGCTGCTAAGGCCGCTGCTTGATCGCGGTGATGGTCCTGGTTGGAACTGAAGGATACACAGTCCGAAATGTAGGAACTCACCATGTCGGGGTAATCGTCAACGAGTTGACGTGAAATACGTTTCAGGAAGTTTTGGTAACTCCAGCCTGGGGCCTCGAGATACCTCTCAACTAAGGAGCAAGCCTTTGTGGAACCAGTGGAGGAGAAAATCATCTGCAGTGCTGCACAACAACACTGGATGGTTTTCTCACTTTTAGTATCCAGCTGCAACAGCAAGGGCACGATGTTGGCGTGGAGCTGTCGCTGGAAATCACTGGACTCTCCAAACGTGGCCAATTTTTCCAACGTTTGGAGAGCTTCCACAGAGACTTGCTCACTTCCTGCCCCAAACAGTGGCTGTATCCTGGAGAGGATTGCATTTAAAAAGGGCCTGATTGTTTCTGCTGGTGCCTCAAGGATGTTTTTCTGAAGGCAAGACAACACCTCAAGAGTGAATACATCGCTGTTCTCTGGATTGCCCAACAGGCTCACCAAGACATCGGTCACACTCCAACACCATCGCCTCGATTCAAAATCGATGTTTTTTAAAACTCTGATGCAGAGCAACTGGCTAACGGGTGAGGAGTCGTACCAGCAGAGGTATCGTATTAAGCTGTTAATGACCATGTCTGTGAGACCCAGTTCGGAAAGGCACGGAGCTTTCAGGAGTTCCTCAAAGAAGAGTATTATCGGAACTGCCTGACAGTCCTGGATCCGAAGGATTTGGGAAACCAGACGATGTACGGTCTTAAACAAATCATCACCTGCAGATGCTGTCATTGCCTGGGCCAGCAGAACAACCCCCTGATCAAATCCAACCCCTCGTAACTGTTGCCATCCTCTGACCATCACCATCTGGTCTGAGATGTCACTTTGACCAATCAGGTCAAACAGGGCCTTGAGTGACCTCACACACCTTTCATTCAGTGACCTACTTGTATCAGCATCAAACCCAGCGGTGAAACCTCTCTGCTGTGACTGAATATCTGTATCACTGGGCAGAGAGAAACTCATTCCGCTGGTGAGTGATACAAGTAAGCCACTGAAAATGTGTGGGAACAATGTCCTCACCACGTCTGCCATCCTGGGCTGAGTCAGTATCTCATATAAGCCATGGATGGCAGTCAGCGAGACGTTGGCCGAGTACATGTTCCCACGGACGGGGCAGCTTTTTCCCTCCAGTGAGTACACGAGATGTTTGATCGTACTCACCGGACAGGCTCGATCCTCAGCTGCTGCTCTCCACACATCCCGGATGAACTTGTGCACTGGGGGGCGACAGAGCAGGAGCTGGGACATAGCTGCTGCTGAGTGCTGTGAGGTCAGAGCAGTCATCCCTCGTAGGACACGCCCTTTCACCTCCTGGTGAGGGATGATCTCCAAATGAAGCCCCAGCACATGCAGGATCTCTGAGACCCGGTCCTGAAGTTGTTTTCTCTCTTGCAGGAAGAGGTTTTCCAATAGTAAGGACGCGACCCGGGCACAGCTGGGATTATGGTCCGACAGACTGCCACAGACCATGAGAAGCAGGTTGTCTAGCTGACAGCGCGGCAGGCTTTGGCAAATCAGCTCCATCACCTGATGACACTTCTCAAACTGAGATCCTTCATCAGGGTCCGTCAGGTCTTCCGGAAGTGTCTTCAGAAACACCAGACTCTCTTGATATTGTTGTAGGCTGGCTCCATCAGCCACTAAGTACATGGACATGATGGTACTGACCGCGCTGAGGGCCATCTGTTGCACAGCTTGGGAACCGTCAGCACAACGTGGAAGCAGTCCTCCAAGCAGCGTGCCCACAACATTCGCCAGCACTTCCCTGCTGTCATCAAACCTCCGTGAAAACACCACGAGCATCTCCGAGATGATGTGGACTGCTGTCTCCCGCTTATTGTCTTCCATCGAAAAGATCCCCTCCTCAATCTTCTGGATGATTTCGTCCTTGTCTTCACTCTCAGCAATGATCTTCTCCATTGCCACACAAAAGACACCAATAACAGGCTTCATCTTTGAGTCAGCTTGTGAAAATCCTCCGATTCTGTTCTTGAACTCTGTCTTCAATCTTTCTCTCGAGTAGGGATGTTACCAATTCAGTTGACCAGAGCAGTTTGCTTGATCTCCTCTCTCGGCATCTCTGCAGCACAAGTGCACAGATCACTTCAGTTTGTTGTGTTTTGTATGACCCTGTGATGATGTGTTGTCATGGTTCTCATTGTGATGACAGCGGCCGTCAGTTGTAACGGGGTCCTGAGCTCCCAGTCGTTGTCCTGTGTTGGGATTTTCAAAAACAAGCATCCTGTGAGGAGTCACAGAGATAATGACACAGAGTGTTGGCTCATGTCACAGAATCATAGAGCCAATCAGCATGGAATCATTTCCTTCAGTGCATCCAGGTCATGGCGACAATAATCCCAAGCAAACCCAGGCCAAGCTGCCTGTCCCTGGTCTATATCCCTCCAAATATTTCATATTCCAGTACTTCTCAAAATATCACTTTTGCATACACAAGAACTGAAAATGCATCAAAATAATATCATACTATTGAAATAACATAACACGGAAATCTAGAAGTAAATCACGAAATAAGCGTCAACTCAGGAGAAATTGCAAGATCCGTGTTACCCTCAGTCTACCATTATTCCAAATTTATTTTGTTTTCAACATCCCTCAACATAGGTGTCATTCCTGTTGAAAGCCATCGTTGGTACATTCTGTTATCTGGGAGAACCCTTTCTCTCCCAAATTCCCTTCACTGAGGAACTCTTCTTGTTCCATCACCTGAGGAATCTTTAATCAGAGCAACGTCCATTGTAGCACATGGCAGCTCTGTGGAAGCTGGTCATTTTTTTTTTCACAATATCTTGGATTTGAGTTCGATCATTTTTTCTTGACCATATCCTGAATCTGTGCAGTTCGTTTGGAAACTGTTGAGTCAGATGAAGCTCATCTTCATTTTGCGCAAGGAAACCTTCGTTCTCAAACTGTTGAATTTCTTGTGCTGAAGTATGTAATTGATTGAATTTGACTTATCGAGTGAGTTGGACATTTTCATTGGCCCTGTGTGGGTGATATCCTGGTGAATTAGATATTTCACATCCTCAATCATGTTACTCCAGGCTTACTGCTTATTTAGTCTTACCTCTGTCAATGGGAATAACATTTCTTCTTTGGAAGATGAAGGATTAACATCTTCCTCTTGAACTTGGGTCAACTCATCACCTGTCATTCAAATCAAACTGTTGCAATGATTTGTTCACCATATTGCTTTACTATCTGAATCACTTCAGTTCTAGATTCTTTGATGGGTTCATGTGTGTTGCCCTGGATATTTATTCTTTTCTCAACTGCATTTTAGATTCACAGAGACACAGAGCTGTCGAGCATGGCAGAAGACCCTTCGGTACAACTCGTCCATACCGACCAGCTAACTCAAATTAATCCGCTCCCATTTGCCAGCATTTGGCACATATCCCCCTAAACACTTCCTAGTCACAGTCCTATCCAGAATCCTTTAACATGTTGTAATTATACCAGCCTCCAACAATTTCGTTGGCAGCTCGTTGGGTGCACGCACCACCCTGTGCGTGAAAACATTGCCCCTCACTTCCCTTTTGAATATTTCCTCGCTTGCCTTAAACCTACGTCTTTAGGTTTTGAACTCCCATACACCCTGGGGAAAAGACCCTGCCTACTCACCCTATTCATGCCCCTCATGATTTTATAAACTTCCATAAGTTCACTCCTTGGCCTCCAACACCTTGGGGAAAATAGCTCCAGTCCATTCAGACTCTCCCGAAAGTTCAAACTCTCTCACCCTTTCACAACATCCTTCATGTATCAGGGAGACCAGAATTCAATGTCGTGATCCAAAAGTGGCCTCACCAATGTCGCGACATGATCAAAGCAGAGGATCCAGCACCAATCCTTTACGCACACTGTTGGTGACAGGCCTCCTGTTTGACAAGCAACCTTCCACACTTTTAAAGTAAAGGGATAAACAATGAAATAAAAGCAAGGCCGCGACACTACCCCGATCAGACCCATCTGGGACAGGGACAGATCCGGGTAAAACACAGAGCAAAGCCCACTATGGTCTAACAGGCCAGAAAATAAAACTGCCTTGACTTTGTTCAACATAAATAATGATCTGGTCACTCTGAGGAGATACAAAAATAAATAAACAGATAAAAAGTGGCTCTCCCATGATTCTGTCTGCAAGTCCCTCTTTTGGGCAGGGACAATGAGGGACCAAAGTAAAAAATAAACTCAAACAAAATCAAAGAAAACAAATGAATAAACTGTTGTGAAGGTGGATAGACTCAGTGTAGACTGTGAGGCAGGAAGATAGAATGTGGTGTTTATAAAATTGTAAAGTTGTAAAATGGAGAAAGCATGGCGTGGTCCCTTTAAAAGATTGTTTTTATGCTTATAGTTAAAATGGATGTCTGTGAGCAGCTTGAACATTTGCCAATACACAGAGATCATGAACTGAAGCATTTTGTATCGAAACAGCAGTACAGGTGGAAGATTCTTTATCCGAACATCCAAAAAAAGAAAAGCTCCAAAATCCGAAGTTTTTTATGTAAAGTTTCTTTCTCATTAACAAGGTTGTTTGGAGAGCAAACACTTAACCCAAGTCGACACCCACTCAATGTGTGTCATTCAGATGCGACATGGGATGGTATGGCCAAGCACTGACAGGCCGAGGGTTTCTCTCTGAACGCCCAAGTCGACACCCACTTGATGAGTGTCTCTCACATGTGACATTAGGGGGGGATCGTGGCCAAACATGTTCTTAGTTAGAAGTCTGCTTCTCCGGTAAGCGTTTAATGGTGAAATTTTTTTAAATGTCCCTATTGTGAAAATCAAAAAATTTTGAAATCTGAAAAACAGCTGGTCCTGAGCATTTCGGATAAAGGATCGTCTATTTGTACCTTGAGTAAAACCTGTTGCCTGGGCCTGCTAATACAGCAAGATTTGCATGTTGCAAATCAGTTTAAATGGAGCTTTTAGGTACCAAAAACCAGTTAAATTTAAATCGGATGGTTTTGACAACACAGGCCCAATCTTATTGTAACAAATATTGATATTGTCATCAAGGATATAAAAGAGGGGGCAGTTGGACAAAGACAAAGACCCCAGAGCTACCTGCCATCAGCCAGAGCTAACAGCCCTCAGCTCGAGAGAGAGAGAGAGACTGGCTCTCACAGTCATCGGTAATTCCTGACAGAGGAACGATAAAGAAGGCATTTCTGACCGAAGGATTGGAGGAAAAGCCGTTCCTGACACAAAATTGACAGAGGAGGCACTGAACATTCCACAAGACATAGAACCTGGCTGTAATTTCTAGAGACCAAATTCTATTTCTTCTATTGTATGAGTGGGACATTGGACAACATTCCATTAAAATCTTGTTTTATTTGGTAATAGTTCATAGTTAGAAGGGATTTAATTAGTTTGCTAATAGTTTTGTTTATTTATCTAACTCTAAGAGAACACATTAACTGTTACTGGTTGATATTAAAGTGAATATCGGGGATTTGTTTTATTTAACCACAAGAAGTTCTGAAAGGCAGGTTACACCACTTTTCACACCCTTTTTACAGATTAGAAGGTGAAGTGCTCCTTTTGGGTATTTTGCTTTGAGTTGTCCAGAGTGCTTCACCTCCCCTTAATAACAGTTCGACAGCTCGGGGGCAGCATTTGGACATACCTGCAGGGATCTGGACAGATTTGAACAGACGTAGGGTATGAAAGGTCCCAGCAGATTCAAACAAACTTCGTGACTTGCGTCCTAAGTCTTGAAATAAAACATTAGTGACAATTGGAAAATCTGTTTAATTTCAGTTGTCTGTTGTGGTGTAAATGGAAAGTGGGTAAATGGGTCTTAACATTGCTGAAGAGGTTCTGCGGGCAAAGATGCTTTCCAAATTTGCCAAGAAAGTTTAGAAAGTCAGAAAATGGTGACAGTTTAGAATGAGCAAACAGGCCAAAAGTGGGTTAAATGAAGGATAGTTAAAAAAAAACTGAAAATTGTAAGGGAGTTAACCATGCATTTAGCTATGCCTAAAGTTGTAGGTTTATAACTTTAAGTGCAATGGAGTTAGAAAAAAAAGAATTACAAATGCGAGAATTGGAGTCAGAAAGTGAAAAAGAGAGAGCGAGCAGAAAGGTTTCTGAAACAGATTGAATTACAGTTACATGCAGAGGAACGGGAAACGGAAAGAGGAAAGAAGATTCCCAGCAGAGGAAAAAGAGAGAGAGAGAGAAGAAAAGGATAAAGAGGGAGAATTTGATCTACAGAAGTTGGCAATTAGGCAGGAAAGTTGACATAACGGGAGGCATATGAAGGTAGAAGATAGGCTTAGTGAGGAGGATAGTGATAATGAATAAACCCAGGTAGCCAATGGCTTGGTAGGGATATCTTCAAACATGTCAATACTTGATCAAAATTCGATGAAAAGGATGTGGAAGCCTTTTTTGTTTCCTTTTGAGAAATTGGCTCAACAGATGGACTGACCAGAAACTGCGTGGGTAAGTTTAATTCAGAACATATTAAGGAGGCAGGGCTCGCGAGGTGTTTGCAGCGCTGTCAGAGGTGGTGTCAGGAGAATAGGAAGAAGTGAAAAAGGCTATTTAGAGTGAACAGATTATTACAAGTGCGAAAAAAAAACCCCAAGAGGGTGGAAATGAGGTACAAAACCTGAGGTGTTTTTACAGCAAAACGCTGGGATATACAAGGTCACAGTGTTGGTGGTTTAAGAAAGGCACTTGGAAAATGAATGGGGGAAAAAAAAGAGGTTAAACCAGTGGGATTAGTTAAGGCAGTAAAGGAAATCCCAAGAGAAGTCGAGGAGCTGAAGGAGAGTAAGATCGTGCTCGATCTTTTCAAAGACTTCACCTGCGGCAGTAAGATTTACTCAGGTAGATCAGGGGAATAGGGAAAAAAAATTGAGAGTTAAGGGAGCTCGTGTATTTCTAATAGTGAGAGACCTTAAAGACCACATTGAGGGCTGATTGTCAGGATGACCCAAATGATTGTGATAAAGATATCCCATTTTTTATTGTTTACTAACAGACATGGTAGAAATGAATCGACTCAGTTTGCTCCTTTGTTAAACGAGTAAAACTTCTATTTATTGGAACAGCACACTATTATAATCTTGTTTTATTCCAGAATAGCTAGAAGATAAAAGGGAATTATTTGATCTGTTAATAGTTTTGTTAATTTGTTCACTGTTCGAGTTGTATAAATAAATTATTACTTGCTAATTTTAAAGTGAATGTCAGAGATTTCGTTTATATAACCACTAGAAGTTGCTGAAAGGCAGATGACACCACTTTTCACACCCTTTTTAAGATTAAAGGGTGAGGTGCTCCTCTGAGTTTTTGGTTTCAGTTCTCAATGGGGAGTCAACCTCTGCTGTGTAAGATCAGCCGGAACCAGAGCAGCCGCAGCTGACATCACCACCCATCCCCTAACGATACCCTCTCAGACCCTCCTGCTGGGTAGAGATATCTCATTTATGGATGTCATTGGGATGGATGGAGACTCTCTGTTGGGGAGGTCATCCACGAGGAAAATGAAGCACATTCACGTGACATACTGATATTTTTTCCTCTCTGGCATCTTGAGCAGATAATTCACCTGACCTCATTTCTTTTCAATCTGATAAGAACTACTAAACTTCCTTTGAAGAGATTTCCTATCACTGGTAACAGCTTTACTTTATCCTCACGGGCAAATGTACAAATTTAAAATTTCTTACCTCTTTCTTTCTTCATTAGGTGCTGTGCCACCTTGCAACATTATCTAGCAAATACACCTGCTCTGTTTAAGCTGTCTCTCACCTCTGATAAATAATCCAACTGAGGAATCGCTGGTTTCAGACCTATCAATTTGTCCTTAATTAATTTTAAAGGTCCTCATACCTTGTGTCTGAACATCAATTCAAATGGAACAAACTGAGTCAATTCATTTGTAGCATCTCTCATAGTAAACAACATAAATGGGATAACTTTATCCCAATCACTTGAGTAATCCTGACAATAAGCCCTCAACATGGTCTTTAGGTGCGATGCCCCATTTCCAATCCTCACCGAGATTCAGGATGGTACACACTTGATGGAATGTGTTGAATGCAGAAACTATCTATGACATCCTTACATAATTTGATAGGAAAATTGGCCTTTCTGAATCTCGGAGTAATTCACAATGACTAAAGAAAGCAAGCATCTCCTTCATAACCTTTTTTGCCTCGACATTCCGAAATGAATTGCCTCCAGCAACCTAGTAGACAATCCATTCTGGTTAGCAAATACTGGTTCCCACTTCTGGTTTTAATGAGGGGATCATCATAATCATTTATAATCAATGTAAAATATTCTTGAAAAGCGAGAATTGACAACAAAGGTACTGGTTTTATTCTTGCCAATGTTTTTTTCGACCATCTGACATGTCTGAAAGGTACAGCAAAATTCAACCACACCTTTCAGAGGCAATGCAAATATTTTCATCTCTCATTATTAGAGACACACGAGTTCTCATATCTCTTAATATGTATTTTTTTTTGACTTATCCCCCCTGTTCTACCTGAGTAAAACTTACTCACACAGGTGAAGTCTTTGGAAAGATCAAGCCGGTGACTAGGCTGCGCCCTCTCCTTCACCTCCTCGACGTCACAAGATTTCCTTCATTGCCTTAACTAATCCGATTGGTTTAAATCTCATTCTTTTGTTACCATCTTCTTCCCAGTACCTTTCTGAAACCACTGGCACTGTGACTTTATGTGTCTCACATTATTGCTGTGAAAGCACTTGAGACCTCTTTTCCATCCTATTGGGTTTCTTTTTTCCCTGCCCAAAAGGAATTGGGAATATGGGATAGCGTTTTTACAGGGGACAGGGTGGGAGGAAGTGTAGTCTAGGTAGCTGTGGGAGTCGGTCGGTTTATAGTAAATGTCCGTGTATAGGAAGGTTAGGGCGGAGTATGAGACGGTCCAGGTGAATTTGAGGTTGGGTGGAAAGTGTTGGCAAAGTGGATGAAATGTTCAACCCCCTCGTGGGAGCACGAGGCAGCGCCGATACAGTCATCGATGTGGCGAAGGAAAAGGTGGGGGTTGGGCCAGTGTAGCTGCGGAAGATAGACTGTTCCACATATCCTTTGAAGAGGCAGGCATACCTGGGGCTCATGCGGGTGCCCATGGCTACTCCTTTGGTTTGGAGGAAGTGGGAGGATTGGAAAGAGAAGTTGTTCAGGGTGAGGACCAGTTCAGTCAGTTGAAGGAGGGTGTCGGTGGAAGGGTACTGGTTGGTACGGCAGGAAAGGAAGAAGCGAAGGGCTTCAAGTCCTTCGTGATGGGGGATGGAGGTGTACAGGGACTAGATGTCCATGGTGAAGATAAGGCGTTGGGGACCGGGGAAGCGAAAATCACGGAGGAGGTGGAGGACGTGGGTGGCATCCGAACGTCGGTGGGGAGTTCTTGGACTCAGGGGGACAGGACCGTGTCGAGGTATGCAGAGATGACTTCGGTGGGGCAAGAGCAGGCTGAGACAATGGGTCGGCCGGGGCAGTCAGGTTTGTGGATTTTGGGCAGGAGGTAGAAACGGGCGGTGCGGGGTTGTGGGACTATGAGGTTGGAGGCGGTGGATGGGAGATCCCCTGAGGTGATGAGGTTCTGGATTGTCTGGGAGATGATGGTTTGGTGGTGGGATGTGGGGTCATGGTCATGGGGGCAGTAGGAGGAGGTGTCTACGAGCTGGCGTTCTCCCAGTTCCAACCTTCCAGAACAGCACTGTTCAACTTCCTTCACACCCATCCGCTCCACTCTCCCCTCCAACCTATTACGTTTACCCCCACCTCCATCCATCTATCACACTCAGCTACCTCCTCCCCAGCTCCATACCCCTCCCCCTCCCACCACCGAGGCTCCGAGCCTCATTCCTGATGAAGGGCTTTCGCCCGAAACATCGATTTTCCAGCTCCTCGGAAGCTGCCTGTCCTGCTGCTTTTCCAGCTCCACACTCTCAACTCTAATCTCCATTATATGCAGTCCTCACTTTTGCCAATATTGCAAATGGCTGTAATCTTGGCCTTGCGTGCTCTGGTAATTGAAATATTCAGTGTGTGTCAGCTCAGAAGATGGCAAAATAAAATTATATGAAAATTGAAAGATGAGGCTCAAATGAACATGAAGGGCTGATTGTTATTACAAAAGAAATTTCATAATTTAAGTAGTTCAATGTTTTTGATATTTTAACTAATTACATTCATAAATAATGTGGAATTAATGCACAGACTGTTGATTATGATCTCAAGAACAGTTCACAGAATGAAAGGAAAATGGTAATCCTAAGACAGATATCTTTGGATCGAGAGGGTGGAGATGTTGGCCAGGGGTTGCTCACACATAAATCCAGCAAGCTGGTGAACGGAAGTTACCCGAGCACCAAGCACTGGCTCTGAGGGTGACAAAGTGCAAGTCCTTATTTTGAGGAAGAATAATGGGGTAGTCTGAAAGGTGCCCACAGTGGAAAGACAACAGCTCTCAGATGAGCAATGAACCTAGAAGAACAAGACACCACAGTTCGGGATGATTAGGCCAAAGGATAAAAATGCAGGATTCAATGTGCCATGAGCAAAAACCTTGGAGAGCAGACTTGACGATTTTGTGGGTCCCACATTTTTAAATGTGAAGATGACTTTAAGACCTGGAAGAAATTGTCTGACTAGCATGAGCTTCTTGTTATGCCATAGATTCATGCAGCATGGTCCAAACATTCTATGCCGAACAGAATCCCAAACTAAACTAATCCCTCCTGCCTGCTATTCTTGGGTATTTGCTATTATTTTTGTTCACTGTTCAGGAAACATCAAGGTCTGTGAGTTTGTACTTGAATTTTCACCTTGTATGAATCGTATGCCTGCTGTTCACCTTTTCCTAACCAAATGGTGTAAATTGTATGTTTGTTTTAACGAAACTAACAAAGGTATTGATTACAGTCATAGAGATGGACAGCATGGAAACAGACCCTTCGGTTCAACTCGTCCATGCTGACCAGATATCCTAACCTAGTCTCAATCCATTTGCCAGCACTTGGCCCATATCCCTCTAAACCCTTCCTATTCATATACCCAACAGATGCCGATAAAAAGTTGTAATTGTACCAGCCTCCATTACTTCTTCTGGCAGCTCATTCCATGCACCCACAACCCTCTGTGTGAAAACGTTGCTCCTCAGATCCCTTTGAAAATTTTCCCCTCACACCCGAAAGCTTTCCCTCTAGTTTTGGACTCTCGCACCCCAGGGAAAAGACCTTGTCTTTTTATCGATGCCTTTCATGATTTTATACACCTTTATAAGGTCAATCCTCAGCCTCTGATGCTCCAGGGAATACAACCCCAGTCTCTTCAGTCTCTCCCTGTAGCTCAAATCGGATTGATCATAGACTAGTGCTGGGCCAATGACTGTTGTCGAGGGCAGTAACCGGACAACACTTCTTCAATGCTTTGAGCATTCCCACCTTTCAGGCAGTGAGTTCCAGATACTCACCATCCTTAGGATGATATATATTTCCTCAAATCCCGATGAAAAACCCTCCTGATAAAACTCTCCTGTCCACGTTTTAAGAATTCTGCCACCTCTGTGCCTTTTACATTTGTGTCCCAGATAATGTTGGGGTAATTGAAATCTCCCACTCTTATGACCCTATGTGTTTTACACTTCTGTGAGATTGCACACATATCAGTGTTCCCATCTCTCTCTGACTATTTGGGGTACATTAGACACCACCCACAATGCGAATGCCCCATTTTTATGATTAATGTTTGCCCAGATGGCCTGATCTGAGGTGCCTTCTAAGCTATGATCACTCCGTATTGCAGTAAGTGATGCCTTGATCAATATTGCAACACTGCCCCTGTTACACCCTGCCTTCTGGCCTGAAGCTTCTATACCATTGAATAGGCTCTCCATGATGCTGGACAGTTTTACTGCCACTTCTACAACCAGGAATTCCCATGTCCCACCTATCCCCTCACCCACCTCCAGTGTTCATCTTCTACTTGGACCCCTCCCACTTGCCTCTTACCTGCCCTTAATATCTTCACTGCCAACTGTCAGTGTAACGTTGGCTGTTGCAATTTCTCTGCTCCTCTCACCCATTCTCCCTGTCCCCTTCTGAAATGACACCACTTCGTACTCTCAGGTTCAATTCGAAATTTGTCATCATACCAGCTGGCAGGGGTGGTGTCCTTGGTGCCTGGCAAATTGATCTTTACCTTGAAGGGGCTCAATGCCAACTCTCCAACACCTCTTCGAACCTCTTCCTGAATCATGCCCCCGTATCCCAACATCAAGGCATCGTTTCCAGCAATTTCACTGTGATTGCCCGTCATGATTGAGATTCCCACCACTATTGTTCTCACGCTTTTTCTAATCCCCACCTTGTGCACTTGAACTCTGGCTGCACTCCCCAAACGAACTCTCACTGTTTTCCAACACAGAGAATCGCTTCCTAAGTGAGGTGCACCATGGAGCTTTCCTGAATCTCTGATTACCACTGACGGGTGATCAGTGTCAGTCAGAAACACTTCCTTATAGACCAGTGAGCCTGACGTTGGTGGTGGGCAAGTTAATGGAAGGAATCCTGAGGGACAGGATGTACATGTATTTGGAAAAGCAAGGACTGATTAGGGATAGTCAACATGGCTTTGTGTGTGGGAAATCATGTCTCACAAACTTGATTGAGTTTTTTGAAGAAATAACAAAGATGATTGATGAGGGCAGAGCGGTAGATGTGATCCATATGAACTTCAGTAAGGCTCCACATGGGATACTGGTGAGCAAGGTTAGATCTCATGGAATACACGGGGAGCCAGCAATTTGGATACAGAACTGGCTGAAAGGTTGAAGACAGAGGATGGTGGTGGAGGGATGCTTTTCAGACTGGAGGCCTGTGACCAGTGGAGTGCCACAAAGATTGGTGCTAGGTCCGCTACTTTTCATCATTTACATAAATGATTTGATGTGAGCATAAGTGGTATAGTTAGTAAGTTTGCAGATGACACTAAAATTAGTAGTGTAGTGGATAGCGAACAAGGTGACCTCAAATTACAACAGGATCTTGATCAAATGGGAGAATGGGCTGAGAAGTGTCAGATGGAGTTTAATTTAGATAAATGTGAGGTGCTACATTTTGGGAAAGCAAATCTTACTAGGACTTATACATTAACGAGAAGGTCCAAGGGAGTGCTGCTGAACAAAGAGATCTTGGAGTGCAGGTTCATAGCTCCTTCAAAGTGGAGTCGCAGGTAGATAGGATAGTGAAGGTGGTATTTGGTATGCTTTCCTTTATTTGTCAGAGTATTGAGTACAGGAGTTGGGAGGTCGTGTTGTGGCTGAACAGAACATTGGTTAGGCCACTGTTGGAAATATTGCATGCAATTCTGGTCTCCTTCACATCGTAAAGATTTTGTGAAACTTGAAAGGGTTCAGAAACGTTTTACAAGGATGTTGCCAGGGTTAGAGAATTTGATCTATAGAGAGAGTATGATTAGGCTGGGGCAGTTTTCCCTGGAGTGACAGAGGTTGAGGGGTTACATTATAGAGGTTTATAAAATCATGAGAGGCATGGATAGGATAAATAGAGAAAGTCTTTTCCCTGGGGTCGGGGAGTCCAGAACTAGAGGGCAAAGGTTTTGGGTGAGAAGGCAAAGATATAAAAGAGACCTAAGGGGCAACTTTTTCATGCGGAGGTTGGTACGTTATGGAATGAGCTGTCAGAAGAAGTGCTGGAGGCTGGTACAATTGCAACATTTAAAAGGCATCTGGATGGGTCTATGCATTGGAAGAGTTTGGAGGGATATGGGCCGGGTGCTGGCAGGTGGGACTCAATTGGGTTGGGATATTTGGTCGACATGGATGAGTTGGACCGAGTGGTCTGTTTCCATGCTGTACATCTCTATGACTCTATGACTCTATGACGTGTGCAATAAACCATTCTTGAGGTTCTCAGAGGATTAAGCGTTAATTCTGTGTTTTGGTTTGTAGGCATCTGCATTTGTCAGTTGTTAAATGTTCTCTTTTCTAATTTATATGATGTGTTTCAAGATCTGGTAATACTTTGAGTTTAGTTTGTATTTTGGGAACTTGTGGTGATTTGAAACTGTAGTGTGTGCCTGTGTCAGTGTGCAAAATGTATAGTTAATGTATTGTCCTTTTAAGGAACTTTGGATGGTTGTGTAAAGGAAAAACTGTGACAAAATATTCATTTCGAATTTCACTCTCAGAGCTTGATTAAAAATTACCTCTTGGAATTGACAACAGCTGATTAAAATTAATTGAAGAAATAAAATTAAGATGTAACTTATCTGCTCAATCTTCAAATTAGAGCATTGTGTTTGGATTGAGGAAAGAGTCTCAGCAAATTATAATTTTAGAAACTTTATGTTTTAAAAAGCAACCTTCACCATTTACTTTGTCTCCTGCCATTAAGCCAATTATATATCTAATCGGCAAGCTCACCCTGAATCCCTGTAGTTTACCATGTGAAAGCTTGTCAAAGACTTTACTAAAATCCAAATAAATAATGTCTACTAATCTGTAATCAACCACCTTCCTCAACAAAAACTCATTCATGTTGGGAGACATGATTTTCCTCACACATAACCCTGATGACCATCCTTACTCAATTTATGCCTCTCGAAATGTCCACAAACCCTATCTTTGATAATCACCTCCAACAATTTACGAAAACCAAAGTCAGCCTCACAGGTCTATAGTTCCCTGCTTTCTCCCTACAATCTTTTTTGAACAAAGGTACAATGCAGCCACCCTCCAGTCAACAGGCATCTCACCCATTGTTATAGTTGATGCAAATATTTCTGCAAGAGGACTCATTAGTTCCTCCCTTACTTTCCACAAACTTCTGGAATACATTTGATGAGGTCCCACCTTTATTTTCTCGAAGACCTCCCAAATTTCTTCGTCTTTAATGTGAACTGTTTTTAAAACATTCAAGTTTATTTCCCTACATTCTCGAGACTCCGTTTCTTTATCCACAGTAAAAACTGACGTAAAACGTTCATTTTGTTTCTTTCCCATCTCCCGCAGTTCAACACAAATGAACTCCTTTAAGAGGCCATACCCTCTCTCTAGTTGCCATCTTGCTCTTAATGCATTTGTAGAATCACCTTGGATTATCCTTTACCTTATCTGCCAATGCTAACTCCAATCCCCTCTTTGCCTTCCTAATTTCTCTCTTAAGAATGCCCCTACAATCTTTATATTGATTAAGAGATTCAACTGAACCAAGTTGTCTGCGTTTAAAATAAGGTTCTCTCTTATTTTTGACAAGAACCTCAATATCTTTATTCAGCCATTGTACCATACTCTTAGCAGCCTTACCCTTCACTCAAACAGGAATAAAATGCCTCTGAACTCGCCATCACACTCTTGAATGCCTCCCACCCGCCAGATGTCCTTTTACCTGCAAACAGTCCACTCCAATCAGCTTTTGAAAGTGCTTATTCACAACCCATTAAAATTTGCCTTATTCCAGTTCAAAATTTTGATATTTTTATGGAAGGCTTCTCCTTGTTCACAACCATTTCATAACTGAACTTTGATTACTTGTCTCAAAGTGTTCCCCTGGCTTTACTTCAGTCACCTGTCCTGCCTTATTACCCAAAGAAAGGTCTCCTTTTGTTCCTTCTCGAGTAGGAACATCCACAACTTGAGAAAGAAAATTTTCTTAAACATATTTGACAAATTTTCACCATCCAAACTTTTAATACAATGATAACTCCAGTCAATGTTTGGAAAATTAAAATCCCCCATCATTCACAGCCTTATTGTCCTTGTGCGTATTGGAGATCTCCCGATATACTTGTCTCTCAATTTCTCTCTTACTGTTGGGGAGCCTATTGTACAATCCCATCAAAGTGACTTTTCCTTACTTATTTGTTATTCGTTCCCAGATATTTTCACTGGACGATATAAATAGAAAAAAACCAAGTGCTGCGATACTGTCCTGATCAGACATTCCCAGGACAGGGACAGCACAGGGCGAAACATTGATGAAATCCCACTCTGCAATTTCAAAACTGAAAATAAAGTTGCCCTGACTCTGTTAAACAAAACCAAAAGTGCTATTCCTATGGGGAGAGAAAACAAAAGATCAACAAGCAAAAAAAAGGCTCTACCTTGATGGTCCTCATCGACCTCTTTTGGAGCATGGATAACAAGGGGCCAAAGTAAAAATAAACTCAAGCAAATTCAAAGAAAACAAATAATTAAACAAACAATTAAACAACTAAGTAAATAAATCCTCTCTGCCCCATCCCTAATGAACACTCCCAGGACAGGGACAACGATGGTTTAAAATCCAAGGTATATAAAACAGCCCTCTTCCTGGGGCACCAGACTGAAAATAAATCCAAACTGAATGGGCCAAATGTAAACTGATACTACAGAGACAATTCACTAAATGAGAATATCATGAACCAGAGGGGGACCGACACCCTTGCAGTCAACCTTGTGGGTGTTATCCAGTCCACTCCTCTGCCATCCAGTGGGTCCCCGACTCTGGTCATCCTTGTAACCCGAGCTCTCTAATCCCCCAGCCAGCACAATCCGTGTTCAGAAACCTGTTCATGAACAGGGCTCCCTGATGAGAGCCAGCTCTCCCACAGGGGGAAAAGCTCCGACTCGAGCTGAATGTGTCCCAGATGGTGATCAGGTTCAGATTGAAACCAGACAATCCCTGAAAGATGACCTGAGACTGGAACCAATCCACGAACATGAATTGCGTGTTGGAACGGAGGTCGTGCACTTGTTGGAAGAAATACACCATGAGACTCAATGTAAAGGTGTCACTACAGGGTCTGAAGGTGGGGAGTCTTTACCTGGGTGCAATGTCACACCAGCGGCTGACCACCCTCCTCAAGCGGGAGACTCAGAACCACAGCAGTGATTCAGCGCTGTCTCTTGTCCCAGTAAGACCCAACGAGTTTTTACTGGACGGTGGTGAGGAAGCCAGAGGGACCAAACTGACCAGCCAGTACCACAACATGGCTGCCACAATTGGTTTGTGACTCGCAATCACATTGTGTAGGACAACACTCATACCCTGACGCTTTCCAGATCTGAGACGAGGGATCCATCATCAGTCAGCGGCACAAAGAGCTGCTGGCAGACCCTGTCTGTTTTTAACAGTGAGCAGAAGGAGGGGCCACCACGGTTGAGATCCCGAAGAATCCACACCCGTAATCTCATCCCGGTACTCAATGAGATCCAAAGCCTCCCTGCTTCCTTCTCCATCCAGTCCAGAAGTGATGTAGCGAATCCCAGAACAACTTGTCATCCTGCAGCAGCTTGTTAAAGTGCAAGTACACAGTCATCACTCCGGTGCTAAATGGACCGTGCTCTGCTCAGACCAGGCTGTGATCAGAAAACTGCACTTGCTGCATGGAGGACTTCAGAACACAGGAGGCATATGCCCTGGAAATGGAGATGCAGTCAATGCTGGACACTCCAAGCTCTGATTATGACCAACTTTGCCTTCCTTAGTCTCTCAAAGAGCTCTGCCAAATGCTCCATGTGATCTTTCCATGAATGGCTAAAGATCGTTAAGTCATCCATGTAGGTGACACAATTAGACCAGAAGACCTAGGATCAGGAATTAGGCCAATCAGCCCATTGAGTCTACTCCACATTCATTCATGTCTGATACGATTCTGAACCCCATTCTCCCACTTTCTCCCATAACCTTTAATCTCCTTGATACTCAAGAACCTATCTATCTCACTCTTAAATTTATTCAATGACCTTGCATCCATAGCCTTTTATGGCAATGAATTCCATAGATACACCATTCTCTGGCTGAAGAAGTTTCTCTTTATCTTCGTTCTAAAAGGTCTTCCCTTTAGCCTAGGTGTATGCCCTCAACATCTAGTGTCTCTTATGAATGGAAATATTTTCCTGATATCTACTCTGTCTAGGCCATTCAGTGTTCTGCATGTTTCAATTAGATACCCCCCTCATCTTTCTGAACTCCATTGAGTTTAAACCCAGAGTCCTCAAACGTTCCTCAGATGATATTCTTTTCATTCCTAGAACTATTCTCATAAATGTCCTCTGAACATGCTCCCGGCCAGTATCCTTCCTGAGAAATGGGACCTAAAACTGTACACAATACTCAAATGTGGTCTGACCAGAGTGTAATAGAGCATCAGAAGTACATCCTTGCTTTTGTATTCAAGTCCTCTCAAAATAAATGTTGTCATTGCATTTGCCTTCCTAACTACTGACTCAACCTACAGGTTTACCTTGAGAAAATCCAAGACTAAAACTCCCAAGTCTCTTTGCACTTCAGACTTCTGAATTCTCTCCCCATTTAGAAAATAGTCCATGCCTCTATTCTTCCTACCAAGGTGCATGACCTCACACTTTTCCACATTGTACCTCATCTGCCACTTCTTTGCCCACTCTCCTAATCTGTCCAAATCTTTCTACAGCCTCTCCATCTCCTCAATGTTACTTGTCCCTCTACCTCACATCAAAATCCAAATCATCTGGATTTGATTCCTCACTGAGTGGCAATAGCTAATACCTGTTTTTCTAGCTCCCTTACCCTTTCATAGCATTGTTTCAGCATGTTCACATGATATACCCAATAATTTTGTTTCCTAGCTGGCACCTTTACCAGATAACTCCCCTGACTTAACTACTTCTCAATCTGGTACGCATCACTAGACCTTGCTTTGAAGGGATCTCCCGCCATTGGTAACAGCACCGATACATCATCCTCACAGGCAAACATACAACTTTTACATTTCTTATCTGCTTCTTTGTTCAATAAGTGATGAACCAGCTTCAAAAATTGTCCAGCTAATTCACCTACTGTTTAATCTGTCTCTGACCTCAGATACATCATCCAACTGTAAGATCTGACTTTTCCTTAATTATCAGCTTTTCCTTAATTTTAAAGGTTGTCTTACTTTGTCTGAATATCAATCCAAATGGAGTAAACACAGTCGATTCATTTGGAGAATCTCTAACAGCAAGTAATATAAAGGGGATACATTTAACCCAATCATTTGGTTAATCCTGGCAATAAATCCTCAACGTGGTCTTTAGGTGCTGATGCTATTTTTTCAATGATCCCCAAGATTCAGGATGGTCCGCATTTGATGCATAAACTATCCATGATCTTCTTCAATAATTTGGCAGTAACATTAGACCCTTGGTCTGACTGAATCTCTGAGTAATCTATAATGAGTAAAGAAAGCAAGTAACTCTTCTACAACGTTTTTACCTTGAAATTCCAGAATGGAATTGTTTCCAGAAACCTAGTGGACACATCCATTATGGTTAGGAAATTCTGGCTCCCATATCTGGTTTTGACGAGGGGTGGGTCCACACTATTATAATTCATGCAAAACGTTCTTCAAATGAGAAGTGGCACCAAAGGTGCTGGTTTCATCACTACCTGTGGTTTTCTTGCCATCTGACATGTATGAAAGGTACGGCAAAATTCAACCACATCTTTATGTAATCTAGACCAATAAACATGTTTCTACATCTTAGCCTGAGTCTTCCTCACTTCTAGATGACCTACTTGTGTACTTCCTGTCTGTATTCTACCAGCAACTTATCTGGTGAACTTCACATGCCTCATCTGTGCTAATCTGCTAAGGTCTCCATTTCCACCTTAAGATTTTATCCTTAAGATAATAGCTTTCTGGAATACACTGATTCTTTTTCTGAGTTGGCTTTATGATATTCACCTTTATTGTCTCATCTTTTTGTTCTAAATCCATTGACCTTTCAGAACTAAACACCTCTGTCTGATCCTCTACCTGCTTAGGTTTTTCCTTTACTACCTAATCAGAGTGTCAGCTGACTCGACCTCATATCCTTCATCTTTTCTTTTAACTCCTCAGTTCCCTGGTTTTCATTTGTTTCCTCCATTCCACTACAATGGGCCTCATTCCCAGCTGTGATCCGGCTATATCATTTCCAAGAATTAACTAGATTCCTGGAATAGCTAATTTTCCGGTCACTCCTACTATCACTTCCCCAAATTTGATTGGAATTTCTAACCTTACCTTACTCAGGGAAATACCACTCCTCATCTTTCCATTTATTCCACAGATTACCACACACTCAGACAATATTTCAGAAGGATTGCAAATATTTTCATCTCTCACTATTAGAGATAGACTATTTCCATACCTCTCAATATTTTGTTTATTATCTATTCCCCCAATCTACCTGAGTAAATCTTGCCCACACAGGTGATGTCTTTGAAAAGATCAAGCTCTATCTTACTATCCAGCCTGTGACTAGGCTGTGCACTCTCCTTCCGCTCCTTAACTTCCCTTGAGATTTCCTTCACTGCCCTAACTAATCTGACTCGTTTAAATACCACTCTTTTACCACATTCTTCTTCCCAGTGCCTTTCTTAAACCACTAGCATTGTGAACTTGTGTGTCTCATCTTGTTGCAGGAAAAAAAAACGAGGTCTTTCACCTCTTTTTCACTTTCTTGGGTTTCTTAATTCATCGTGGTAAACTGTACCCAGTTGTTTTTTAATATACGATCGCCCTCTTTCCCAATTTCTATCCCTCACGGAACAAAATTGCTGTCAGAAGCTGGATTTCGATTTATGTATGATTGCATATTCATCTACCATCTCTTCAGCCCTTCTTGCTGTTTTAACTTACTGTTCCTCAACATGAGTTGTCATCAATTCTGGAAGTGAGTTTTTAAACTTCTCCAGCAGAATACATCTCTTTGAGCCTCACATCTTTTCTATTTTTACTTTTCTCAACGACCTATTGAAATTGCTCGGTTTAATTCTTTCAAACTCACTGCAAGTCTAATATGGTATATTTCTTACATTTCTGAACCATTGTCTGTCCCCTTCTGGTAACAATTGTTAGGCACTCGACATAGACTTTTTTACTTCTTCATATATCCTGACACCTACTCTGACAGCACTATACACAATTCACGAACTTTGTTTGGATCAACAAAGCCCACATGGTTACTGGCCACTTTAATTGTTTAGCCATTTTCTCAATTGAGATGTAAAGTCTTCTATATCCTTCTCATCATATGTAGGTATCGATTTTCCTGCTCCTTGGAAGCTGCCTGATCTGCTGTGCTTTTCCAGCACCACTCTGATCTAAACTCAGTTTGTCTGGAATACTTCAATGCATGGCTAACTCCGTTACAATTTCAGCTTTTTAATTATTCCTCATTCAACCCAATTTCAGCTTGTTTGCTCATTCTACAAGCGTCACCTTTTTCTGATTTTTCTAAACTTTCTTGGAAAATTTGAGAAGCATCTTTGCCCCTGAATCCCTTTAGCAATGCTCTGAGCCATTTCCCCATTTTCAATTTAACCAACAAGCAACCAAAATTAAACAGATTTTCCAGTTCTGACTTACATTTCATTCTAAGATCTAGGACCTTAGTCCAGAGGTCTGTTTAAATCTGCTGGGATCTTTTGTATTCTAAATCTGGAAAAAAAAGTCTGTCCAGATCCTGGACTAGAGTCACCAGTCTCTTGTAAAGCAGAAGTTGACCCCTCTCTGAGACCTAAAACCAAAACACTAAGAGGTGCACCACATACTTTAATTTGTAAAAAAAAAGTGTGAAAACTGATGTAACCTGCCTTTCAACAACTTTCAGTGTTTAAATAAAATAAATCCCTGGCACTCACATTAAAATCAACAAGTAATAATTTATTTAACTAACTCTAACAGTGAACAAATTAGCTAAAGTATTAACAAATCATATAAATCCCTTCCAACTACTAATTTTCCCAAATAAGACAAGATTCTAATGGTTTGCTTTTCTAATAAACATAAGGCTCACTCATCCAACAAAAACAGAATTTAGTCTCTCAAAATTACTGCCACGTTAAGTGTCTTCCAGAATGTTCTGTGCCTCCTGCGTCGTTCTTCTGTCAGGAACATCTTCTCTGTTGTTTTTACTTCTGGTATTTCGAAGCATGTTTCTCTTACACATGATGATTGTGAGAGCCAATTTCTCTCTCTCTCTCTCTCTCTCTCTTTCTCTCTCTCTCTCTCTCTTTCGAGAGAGAGAGAGATCTTCGCTTTGGTAGAAGGCTGTAATCTCTGAAGTCTTTATTTGACTGCCCCTTCTTTTATGCCTTGATAAATATATTGAAATCCTTTACAATAGAAGTGGTCCTATGTTTTCAAAACCATCACATTTACATTTAATCGGTCTTTAGTATCAAAGTACCTGTTTCAAATCAAGTCGTGAAATTCAAAAGACTTATCTTGGTAATAACTAATGCTTGCTTTGCTAATGATATGACTTTCAATACAAATGCTTCTGCTTGGGCTCTCTATGTACTGCTTTAAATCTCTCGGCACAAAAAAGCATAATCTTTTCAAGGGAGCACAGAATGCTTTCCCCATTTTACAAACATCAAATTCTGACTTCCTGCCTCCCAATCTAAACTATGCATCTACACCGGTCTCTGAGGCAAGGCAGTTCCTCCGGATGTGCCACACCTCCTTGCAGGAATGACATGACACAGGCTCCACCAACTAGAAAACCCAGTAAGCAGCACTCAAAGGAAAGTGCCCTCCGGGACAACCTCCCGGGTCAGGCAGACAAACCCTTATAACCAGCAGGAATAACCACGTATCAAGCAGGCCTCCTAGATACTGAGCAGTCGTGACATGACATTCAACGTTACCCACCCGGGCTGGAGGAGGTGGTGGAGGAGCTCAGTCAGAACAAAGATGCAGACATTAGATTAAATAACCTTGAGTTCCACTTACCCACGCTCTCACCGTATCCCTTAATTCCTTTATTGTTGAAACAAAAATCTCTCTTTGCCTTAAAAACCTTTACTGAAGTAGTGTCAATTACTTCACTGGACAAGGAATTCCACAGATTAACAACCCTCGAGGTGAAGAAATCCCTTCTCGATTCAGTCCAAAATCTGCTCCCTCTAATCTTGAGTCTATGCCCTCTGGTCTTGGTTTCACCTGCTGTGGAAACATCCTCTCTTCATCTGTCTTAACTATCCCCTTCATAATTTTATATGTTTCTATTAGATCACCTCCCCCACTTTCTTCCCAATACCAGTGAATATAATCCCAGACTACTCAGTATCTCCTCATAAGCCAACCCCCTCAACTTCAGAATCAACCTCGTGAACCTCTCCTCTGCACCCCGTCCAGTGCCAGTACATCCCTTCTCAAATAAGCAGACCAAAACTCCACACAATATTCCAGGTGTGGCCTCACCAGCACCTTGTACAGCTGCAACATAAACTCCCTGCTTTTAAACTCAATCTCTTTAGCAATGAAAGCCACAATTCCATTTGCTTTCCAAATTAACTGTTGTACCGACAGACCAACATTCTGTGATTCATGCACAAGGACACCCAGGTCCCTCTGCATAGCAGCATGCTGCAACCTTTAACCCTTCAAGTTATAATCCTTTTTACTGTACTCCTACCAAAATGGATGACTTCACATTTATAAATAATGTATTCCATCGGCCAGACCATTGCCCACTTCAATTATTTATGTTCCTCTGCAAAGTTTTACAATACTCTGCACACATTGCTTTGCCACTCATCTCAGTGTTAACTGCAAACATTGACACATTACACATTATCCCCAACTCCAAATCATCTCCATAAATTGTGAAGAATTGCAGTCACAACACTGATCACTGAAGCATACCACTAGTTTCTGATTGCCAGTCAGAATAGCACTCATTTATTCCCACTCATTGCTTCCTATTAGCCAACCAATCCTCTGTCCATGCTAATTCTTTACCTCTAACACCATGCATCTTTATCTGATGCAGCAGCCTCTTGTGCGGCACCTTGTTGAAGGCCTATCAGAAATCCAGGGAGACGACATCAACTGGGCCTCCATTGTCTGCCATGCTCATAATGTATTCATAATATTCGAGAAGATTGGTTCAGCGTGACCTGTCCTTCATAAATCTATGCTGTGTCTGCCCAACAGGACAATTTCTATTTAGGTGCCTTGCTATTTCTTTCTTGATAATAGACTCAAGCCTCTTCCTTCCAACAGAGGTAGAGCTAACCCCTCTATAATTCCCCATCTTTTGTCCACCTCCCTTTTTAAACAGTTGTGTCACATTTGCTGTTTTCCAATCTGCTGGAACTGCTCCAGAGTCCAGCAAATTTTGGAAAATTACCACAAGTGCACTTGCAATTTCTTAGAGTACACTGAGATGCAATCCTTCAGGGCCAGGAGACTTAGCTCCATCAGCTGGCCCAATACCTCTTCTGTAATAATTTTTCCAGGACCTCACCGACCTTTGTCTCTTTGTCAATTACTAGTATATTATTAATGTCCTCCACTGTGAAGACCGATACAAAATACCTGCCCAAAGCCTCAGCCAGTTCATCATATCCCATGACTAAAGGCCCCTTCACATTCTCTGAATGACCACTCTATGTTTTACATATTTGGAGAAACTTTTGCGATCTGTCTTTATATTCTGTGCTCGTTTTTTTTCTCACATTCTATCTTACTTTTCTTCCAATCTCTTTTTGTGTCTTTCTTGTTAGCCTTTAAAGTTTTCCCAATCTTCTGGTTTTCTGCTGTTCTTG